>NC_090397.1:74602845-75288251 GCF_036365525.1 Heterodontus francisci
CCTCACAGATCATATGACGATCTCAGTGAAGAGAACAAAGGCAATGTAATAATTGTGGGGGACTTCAATCTTCATATATCCCAGACAAATCAAATTGGCAAAGGTAGTCTGGACATTGGTACAACCAGATGAGACAGGGATCTAGGGGTTCCCTCTCAGCCTTTGCCTGGTTTAACCATAACAGGGTTTAATTTTAAAAACACTGTGTTTTAGCTCCCTCTCAGTGAATCCTTGTTCACTGCTTTCCAATTGCAAGGCAAAGAAATCAAATCCAACAGGTCTTCTTAGATTTAAACAAGGAAGGTGGAAGTTTATTCATCTTAAAGTCTAATCCGGTTAACAACTACGAATACGCGCGCAGCCACACTAACATGCATACGCGATAAACACACGCAGATAGGGACAGAAAAAGTAGAAGGAATAAAGGGGAAAAGTTTGAGGTAATAGCTGGTAGTTATTTATGGTCCTTTGAGTTCAATGTGGAGTCTTTGGTTGCCAGTAGGTCTTGCTGTTCGTTGGGGCTCAGTGCACGCTTTAAGTTGTTTCGATGTAGAAATCTTTTCTCTCTTGAGGTTTATGTGTCTTCAGTAGGTCCGGAGGCCTGTAAGAAAGTGAAAGAGAGCCAGCCAGGAGAGAAGCTGTCTTGTTCCAGGTTCAGTTACAATCTGCAGTCTGACCCCAAACTGTACTGTATCTAGTTCAAAAAGCCTGGACCAGCCAGTTAGTCATGTGACCAGCTGGCTTAACTACTCCTGCATTTGTGGATTCCAAAGCTCTCAATGTGGGGGGTGGGGTGGGGGGATGTAGTGTTTTCTGCCTGTTAACCAATCCTTAACCCATGACAGTATATTACTTCCTATCCCATGTGCTTTAATTTTGCTAACCAACCTTCTGTGGGGGACTTTATCAAAAGTCTTCTGAAAATCCAAGTGCACTATGTCCACCAACTTCCATTTATCAATTCTCTTAGTAACATCCTCAAAAAACGCCAACAGGTTCATCAGACATGATTTCCCATTCATAAATCCATGTTGAATATGCCCAATCAGATCATTATTATCCAAGTGTCTATTTATCACATCCTTTAGATTAGATTCTAGCATTTTCCCAACGACTAATATAAGGCAAACAGGTGTTAAGAATTGGTTAACAGGCAGAAAAGAGTAGGAATAAATGGGTCAATCTCGCGTTGGCAGGCTATGACTAGTGGGGTACTGCAGGGATCTGTGCTTGGGCTCCAGCTGTTCACAATATATATCAATGATTTGGATGAGGGGACCAAATGTAGTATTTACAAGTTCGCGGATGACACAAAACTAGGTGGGAATTTGTGTTGTGAGGAAGATGCAAAGCAGCTTTAATGGGATATGGACAGACTTAGTGAGTGGGCAAGAATGTGGCAGATAGAATATAATGTGGAAAAATGTGAGGTTATCCACTTTGGTAAGAGTAGATGTGCAGAATATTTCTTAAATGGTAAGAGATTAGAAAGTGTAGATGTACAAAGGGACCTGGGTGTCCTTGTTAATGAGTCACTGAAAGCTAACATGCAGGTGCGGCAAGCAATTAGGAAGGCTAATGGTATGTTAGTCTTTATTGCAAGAGGATTTGAGTACAGGAATAGTGAAGTCTTGCTTCAATTGTATAGAACCTTGGTTAGACCGCACCAGGTGTACTGTGTGCAGTTTTGGTCCCCTTACCCTAGGAAGGATATTATTGCCATAGAGGGAGTGGAACAAAGGTTCACCAGACTTGTTCCCAGGATGGCGGGACTGTCCTATGAAGAGAGATTGTGGAAACTGGGTCTGTATTCTCTAGAGTTTCAAAGCATGAGAGGTGGTCTCATTGAAACCTACAAAATGCCTAAAGGGATAGACAGGGTCGAGGCAGCTGAGATGTTTCCCCGGGTTGGGGAGTCTAGAACCAGGGGACACAATTTCAAAATAAGGGGGAAGCCACTTAGGACTGAGATGAGGAGAAATTTCTTTACTCAGAGGCTTGTGAATCTTTGGAATTCTCTTTCCCAGAGGGCTGTGGAAGCTCAGTCATTGAGTATGTTTAAAGCAGAGATTGACAGATTTTGAAATACCAATGACATAAAGGGATATGGGGATAGTGTGGGAAAAAGACATTGAAGTGGATGATCAGTCATGATCATGTTGAATGGCAGGGCAGGCTTGATGGGCTGAATGGCCTACTCCTGCTGCTATGTTCCTCAGGCTGCACTGGCACTCTGCAGGCAGTGTTGAGTTTCTCGGTGTAGTCTATAGGCCACCAACTAATGGAAAGGATGAAAAGGAACCAATTTGCAAGGAAATTGCTGAGAGATGCCAGAATTATTCAGTAGTTATAATGGGGGACTTTAATTATCCAAATATAGTCTAGGATAGTAGCTGTGTAAGTGACAGAGAGCAACAAGAGTTCCTAGAGTGTGTTCAGGAAAATTTTCTACAGCACTATATTTCCAGTCCAATGCAAGGGGAGGTACTGCTGGACCTGGTTCTTGGGAATGATGTGGGCCAAGTGGATCAAATATCAGTAGGATAACATTTCAGAGACAGTGACCATTGTATAATAAGGTTTAGGTTGGTTATGGAAAAGGACAAAGAACAATCTAGAGTAAGAATAATTAAATGGGGGAAAGGCAACGTCAATGGGGTAAGAATGGATCTGGGATGAATGAATTGGAATTAAAGGTTGGCAGGAGAAACAGTAGCTGAACAATGGGCTACCTTCAAAAAGAGATAGTTCAGGCACAGTCAAGGTGTATTCCCTCGAAGGGGAAAGGTCGGGCAAATAAATCCAGAGCTCCCTGGATAACAAAAGAAATAGAGATGAAGATAAAGAAGAAAAAATGTGCTTATGGCAGATGTTGGGTAGATAATACAATGGAGAACCAGGCTGAATATAGAAGGTTCAGAGGGGAAGTGAAAATCAAATAAGGGAAGCAAAGATAGAGTATAAAATAGAGTGGCAGCTAACATAAAAGGGAATTCTAAAGTCTTGTATAGGCATGTAAATAGTAAGAGGGTGGTAAAAGGAGGAGTGGGGCCGATTGGGGACCAAAAAGGGGATTTACGCATCGAGTCAGGTGGAATAGCTGAGGTATTAAATGAATACTCTGCATCTGCCTTTACCAAAGAAGATGCAACCCAAGCCGCAGTGAAAGAGGAGATAATTAATATACTAGAAGTATTTAAATTGTTAAGGCGGAGGTATTGAATAGAATGTCTGTACTTAAAGTCGATAAAGCACCAGGGCTGGATGAGACGCATCCTAGGATACTGAGGAAAATGAGAATGAAAATTGCGGAGGCACTGGCTATAACTTTCCAGATTTCCTGAGACTCAGGGCTGGTGCCAGAGGACTGGAGAATTGCAGATGTTACACCCTTGTTCAAAAAAGGATGTAAAGCTAAGCCCAGCAACTACAGGCCAATCAGTTTAACTTCAGTGGTGGGGAAACTTCCAGAAACAATAATTAGGGACAGAATTAATACTCGTATGGAAAAATGCAGGGTAATTAAGGAAAGTCAGCATGGATTTGTTTAACCAACTTTCTGGAGTTTTTGAAGAGGTAACAGAGACGGTTGATGTAGTGTACACAGACTTTCAAAGAGCATTTGATACAGTGCCAACAGACTTGTGAGCAAAATTATAGCTCATGGAATAAAAGGGACAGTAGGAACATGGATACGGCATTGGCTGAGTGACAGGAAACAGAGAATAGTGGTTAACATAAGTTCTTCGGGCTGGAGGAAGGTTTGTTGGAGTTCCCCAGGGGTCAGTGTTGGGACCCTTGCTCTTCCTGATATATATTGATGACCTAGACCTTGGTGTACAGGGCACAATATCAAAGTTTGCAGATGAGACAAAACTTGGAAGCATTGTGAACTGTGAGGAGGATAGCGTAGATCTCCAAAGGGACGTAGACAAGTTGGTGGAATGGGCAGACAGGTGGCAGATGAAGTTCAATGCGGAGTAATGTGAAATGATTCATTTTGGTAGGAAGAACATAGAGAGACAATATAGAATAAAGGGTACAACTCGAAAGGGGATTCAGGAGCAGAGGGACCTGGGTGTATGTGTACATAAGTCATTGAAGGTGGCAGGACAGATTGAGAGAGTGGTTAATAAAGCATACAGTATCCTTGGCTTTATTAATAGGGGCATAGAGTACAAAGCAAGGAGGTTATGTTGAACTTGTATAAGACACTAGTACGGCCTCAGCTGGGGTATTGCTGGCGTTCTGGGCACCGCACTTGAGGAAAGACGTGAAGGAATTAGAGAGAGTGCAGAAAAGATTCACAAGAATGGTTCCAGGGATGAGGAACTTCAGTTATGAAGATAGATTGGAGAAATTGGGACTGTTTTCCTTGGAAAAGAGAAGGCTGAGAAGTGATTTGATAGAGGTATTCAAAATCATGAGGGGTCTGGACAGAGTGAATAGGGAAAAACTGTTCTCACTCATGAAAGGATTGAGAACGAGAGGGCACAGATTTAAAGTGATTGGCAAAAGAAGCAAAAGAGGACAAGCTTTTTCATGCAGTGAGTGGTTAGGATCTGGAATGTACTGCCTGAGAGTGTGCTAGAGGCAGGTTCAATCAAGGCCTTCAAAGGGAATGAGACTGTTATCTGAAAGGGAAGAATATGCAGGGTTACGGGTAGAAGGTGGGGAAATGGCATTAGAGAATTGCTCATTCAGAGAGCCGGTGCAGACACGATGGGCCGAATGGTCTCCTTCTGTGCTGTTAATGGTTCTGTGATTCTGTGACTGTCAATTTTCACCTCATCCATTATCTCCACCATCTCTGCTTCTACTGATATTTTTTCAGCATCCTCTTCCTTAGTAAACATCAATACCTCTAAGCATACATCACTCTCTTTGTCCCTAACAGTCCTGACTCTCACCTCTTTCTTGCTACTTACTATTTACATGCCGGTAGAAGATTTTTGGGTTCCCTTTTATGTTAACTGCCATTCTATTCTCATATTCTCTCTTTTCCAGTCTTATTTTCTTCTCCACTTCCCCTCTCAACTTATTGTATTTGGCCTGGTTCTTGCTTGAAGAATTCACCTGACATGCATCATACACCCTCTTTACTTGTTTCAACATATTCTCTACCTCCCTCATCATCCAAGGAGCCCTGGCTTTGGTTCCCTTACCTTTCTTCCTTGTTGGAATGTATCCATCCTGTACCTGAAGCATCTCCTCCTTAAAGGCCACCCATTGTTCAGTTGCAGTTTTTCCTGTCAGTCTTTGGTTCCATTTTACCCTCATTAAATCCCCTCTCATCCCGTTGAAGTTAGCTCTCTTCCAATTTAGAAGTTCTACTTTAGATTGTTCCTTGCTCTTCTCCATTGCTACTCTAAATCTTAATGATCACTCTTAGCCAAGTGCTCCCCACAGGCACTTAATCCACTTGGCCCGCCTCATCCCAGCATCAGATACAGCAATGCCTCCTTCTGAGTTGAACTAAGGACATACTGATCAAGGAAGTTCTCCTAAATGCATTTCAGAAATTCCTCCCCCTCCTTTCCCTTTACTCTAACATTATCGCAATCGATATTTGGGTAATTTAAAGTCCCCCAATATCACCACTCTATAGTTCTTGCACATTTCTGTGATTTCCCTGCAGATTTGCTCCTCTATCTCTCTCTCACTTTTTGGAAGCCTATCGAATACCCCCAATAGTGGGATCATCACATTTTTGCTTCTCAATTCTAACTAAATGAATTATTTACTTGCCCCCTGAAGAACATCCTCTCTTTCCAACACTACAATGTCTTCCCTAATCAGTACTGCCACCTCATCTCCCTTTTTATCTTCCCTATCATTTCTGAACACTTTGTATCCTTATATATTAAGTGCCCAGTCCTCACCATTTTAAGCCCTTTTCCATTATTGCAGATACATCATTTCCTACAAGGCTCAGTGCTTGCAGCTCACCAATCTATTTCACCACACTTTGTGCATTCACATTACTGCATTCCAAACCTGTCTTTGTATTCCTCATAGTGCTTCTTAGTCTGCTCCTTTAAAATATTTTACTACTTCCTTCACTAGGACTATCCAACACACTCACATTATGCATCTTATTCCTCTTTTCTGCTTCGATATGCTGGTGCCCATCCCCCTGCCAATTTAATTTAAACCCTCCTCAATCACACTAGTGAACCTCCCCATGAGGACATTGGTTGCACTCTTGTTGAGGTGCAGCTGGTCCCTTTTGAATAGGTGCCTCCTGCCAGGACTGGTCCCAATTCCACAAGAATCGGAAGCACTCCTGCCTGCACCATTGCTCAAGCCGTGCAATGAGCCTCCCGATCTTCCTATTTCTACTCTCGCTGCACTCGGCACTGGGAGTAATCCTGCGATTACTTCCTTCAAGGTCCTACATTTTAGCTTCCTCCCTAGCTCCTGAAAACCTGACTTTTTTTTTAGATAATTACAGCACAGGAACAGGCCATTCGGCCCTCCAAGCCTGCGCCGATCCAGATCCTCTCTCTAAACATGTCGCCTATTTTCTAAGGTTCTGTATCTCTTTTCTTCCTGCCCATTCATGTATCTGTCTAGATACATCTTAAAAGACTCCATCGTGCCCGCATCTACCACCTCCGCTGGCAATGCGTTCCAGGTGCCCACCACCCTCTGCGTAAAGAACTTTCCACGCATATCCCCCCTAAACTTTTCCCCTTTCACTTTGAACTCGTGTCCTCTAGTAATTGAAGCTCCCACTCTGGGAAAAAGCCTCTTGCTATCCACCCTGTCTATACCTCTCATGATTTTGTACACCTCAATCAGGTCCCCCCTCAACCTCCGTCTTTCTAATGAAAATAATCCTAATCTACTCAACCTCTCTTCATAGCTAGCGCCCTCCATACCAGGCAACATCCTGGTGAACCTCCTCTGCACCCTCTCCAAAGCATCCACATCCTTTTGATAATGTGGCGACCAGAACTGTACGCAGTATTCCAAATGTGGCCGAACCAAAGTCCTATACAACTGTAACATGACCTGCCAACTCTTGTACTCAATGCCCCGTCCGATGAAGGAAAGCATGCCGTATGCCTTCTTGACCACTCTATTTACCTGCGTTGCCACCTTCAGGGAACAGTGGACCTGAACACCCAAATCTCTCTGGACATCAATTTTCCCCAGGACTTTTCCATTTACTGTATAGTTCACTCTTGAATTGGATCTTCCAAAATGCATCACCTCGCATTTGCCCTGATTGAACTCCATCTGCCATTTCTCTGCCCAACTCTCCAATCTATCTATATTCTGCTGTATTCTCTGACAGTCCGCTTCACTATCTGCTACTCCACCAATCTTAGTGTCGTCTGCAAACTTGCTAATCAGTCCACCTATACTTTCCTCCAAATCATTAATGTATATCACAAACAACAGTGGTCCCAGCACGGATCCCTGTGGAACACCACTGGTCACACGTCTCCATTTTGAGAAACTCCCTTCTACTGCTACTCTCTGTCTCCTGTTGCCCAGCCAGTTCTTTATCCATCTAGCTAGTACACCTTGGACCCCAAGCGCCTTCACTTTCTCCAGCAGCCTGCCATGGGGAACCTTATCAAACGCCTTACTGAAGTCCATGTATATGACATCAACAGCCCTTCCGTCATCAATCAACTTTGTCACTTCCTCAAAGAATTCTATTAAGTTGGTAAGACATGACCTTCCCTGCACAAAACCATGTTGCCTATCACTGATGAGCCCATTTTCTTCCAAATGGGAATAGATCCTATCCCTCAGTATCTTCTCCAGCAGCTTCCCTACCACTGACGTCAGGCTCACCAGTCTATAATTACCTGGATTATCCCTGCTACCCTTCTTAAACAAGGGGACAACATTAGCAATTCTCCAGTCCTCCGGGACCTCACCCGTGTTTAAGGATGCTGCAAAGATATCTGTTAAGGCCCCAGCTATTTCCTCTCTCGCTTCCCTCAGTAACCTGGGATAGATCCCATCCGGACCTGGGGACTTGTCCACCTTAATGCCCTTTAGAATACCCAACACTTCCTCCCTCCTTATGCCGACTTGACCTAGAGTAATCAAACATCTGTTCCTAACCTCAACATCCGTCATGTCCCTCTCCTCGGTGAATACCGATGCAAAGTTTCTTTTCTTTTGGGCCTCCTTATCTCGAGAGACAATGGATACGCGCCTGGAGGTGGTCAGTGGTTTGTGAAGCAGCGCCTGGAGTGGCTATAAAGGCCAATTCTGGAGTGACAGGCTCTTCCACAGGTGCTGCAGAGAAATTTGTTTGTTGGGGCTGTTGCACAGTTGGCTCTCCCCTTGCGCCTCTGTCTTTTTTCCTGCCAACTACTAAGTCTCTTCGACTCGCCACAATTTAGCCCTGTCTTTATGGCTGCCCGCCAGCTCTGGCGAATGCTGGCAACTGACTCCCACGACTTGTGATCAATGTCACACGATTTCATGTCGCGTTTGCAGACGTCTTTATAACGGAGACATGGACGGCCGGTGGGTCTGATACCAGTGGCGAGCTCGCTGTACAATGTGTCTTTGGGGATCCTGCCATCTTCCATGCGGCTCACATGGCCAAGCCATCTCAAGCGCCGCTGACTCAGTAGTGTGTATAAGCTGGGGATGTTGGCCGCTTCAAGGACTTCTGTGTTGGAGATATAGTCCTGCCACCTGATGCCAAGTATTCTCCGAAGGCAGCGAAGATAGAATGAATTGAGACGTCGCTCTTGGCTGGCATACGTTGTCCAGGCCTCGCTGCCGTAGAGCAAGGTACTGAGGACACAGGCCTGATACACTCGGACTTTTGTGTTCCGTGTCAGTGCGCCATTTTCCCACACTCTCTTGGCCAGTCTGAACATAGCAGTGGAAGCCTTACCCATGCGCTTGTTGATTTCTGCATCTAGAGACAGGTTACTGGTGATAGTTGAGCCTAGGTAGGTGAACTCTTGAACCACTTCCAGAGCGTGGTCGCCAATATTGATGGATGGAGCATTTCTGACATCCTGCCCCATGATGTTCGTTTTCTTGAGGCTGATGGTTAGGCCAAATTCATTGCAGGCAGACGCAAACCTGTCGATGAGACTCTGCAGGCATTCTTCAGTGTGAGATGTTGAAGCAGCATCGTCAGCAAAGAGGAGTTCTCTGATGACGACTTTCCGTACTTTGGACTTCGCTCTTAGACGGGCAAGGTTGAACAACCTGCCCCCTGATCTTGTGTGGAGGAAAATTCCTTCTTCAGAGGATTTGAACGCATGTGAAAGCAGCAGGGAGAAGAAAATCCCAAAAAGTGTGGGTGCGAGAACACAGCCCTGTTTCACACCACTCAGGATAGGAAAGGGCTCTGATGAGGAGCCACCATGTTGAATTGTGCCTTTCATATTGTCATGGAATGAGGTGATGATACTTAGTAGCTTTGGTGGACATCCGATCTTTTCTAGTAGTCTGAAGAGACCACGTCTGCTGACGAGGTCAAAGGCTTTGGTGAGATCAATGAAAGCAATGTAGAGGGGCATCTGTTGTTCACGGCATTTCTCCTGTATCTGACGAAGGGAGAACAGCATGTCAATAGTCGATCTCTCTGCACGAAAGCCACACTGTGCCTCAGGGTAGACGCGCTCGGCCAGCTTCTGGAGCCTGTTCAGAGCGACTCGAGCAAAGACTTTCCCCACTATGCTGAGCAGGGAGATTCCACGGTAGTTGTTGCAGTCACCGCGGTCACCTTTGTTTTTATAGAGGGTGATGATGTTGGCATCGCGCATGTCCTGGGGTACTGCTCCCTCGTCCCAGCACAGGCATAGCAGTTCATGTAGTGCTGAGAGTATAGCAGGCTTGGCACTCTTGATTATTTCAGGGGTAATGCTGTCCTTCCCAGGGGCTTTTCCGCTGGCTAGGGAATCAATGGCATCACTGAGTTCCGATTTGGTTGGCTGTATGTCCAGCTCATCCATGACTGGTAGAGGCTGGGCTGCATTGAGGGCAGTCTCAGTGACAGCATTCTCCCTGGAGTACAGTTCTAGGTAGTGCTCAACCCAGCGGTCCATCTGTTTGCGTTGGTCAGTGATTATGTCCCCCGATTTAGATTTGAGGGGGGTGATCTTCTTGATGGTTGGCCCAAGAGCTCTTTTCATGCCATCATACATTCCTCTGATGTTTCCGGTGTCTGAGGCCAGCTGAATATGGCTGCATAGGTGTTGCCAGTAGTCGTTTGCGCAACGCCTAGCTGTTCTTTGTGCAGTACTTCTGGCTGCTTTAAGTGCTGCGGATGTTAAATCGCTGGGGGCTTTCTTGTAGTTCAAAAGTGCAATGCGCTTAGCGGCTATGACAGGTTCCAGCTCTTCATTATGAGATTGAAACCAGTCTGCATTTCTCTTCGCACTTTTGCCGTAGGTGGTCAAAGCTGACTCATAGATGGCGTCTCTGATGTGGGCCCACTTGGTCTCGGCATCCCCTGTGGGAGTGTTTTGAAGGGCTGTTACAAGTGAATTTAGAAATTTTTGTAACAGCTGTGGGTGAGAAATTCTGCTCGTGTTGATGCGCGGGTGGCCCTTCTGCTTGGAATGATGCAACTTCTTTGGTCTGAGTCTAACCTTGCTGCACACCAGGGAGTGGTCGGTGTCGCAGTCCGCACTGTGGAAGCTGCGTGTGATTTGAACACTGTTTAAGGCGGCTCGCCTTGTGACAATGAGGTCTAGCTGGTGCCAACGACGTGATCTTGGGTGCCTCCATGAAACCTGGTGACAGGGTTTAGTGTGAAAGAACGAGTTGGTGATGCAGAGGTTATGATAGGTACACAACTCAAGCAGTCTCTGCATGTCCCTCTCCTCGGTGAATACCGATGCAAAGTACTCGTTTAGAATCTCACCCATTTTCTCTGAGTCCAAGCATAACATTCCTCCTTTGTCCTTGAGTGGGCCAATCCTTTCTCTAGTTACCCTCTTTCTCCTTATATATGAATAAAAGGCTTTGGGATTTTCCTTAACCCTGTTTGCGAAAGATATTTCATGACCCCTTTTAGCCCTCTTAATTCCTCGTTTCAGATTGGTCCTACATTCCCGATATTCTTTCAAAGCTTCGTCTTTCATCAGCCGCCTACACCTTATGTATGCTTCCTTTTTCCTCTTAGCTAGTCTCACAATTTCACCTGTCATCCATGGTTCCCTAATCTTGCCATTTCTATCCCTCATTTTCACAGGAACATGTCTCTCCTGCACGCTAATCAACCTCTCTTTAAAAGCCTCCCACATATCACATGTGGATTTACCTTCAAACAGCTGCTCCCAATCTACATTTCCCAGCTCCTGCCGAATTTTGGTATAGTTGGCCTTCCCCCAATTTAGCACTCTTCCTTTAGGACCACTCTCGTCTTTGTCCATGAGTATTTTAAAGCTTACGGAATTGTGATCACTATTCCCAAAGTAGTCCCCTACTGAAACTTCAACAACCTGGCCGGGCTCATTCCCCAACACCAGGTCCAGTATGGCCCCTTCCCGAGTTGGACTATTTACATACTGCTCTAGAAAACCCTCCTGGATGCTCCTTACAAATTCTGCTCCATCTCGACCTCTAACACTAAGCGAATCCCAGTCAATGTTGGGAAAATTAAAATCTCCTATCACCACCACCCTGTTGCTCCTACATCTTTCCATAATCTGTTTACATATTTGTACCTCTATCTCACGCTCGCTGTTGGGAGGCCTGTAGTACAGCCCCAACATTGTTACCGCACCCTTCCTATTTCTGAGTTCTGTCCATATTGCCTCACTGCTCGAGTCCTCCATAGTGCCCTCCTTCAGCACAGACTGTCGGACCTCAATACCTGCTCTCTCTGTGTTGCTGGTACCGACATGTACCACAACTTGGCTCACTCCCTTCCCCCTGCAGAATATTCTTCACCTGCTCCATGATGTCCTTTACCCTGTCACTAGGGAGGCAACACATCATGTGGGATTCACAATGACAGTTATAGAAATGCCTGTCTGTCCTCTGAACTCTGGAATCTGTTATAATGACTGCATTTCTGCTCTTTCCTATTCCTTTTTGTGCAGTCCCTTTGGTGCCATGGTCTGGATTGCACTCCTTCAAAGTGTCATCACACCCAGCAGTCTTGAATGCTGAGTCCCTGTTTGAGAGCGGCACAGTACCCGAAACTCCTGAACTTCCTGCCTTTTCCTACTGTTCCGATTGGCCACCCTTCTACTATCCTGAACTCTCACTGCCTGTGGGGTGATCACCTCCTGGAACGTACAATCCAGGAAACTCTCATCCTCCTTGATGCTCCGCAGTGACTCCACCTGCTCCTCAAGCTCAGATCCTGAGCTCGAGCTGAAGCAGCTGAAGATGCTTCCTTGGTTCCCCAAGACACATGAAGTGTCCTGAAGTTCCCACGTGCTACAGGAATTTCAAACAACAGGTCTCAGTTGCCCATTCATGATCTAAAAAAATCTCTATTCCCTCTGTTAGAATCTAGTTAGTACCTTGCTAAAAACGGTTGATTTTAATTAATGCCTCTTGACCTGCTCTGTGCTAATACTCATTATTAATTCACTTATGACCACTCCCTGGTGTGCAGCAAGGTTAGCCTCAAACCAAAGAAGCTGCATCACTCCAAGCAAAAGGGCCGCCCGCGCATCAACACGAGCAGAATTTCTCATCCACAGCTGTCACACACGTTTCTAAATTCACTTGAAAAAGCACTCCAAAACACTCCCACAGGGGATGCAGAGACCAAGTGGGCCCACATTAGAGATGCCATCTATGACTCAGCAATGACCACCTAAGGAAATTGTGTGAAGCGGAATGCAGACTGGTTTCAATCTCACATTGAAGAGCTGGAACCTGTCATAGCCGCTAAGCGCATTGCACTGCTGAACTACAAGAAAGCCCCCAGCGAGTAAACATCCGTAGCACTTAAAGCAGCCAGAAGCGCTGCACAAAGAACAGCCAGGCGCTGCGCAAATGACTACTGGCAACACCTATGCAGTCGTATTCAGCTGGCCTCTGACACAGGAAATATCAGAGGGATGTATGATGGCATTAAGAGAGCTTTTGGGCCGACCATCAAGATGATTGCCCCCCTCAAATCTAAATCGGGGGTCACAATCACTGACCAACGCAAGCAAATGGACCGCTGGGTGGAGCACTACCTAGAACTGTACTCCAGGGAGAATGTTGTCACTGAGACCGCCCTCAATGCAGCCCAGCCTCTACCAGTCATGGATGAGCTGGACGTACAGCCAACAAAATCGGAACTCAGTGATGCCATTGATTCTCTAGCCAGTGGAAAAGCCCCTGGGAAGGATGGCATTACCCCTGAAATCATCAATAGTGCCAAGCCTGCTATATTTTCAGCACTGTACGAACTGCTTTCCCTGTGCTGGGACAAGGGAGCAGTACCACAGGACATGCACAATGCCAATATCATCACCCTCTATAAGAACAAGGGTGACCGCGGTGACTGCAACAACTACTGTGGAATCGCCCTGCTCAGCATAGTGGGGAAAGTCTTCGCTCGTGTCGCTTTAAACTGGCTCCAGAAGCTGGCCGAGCGCGTCTACCCTGAGGCACAGTGTGGCTTTCGAGCAGAGAGATCGACCAATGACATGCTGTTCTCCCTTCGCCAGCTGCAGGAGAAATGCCGTGAACAACAGATGCCCCTCTACGTTGCTTTCATTGATCTCACCAAAGCCTTTGACCTCGTCAGCAGAAGTGGTCTCTTTAGACTACTAGAAAAGATTGGATGCCCACCAAAGCTACTAAGTATCATCACCTCATTCCATGACAATATGAAAGGCACAATTCAGCATAGCGGCACCTCATCAGACCCCTTTCCTATCCTGAGTGGCGTGAAACAGGGCTGTGTTCTTGCACCTACACTGTTTGGGATCTTCTTCTCCCTGCTGCTCTCACATGCATTTAAGTCCTCAGAAGAAGGAATTTTCCTCTACACAAGATCAGGTGGCAGGTTATTCAACCTTGCCTGTCTAAAAGCAAAGATCAAAGTACGGAAAGTCCTCATCAGGGAACTCCTCTTTGCTGACGATGCTGTATTAACATCCCACACAGAAGAGTGTCTGCAGAGACTCATCGACAGGATTGCGGCTGCCTGCAATGAATTTGGCCTAATCATCAGCCTCAAGAAAACAAACATCATGGGACAGGACGTCAGAAATGCCCCATCAATATCGGCGACCACACTCTGGAAGTGGTTCAAGAGTTCACCTACCTAGGCTCAACTATCACCAGTAACCTGTCTCTCGATGCACAATTCAACAAGCGCATGGGAAAGGCTTCCTTTGCTTTGTCCAGACTGGCCAAGAGAGTGTGGGAAAATGGTGCACTGACACAGCGCACAAAAGCCCAAGTGTATCAAGCCTGTGTCCTCAGTAGCTTGCCCTACGGCAGCGAGGCCTGGACAACGTACGTCAGCCAAGAGCGACGTCTCAATTCATTCCATCTTCGCTGCCTTCGGAGAATCCTTGGCATCAGGTGGCAGGACCGTATCTCCAACACCACAGGGCGGCACAGTGGCGCAGTGGTTAGCACCGCAGCCTCACAACTCCAGGGACCCGGGTTCGATTCCGGGTACTGCCTGTGTGGAGTTTGCAAGTTCTCCCTGTGTCTGCGTGGGTTTTCTCCGGGTGCTCCGGTTTCCTCCCACAAGCCAAAAGACTTGCAGGTTGATAGGTAAATTGGCCATTATAGATTGTCACTAGTATAGGTAGGTGGTAGGGAAATATAGGGACAGGTGGGGATGTTTGGTAGGAATATGGGATTAGTGTAGGATTAGTATAAATGGGTGGTTGATGTTCGGCACAGACTCGGTGGGCCGAAGGGCCTGTTTCAGTGCTGTATCTCTAATCTAAAAAAAAAGAAGTCCTCGAGGCGGCCAACATCCCCAGCATATACACCCTACTAAGCCAGTGGCGCCTGAGATGGCTTGGCCACGTGAGCCGCATGGAAGATGGCAGGATCCCTAAGGACACGTTGTAGTGCGAGCTCATCACTGGTACCAGACCCACCGGCCGTCCATGGCTCCGCTTTCAAGACATCTGTAAACGCGACATGAAGTCCTGTGACATTGATCACAAGTCATGGGAATCAGTTGCCAGCGATCGCCAGAGCTGGCGGGCAACCATAGAGGTGGGGCTAAAGCGTGGCGAGTTGAAGAGACTTAGCAGTTGGCAGGAAAAAAGACAGAAGCGCAAGGAGAGAACCAACTGTGTAACAGCCCCGACAACCAATTTTATCTGCAGCACCTGTGGAAGAGCCTGTCACTCTAGAATTGGCCTTTATAGCCACTCCAGGCGCTGCTTCATAAACCACTGACCACCTCCAGGTGCGTATCCATTGTCTCTCGAGACAAGGAGGCCAAAGAATTGTTGTACTTACCCCACTTGTGCTGACAATACTTTTAGATTTTTTTACCCTGCTCCCTGATGCTCTTACTCTGCTCTGCTTCTCTGTCCCTGAACTCCTTCAGCTTCATGCTGCTCACCTCAGGGCTCTCCAAATAGCTAATCACCTACCTGCTGTTCTGTGATGTCACTCCTTGATTTTGTTTTGTTGTTGATTTGTTTCCACAGTGTTCCCTACCACTCCTCTGACTCCGTCTGTCTCTTTCTCTCTCTCTCTGCCACTCCAGTTGACTCCTTCCATCTCTTTCTCTCGGACTCCTGCTTATTCCCTCTCTCTCTGACTCCAGCTGACACCTTCCGTCTCTCTCTCTCTCTCTGACTCCTGCTGAATCCCTCCATTTCTCTCTCTTTGACTCCTGCCAACTCCTTCCATCTCTCTCTCTCTCTCTCTCTCTCTCGCTGACTTCCTCAGGCTCTTTCTCTCTCTCTCTCTCCTTCACAGTCTCACACTGCTGACCAGAGAAATCACATTCTCCATGCATATCTACTACTGTTTCCATTTTGCTCGGCCCTGGAATTGTGTGCCCACTGGCCAATGGGAAGGCTGCTCTAATGGCAGGTATAAGATCCTCATTACCCTAAGAAAGCTGGAACATCAGCTGCTGTTTAATCTGTTCCTCCGCAGCCAACAAGTCACGCAGTTTTCCTCCATGGAAGAAGTCACCTATGGTCCCTGGCCTCTTCTGAGCTGGATTCTAGTGCAGCTGCTCCACACTTCATTGACGTTTTCAAAAAGGAAACCACTTCCTTGACATTCCTGCAAACAAGAGCTGTTGACTCCAGAATCACACCTGTCAGTTGCTGCACATCTCGAGAGACTGACCTCAGAATCAGCTTCTAGTTGATGGTTCTTAGACATCCTTCTGTTACGACCAGGTGAGATAGGGGTCCCCTCTCATCCTTTACCTGGTCTAATCGTAACAGGGTTTAATTGTAAAAACACTGTTTTTAGTTCCCCCTCAGTGAATCCTTGTTCACTGTTTTCCAATTGTAAGGGAAAGAAATCAGACAGATTTTCTTACATTTAAACAAGAAAGGTGGAAGTTTATTAATCTTAAACTCTAATTCGGTTAACGATCACAAATATGCAAAGTGATCACGCTAGCATGCATACGCAATAGAGGCAGAAAAAGTCGAAAGAATAAAGGGGAAAAGTTTGAAGCAATATCTGGTAGTTATTTACGGTCCTTTGAATTCAATGTGGAGTCTTTGGTTGCTGTTCATTGGGGCCCAGTGCACACTTTAACTTGTTTCGATGTAGGAGTCTTCTCTCTCTTGAGGTTTAAGCAACTTCACTGGGTCCGGAGGTTTGTGAAAAAGCAAGAAAGAGCCAGCCAGGAGAGGGACTGTCTTGTTCCAGGTTGTAAGAGTCTGCAGTCTGATTTCAAACTGTCCTGTGAGCACAATTCAAAACTCCAAGTTGGCCAGTAACTCCTGTATTTGTGGATTTCAAAGCTCTCAGTGGGGGTGGTGTAGTGCTGTCTCTTACACCGACAAGATGTGGATCACCATTGCCCAGACCAATCTCTGTTCATTGAATCAGTGAGCAATTCTTTTGTCTCTCCAAGCACTGTTACTTAGTAGCAAATGTTTTTCCAGCCACTGCTGATCTCGTTAAGCAAGTCATTTCTTCTCTCCAGCAACAGTTTAAAATTAATGTTCAGATGACAAAATTAATATGCCTCATTCTTGGCTTTTGGGGGTCTTCATGACAATGGCCACCCAACAGTCTTTTTCTCCTGTGGTACATTTCATCCAGGACTCTATAAATTAGACTGAAAGAAATGTTCTTTCCTTCTTTTCTGCTTCTTTTCACTGTTCTGTTCTCTTCTTGGGAAGCCTCTGCCTGTTCTTCAAAGGTGCTGCCAAAATCTCACCAGGGTCATTTGTTGCAGCTACTTAAGAGTTTACATTTAATAGAATGAAAAGAAAAGACTTGCATGGATATAGCGTCTTTCACAACCACCAGATGCATCAAAGTGCTTTACAGCCAATGAAGTACTTTTAAAGTGTAGTCACTATTGTAATATAGGAAATGCTGCAGCCAATTTGCGCACAGCAAGCTCCCACAAAAACAGTTTTATAATGACTAGATAATCTGTTTTTGTGCTGTTCATCGAGGGAGAAATATTGTTTAGTACACAGGGGAGAACCCTCCTGCTTTTCATCAAAATAATATGATGGGATCTCTTGCATCAACCTGAGCGAGCAGGTCGGGCCTGAGTTTAATGTCTCATCCAACAAAATGGCACCTTCAACAGTGCAGCATTTCCTCTGTACCACACTGGAGTATCAGCCTTGATTTTTGTGCTCAAGCCCTAGAGTGGGGCTTGAACCTGAAAGCTTGTGACTGAGAGGCAAAAGTGCTAACCACTGAGCCACAGTTAACACTGCCAGTTATTGCTTATTCAGCCTGTTGCTGAAATTGTCTGTCATTCTAGGCCTTTTAAGGGATGCAATTGTCAATCCCCCAGCCCAATACTCTTGCTCAGCCAACACAAATGGATATTTTATTGAATTGACCTTGCAATTTGAAGCAGGATGAACACTGAAGTGGATGATCTGGTGCAAGTCTGAGTTTAGCTGTGCAATATCAGGGTAACTGGCCATAGTTACAATCCCGTTAGGGACCATTTACTTTTAAAAAGAGAAATTTGAATTCTCAGTTATTAGTGAAAGAATTACACCACAAGATTTCACATTTTAAACAAAAACTTTACTGTACAAGAGTTAAACAAAGCAAAATACTACTAACAATATTACAATCTGGAAACACATACTTTAAACTTAAAATCTTAACAGAACATGAAGACGTATACTTTAAAACTCTAAATCCCAAACACTCCTATTCAACTGTTACTTCCACCCCAGCAGTCCCCTGTACTTTACAGGATCTTGGTGGTTTGTTCACTTCTCCTGGGACCAATCCAAAGTATAGCACAGCTCTTAAGAATTCACTTTGATTCCTTAGTTTCTCAGCTGTCTTTCAGGTATGAGGTTTCCTGGGGATTCTCCCTCTAGCTTCAGTTAGGCAAATCCTTCAGTTCATCTTCAACACTTCACGAATCTGGACATCCCAGCTTGAGCACAGCCCTGCCTCAAAACAGAAACATCTCTGCTCCTGAGTCCATCTGCTCCCAAAGCCAACAGCTTTCCAACAGCCAACCTACTTTTCTGCAAGCCAGCTCACTGACTGTCTGAAAACACACAGATCAAAAAACTAACAGAACACCCCCGACATCATCTATCTCCATAGCTGTGGTACATATGGGATGTCCCAGATAGCAATTTAAACTAATTATTTCCAACTCCAAATCTTGTCTTGGATTCCTGATACCAACATGATTAATTAATAAAGCTAACAATGACAGAGCAAACCCTTCTGGACTTATTGGTCCCAACTGCCCAACAAAATGAGGCCACCTGTGGTTTTATTGCTCTCATCTCGCTAACTGTTTCGGTAAGTACTCATGGAGAGATTTTTTTACTTTAAATCTCCTCTTAGTTCTGGGAAATTATATTAATAATTTAAATCCCAGATGATGGCAGCTGCAGACACACTGTCTCCATCAATAAGTTAAGAGAAGTGAACATAGTGTAGTTTCTTTAGACTTCCCAATGTGACCTTACTAAATAAACATGGGCCACCCGTTGAATTGTAACCATCCTAGGTTTGTTGCCAGTTTCTCAAACCAGGTGTTATCATTTGTCTTGGACGAAAAAAAATTCACAGAATTATTACAATGCAGAAGGAGGCCATTTGGCCCATCGTGCCCTCACTGGCTCTCCGGAAGAGCGGTTCACTCAGTTCCATTCCCCCACCTTCTCCCCATAACCCTGCACATTCTTCCTTTTCATATAACAGCCTAATTCCCTTTTCAGTCCTTCAGTTGAACCTACCTCCACCACACTCTCAGGTGCTGCATTCCAGACCTTAACCACTCACTCGTGAAAATGTTTTCCCTCATGTCACTTTTGCTTCTCTTAACAAATATTTTAAATCTGTGCCGTCTTGTTATCAAGCCTTTCACGATTTGGGACATTTTCTCTCTATCTATTCTGTCCAGAGCCCTCATGATTTTGAATACCTCTATCAAATCATCTCGAAATCTTCTCTTCTCCAAGGAAAACAGTCCTAACTTGTCCAATATATCTTCATAACTGAAGTTCCTCATCCCTGGAATCATTCTTGTGAATCTTTTCTGTACTCTCTCCAATTCCCTCACATCTTTCCTAAAGTGTGGCACCCAGAACGGGAAGCAATACTCCAGCTGAGGCCGAACTACTGTTTTACACAAGTTCAATCTAACTTCCTTACTCTTAGAAACATAGACCCATAGAAACTAGGAGCAGGAGTAGGCCATTCGGCCCTTTGAGCCTGCTCTGCCATTCATTATGATCATGGCTGATCACCCAACTCAGAAACCTGTTCCTGCTTTCTCCCCATATCTTTTGATCCCTTTAGACCCAAGAGCGATATCTAACTCCTTCTTAAAAACATACAATGTTTTGGCTCAACTGCTTTCTGTGGTAACAAATTGCACAGGCTCACCACTCTCTGGGTGAAGAAATTTCTCCTCATCTCAGTCCTGAAAGGTTTACCCCGTATCCTTAGACTATGACCCCTGGTTCTGGACTCCCCCACCATCATGAACATCCTTCCTGCATCTACCCTGTCAAGTCCTGTTAGAATTTTATAGGTTTCTATGAGATCCCCCCTCACTCTTCTGACCTCCAGTGAATATAATCCTAACCGACTCAATCTCTCCTCATACGTCAGTCCCACCATCCCAGGAATCAGTCTGGTAAACCTTCGCTTCACTCCCTCTATAGCAAGAACATCCTTCCTCAGATAAGGAGACCAAAACTGCACACAATATTCCAGGTGTGGCTTCACCAAGGCCCTTATAATTGTAGCAAGACATCCCTGCTCCTGTACTCGAATCCTCTCGCTATGAAGGCCAACATACCATTTGCCTTTTTTTACCGCCTGTTGGACCTGCATGCTTACCTTCAGCGACTGGTGTATGAGAACACCCAGGTCTCGTTGCATATTCCCCTCTCAGTTTATAGCCATTCAGATAAAAATCTGCCTTCCTGTTTTTGCTACCAAAGTGGATAACCTCACATTTATCCACATTATACTGCATCTGCCATGCATTAGCCCACTCACTCAACTTGTTCAAATCACCCTGAAGCCTCTCTGCATCCTCCTCACAACTCACCCTCCCACCCAATTTTGTGTCATCTGCAAATTTGGAGATATTACATTTAGTTCCCTCATCTAAATCATTAATATATATAAGATATAATAATATAATATATAGCTGGAGTCCTAGCACCGACCCCTGCAGTACCCCTCTAGTCACTGTCTGCCATTCGGAAAAAGACCCATTTCTCCTTACTCTTTGTTTCCTGTCTGCCAGCCAATTTTCTATCCATCACAATACACTACCCCCAATCCCATGCGCTTTAATGTTACACACTAATCTCTTATATGGGACTTTGTCGAAAGCCTTCTGAAAGTCCAAATAAACCACATCCACTGGCTTCCCCTCGTCAACTCTACAAGTTACATCCTCGAAGAATTCTAGTAGATTTGTCAAGCAAATTTCCCTTTTGTAAATCCATGCTGACTCTGCCTGATTCTGCCACTGTTCTCTAAGTGCTCTGCTATAAAATATTTGATAACGGACTCTAGAATTTTCCCCACTATGGACGTCAGGCTGACTGGTCTATAATTTCCTGCTTTCTCTCTACCTCCCTTTTTAAATAGTGAGGTTACATTAGCTACCCTCCAATCCGTAGGAACTGTTCCAGAGTCTATGGAATCTTGGAAGATGACCACCGTGCATCCACTATTTCTAGGGCCACTTCCTTAAGGACTCTGGGATACAGACCATCAGGTCCTGGGGATTTATCGGCCATCAATCCCATCAATTTCCCCAACACCATTTCTGTACTAATACTGATTTCCTTCAGTTCCTCTCTGTCACTAAGCCATGTGTTCCCTAACATTTCTGGTATGATATTTGTGTCTTCCTTTGTGAAGACAGAACCAAAGTATGCATTTAGTTGGTCAGCCATTTCTTTATTCCCCATAATAAATTCCCCTGTTTCTGACTGTAAGGAACCTACATTTGTCTTCACTAATCTTTTTCTCTTCACATACCTATAGAAACTTTTACAGTCAGTTTTTATGTTCCCTGCAAGCTTGCTCTCGAACTCTATTTTCCCCTTCTTAATCAATCCCTTGGTCCTCCTTTGCTGAATTCTAAACTGCTCCCAATCCTCAGGTCTGTTGTTTTTTTCTGGCAAATTTATATGCCTCTTCCTTGGATCTAATGCTATCTCTAATTTTCCTTGTAAGCTATTGTTTGGCTACCTTTCCCGTTTTATTTTTGTGCCAGACAAGGATAAAGAATTGTTGCAGTTCATCCATGCGCTCTTTAAATGTTTGCCATTGCCTATCCACCGTCATCCCTTTAAGTAATGTTTCCCAATCCATCATAGTCAACTCGTGCCTCATACTTTCGTAGTTTCCTTTACTAAGATTCAGGAACCTAATCTCAGAATCAATTACGTCACTCTCCATCTTGATGAAGAATTCTATCATATTATGGTCGCTCATCCCCAAGGGGTCTCGCATCACTAGATTGTCAATTATTCCTTTCTCATTACACAATACCCAGTCTAGGATCGCCTGTTCTCTAGTTGGTTCCTCAACGTATTGGTCCAGAAAACCACACTCCAAGAATTCCTCCTCTACGGTATTGTGACTAATTTGATTTGCCCAATCTATATGCAGATTAAATTCACCCATAATTACAGATGTTCCTTTATTGCATGTGTCTCTAATTTCCTGTTTAATGCCATTCCCAACATCACCACTACAGTTTGGGGGTCTATATACAACCCCCACTAACATATTTTGCCCCTTAGTGTTTCTCTGCTCTACCCATACAGATTCCACATCATCAGAGCTAATATCTTTCCTCTTTAACCAGCAATGCAACTCCACCGCCTTTTGCTTTTCGTCTATCCTTCCTAAATACTGAATATCCCTGGATGTTTATTTCCCATCCCTGGTCACCTTGCAGCCATGTCTCCGTAATCCCGACTATATCATACCCATTTGCGCGATTAATTCATCCACTTTATTGCGAATGCTCCGCGCGTTAATGCACAAAGCCTTAAGGCTTGTCTTTTTAACACTACTTGTCCTCTTCCCATTATTTTTCACTGTGGCCCTGTTTGATTCTGGCCCTTGATTTCTCTGTGTATCACTTTTCTTATTCCCCTTACTGTCTTTTGTTCTTGTCTTTGATCCCCCCTCCTCTAACTCCTTGCAAAGGTTCCCATCTCCCTGCCATTTTAGTTTAAACCCTCCCCACCCACTCGAGCAAATACTCCCCCTAGGACATCAGTCCCGTTCCTGCCCAGGTGTAACCCATCCAGTTTGTACTGGTCCCACCTCCCCCAGAACCGGTCCCAATGTCCCAGGAATGTAAAACCCTCCCCCTTACACCGCCTCTTCAGTCACGTATTCATCCGATATATCCTGCTATTTCTACTCTGACTAGCACGTGGCACTGGTAGTAATCCTGAGATCACTGCCTTTGAGGTCCTACTTTTCAACTTACTTCCTAGCTCCCTATATTCTGCTTTTAGGACCTCATCTTTTTTTTAACCTATGTCGTTTGTACCAATGTGTACCACGACCACTGGCTGTTCACCCTCCCCCTTCAGAATGTCCAGTAACCGCTCTTGAGACATCCTTGACCCTAGCACCAGGGAGGCAACATACCATTTTGGAGTCCCTTTTGCGGCCACAGAAACGCCTATCTATTCCCCTTACAATTGAATCCCCCATAACAATTATATTCCCACACTTATAACTCCTCCCCTGTGCAGCAGAGCCAACTGTGGTGCAACGAATTGGGCTGTTTGTTGCTGCTTTCCCCTGAGAGGCCATTCCCCCCAACAGTATCCAAAGCACTATATCTGTTTTGCAGGGGAATAGCCACAGGAGATTCCTGAACTGCCTGCCTAGTCCTCTTGCTCTGCCTGGTGGTCACCCATTCCCCTCCTGCCTGTGTGGTCTGAGCCTGCGGTGTGACCAACTCTCTATACGTGATATCCACGATACTCTCCACCTCGTGGATGCTCCACAGTGTCCCCAGCTGCCGCTCCAGCTCCGAAACCCGGGCTTCCAGGAGCTGCAGCTGGAGACACTTCCTGCATATATGCTGGTCCCGAGCACTGGAATTGTTCCCGGCTTCCGACATGGAGCACGAGGAGCAGACCACGGCTTTGAGCTCTCCTGCCATGTCTTAAACCTTTAAATTAACCTTTTGGAAGATCTTAATGTCAAATTACAGAAGAGGTTTACTCGGAGGTTTACTGGTCTGGAGGGCATTAGCTGTGAGGAGAGGTTGGATAAACTCGGATTGTTTTCACTGGAACGACAGAGGTGGAGGGGCGACATGATAGAGGTTTACAAAGTTGTGAGCGGCATGGACAGAGTGGATAGTCAGAAGCTTTTTCCCAGGAGTCAGTTATTAGGGGACATAGGTTTAAGGTGCGAGGGGCAAAGTTTAGAAGGGATGTGCGAGGCAAGTTCTTTACAAAGAGGGTGGTGAGTGCCTGGAACTTGCTGCCGGGGGAGGTGGTGGAAGCAGGTGCGATAGCGACGTTTAAGAGGCATCTTGACAAATACATGAATAGGATGGGAATAGAGGGATACGGTCCCCGGAAGTGCAGTAGGTTTTAGTTTTGGCAGGCATCAAGGTCGGCGCAGGCTTGGAGGGCCGAATGGCCTGTTCCTGTGCTGTACTGTTCTTTGTTCTTTATCAAATAATATCAACTTACTCTAGGGCCCTTCATCCTTGGTCCTCATTACTACAGAACTCCCTAAAAAAACACTGCTTACTATATATGAAATAAACTGTAAACCTTTCTTACCTTAGATACTTACCCAGCTATTTAGAGCTATTCCTTAACAGCAATGACTCACCAACCAATCACCTTACAGCTTTCCTGTGACGTCACTGTTACATTTTTCTTTTCAAATCTTCGGTGTGTTTGAAGAGGTCCGACTGCTCTCTGCTCCTGAAGGTAAGTGAAGGCCCCGAGCCTCGCACTGGATTTATCCGCTCCCGGTTCTTGGCGTCTCCACACAGGTCTTACTGCTCTTCGCTGCTGAAGGTAAGTGAAGGCCCGAGCCTTGCCCACTGGATTTATCCGCTCCCGGTTCTCAGCGTTTCCACACAGGTCCGACTGCTCTCCGCTCCTGAAGGTACTCTATGCCTCTATTAATAAAGCCCAGGATACTGTATGCTTTATTAACCACTCTCACAATGGCGCAGTGGTTAGCACCACAGCCTCACAGCTCCAGTGACCCAGGTTCAATTCTGGGTACTGCCTGTGTGGAGTTTGCAAGTTCTCCCTGTGTCTGAGTGGGTTTTCTCCGGGTGCTCCGGTTTCCTCCCACAAGCAAAAGGACTTGCAGGTTGGTAGGTAAATTGGCCATTATAAATTGCCACGAGTATAGGTAGGTGGTAGTGAAATATAAGGACAGGTGGGGATGTGGTAGGAATATGGGATAAGTGTAGGATTAGTATAAATGGGTGGTTGATGGTTGGCACAGACTCGGTGGGCCGAAGGGCCTGTTTCAGTGCTGTATCTCTCTAAACTAAACCTGTCCTGCCACCTTCAATGGCTTTTGCACGTATATACCCAGGCCCCTCTGTTCCTGCACCTCCTTTAGAATTGTTCCCTTTATTTTATATTGTCCTTCCATGTTCTTCCAACCATAATGAATCACTTCACATTTCATTGCATTGAACTTCATCTGCCACCTGTCTGTCCATTCCACCAACTTGTCAATGTCCTTTTGAAGTTCGACAGTATCCTCCTCACAGTTCACAATGCTTCCAAGTTTTGTCTCATCTGCAAACTTTGAAATTGTGCCCTGTACACAAAGGTCTAGGTCATTGATACCAGGAAAAGCAAGGGTCCCAACACTGACCCCTGGGAATTCCACTACAAATCTTGTTCCAGCCTGAAAAACCACTACACTTTGTTTCCTGTCACTCAGCCAATTCCATATCCATGTTGCTACCGTCCCTTTTATTCCATGAACTATAACCTTGCTCACAAGTCTGTTGTGTGGCACTGTATCAAATGCCTTTTGAAAATCCATGTACACCACATCAACAACATTGCTGCCATCTACCCTCTCTGTTACTTCCTCAAAAAAGTCCAGCAAATTACTTAAACATGATTTTTCCTTAAGAAATCCATGCTGGCTTACCTTCATTAACCCACATTTGTTCATGTGACTATTAATTTGTCCCAAATTATTCTTTGTAGAAGTTTCCACACCACCAAGGTTAAACTGACTGGCCTGTAGTTGCTCTGCTTATCTTTACACTCTTTTTTGAACAAGGGTGTAATGTTTGCAATTCTCCAGTCCTCTGGCATAACCCCCAAGTCTAAGGAAGACAGAAGAATTATGGCTAGTGCCTCTGCAATTTCCACTCTCACTTCCCTCAGTATCCTTGGATGCATCTCATGTGGGCCTGGTTCTATATTAGCCTATCTAAATGCGCCCTCGTTACCAATTTTAAACACTTCTATTGTCTCAATTACCTCCTCTTTCACCATTTCTTGGGCTACATCTTCTTCCTTGTTAAAGACAGATGCAAAGTATTCATTTAATACCTCAGCTATGCCCTCTGCCTCCATGTGTAAATCCCCTTTATGGCCCCTAATCAGCCTCACTCCTCCTTTCATCACCAATTCCCAATTTAAAAGTTACCTCTAGAAATGTAATACAAACCATGAACCAGGTGATCATTACACCATGTAAAATTTCACAGTTGCTATACACGGTATAGTTCAGTGGGAGAGCTTGTCCCATTCACTCCACACAAGAGGTTGCTTTTCAGTTCATGAGAGGTGCAGACCTTCACAGAGAGCTATCTCTTGTGCACATGAGTAAAGAGTTTGGGAGCAAACCTGACCTGTAAAGATTTTTAACAAGTTTTATTAGAGCATGATTGGCTCATTTCTGAACCTTTACTGGGAGTGCTGTAGTTTTAGACAACTTTGAGTTTATGCGAAATGGAGCTCTATATAGATGAAAAAACTGAAAAGGTAAAATGCAAGACTTGACTAAATGGGATTGACTGCATCCAGAATCGGTCAGCATAATTTTACTACAATCCTTCAAATGGTTATTTGAGACATTTAGAGATGGGCAATAAATGCTGGACTTGCTCATGATGCGCACATTCCATGAATTAATTTTAAAATGCTGGTAAACTATAGTGTCTTTAGGGTTGCTTAAAGCCAAAATTAGTCTTGGCCCACACCAGAAACTGTAGATCCAGAGACAACTCCTCAGTCACAATGGGATGAGAGCAAGTCCTGGAGGGGAGAGAATGAGAAGAAGGAGGTGGTGCGGAGTTGGGGAGGGCAGTGTAGGTGAGTGGCTGCAGTAGGAGGTGGTGCGGAGTTGGGGAGGGCAGTGTAGGTGAGTGGCTGCAGTAGAAGGTGGTGCGGAGTTGGGGAGGGCAGTGTAGGTGAGTGGCTGCAGTGGGCTAGCAGCAGCTCTCTAGTGTTGTGGAGCCAGGAGAAACACTCCGACTTGTTCCCCACCACCTCCAATCCTCCCCTGCTTCACATAAAGGTAAATTTTAAAGAATTTGGTAGTGACCTGCAACGGTCCTTCTAAGCAGCAACTGTTTATTCTGTTAAGAGCTCGGCATCTGCGCCACTCGGCACTGACGAATATTGGGGAAAGGTACATAGAAAGACGTTAGGACTTTCCCTTTTATATTTAAGGTGCCAAATGCCTGTTTAGCTGTCATCAGGGATACCAATATGGGGGCAAATGCATTTTCAGCTTCCTTGAGGAACAAGACATTGCAATGTGAAATGAATCGCTTTTTGCCCCATTTTCTGTCAGTAAATGAGTGCAATGAGAACCAATATTCTCCCCCTTGACCTTTGAGAAAAATGGTTGGTGATTGGAGCTTTCACTGTGCACTCGGAAATAGAAACTGCTCCACATGCATAGTTACCATGGCAAATGTATCATGGGGAGAATTGCATCATTATGTCATCAATTTGACTGCTGAAGATGTCAAATAAATTGTACTGTCGGCATGAAGCCAGGCTTGTTCAGCTATTTCAGTACTGGAGTACAAGTGATGATCATCATTACTATACACCCGAATACATCTTTTGAGATTGGTGATTAAATCCTCTCTCAGTGGCAGCACTTTAGCGAACTGGGAGTCAGCAAATTGGAAAAGGTTCCTGTGTTTCTGTTTTGTTTTTTTCCAAATGAACCTCAGGTTGGAAATAAGTTACCACAATTGTTGAGAATATCTGGCTGATGCTGTAACAAAATTAATTTGAGAGAGTCACTGAATCCCACATGACTTCTGAAAGCAGGGCAGTGCTTTACAGGATTATGTGCTTGCTGAGAGACAAGGCTGAAAAGTCTATGTTTCCCTGGAGGCAAGAATGTTCATTTCTCAAAGACATTGAACTAATTAGCCCAGGTTAGTGCTGGATCCTTATTGGCGTACGAGCATAGCGATTGCCTCTGAACATGCAACTGCAATGACTATTTTTTAAAAAATACACTGGAAACTAGCATAGGTGACATTTTTCATAATTTGAAATTCAGCAGACAAGGGGGCATTTTACCATGGGAGAGTGACTGGGATTGGATACAGGTGAGGAGTTAAATGGGCAAAAAATGCAAGCATGATGGGAACCCAGCTCCAACTCATAGACTTCAGGGTTTCACTGAAATGGTACAAGGGGCAGGGACCCAACCTGCTCACAACCTGGAGGTGGGAAGACATTTTAAATATGTTGATGAGGCTAGAAGTCTGTGACAACTTGTTTTACATATGAACTGTGGCCGGCTGGATTTCCCAGACCTTGGGAAACTCGGCAGCTGCATCGTTGTGAGGACAGCCTTGGGAAGAAGCACTGCCTTCACAGCACTGCCAATGGGCCAGAAGGAGCAAGAATGCTTCCTTTTGGCTCCACAAGCTCCCCCAGCCATCAGACCCTCCCAGTCAGGGATTGGACCTCCTCCTTGGGACCAGACGCACCCCCAACTTCCAGGCTCAAGGATTGGACCTACGTGGTCCCGCAGCCTCCTCCAGAATGCTCCCTATCTGACTGCAAGCTAAGTCAGTCAATGAGGCTGACTTCTGGATGGGAACCTGTCAATCAAAAAAGATGCACTCCGAGGAGTTAAAACTCCACAGCATGTGGGGAAACCTGAATTTCAGGTTTCCCACACAATACAATGTTCACCCACATCCGGCTGTCAGAATGTTGAAAATCTCCCCATAATACTCTTCTGTGTATGTCAAAGTAAATATGTGTTACTGCAAGGCACAGGAATCTTCTGATTCCGTCAACCAGTGTCAAATCATAGAATCATACAATGGATAAAGCACAGAAGGTGGCCATTCAGTCTGTTGTACCTGTGCTAGCTCTCAGCAAGAGCAAATCAGCAAGTCACACTCTCCTGCCTTTTCCCTGCAGTCCTGCAAATTTTTTGACTTTAATTATCCAATTGTCTATTGAAAAACAATGTTGAACCTGCTTCCATCACACTCTCAGACAGTGCATTCCAGATCCTAAACACTCACTGAACCTGCCTCCACCACACTCTCAGACAGTGCATTCCAGATCCTAAACACTCACTGAACCTGCCTCCACCACACTCTCAGACAGTGCATTCCAGATCCTAAACACTCACTGAACCTGCCTCCACCACCCTCTCAGACAGTGCATTCCAGATCCCAAAACACTCACTGAAACTGCCTCCAAAACACTCTCAGACAGTACATTCCAGATCCCAAACACTCACTGAACCTGCCTCCACCACCCTCTCAGGCAGTGCATTCCAGATCCTAAACACTCACTGAACCTGCCTCCACCACCCTCTCAGACAGTGCATTCCAGATCCCAAAACACTCACTGAAACTGCCTCCAAAAGACTCTCAGACAGTACATTCCAGATCCTAAACACTCACTGAACCTGCCTCCACCACACCCTCAGACACTGCATTCCAGATCCTAAACACTCACTGAACCTGCCTCCACCACCCTCTCAGACAGTGCATTCCAGATCCCAAAACACTCACTGAAACTGCCTCCAAAACACTCTCAGACAGTACATTCCAGATCCTAAACACTCACTGAACCTGCCTCCACCACACCCTCAGACACTGCATTCCAGATCCTAAACACACATTGAACCTGCCTCCACCACACTCTCAGACAGTGCATTCCAGATCCTAAACACTCACTGAACCTGCCTCCACCACACTCTCAGACACTGCATTCCAGATCCTAAACACTCACTGAACCTGCCTCCACCACCCTCTCAGACAGTGCATTCCAGATCCCAAAACACTCACTGAAACTGCCTCCACCACACTCTCAGACAGTGCATTCCAGATCCGAAACACACACTGAACCTGCCTTCACCACACTCTCAGACAGTGCAGTCCAGATGCGAAACACTCACTGAACCTGCCTCCACCACACTCTCAGACAGTGCATTCCAGATCCGAAACACACACTGAACCTGCCTTCACCACACTCTCAGACAGTGCTTTCCAGATCCTAAACAATCACTGAACCTGCCTCCACCGCACTCTCGGACAGTGTAGTCCAGATCCAAAACACACACTGAACCTGCCTTCACCACACTCTCGGACAGTGCAGTCCAGATCCAAAACACTCACTGAACCTGCCTCCACCACTCTTTCGGACAGTGCATTCCGGATCTTAAACACTCACTGAACCTGCCTCCACCTCACTCTCAGACAGGGAATTCCAGATCCAAAACACTCATTGAACCGGCCTCCACCGCACTCTCGGACAGTGCAGTCCAGATCCAAAACACTCACTGAACCTGCCTCCACCACACTCTCGGACAGTGCATTCCAGATCCGAAACACTCACTGAACCTGCCTCCACCACACTGTCAGACATTGCATTCCAGATCCTAAACAATCACTGAACCTGCCTCCACCACACTCAGACAGAGCATTCCAGATCCTAAACACTCACTGAACCTGCCTCCACCACACTCTCAGACAGTGCATTCCAGATCCTAAACACTCACTGAACCTGCCTCCACCACACTCAGACAGAGCATTCCAGATCCTAAACACTCACTGAACCTGCCTCCACCACACTCTCAGACAGTGCTTTCCAGATCCTAAACACTCACAGAACTTGCCTCCACCACACTCTCAGGCAGTGCATTCCAGATCCTAAACACTCACTGAACCTGCCTCCACCACACTCTCGGATAGTGCAGTCCAGATCCAAAACACTCACTGAACCTGCCTCCACCACACTCTCGGACAGTGCATTCCAGATCCTAAACACTCACTGAACCTGCCTCCACCACACTCTCGGACAGTGCATTCCAGATCCTAAACACACACTGAACCTGCCTCCAAAACACTCTCAGGCAGTGCATTCCAGATCCTAAACACTCACTGAACCTGCCTCCACCACACTCTCAGACAGTACATTCCAGATCCTAAACACTCACTGAACCTGCCTCCACCACACCCTCAGACACTGCATTCCAGATCCTAAACACACATTGAACCTGCCTCCACCACACTCTCAGACAGTGCATTCCAGATCCTAAACACTCACTGAACGTGCCTCCACCACACTCTCAGACACTGCATTCCAGATCCTAAACACTCACTGAACCTGCCTCCACCACACTCTCAGACAGTGCATTCCAGATCCCAAAACACTCACTGAAACTGCCTCCACCGCACTCTCAGACAGTGCATTCCAGATCCTAAACACTCACTGAACCTGCCTCCACCACACTCAGACAGAGCATTCCAGATCCTAAACACTCACTGAACCTGCCTCCACCACACTCTCAGACAGTGCATTCCAGATCCTAAACACTCACTGAACCTGCCTCCATCACACTCTCAGACAGTGCATTCCAGATCCTAAACACTCACTGAACGTGCCTCCACCACACTCTCAGACACTGCATTCCAGATCCTAAACACTCACTGAACGTGCCTCCACCACACTCTCAGACACTGCATTCCAGATCCTAAACACTCACTGAACCTGCCTCCACCACACTCTCAGACAGTGCATTCCAGATCCCAAAACACTCACTGAAACTGCCTCCACCAGACACTCTCAGACATTGCATTCCAGATCCTAAACAATCACTGAACCTGCCTCCACCACACTCAGACAGAGCATTCCAGATCCTAAACACTCACTGAACCTGCCTCCACCACACTCTCAGACAGTGCATTCCAGATCCTAAACACTCACTGAACCTGCCTCCATCACACTCTCAGACAGTGCTTTCCAGATCCTAAACACTCACAGAACTTGCCTCCACCACACTCTCAGGCAGTGCATTCCAGATCCTAAACACTCACTGAACATGCCTCCACCACACTCTCGGACAGTGCAGTCCAGATCCAAAACACTCACTGAACCTGCCTCCACCACACTCTCGGACAGTGCATTCCAGATCCTAAACACTCACTGAACCTGCCTCCACCACACTCTCGGACAGTGCATTCCAGATCCTAAACACACACTGAACCTGCCTCCACCACACTCTCAGATAGTGCATTCCAGATCCTAAACACACACTGAACCTGCCTCCACCACACTCTCGGACAGTGCATTCCAGATCCTAAACACACACTGAACCTTCCTCCACCACACTCTCAGGCAGTGCATTCCAGATCCTAAAAACTCACTGAACCTGCCTCCACCACACTCTCAGACAGTGCATTCCAGATCCTAAACACTCACTGAAACAGCCTCCAAAACACTCTCAGACAGTACATTCCAGATCCTAAACACTCACTGAACCTGCCTCCACCACACCCTCAGACACTGCATTCCAGATCCTAAACACACATTGAACCTGCCTCCACCACACTCTCAGACAGTGCATTCCAGATCCTAAACACTCACTGAACCTGCCTCCACCACACTCTCAGACACTGCATTCCAAATCCTAAACACTCACTGAACCTGCCTCCACCACACTCTCAGACAGTGCATTCCAGATCCCACAACACTCACTGAAACTGCCTCCACCATACACTCAGGAAGTGCATTCCAGATCCGAAACACACACTGAACCTGCCTTCACCACACTCTCAGACAGTGCATTCCAGATCCTAAACAATCACTGAACCTGCCTCCACCGCACTCTCAGACAGTGTAGTCCAGATCCTAAACACACACTGAACCTGCCTTCACCACACTCTCGGACAGTGCAGTCCAGATCCAAAACACTCACTGAACCTGCCTCCACCACACTCTCGGACAGTGCATTCCAGATCCTAAACAATCACTGAACCTGCCTCCACCGCACTCTCGGACAGTGTAGTCCAGATCCAAAACACTCACTGAACCTGCCTCCACCACACTCTCGGACAGTGCATTCCAGATCCGAAACACTCACTGAACCTGCCTCCACCACACTCTCAGACAGTGCATTCCAGATCTTAAACACTCACTGAACCTGCCTCCACCTCACTCTCAGACAGTGCATTCCAGATCCGAAACACTCACTGAACCTGCCTCCACCACACTCTCAGACAGTGCATTCCAGATCCAAAACACTCACTGAACCTGCCTCCACCACACTCTCGGACAGTGCATTCCAGATCCGAAACACTCACTGAACCTGCCTCCACCACACTCTCAGACAGTGCATTCCAGATCCAAAACACTCACTGAACCTGCCTCCATCACACTCTCAGACAGTGCATTCCAGATCCTAAACACTCACTGAACGTGCCTCCACCACACTCTCAGACACTGCATTCCAGATCCTAAACACTCACTGAACGTGCCTCCACCACACTCTCAGACACTGCATTCCAGATCCTAAACACTCACTGAACCTGCCTCCACCACACTCTCAGACAGTGCATTCCAGATCCCAAAACACTCACTGAAACTGCCTCCACCAGACACTCTCAGACATTGCATTCCAGATCCTAAACAATCACTGAACCTGCCTCCACCACACTCAGACAGAGCATTCCAGATCCTAAACACTCACTGAACCTGCCTCCACCACACTCTCAGACAGTGCATTCCAGATCCTAAACACTCACTGAACCTGCCTCCATCACACTCTCAGACAGTGCTTTCCAGATCCTAAACACTCACAGAACTTGCCTCCACCACACTCTCAGGCAGTGCATTCCAGATCCTAAACACTCACTGAACATGCCTCCACCACACTCTCGGACAGTGCAGTCCAGATCCAAAACACTCACTGAACCTGCCTCCACCACACTCTCGGACAGTGCATTCCAGATCCTAAACACTCACTGAACCTGCCTCCACCACACTCTCGGACAGTGCATTCCAGATCCTAAACACACACTGAACCTGCCTCCACCACACTCTCAGATAGTGCATTCCAGATCCTAAACACACACTGAACCTGCCTCCACCACACTCTCGGACAGTGCATTCCAGATCCTAAACACACACTGAACCTTCCTCCACCACACTCTCAGGCAGTGCATTCCAGATCCTAAAAACTCACTGAACCTGCCTCCACCACACTCTCAGACAGTGCATTCCAGATCCTAAACACTCACTGAAACAGCCTCCAAAACACTCTCAGACAGTACATTCCAGATCCTAAACACTCACTGAACCTGCCTCCACCACACCCTCAGACACTGCATTCCAGATCCTAAACACACATTGAACCTGCCTCCACCACACTCTCAGACAGTGCATTCCAGATCCTAAACACTCACTGAACCTGCCTCCACCACACTCTCAGACACTGCATTCCAAATCCTAAACACTCACTGAACCTGCCTCCACCACACTCTCAGACAGTGCATTCCAGATCCCACAACACTCACTGAAACTGCCTCCACCATACACTCAGGAAGTGCATTCCAGATCCGAAACACACACTGAACCTGCCTTCACCACACTCTCAGACAGTGCATTCCAGATCCTAAACAATCACTGAACCTGCCTCCACCGCACTCTCAGACAGTGTAGTCCAGATCCTAAACACACACTGAACCTGCCTTCACCACACTCTCGGACAGTGCAGTCCAGATCCAAAACACTCACTGAACCTGCCTCCACCACACTCTCGGACAGTGCATTCCAGATCCTAAACAATCACTGAACCTGCCTCCACCGCACTCTCGGACAGTGTAGTCCAGATCCAAAACACTCACTGAACCTGCCTCCACCACACTCTCGGACAGTGCATTCCAGATCCGAAACACTCACTGAACCTGCCTCCACCACACTCTCAGACAGTGCATTCCAGATCTTAAACACTCACTGAACCTGCCTCCACCTCACTCTCAGACAGTGCATTCCAGATCCGAAACACTCACTGAACCTGCCTCCACCACACTCTCAGACAGTGCATTCCAGATCCAAAACACTCACTGAACCTGCCTCCACCACACTCTCGGACAGTGCATTCCAGATCCGAAACACTCACTGAACCTGCCTCCACCACACTCTCAGACAGTGCATTCCAGATCCAAAACACTCACTGAACCTGCCTCCACCACACTCTCGGACAGTGCATTCCAGATCCGAAACACTCACTGAACCTGCCTCCACCACACTCTCAGACATTGCATTCCAGATCCTAAACAATCACTGAACCTGCCTCCACCACACTCAGACAGAGCATTCCAGATCCTAAACACTCACTGAACCTGCCTCCACCACACTCTCAGACAGTGCATTCCAGATCCTAAACACTCACTGAACCTGCCTCCATCACACTCTCAGGCATTGCATTCCAGATCCTAAACACACACTGAACCTGCCTCCACCACACTCTCGGACAGTGCATTCCAGATCCTAAACACACACTGAAACAGCCTCCAAAACACTCTCAGACAATACATTCCAGATCCTGAACACTCACTGAACCTGCCTCCACCACACCCTCAGACACTGCATTCCAGATCCAAAAAACTCACTGAACCTGCCTCCACCACACTCTCAGACAGTGCATTCTAGATCCTAAACACTCACTGAAACAGCCTCCAAAACACTCTCAGACAGTGCATTCCATATCCTAAACACTCACTGAACCTGCCTCCATCACACTGTCAGACAGTGCTTTCCAGATCCTAAACACTCACAGAACTTGCCTCCACCACACTCTCAGGCAGTGCATTCCAGATCCAAAACACTCACTGAACCTGCCTCCACCACACTCTCGGACAGTGCATTCCAGATCCTAAACACACACTGAACCTGCCTCCACCACACTCTCAGATAGTGCATTCCAGATCCTAAACACACACTGAACCTGCCTCCACCACACTCTCGGACAGTGCATTCCAGATCCTAAACACACCCTGAACCTGCCCCCACCACACTCTCAGGCAGTGCATTCCAGATCCTAAACACTCACTAAACCTGCCTCCACCACACTCTCAGACAGTGCATTCCAGATCCTAAACACTCACTAAACCTGCCTCCACCACACTCTCAGGCAGTGCATTCCAGATCCTAAACACTCACTGAACCTGCCTCCACCACACCCTCAGACACTGCATTCCAGATCCTAAACACACATTGAACCTGCCTCCACCACACTCTCAGGAAGTGCATTCCAGATCCTAACAACACACTGAACTTGCCATCACCACACTCTCAGACAGTGCAGTCCAGATCCTAAACACTCACTGAACCTGGCTCCAGCACACTCTCAGACAGTGCATTCCAGAACCGAAACACACACTGAACCTGCCTTCACCACACTCTCAGACAGTGCATTCCAGATCCTAAACAATCACTGAACCTGCCTCCACCGCACTCTCGGACAGTGTAGTCCAGATCCTAAACACACACTGAACCTGCCATCACCACACTCTCGGACAGTGCAGTCCAGATCCAAAACACTCACTGAACCTGCCTCCACCACACTATCGGAAAGTGCATTCCAGATCCTAAACAATCACGGAACCTGCCTCCACCGCACTCTCGGACAGTGTAGTCCAGATCCAAAACACTCACTGAACCTGCCTCCACCACACTCTCAGACAGTGCATTCCAGATCTTAAACACTCACTGAACCTGCCACCACCTCACTCTCAGACAGTGCATTCCAGATCAAAAACACTCAGTGAGCCTGCCTCCACCGCACTCTCGGACAGTGCAGTCCAGATCCAAAACACTCACTGAACCTGCCTCCACCACACTCTCGGACAGTGCATTCCAGATCCGAAACACTCACTGAACCTGCCTCCACCACACTCTCAGACATTGCATTCCAGATCCTAAACAATCACTGAACCTGACTCCATCACACTCTCAGACAGTGCTTTCCAGATCCTAAACACTCACAGAACCTGCCTCCACCACACTCTCAGGCAGTGCATTCCAGATCCTAAACACACACTGAACCTGCCTCCACCACACTCTCAGGCAGTGCATTCCAGATCCTAAACACTCACTGAAACAGCCTCCACCATACACTCAGACAGTGCATTCCAGATCCTAAACACTCACTGAAACAGCCTCCACCACACCCTCAGACACTGCATTCCAGATCCTAAACACACACTGAACCTGCCTTCACCACACTCTCGGACAGTGCAGTCCAGATCCAAAACACTCACTGAACCTGCCTCCACCACACTCTCGGACAGTGCATTCCAGATCCGAAACAATCACTGAACCTGCCTCCACCACACTCTCGGACAGTGCAGTCCAGATCCTAAACACTCACTGAAACAGCCTCCACCATCCACTCAGACAGTGCATTCCAGATCCTAAACACTCACTGAACCTGCCTCCACCACCCTCTCAGACAGTGCATTCCAGATCCCAAAACACTCACTGAAACTGCTTCCACCATACACTCAGGAAGTGCATTCCAGATCCTAAACACACACTGAACTTGCCATCACCACACTCTCAGACAGTGCAGTCCAGATCCTAAACACTCACTGAACCTGCCTCCACCACACTCTCAGACAGTGCATTCCAGATCCGAAACACACACTGAACCTGCCTTCACCACACTCTCAGACAGTGCTTTCCAGATCCTAAACAATCACTGAACCTGCCTCCACCGCACTCTCGGACAGTGTAGTCCAGATCCAAAACACACACTGAACCTGCCTCCACCACACTCTCAGACAGTGCATTCCAGATCCGAAACACACACTGAACCTGCCTTCACCACACTCTCAGACAGTGCTTTCCAGATCCTAAACAATCACTGAACCTGCCTCCACCACACTCTCAGACAGTGCAGTCCAGATCCTAAACACTCACTGAACCTGCCTCCACCGCACTCTCGGACAGTGTAGTCCAGATCCTAAACACACACTGAACCTGCCTTCACCACACTCTCGGACAGTGCAGTCCAGATCCAAAACACTCACTGAACCTGCCTCCACCACACTCTCAGACAGTGTAGTCCAGATCCTAATCACACACTGAACCTGCCTTCACCACACTCTCGGACAGTGCAGTCCAGATCCAAAACACTCACTGAACCTGCCTCCACCACACTCTCGGAAAGTGCATTCCAGATCCTAAACAATCACTGAACCTGCCTCCACCGCACTCTCGGACAGTGTAGTCCACATCCAAAACACTCACTGAACCTGCCTCCACCACACTCTCAGACAGTGCATTCCAGATCTTAAACACTCACTGAACCTGCCACCACCTCACTCTCAGACAGTGCATTCCAGATCCAAAACACTCAGTGAGCCTGCCTCCACCGCACTCTCGGACAGTGCAGTCCAGATCCAAAACACTCACTGAACCTGCCTCCACCACACTCTCGGACAGTGCATTCCAGATCCGAAACACTCACTGAACCTGCCTCCACCACACTCTCAGACATTGCATTCCAGATCCTAAACAATCACTGAACCTGACTCCATCACACTCTCAGACAGTGCTTTCCAGATCCTAAACACTCACAGAACCTGCCTCCACCACACTCTCAGGCAGTGCATTCCAGATCCTAAACACACACTGAACCTGCCTCCACCACACTCTCGGACAGTGCAGTCCAGATCCTAAACACACACTGAACCTGCCTCCACCACACTCTCAGGCAGTGCAGTCCAGATCCAAAACACTCACTGAACCTGCCTCCACCACACTCTCGGACAGTGCAGTCCAGATCCTAAACACTCACTGAAACAGCCTCCACCATACACTCAGACAGTGCATTCCAGATCCTAAACACTCACTGAAACAGCCTCCACCACACCCTCAGACACTGCATTCCAGATCCTAAACACACACTGAACCTGCCTTCACCACACTCTCGGACAGTGCAGTCCAGATCCAAAACACTCACTGAACCTGCCTCCACCACACTCTCGGACAGTGCATTCCAGATCCGAAACAATCACTGAACCTGCCTCCACCACACTCTCGGACAGTGCAGTCCAGATCCTAAACACTCACTGAAACAGCCTCCACCATACACTCAGACAGTGCATTCCAGATCCTAAACACTCACTGAACCTGCCTCCACCACACTCTTGGACAGTGCATTCCAGATCCTAAACACACACTGAACCTGCCTCCACCACACTCTCAGATAGTGCATTCCAGATCCTAAACACACACTGAACCTGCCTCCACCACACTCTCAGGCAGTGCATTCCAGATCCTAAACACTCACTGAACCTGCCTCCACCACCCTCTCAGACAGTGCATTCCAGATCCCAAAACACTCACTGAAACTGCTTCCACCATACACTCAGGAAGTGCATTCCAGATCCTAAACACACACTGAACTTGCCATCACCACACTCTCAGACAGTGCAGTCCAGATCCTAAACACTCACTGAACCTGCCTCCACCACACTCTCAGACAGTGCATTCCAGATCCGAAACACACACTGAACCTGCCTTCACCACACTCTCAGACAGTGCTTTCCAGATCCTAAACAATCACTGAACCTGCCTCCACCGCACTCTCGGACAGTGTAGTCCAGATCCAAAACACACACTGAACCTGCCTTCACCACACTCTCGGACAGTGCAGTCCAGATCCAAAACACTCACTGAACCTGCCTCCACCACACTCTCGGACAGTGCATTCCAGATCCTAAACAATCACTGAACCTGCCTCCACCGCACTCTCAGGCAGTGCATTCCAGATCCGAAACACACACTGAACCTGCCTTCACCACACTCTCGGACAGTGCAGTCCAGATCCAAAACACTCACTGAACCTGCCTCCACCGCACTCTCGGACAGTGTAGTCCAGATCCAAAACACTCACTGAACCTGCCTCCACCACACTCTCGGACAGTGCATTCCAGATCCGAAACACTCACTGAACCTGCCTCCACCACAGCCTCAGACAGTGCATTCCAGATCCTAATCACACACTGAACCTGCCTCCACCACACTCTCAGATAGTGCATTCCAGATCCTAAACACACACTGAACCTGCCTCCACCACACTCTCAGACAGTGCATTCCAGATCCTAAACACTCACTGAACCTGCCTCCACCACACTCTCAGACAGTGCATTCCAGATCCTAAACACTCACTGAACCTGCCTCCACCACACTCTCAGACAGTGCATTCCAGATCCCAAAACACTCACTGAAACTGCCTCCACCACACTCTCAGACAGTGCATTCCAGATCCTAAACACTCACTGAACCTGCCTCCACCATACACTCAGGAAGTGCATTCCAGATCCTAAACACACACTGAACTTGCCATCACCACACTCTCAGACAGTGCATTCCAGATCCTAAACACTCACTGAACCTGCCTCCACCACACTCTCAGACAGTGCATTCCAGATCCTAAACAATCACTGAACCTGCCTCCGCCGCACTCTCGGACAGTGTAGTCTAGATCCTAAACACACACTGAACCTGCCTTCACCACACTCTCAGACACTGCATTCCAGATCCGAAACACTCACTGAACCTGCCTCCACCGCACTCTCGGACAGTGCAGTCCAGATCCAAAACACTTACTGAACCTGCCTCCACCACTCTCTCGGACAGTGCATTCCAGATCCTAAACACTCACTGAACCTGCCTCCACCACACTCTCAGACAGTGCATTCCAGATCCGAAACACACACTGAACCTGCCTCCACCACACTCTCAGGCAGTGCATTCCAGATCCTAAACAATCACTGAACCTGCCTCCACCGCACTCTCGGACAGTGTAGTCCAGATACAAAACACTCACTGAACCTGCCTCCACCACACACGCAGACAGTGCATTCCAGATCTTAAACACTCACTGAACCTGCCTCCACCTCACTCTCAGACAGTGCATTCCAGATCCAAAACACTCACTGAACCTGCCTCCACCACACTCTCGGACAGTGCATTCCAGATCCGAAACAATCACTGAACCTGCCTCCACCACACTCAGACAGAGCATTCCATATCCTAAACACTCACTGAACCTGCCTCCACCACACTCTCAGACAGTGCATTCCAGATCCTAAACACTCACTGAACCTGCCTCCACCACACTCTCAGACAGTGCATTCCAGATCCTAAACACTCACTGAACCTGCCTCCACCACACTCTCAGGCAGTGCATTCCAGATCCTAAACACTCACTGAACCTGCCTCAACAACACTTTCGGACAGTGCATTCCAGATCCTAAACACACACTGAACCTGCCTCCACCACACTCTCGGACAGTGTAGTCCAGATCCAAAACACACACTGAACCTGCCTCCACCACAGCCTCAGACAGTGCATTCCAGATCCTAAACACTCACTGAAACAGCCTCCAAAACACTCTCGGACAGTGCATTCCAGATCCTAAACACACACTGAACCTGCCTCCACCACACTCTCAGGCAGTGCATTCCAGATCCTAAACACACACTGAACCTGCCTCTACCACACTCTCGGACAGTGCAGTCCAGATCCTAAACGCACACTGAACCTGCCTCCACCACAGCCTCAGACAGTGCATTCCAGATCCTAAACACTCACTGAAACAGCCTCCACCACACCCTCAGACACTGCATTCCAGATCCTAAACACACACTGAACCTGCCTTCACCACACTCTCGGACAGTGCAGTCCAGATCCAAAACACTCACTGAACCTGCCTCCACCACACTCTCGGACAGTGCATTCCAGATCCTAAACGCTCACTGAAACAGCCTCCACCATACACTCAGACAGTGCATTCCAGATCCTAAACACTCACTGAACCTGCCTCCACCACACTCTCGGACAGTGCATTGCAGATCCTAAACACACACTGAATCTGCCTCCACCACACTCTCAGATAGTGCATTCCAGATCCTAAACACACACTGAACCTGCCTCCACCACACTCTCAGGCAGTGCATTCCAGATCCTAAACACTCACTGAACCTGCCTCCACCACCCTCTCAGACAGTGCATTCCAGATCCCAAAACACTCACTGAAACTGCTTCCACCATACACTCAGGAAGTGCATTCCAGATCCTAAACACACACTGAACCTGCCTCCACCACACTCTCAGACAGTGCATTCCATATCCGAAACACACACTGAACCTGCCTTCACCACACTCTCAGACAGTGCTTTCTAGATCCTAAACAATCACTGAACCTGCCTCCACCACACGCTCGGACAGTGTAGTCCAGATCCAAAACACTCACTGAACCTGCCTCCACCACACTCTCGGACAGTGCATTCCAGATCCGAAACACTCACTGAACCTGCCTCCACCACTCTCTCAGACATTGCATTCCAGATCCTAAACACTCACTGAACCTGCCTCCACCACACTCTCAGGCAGTGCATTCCAGATCCTAAACACTCACTGAACCTGCCTCCACCGCACTCTCAGACAGTGCATTCCAGATCCTAAACAGTCACTGAACCTGCCTCCACCACTCTCCCAGACATTGCATTCCAGATCCTAAACACTCACTGAACCTGCCTCCACCACACTCTCAGATAGTGCATTCCAGATCCTAATCACACACTGAACCTGCCTCCACCACACTCTCAGACAGTGCATTCCAGATCCTAAACACTCACTGAACCTGCCTCCACCGCACTCTCAGACAGTGCATTCCAGATCCTAAACAGTCACTGAACCTGCCTCCACCACTCTCTCAGACATTGCATTCCAGATCCTAAACACTCACTGAACCTGCCTCCACCACACTCTCAGATAGTGCATTCCAGATCCTAATCACACACTGAACCTGCCTCCACCACACTCTCAGACAGTGCATTCCAGATCCTAAACACTCACTGAACCTGCCTCCACCACACTCTCAGACATTGCATTCCAGATCCTAAACACTCACTGAACCTGCCTCCACCACACTCTCAGACAGTGCATTCCAGATCCCAAAACACTCACTGAAACTGCCTCCACCATACACTCAGGAAGTGCATTCCAGATCCTAAACACACACTGAACTTGCCATCACCACACTCTCAGACAGTGCAGTCCAGATCCTAAACACTCACTGAACCTGCCTCCACCACACTCTCAGACAGTGCATTCCAGATCCTAAACACTCACTGAACCTGCCTCCACCACACTCTCAGACAGTGCAGTCCAGATCCTAAACACTCACTGAACCTGCCTCCACCACACTCTCAGACAGTGCATTCCAGATCCGAAACACACACTGAACCTGCCTTCACCACACTCTCAGACAGTGCATTCCAGATCCGAAACACACACTGAACCTGCCTTCACCACACTCTCAGACAGTGCATTCCAGATCCGAAACACACACTGAACCTGCCTTCACCACACTCTCAGACAGTGCATTCCAGATCCGAAACACACACTGAACCTGCCTTCACCACACTCTCAGACAGTGCATTCCAGATCCGAAACACACACTGAACCTGCCTCCGCCGCACTCTCGGACAGTGTAGTCCAGATCCTAAACACACACTGAACCTGCCTTCACCACACTCTCGGACAGTGCAGTCCAGATCCAAAACACTTACTGAACCTGCCTCCACCACTCTCTCGGACAGTGCATTCCAGATCCGAAACACACATTGAACCTGCCTCCACCACACTCTCAGGCAGTGCATTCCAGATCCTAAACAATCACTGAACCTGCCTCCACCGCACTCTCAGACAGTGTAGTCCAGATACAAAACACTCACTGAACCTGCCTCCACCACACACGCAGACAGTGCATTCCAGATCTTAAACACTCACTGAACCTGCCTCCACCTCACTCTCAGACAGTGCATTCCAGATCCAAAACACTCACTGAACCTGCCTCCACCACACTCTCGGACAGTGCATTCCAGATCCGAAACAATCACTGAACCTGCCTCCACCACACTCAGACAGAGCATTCCATATCCTAAACACTCACTGAACCTGCCTCCACCACACTCTCAGACAGTGCATTCCAGATCCTAAACACTCACTGAACCTGCCTCCACCACACTCTCAGACAGTGCATTCCAGATCCTAAACACTCACTGAACCTGCCTCCACCACACTCTCAGGCAGTGCATTCCAGATCCTAAACACTCACTGAACCTGCCTCAACAACACTTTCGGACAGTGCATTCCAGATCCTAAACACACACTGAACCTGCCTCCACCACACTCTCGGACAGTGCATTCCAGATCCAAAACACACACTGAACCTGCCTCCACCACAGCCTCAGACAGTGCATTCCAGATCCTAAACACTCACTGAAACAGCCTCCAAAACACTCTCAGACAGTACATTCCAGATCCTGAACACTCACTGAACCTGCCTCCACCACACTCTCGGACAGTGCATTCCAGATCCTAAACACACACTGAACCTGCCTCCACCACACTCTCAGGCAGTGCATTCCAGATCCTAAACACACACTGAACCTGCCTCTACCACACTCTCGGACAGTGCAGTCCAGATCCTAAACGCACACTGAACCTGCCTCCACCACAGCCTCAGACAGTGCATTCCAGATCCTAAACACTCACTGAACCTGCCTCCACCACACTCTCAGACAGTGCAGTCCAGATCCTAAACACTCACTGAACCTGCCTCCACCACACTCTCAGACAGTGCATTCCAGATCCTAAACACTCACTGAACCTGCCTCCACCACACTCTCAGACAGTGCAGTCCAGATCCTAAACACTCACTGAACCTGCCTCCACCACACTCTCAGACAGTGCATTCCAGATCCGAAACACACACTGAACCTGCCTTCACCACACTCTCAGACAGTGCATTCCAGATCCGAAACACACACTGAACCTGCCTTCACCACACTCTCAGACAGTGCATTCCAGATCCGAAACACACACTGAACCTGCCTTCACCACACTCTCAGACAGTGCATTCCAGATCCGAAACACACACTGAACCTGCCTCCGCCGCACTCTCGGACAGTGTAGTCCAGATCCTAAACACACACTGAACCTGCCTTCACCACACTCTCGGACAGTGCAGTCCAGATCCAAAACACTTACTGAACCTGCCTCCACCACTCTCTCGGACAGTGCATTCCAGATCCTAAACACTCACTGAACCTGCCTCCACCGCACTCTCGGACAGTGCATTCCAGATCCTAAACACACACTGAACCTGCCTCCACCACTCTCTCGGACAGTGCATTCCAGATCCGAAACACACATTGAACCTGCCTCCACCACACTCTCAGGCAGTGCATTCCAGATCCTAAACAATCACTGAACCTGCCTCCACCGCACTCTCAGACAGTGTAGTCCAGATACAAAACACTCACTGAACCTGCCTCCACCACACACGCAGACAGTGCATTCCAGATCTTAAACACTCACTGAACCTGCCTCCACCTCACTCTCAGACAGTGCATTCCAGATCCAAAACACTCACTGAACCTGCCTCCACCACACTCTCGGACAGTGCATTCCAGATCCGAAACAATCACTGAACCTGCCTCCACCACACTCAGACAGAGCATTCCATATCCTAAACACTCACTGAACCTGCCTCCACCACACTCTCAGACAGTGCATTCCAGATCCTAAACACTCACTGAACCTGCCTCCACCACACTCTCAGACAGTGCATTCCAGATCCTAAACACTCACTGAACCTGCCTCCACCACACTCTCAGGCAGTGCATTCCAGATCCTAAACACTCACTGAACCTGCCTCAACAACACTTTCGGACAGTGCATTCCAGATCCTAAACACACACTGAACCTGCCTCCACCACACTCTCGGACAGTGCATTCCAGATCCAAAACACACACTGAACCTGCCTCCACCACAGCCTCAGACAGTGCATTCCAGATCCTAAACACTCACTGAAACAGCCTCCAAAACACTCTCAGACAGTACATTCCAGATCCTGAACACTCACTGAACCTGCCTCCACCACACTCTCGGACAGTGCATTCCAGATCCTAAACACACACTGAACCTGCCTCCACCACACTCTCAGGCAGTGCATTCCAGATCCTAAACACACACTGAACCTGCCTCTACCACACTCTCGGACAGTGCAGTCCAGATCCTAAACGCACACTGAACCTGCCTCCACCACAGCCTCAGACAGTGCATTCCAGATCCTAAACACTCACTGAAACAGCCTCCACCATACACTCAGACAGTGCATTCCAGATCCTAAACACTCACTGAAACAGCCTCCACCACACCCTCAGACAGTGCATTCCAGATCCTAAACACACACTGAACCTGCCTTCACCACACTCTCGGACAGTGCAGTCCAGATCCAAAACACTCACTGAACCTGCCTCCACCACACTCTCGGACAGTGCATTCCAGATCCGAAACAATCACTGAACCTGCCTCCACCACACTCTCGGACAGTGCATTCCAGATCCTAAACACTCACTGAACCTGCCTCCACCATACACTCAGACAGTGCATTCCAGATCCTAAACACTCACTGAACCTGCCTCCACCACACTCTCGGACAGTGCATTCCAGATCCTAAACACACACTGAATCTGCCTCCACCACACTCTCAGATAGTGCATTCCAGATCCTAAACACACACTGAACCTGCCTCCACCACACTCTCAGGCAGTGCATTCCAGATCCTAAACACTCACTGAACCTGCCTCCACCACCCTCTCAGACAGTGCATTCCAGATCCTAAACACTCACTGAAACAGCCTCCACCATACACTCAGACAGTGCATTCCAGATCCTAAACACTCACTGAACCTGCCTCCACCACACTCTCGGACAGTGCATTCCAGATCCTAAACACACACTGAATCTGCCTCCACCACACTCTCAGATAGTGCATTCCAGATCCTAAACACACACTGAACCTGCCTCCACCACACTCTCAGGCAGTGCATTCCAGATCCTAAACACTCACTGAACCTGCCTCCACCGCACTCTCAGACAGTGCATTCCAGATCCCAAAACACTCACTGAAACTGCTTCCACCATACACTCAGGAAGTGCATTCCAGATCCTAAACACACACTGAACCTGCCTCCACCACACTCTCAGACAGTGCATTCCAGATCCGAAACACACACTGAACCTGCCTTCACCACACTCTCAGACAGTGCTTTCTAGATCCTAAACAATCACTGAACCTGCCTCCACCGCACTCTCGGACAGTGTAGTCCAGATCCAAAACACACACTGAACCTGCCTTCACCACACTCTCGGACAGTGCAGTCCAGATCCAAAACACTCACTGAACCTGCCTCCACCACACTCTCGGACAGTGCATTCCAGATCCTAAACAATCACTGAACCTGCCTCCACCGCACTCTCGGACAGTGTAGTCCAGATCCAAAACACTCACTGAACCTGCCTCCACCACACTCTCGGACAGTGCATTCCAGATCCGAAACACTCACTGAACCAGCCTCCACCACTCTCTCAGACATTGCATTCCAGATCCTAAACACTCACTGAACCTGCCTCCACCACACTCTCAGGCAGTGCATTCCAGATCCTAATCACACACTGAACCTGCCTCCACCACACTCTCAGATAGTGCATTCCAGATCCTAAACACACACTGAACCTGCCTCCACCACACTCTCAGACAGTGCATTCCAGATCCTAAACACTCACTGAACCTGCCTCCACCACACTCTCAGACAGTGCATTCCAGATCCTAAACACTCACTGAACCTGCCTCCACCACACTCTCAGACACTGCATTCCAGATCCCAAAACACTCACTGAAACTGCCTCCACCATACACTCAGGAAGTGCATTCCAGATCCTAAACACACACTGAACTTGCCATCACCACACTCTCAGACAGTGCAGTCCAGATCCTAAACACTCACTGATCCTGCCTCCACCACACTCTCAGACAGTGCATTCCAGATCCGAAACACACACTGAACCTGCCTTCACCACACTCTCAGACAGTGCATTCCAGATCCTAAACAATCACTGAACCTGCCTCCGCCACACTCTCGGACAGTGTAGTCCAGATCCTAAACACACACTGAACCTGCCTTCACCACACTCTCAGACAGTGCATTCCAGATCCTAAACAATCACTGAACCTGCCTCCACCGCACTCTCGGACAGTGTAGTCCAGATACAAAACACTCACTGAACCTGCCTCCACCACACACGCAGACAGTGCATTCCAGATCTTAAACACTCACTGAACCTGCCTCCACCTCACTCTCAGACAGTGCATTCCAGATCCAAAACACTCACTGAACCTGCCTCCACCACACTCTCGGACAGTGCATTCCAGATCCGAAACAATCACTGAACCTGCCTCCACCACACTCTCAGACAGTGCATTCCAGATCCTAAACACTCACTGAACCTGCCTCCACCACACTCTCAGGCAGTGCATTCCAGATCCTAAACACTCACTGAACCTGCCTCAACAACACTTTCGGACAGTGCATTCCAGATCCTAAACACACACTGAACCTGCCTCCACCACACTCTCGGACAGTGCATTCCAGATCCAAAACACACACTGAACCTGCCTCCACCACAGCCTCAGACAGTGCATTCCAGATCCTAAACACTCACTGAAACAGCCTCCAAAACACTCTCAGACAGTACATTCCAGATCCTGAACACTCACTGAACCTGCCTCCACCACACTCTCGGACAGTGCATTCCAGATCCTAAACACACACTGAACCTGCCTCCACCACACTCTCAGGCAGTGCATTCCAGATCCTAAACACTCACTGAACCTGCCTCCACCACCCTCTCAGACAGTGCATTCCAGATCCTAAACACTCACTGAACCTGCCTCCACCACACTCTCAGGAAGTGCATTCCAGATCCTAAACACACACTGAACTTGCCATCACCACACTCTCAGACAGTGCAGTCCAGATCCTAAACACTCACTGAACCTGCCTCCACCACACTCTCAGACAGTGCATTCCAGATCCGAAACACACACTGAACCTGCCTTCACCACACTCTCAGACAGTGCATTCCAGATCCGAAACACACACTGAACCTGCCTCCGCCGCACTCTCGGACAGTGTAGTCCAGATACAAAACACTCACTGAACCTGCCTCCACCACACACGCAGACAGTGCATTCCAGATCTTAAACACTCACTGAACCTGCCTCCACCTCACTCTCAGACAGTGCATTCCAGATCCAAAACACTCACTGAACCTGCCTCCACCACACTCTCGGACAGTGCATTCCAGATCCGAAACAATCACTGAACCTGCCTCCACCACACTCAGACAGAGCATTCCATATCCTAAACACTCACTGAACCTGCCTCCACCACACTCTCAGACAGTGCATTCCAGATCCTAAACACTCACTGAACCTGCCTCCACCACACTCTCAGACAGTGCATTCCAGATCCTAAACACTCACTGAACCTGCCTCCACCACACTCTCAGGCAGTGCATTCCAGATCCTAAACACTCACTGAACCTGCCTCCACCACACTCTCAGGCAGTGCATTCCAGATCCTAAACAATCACTGAACCTGCCTCCACCGCACTCTCAGACAGTGTAGTCCAGATACAAAACACTCACTGAACCTGCCTCCACCACACACGCAGACAGTGCATTCCAGATCTTAAACACTCACTGAACCTGCCTCCACCTCACTCTCAGACAGTGCATTCCAGATCCAAAACACTCACTGAACCTGCCTCCACCACACTCTCGGACAGTGCATTCCAGATCCGAAACAATCACTGAACCTGCCTCCACCACACTCAGACAGAGCATTCCATATCCTAAACACTCACTGAACCTGCCTCCACCACACTCTCAGACAGTGCATTCCAGATCCTAAACACTCACTGAACCTGCCTCCACCACACTCTCAGACAGTGCATTCCAGATCCTAAACACTCACTGAACCTGCCTCCACCACACTCTCAGGCAGTGCATTCCAGATCCTAAACACTCACTGAACCTGCCTCAACAACACTTTCGGACAGTGCATTCCAGATCCTAAACACACACTGAACCTGCCTCCACCACACTCTCGGACAGTGCATTCCAGATCCAAAACACACACTGAACCTGCCTCCACCACAGCCTCAGACAGTGCATTCCAGATCCTAAACACTCACTGAAACAGCCTCCAAAACACTCTCAGACAGTACATTCCAGATCCTGAACACTCACTGAACCTGCCTCCACCACACTCTCGGACAGTGCATTCCAGATCCTAAACACACACTGAACCTGCCTCCACCACACTCTCAGGCAGTGCATTCCAGATCCTAAACACACACTGAACCTGCCTCTACCACACTCTCGGACAGTGCAGTCCAGATCCTAAACGCACACTGAACCTGCCTCCACCACAGCCTCAGACAGTGCATTCCAGATCCTAAACACTCACTGAACCTGCCTCCACCACACTCTCAGACAGTGCAGTCCAGATCCTAAACACTCACTGAACCTGCCTCCACCACACTCTCAGACAGTGCATTCCAGATCCTAAACACTCACTGAACCTGCCTCCACCACACTCTCAGACAGTGCAGTCCAGATCCTAAACACTCACTGAACCTGCCTCCACCACACTCTCAGACAGTGCATTCCAGATCCGAAACACACACTGAACCTGCCTTCACCACACTCTCAGACAGTGCATTCCAGATCCGAAACACACACTGAACCTGCCTTCACCACACTCTCAGACAGTGCATTCCAGATCCGAAACACACACTGAACCTGCCTTCACCACACTCTCAGACAGTGCATTCCAGATCCGAAACACACACTGAACCTGCCTCCGCCGCACTCTCGGACAGTGTAGTCCAGATCCTAAACACACACTGAACCTGCCTTCACCACACTCTCGGACAGTGCAGTCCAGATCCAAAACACTTACTGAACCTGCCTCCACCACTCTCTCGGACAGTGCATTCCAGATCCTAAACACTCACTGAACCTGCCTCCACCGCACTCTCGGACAGTGCATTCCAGATCCTAAACACACACTGAACCTGCCTCCACCACTCTCTCGGACAGTGCATTCCAGATCCGAAACACACATTGAACCTGCCTCCACCACACTCTCAGGCAGTGCATTCCAGATCCTAAACAATCACTGAACCTGCCTCCACCGCACTCTCAGACAGTGTAGTCCAGATACAAAACACTCACTGAACCTGCCTCCACCACACACGCAGACAGTGCATTCCAGATCTTAAACACTCACTGAACCTGCCTCCACCTCACTCTCAGACAGTGCATTCCAGATCCAAAACACTCACTGAACCTGCCTCCACCACACTCTCGGACAGTGCATTCCAGATCCGAAACAATCACTGAACCTGCCTCCACCACACTCAGACAGAGCATTCCATATCCTAAACACTCACTGAACCTGCCTCCACCACACTCTCAGACAGTGCATTCCAGATCCTAAACACTCACTGAACCTGCCTCCACCACACTCTCAGACAGTGCATTCCAGATCCTAAACACTCACTGAACCTGCCTCCACCACACTCTCAGGCAGTGCATTCCAGATCCTAAACACTCACTGAACCTGCCTCAACAACACTTTCGGACAGTGCATTCCAGATCCTAAACACACACTGAACCTGCCTCCACCACACTCTCGGACAGTGCATTCCAGATCCAAAACACACACTGAACCTGCCTCCACCACAGCCTCAGACAGTGCATTCCAGATCCTAAACACTCACTGAAACAGCCTCCAAAACACTCTCAGACAGTACATTCCAGATCCTGAACACTCACTGAACCTGCCTCCACCACACTCTCGGACAGTGCATTCCAGATCCTAAACACACACTGAACCTGCCTCCACCACACTCTCAGGCAGTGCATTCCAGATCCTAAACACACACTGAACCTGCCTCTACCACACTCTCGGACAGTGCAGTCCAGATCCTAAACGCACACTGAACCTGCCTCCACCACAGCCTCAGACAGTGCATTCCAGATCCTAAACACTCACTGAAACAGCCTCCACCATACACTCAGACAGTGCATTCCAGATCCTAAACACTCACTGAAACAGCCTCCACCACACCCTCAGACACTGCATTCCAGATCCTAAACACACACTGAACCTGCCTTCACCACACTCTCGGACAGTGCAGTCCAGATCCAAAACACTCACTGAACCTGCCTCCACCACACTCTCGGACAGTGCATTCCAGATCCGAAACAATCACTGAACCTGCCTCCACCACACTCTCGGACAGTGCATTCCAGATCCTAAACACTCACTGAACCTGCCTCCACCATACACTCAGACAGTGCATTCCAGATCCTAAACACTCACTGAACCTGCCTCCACCACACTCTCGGACAGTGCATTCCAGATCCTAAACACACACTGAATCTGCCTCCACCACACTCTCAGATAGTGCATTCCAGATCCTAAACACACACTGAACCTGCCTCCACCACACTCTCAGGCAGTGCATTCCAGATCCTAAACACTCACTGAACCTGCCTCCACCACCCTCTCAGACAGTGCATTCCAGATCCCAAAACACTCACTGAAACTGCTTCCACCATACACTCAGGAAGTGCATTCCAGATCCTAAACACACACTGAACCTGCCTCCACCACACTCTCAGACAGTGCATTCCAGATCCGAAACACACACTGAACCTGCCTTCACCACACTCTCAGACAGTGCTTTCTAGATCCTAAACAATCACGGAACCTGCCTCCACCGCACTCTCGGACAGTGTAGTCCAGATCCAAAACACACACTGAACCTGCCTTCACCACACTCTCGGACAGTGCAGTCCAGATCCAAAACACTCACTGAACCTGCCTCCACCACACTCTCGGACAGTGCATTCCAGATCCTAAACAATCACTGAACCTGCCTCCACCGCACTCTCGGACAGTGTAGTCCAGATCCAAAACACTCACTGAACCTGCCTCCACCACACTCTCGGACAGTGCATTCCAGATCCGAAACACTCACTGAACCTGCCTCCACCACTCTCTCAGACATTGCATTCCAGATCCTAAACACTCACTGAACCTGCCTCCACCACACTCTCAGGCAGTGCATTCCAGATCCTAATCACACACTGAACCTGCCTCCACCACACTCTCAGATAGTGCATTCCAGATCCTAAACACACACTGAACCTGCCTCCACCACACTCTCAGACAGTGCATTCCAGATCCTAAACACTCACTGAACCTGCCTCCACCACACTCTCAGACAGTGCATTCCAGATCCTAAACACTCACTGAACCTGCCTCCACCACACTCTCAGACACTGCATTCCAGATCCCAAAACACTCACTGAAACTGCCTCCACCATACACTCAGGAAGTGCATTCCAGATCCTAAACACACACTGAACTTGCCATCACCACACTCTCAGACAGTGCAGTCCAGATCCTAAACACTCACTGATCCTGCCTCCACCACACTCTCAGACAGTGCATTCCAGATCCGAAACACACACTGAACCTGCCTTCACCACACTCTCAGACAGTGCATTCCAGATCCTAAACAATCACTGAACCTGCCTCCGCCACACTCTCGGACAGTGTAGTCCAGATCCTAAACACACACTGAACCTGCCTTCACCACACTCTCAGACAGTGCATTCCAGATCCTGAACAATCACTGAACCTGCCTCCACCGCACTCTCGGACAGTGTAGTCCAGATACAAAACACTCACTGAACCTGCCTCCACCACACACGCAGACAGTGCATTCCAGATCTTAAACACTCACTGAACCTGCCTCCACCTCACTCTCAGACAGTGCATTCCAGATCCAAAACACTCACTGAACCTGCCTCCACCACACTCTCGGACAGTGCATTCCAGATCCGAAACAATCACTGAACCTGCCTCCACCACACTCTCAGACAGTGCATTCCAGATCCTAAACACTCACTGAACCTGCCTCCACCACACTCTCAGGCAGTGCATTCCAGATCCTAAACACTCACTGAACCTGCCTCAACAACACTTTCGGACAGTGCATTCCAGATCCTAAACACACACTGAACCTGCCTCCACCACACTCTCGGACAGTGCATTCCAGATCCAAAACACACACTGAACCTGCCTCCACCACAGCCTCAGACAGTGCATTCCAGATCCTAAACACTCACTGAAACAGCCTCCAAAACACTCTCAGACAGTACATTCCAGATCCTGAACACTCACTGAACCTGCCTCCACCACACTCTCGGACAGTGCATTCCAGATCCTAAACACACACTGAACCTGCCTCCACCACACTCTCAGGCAGTGCATTCCAGATCCTAAACACTCACTGAACCTGCCTCCACCACCCTCTCAGACAGTGCATTCCAGATCCTAAACACTCACTGAACCTGCCTCCACCACACTCTCAGGAAGTGCATTCCAGATCCTAAACACACACTGAACTTGCCATCACCACACTCTCAGACAGTGCAGTCCAGATCCTAAACACTCACTGAACCTGCCTCCACCACACTCTCAGACAGTGCATTCCAGATCCGAAACACACACTGAACCTGCCTTCACCACACTCTCAGACAGTGCTTTCCAGATCCTAAACAATCACTGAACCTGCCTCCACCGCACTCTCGGACAGTGTAGTCCAGATCCAAAACACAAACTGAACCTGCCTTCACCACACTCTCGGACAGTGCAGTCCAGATCCAAAACACTCACTGAACCTGCCTCCACCACACTCTCGGACAGTGCATTCCAGATCCTAAACAATCACTGAACCTGCCTCCACCGCACGCTCGGACAGTGTAGTCCAGATCCAAACACTCACTGAACCTGCCTCCACCACACTCTCGGACAGTGCATTCCAGATCCGAAACACTCACTGAACCTGCCTCCACCACACTCTCGGACAGTGCATTCCAGATCCTAAACAATCACTGAACCTGCCTCCACCGCACGCTCGGACAGTGTAGTCCAGATCCAAAACACTCACTGAACCTGCCTCCACCACACTCTCGGACAGTGCATTCCAGATCCGAAACACTCACTGAACCTGCCTCCACCACTCTCTCAGACATTGCATTCCAGATCCTCAACACTCACTGAACCTGCCTCCACCGCACTCTCGGACAGTGTAGTCCAGATCCAAAACACACACTGAACCTGCCTTCACCACACTCTCGGACAGTGCAGTCCAGATCCAAAACACTCACTGAACCTGCCTCCACCACACTCTCGGACAGTGCATTCCAGATCCTAAACAATCACTGAACCTGCCTCCACCGCACTCTCGGACAGTGCAGTCCAGATCCAAAACACTCACTGAACCTGCCTCCACCACACTCTCGGACAGTGCATTCCAGATCCGAAACACTCACTGAACCTGCCTCCACCACTCTCTCAGACATTGAATTCCAGATCCTAAACACTCACTGAACCTGCCTCCACCACACTCTCAGGCAGTGCATTCCAGATCCTAATCACACACTGAACCTGCCTCCACCAGACTCTCAGATAGCGCATTCCAGATCCTAAACACACACTGAACCTGCCTCCACCACACTCTCAGACAGTGCATTCCAGATCCTAAACACTCACTGAACCTGTCTCCACCACACTCTCAGACAGTGCATTCCAGATCCTAAACACTCACTGAACCTGCCTCCACCACACTCTCAGACAGTGCATTCCAGATCCCAAAACACTCACTGAAACTGCCTCCACCATACACTCAGGAAGTGCATTCCAGATCCTAAACACACACTGAACTTGCCATCACCACACTCTCAGACAGTGCAGTCCAGATCCTAAACACACACTGAACCTGCCTTCACCACACTCTCGGACAGTGCAGTCCAGATCCAAAACACTTACTGAACCTGCCTCCACCACTCTCTCGGACAGTGCATTCCAGATCCTAAACAATCACTGAACCTGCCTCCACCGCACTCTCGGACAGTGTAGTCCAGATACAAAACACTCACTGAACCTGCCTCCACCACACACGCAGACAGTGCATTCCAGATCTTAAACACTCACTGAACCTGCCTCCACCTCACTCTCAGACAGTGCATTCCAGATCCAAAACACTCACTGAACCTGCCTCCACCACACTCTCGGACAGTGCATTCCAGATCCGAAACAATCACTGAACCTGCCTCCACCACACTCAGACAGAGCATTCCATATCCTAAACACTCACTGAACCTGCCTCCACCACACTCTCAGACAGTGCATTCCAGATCCTAAACACTCACTGAACCTGCCTCCACCACACTCTCAGACAGTGCATTCCAGATCCTAAACACTCGCTGAACCTGCCTCCACCACACTCTCAGGCAGTGCATTCCAGATCCTAAACACTCACTGAACCTGCCTCAACAACACTTTCGGACAGTGCATTCCAGATCCGAAACACACACTGAACCTGCCTCCACCACCCTCTCAGACAGTGCATTCCAGATCCCAAAACACTCACTGAAACTGCTTCCACCATACACTCAGGAAGTGCATTCCAGATCCTAAACACACACTGAACTTGCCATCACCACACTCTCAGACAGTGCAGTCCAGATCCTAAACACTCACTGAACCTGCCTCCACCACACTCTCAGACAGTGCATTCCAGATCCGAAACACACACTGAACCTGCCTTCACCACACTCTCAGACAGTGCTTTCCAGATCCTAAACAATCACTGAACCTGCCTCCACCGCACTCTCGGACAGTGTAGTCCAGATCCAAAACACACACTGAACCTGCCTTCACCACACTCTCGGACAGTGCAGTCCAGATCCAAAACACTCACTGAACCTGCCTCCACCACACTCTCGGACAGTGCATTCCAGATCCTAAACAATCACTGAACCTGCCTCCACCGCACGCTCGGACAGTGTAGTCCAGATCCAAAACACTCACTGAACCTGCCTCCACCACACTCTCGGACAGTGCATTCCAGATCCGAAACACTCACTGAACCTGCCTCCACCACTCTTTCAGACATTGCATTCCAGATCCTAAACACTCACTGAACCTGCCTCCACCACACTCTCAGGCAGTGCATTCCAGATCCTAATCACACACTGAACCTGCCTCCACCACACTCTCAGATAGTGCATTCCAGATCCTAAACACACACTGAACCTGCCTCCACCACACTCTCAGACAGTGCATTCCAGATCCTAAACACTCACTGAACCTGCCTCCACCACACTCTCAGACAGTGCATTCCAGATCCTAAACACTCACTGAACCTGCCTCCACCACACTCTCAGACAGTGCATTCCAGATCCCAAAACACTCACTGAAACTGCCTCCACCATACACTCAGGAAGTGCATTCCAGATCCTAAACACACACTGAACTTGCCATCACCACACTCTCAGACAGTGCAGTCCAGATCCTAAACACTCACTGAACCTGCCTCCACCACACTCTCAGACAGTGCATTCCAGATCCGAAACACACACTGAACCTGCCTTCACCACACTCTCAGACAGTGCATTCCAGATCCTAAACAATCACTGAACCTGCCTCCACCGCACTCTCGGACAGTGTAGTCCAGATCCTAAACACACACTGAACCTGCCTTCACCACACTCTCAGACAGTGCATTCCAGATCCTAAACAATCACTGAACCTGCCTCCGCCACACTCTCGGACAGTGTAGTCCAGATCCTAAACACACACTGAACCTGCCTTCACCACACTCTCAGACAGTGCATTCCAGATCCTAAACAATCACTGAACCTGCCTCCACCGCACTCTCGGACAGTGTAGTCCAGATACAAAACACTCACTGAACCTGCCTCCACCACACACGCAGACAGTGCATTCCAGATCTTAAACACTCACTGAACCTGCCTCCACCTCACTCTCAGACAGTGCATTCCAGATCCAAAACACTCACTGAACCTGCCTCCACCACACTCTCGGACAGTGCATTCCAGATCCGAAACAATCACTGAACCTGCCTCCACCACACTCTCAGACAGTGCATTCCAGATCCTAAACACTCACTGAACCTGCCTCCACCACACTCTCAGGCAGTGCATTCCAGATCCTAAACACTCACTGAACCTGCCTCAACAACACTTTCGGACAGTGCATTCCAGATCCTAAACACACACTGAACCTGCCTCCACCACACTGTCGGACAGTGCATTCCAGATCCAAAACACACACTGAACCTGCCTCCACCACAGCCTCAGACAGTGCATTCCAGATCCTAAACACTCACTGAACCTGCCTCCACCACACTCTCAGGCAGTGCATTCCAGATCCTAAACACTCACTGAACCTGCCTCCACCACCCTCTCAGACAGTGCATTCCAGATCCCAAAACACTCACTGAAACTGCTTCCACCATACACTCAGGAAGTGCATTCCAGATCCTAAACACACACTGAACTTGCCATCACCACACTCTCAGACAGTGCAGTCCAGATCCTAAACACTCACTGAACCTGCCTCCACCACACTCTCAGACAGTGCATTCCAGATCCGAAACACACACTGAACCTGCCTTCACCACACTCTCAGACAGTGCTTTCCAGATCCTAAACAATCACTGAACCTGCCTCCACCGCACTCTCGGACAGTGTAGTCCAGATCCAAAACACACACTGAACCTGCCTTCACCACACTCTCGGACAGTGCAGTCCAGATCCAAAACACTCACTGAACCTGCCTCCACCACACTCTCGGACAGTGCATTCCAGATCCTAAACAATCACTGAACCTGCCTCCACCGCACGCTCGGACAGTGTAGTCCAGATCCAAACACTCACTGAACCTGCCTCCACCACACTCTCGGACAGTGCATTCCAGATCCGAAACACTCACTGAACCTGCCTCCACCACACTCTCGGACAGTGCATTCCAGATCCTAAACAATCACTGAACCTGCCTCCACCGCACGCTCGGACAGTGTAGTCCAGATCGAAAACACTCACTGAACCTGCCTCCACCACACTCTCGGACAGTGCATTCCAGATCCGAAACACTCACTGAACCTGCCTCCACCACTCTCTCAGACATTGCATTCCAGATCCTCAACACTCACTGAACCTGCCTCCACCGCACTCTCGGACAGTGTAGTCCAGATCCAAAACACACACTGAACCTGCCTTCACCACACTCTCGGACAGTGCAGTCCAGATCCAAAACACTCACTGAACCTGCCTCCACCACACTCTCGGACAGTGCATTCCAGATCCTAAACAATCACTGAACCTGCCTCCACCGCACTCTCGGACAGTGCAGTCCAGATCCAAAACACTCACTGAACCTGCCTCCACCACACTCTCGGACAGTGCATTCCAGATCCGAAACACTCACTGAACCTGCCTCCACCACTCTCTCAGACATTGAATTCCAGATCCTAAACACTCACTGAACCTGCCTCCACCACTCTCAGGCAGTGCATTCCAGATCCTAATCACACACTGAACCTGCCTCCACCAGACTCTCAGATAGCGCATTCCAGATCCTAAACACACACTGAACCTGCCTCCACCACACTCTCAGACAGTGCATTCCAGATCCTAAACACTCACTGAACCTGTCTCCACCACACTCTCAGACAGTGCATTCCAGATCCTAAACACTCACTGAACCTGCCTCCACCACACTCTCAGACAGTGCATTCCAGATCCCAAAACACTCACTGAAACTGCCTCCACCATACACTCAGGAAGTGCATTCCAGATCCTAAACACACACTGAACTTGCCATCACCACACTCTCAGACAGTGCAGTCCAGATCCTAAACACTCACTGAACCTGCCTCCACCACACTCTCAGACAGTGCATTCCAGATCCTAAACACTCACTGAACCTGCCTCCACCACACTCTCGGACAGTGCAGTCCAGATCCAAAACACTCACTGAACCTGCCTCCACCACACTCTCGGACAGTGCATTCCAGATCCTAAACAATCACTGAACCTGCCTCCACCGCACTCTCGGACAGTGCAGTCCAGATCCAAAACACTCACTGAACCTGCCTCCACCACACTCTCGGACAGTGCATTCCAGATCCGAAACACTCACTGAACCTGCCTCCACCACTCTCTCAGACATTGAATTCCAGATCCTAAACACTCACTGAACCTGCCTCCACCACACTCTCAGGCAGTGCATTCCAGATCCTAATCACACACTGAACCTGCCTCCACCAGACTCTCAGATAGCGCATTCCAGATCCTAAACACACACTGAACCTGCCTCCACCACACTCTCAGACAGTGCATTCCAGATCCTAAACACTCACTGAACCTGTCTCCACCACACTCTCAGACAGTGCATTCCAGATCCTAAACACTCACTGAACCTGCCTCCACCACACTCTCAGACAGTGCATTCCAGATCCCAAAACACTCACTGAAACTGCCTCCACCATACACTCAGGAAGTGCATTCCAGATCCTAAACACACACTGAACTTGCCATCACCACACTCTCAGACAGTGCAGTCCAGATCCTAAACACTCACTGAACCTGCCTCCACCACACTCTCAGACAGTGCATTCCAGATCCTAAACACTCACTGAACCTGCCTCCACCACACTCTCAGACAGTGCATTCCAGATCCTAAACAATCACTGAACCTGCCTCCGCCGCACTCTCGGACAGTGTAGTCCAGATCCTAAACACACACTGAACCTGCCTTCACCACACTCTCGGACAGTGCAGTCCAGATCCAAAACACTTACTGAACCTGCCTCCACCACTCTCTCGGACAGTGCATTCCAGATCCTAAACAATCACTGAACCTGCCTCCACCTCACTCTCGGACAGTGTAGTCCAGATACAAAACACTCACTGAACCTGCCTCCACCACACACGCAGACAGTGCATTCCAGATCTTAAACACTCACTGAACCTGCCTCCACCTCACTCTCAGACAGTGCATTCCAGATCCGAAACAATCACTGAACCTGCCTCCACCACACTCTCAGACAGTGCATTCCAGATCCGAAACAATCACTGAACCTGCCTCCACCACACTCAGACAGAGCATTCCATATCCTAAACACTCACTGAACCTGCCTCCACCACACTCTCAGACAGTGCATTCCAGATCCTAAACACTCACTGAACCTGCCTCCACCACACTCTCAGACAGTGCATTCCAGATCCTAAACACTCGCTGAACCTGCCTCCACCACACTCTCAGGCAGTGCATTCCAGATCCTAAACACTCACTGAACCTGCCTCAACAACACTTTCGGACAGTGCATTCCAGATCCGAAACACACACTGAACCTGCCTCCACCACCCTCTCAGACAGTGCATTCCAGATCCCAAAACACTCACTGAAACTGCTTCCACCATACACTCAGGAAGTGCATTCCAGATCCTAAACACACACTGAACTTGCCATCACCACACTCTCAGACAGTGCAGTCCAGATCCTAAACACTCACTGAACCTGCCTCCACCACACTCTCAGACAGTGCATTCCAGATCCGAAACACACACTGAACCTGCCTTCACCACACTCTCAGACAGTGCTTTCCAGATCCTAAACAATCACTGAACCTGCCTCCACCGCACTCTCGGACAGTGTAGTCCAGATCCAAAACACACACTGAACCTGCCTTCACCACACTCTCGGACAGTGCAGTCCAGATCCAAAACACTCACTGAACCTGCCTCCACCACACTCTCGGACAGTGCATTCCAGATCCTAAACAATCACTGAACCTGCCTCCACCGCACGCTCGGACAGTGTAGTCCAGATCCAAAACACTCACTGAACCTGCCTCCACCACACTCTCGGACAGTGCATTCCAGATCCGAAACACTCACTGAACCTGCCTCCACCACTCTCTCAGACATTGCATTCCAGATCCTAAACACTCACTGAACCTGCCTCCACCACACTCTCAGGCAGTGCATTCCAGATCCTAATCACACACTGAACCTGCCTCCACCACACTCTCAGATAGTGCATTCCAGATCCTAAACACACACTGAACCTGCCTCCACCACACTCTCAGACAGTGCATTCCAGATCCTAAACACTCACTGAACCTGCCTCCACCACACTCTCAGACAGTGCATTCCAGATCCTAAACACTCACTGAACCTGCCTCCACCACACTCTCAGACAGTGCATTCCAGATCCCAAAACACTCACTGAAACTGCCTCCACCATACACTCAGGAAGTGCATTCCAGATCCTAAACACACACTGAACTTGCCATCACCACACTCTCAGACAGTGCAGTCCAGATCCTAAACACTCACTGAACCTGCCTCCACCACACTCTCAGACAGTGCATTCCAGATCCGAAACACACACTGAACCTGCCTTCACCACACTCTCAGACAGTGCATTCCAGATCCTAAACAATCACTGAACCTGCCTCCACCGCACTCTCGGACAGTGTAGTCCAGATCCTAAACACACACTGAACCTGCCTTCACCACACTCTCGGACAGTGCAGTCCAGATCCAAAACACTTACTGATCCTGCCTCCACCACTCTCTCGGACAGTGCATTCCAGATCCTAAACAATCACTGAACCTGCCTCCACCGCACTCTCAGACAGTGCATTCCAGATCCGAAACACACACTGAACCTGCCTTCACCACACTCTCAGACAGTGCATTCCAGATCCTAAACACACACTGAACCTGCCTCCACCACACTCTCAGACAGTGCATTCCAGATCCTAAACACTCACTGAACCTGCCTCCACCACACTCTCAGACAGTGCATTCCAGATCCTAAACACTCACTGAACCTGCCTCCACCACACTCTCAGACAGTGCATTCCAGATCCCAAAACACTCACTGAAACTGCCTCCACCATACACTCAGGAAGTGCATTCCAGATCCTAAACACACACTGAACTTGCCATCACCACACTCTCAGACAGTGCAGTCCAGATCCTAAACACTCACTGAACCTGCCTCCACCACACTCTCAGACAGTGCATTCCAGATCCGAAACACACACTGAACCTGCCTTCACCACACTCTCAGACAGTGCATTCCAGATCCTAAACAATAACTGAACCTGCCTCCGCCGCACTCTCGGACAGTGTAGTCCAGTTCCTAAACACACACTGAACCTGCCTTCACCACACTCTCAGACAGTGCATTCCAGATCCTAAACAATCACTGAACCTGCCTCCACCGCACTCTCGGACAGTGTAGTCCAGATACAAAACACTCACTGAACCTGCCTCCACCACACACGCAGACAGTGCATTCCAGATCTTAAACACTCACTGAACCTGCCTCCACCTCACTCTCAGACAGTGCATTCCAGATCCAAAACACTCACTGAACCTGCCTCCACCACACTCTCGGACAGTGCATTCCAGATCCGAAACAATCACTGAACCTGCCTCCACCACACTCAGACAGAGCATTCCATATCCTAAACACTCACTGAACCTGCCTCCACCACACTCTCAGACAGTGCATTCCAGATCCTAAACACTCACTGAACCTGCCTCCACCACACTCTCAGACAGTGCATTCCAGATCCTAAACACTCACTGAACCTGCCTCCACCACACTCTCAGGCAGTGCATTCCAGATCCTAAACACTCACTGAACCTGCCTCAACAACACTTTCGGACAGTGCATTCCAGATCCTAAACACACACTGAACCTGCCTCCACCACACTCTCGGACAGTGCATTCCAGATCCAAAACACACACTGAACCTGCCTCCACCACAGCCTCAGACAGTGCATTCCAGATCCTAAACACTCACTGAAACAGCCTCCAAAACACTCTCATACAGTACATTCCAGATCCTGAACACTCACTGAACCTGCCTCCACCGCACCCTCAGACACTGCATTCCAGATCCTAAACACTCACTGAACCTGCCTCCACCACACTCTCAGATAGTGCATTCCAGATCCTAAACGCACACTGAACCTGCCTCCACCACACTCTCGGACAGTGCATTCCAGATCCTAAACACTCACTGAACCTGCCTCCACCGCACTCTCGGACAGTGTAGTCCAGATCCAAAACACTCACTGATCCTGCCTCCACCACACTCTCAGACAGTGCATTCCAGATCTTAAACACTCACTGAACCTGCCTCCACCTCACTCTCAGACATTGCATTCCAGATCCTAAACAATCACTGAACCTGCCTCCACCACACTCAGACAGAGCATTTCAGATCCTAAACACTCACTGAACCTGCCTCCACCACACTCTCAGACAGTGCTTTCCAGATCCTAAACACTCACAGAATCTGCCTCCACCACACTCTCAGGCAGTGCATTCCAGATCCTAAACACTCACTGAACCTGCCTCAACCACACTCTCGGACAGTGCATTCCAGATCCTAAACACACACTGAACCTGCCTCCACCACAGCCTCAGACACTGCATTCCAGAGCCAAAAAACTCACTGAACCTGCCTCCACCACACTCTCAGACAGTGCATTCCAGATCCTAAACACTCACTGAAACAGCCTCCAAAACACTCTCAGACAGTGCATTCCAGATCCTAAACACTTACTGAACCTGCCTCCATCACACTCTCAGACAGTGCTTTCCAGATCCTAAACACTCACTGAACCTGCCTCCGCCACACTCTCAGGCAGTGCATTCCAGATCCTAAACACTCACTGAACCTGCCTCCACCACACTCTCGGACAGTGCATTCCAGATCCTAAACACTTACTGAACCTGCCTCCATCACACTCTCAGACAGTGCTTTCCAGATCCAAAACACTCACTGAACCTGCCTCCACCACACTCTCAGATAGTGCATTCCAGATCCTAAACGCACACTGAACCTGCCTCCACCACACTCTCGGACAGTGCATTCCAGATCCTAAACACACACTGAACCTGCCTCCACCACACTCTCAGGCAGTGCATTCCAGATCCTAAACACTCACTGAAGCTGCCTCCACCACACTCTCAGACAGTGCATTCCAGATCCTAAACACTCACTGAAACAGCCTCCAAAACACTCTCAGACAGTACATTCCAGATCCTAAACACTCACTGAACCTGCCTCCACCACACCCTCAGACACTGCATTCCAGATCCTAAACATTCATTGAACCTGCCTCCACCATACACTCAGCAAGTGCATTCCAGATCCTCAACACACACTGAACTTGCCATCACCACACTCTCAGACAGTGCAGTCCAGATCCGAAACACTCACTGAACCTACCTCCAGCACACTCTCAGACAGTGCATTCCAGATCCTAAACACACACTGAACCTGCCTTCACCACACTCTCAGACAGTGCATTCCAGATCCTAAACAATCACTGAACCTGCCTCCACCACACATGCAGACAGTGCATTCCAGATCTTAAACACTCACTGAACCTGCCTCCACCTCACTCTCAGACAGTGCATTCCAGATCCAAAACACTCACTGAACCTGCCTCCAGCACACTCTCGGACAGTGCATTCCAGATCCGAAACACTCACTGAACCTGCCTCCACCACACTCTCAGACATTGCATTCCAGATCCTAAACAATCACTGAACCTGCCTCCACCACACTCAGACAGAGCATTCCATATCCTAAACACTCACTGAACCTGCCTCCACCACACTCTCAGACAGTGCATTCCAGATCCTAAACACTCACTGAACCTGCCTCCACCACACTCTCAGACAGTGCATTCCAGATCCTAAACACTCACTGAACCTGCCTCCACCACACTCTCAGGCAGTGCATTCCAGATCCTAAACACTCACTGAACCTGCCTCAACAACACTTTCGGACAGTGCATTCCAGATCCTAAACACACACTGAACCTGCCTCCACCACACTCTCGGACAGTGCATTCCAGATCCAAAACACACACTGAACCTGCCTCCACCACAGCCTCAGACAGTGCATTCCAGATCCTAAACACTCACTGAAACAGCCTCCAAAACACTCTCAGACAATACATTCCAGATCCTGAACACTCACTGAACCTGCCTCCACCGCACCCTCAGACACTGCATTCCAGATCCAAAAAACTCACTGAACCTGCCTCCACCACACTCTCAGATAGTGCATTCCAGATCCTAAACGCACACTGAACCTGCCTCCACCACCCTCTCAGACAGTGCATTCCAGATCCCAAAACACTCACTGAAACTGCTTCCAACATACACTCAGGAAGTGCATTCCAGATCCTAAACACACACTGAACTTGCCATCACCACACTCTCAGACAGTGCAGTCCAGATCCTAAACACTCACTGAACCTGCCTCCACCACACTCTCAGACAGTGCATTCCAGATCCTAAACAATCACTGAACCTGCCTCCACCGCACTCTCGGACAGTGTAGTCCAGATCCAAAACACACACTGAACCTGCCTTCACCACACTCTCGGACAGTGCAGTCCAGATCCAAAACACTCACTGAACCTGCCTCCACCACACTCTCGGACAGTGCATTCCAGATCCTAAACAATCACTGAACCTGCCTCCACCACACGCTCGGACAGTGTAGTCCAGATCCAAAACACTCACTGAACCTGCCTCCACCACACTCTCGGACAGTGCATTCCAGATCCGAAACACTCACTGAACCTGCCTCCACCACTCTCTCAGACATTGCATTCCAGATCCTAAACACTCACTGAACCTGCCTCCACCACACTCTCAGGCAGTGCATTCCAGATCCTAATCACACACTGAACCTGCCTCCACCACACTCTCAGATAGTGCATTCCAGATCCTAAACACACACTGAACCTGCCTCCACCACACTCTCAGACAGTGCATTCCAGATCCTAAACACTCACTGAACCTGCCTCCACCACACTCTCAGACAGTGCATTCCAGATCCTAAACACTCACTGAACCTGCCTCCACCACACTCTCAGACAGTGCATTCCAGATCCCAAAACACTCACTGAAACTGCCTCCACCATACACTCAGGAAGTGCATTCCAGATCCTAAACACACACTGAACTTGCCATCACCACACTCTCAGACAGTGCAGTCCAGATCCTAAACACTCACTGAACCTGCCTCCACCACACTCTCAGACAGTGCATTCCAGTTCCGAAACACACACTGAACCTGCCTCCACCGCACTCTCAGACAGTGCATTCCAGATCCTAAACAATCACTGAACCTGCCTCCACCGCACTCTCGGACAGTGTAGTCCAGATCCTAAACACACACTGAACCTGCCTTCACCACACTCTCGGACAGTGCAGTCCAGATCCAAAACACTTACTGAACCTGCCTCCACCACTCTCTCGGACAGTGCATTCCAGATCCTAAACAATCACTGAACCTGCCTCCACCGCACTCTCAGACAGTGCATTCCAGATCCGAAACACACACTGAACCTGCCTTCACCACACTCTCAGACAGTGCATTCCAGATCCTAAACACACACTGAACCTGCCTCCACCACACTCTCAGACAGTGCATTACAGATCCTAAACACTCACTGAACCTGCCTCCACCACACTCTCAGACAGTGCATTCCAGTTCCTAAACACTCACTGAACCTGCCTCCACCACACTCTCAGACAGTGCATTCCAGATCCCAAAACACTCACTGAAACTGCCTCCACCACACTCTCAGACAGTGCATTCCAGATCCTAAACACACACTGAACCTGCCTCCACCACACTCTCAGACAGTGCAGTCCAGATCCTAAACACTCACTGAACCTGCCTCCACCACACTCTCAGACAGTGCATTCCAGATCCGAAACACACACTGAACCTGCCTTCACCACACTCTCAGACAGTGCATTCCAGATCCTAAACACACACTGAACCTGCCTCCACCACACTCTCAGACAGTGCATTCCAGATCCCAAAACACTCACTGAACCTGCCTCCACCACACTCTCAGACAGTGCATTCCAGATCCTAAACACTCACTGAACCTGCCTCCACCACACTCTCAGACAGTGCATTCCAGATCCTAAACACTCACTGAACCTGCCTCCACCACACTCTCAGACAGTGCATTCCAGTTCCTAAACACTCACTGAACCTGCCTCCACCACACTCTCAGACAGTGCATTCCAGTTCCTAAACACACACTGAACCTGCCTCCACCACACTCTCAGACAGTGCATTCCAGATCCCAAAACACTCACTGAAACTGCCTCCACCACACTCTCAGACAGTGCATTCCAGATCCTAAACACACACTGAACCTGCCTCCACCACACTCTCAGACAGTGCATTCCAGATCCTAAACACACACTGAACCTGCCTCCACCACACTCTCAGACAGTGCATTCCAGATCCCAAAACACTCACTGAACCTGCCTCCACCACACTCTCAGACAGTGCATTCCAGTTCCTAAACACTCACTGAACCTGCCTCCACCACACTCTCAGACAGTGCATTCCAGATCCCAAAACACTCACTGAAACTGCCTCCACCACACTCTCAGACAGTGCATTCCAGATCCTAAACACACACTGAACCTGCCTCCACCACACTCTCAGACAGTGCAGTCCAGATCCTAAACACTCACTGAACCTGCCTCCACCACACTCTCAGACAGTGCATTCCAGATCCGAAACACACACTGAACCTGCCTTCACCACACTCTCAGACAGTGCATTCCAGATCCTAAACAATCACTGAACCTGCCTCCGCCGCACTCTCGGACAGTGTAGTCCAGATCCTAAACACACACTGAACCTGCCTTCACCACACTCTCAGACAGTGCATTCCAGATCCTAAACAATCACTGAACCTGCCTCCGCCGCACTCTCGGACAGTGTAGTCCAGATCCTAAACACACACTGAACCTGCCTCCACCGCACTCTCGGACAGTGTAGTCCAGATGCAAAACACTCACTGAACCTGCCTCCACCACACACGCAGACAGTGCATTCCAGATCTTAAACACTCACTGAACCTGCCTCCACCACACTCTCAGACAGTGCATTCCAGATCCAAAACACTCACTGAACCTGCCTCCACCACACTCTCGGACAGTGCATTCCAGATCCGAAACAATCACTGAACCTGCCTCCACCACACTCAGACAGAGCATTCCATATCCTAAACACTCACTAAACCTGCCTCCACCACACTCTCAGACAGTGCATTCCAGATCCTAAACACTCACTGAACCTGCCTCCACCACACTCTCAGACAGTGCATTCCAGATCCTAAACACTCACTGAACCTGCCTCCACCACACTCTCAGGCAGTGCATTCCAGATCCTAAACACTCACTGAACCTGCCTCAACATCACTTTCGGACAGTGCATTCCAGATCCTAAACACACACTGAACCTGCCTCCACCACACTCTCGGACAGTGCATTCCAGATCCAAAACACACACTGAACCTGCCTCCACCACAGCCTCAGACAGTGCATTCCAGATCCTAAACACTCACTGAAACAGCCTCCAAAACACTCTCAGACAGTACATTCCAGATCCTGAACACTCACTGAACCTGCCTCCACCGCACCCTCAGACACTGCATTCCAGATCCTAAACACTCACTGAACCTGCCTCCACCACACTCTCAGATAGTGCATTCCAGATCCTAAACGCACACTGAACCTGCCTCCACCACACTCTCGGACAGTGCATTCCAGATCCTAAACACTCACTGAACCTGCCTCCACCGCACTCTCGGACAGTGTAGTCCAGATCCAAAACACTCACTGAACCTGCCTCCACCACACTCTCAGACAGTGCATTCCAGATCTTAAACACTCACTGAACCTGCCTCCACCTCACTCTCAGACATTGCATTCCAGATCCTAAACAATCACTGAACCTGCCTCCACCACACTCAGACAGAGCATTTCAGATCCTAAACACTCACTGAACCTGCCTCCACCACACTCTCAGACAGTGCATTCCAGATCCTAAACACTCACTGAACCTGCCTCCATCACACTCTCAGACAGTGCTTTCCAGATCCTAAACACTCACAGAATCTGCCTCCACCACACTCTCAGGCAGTGCATTCCAGATCCTAAACACTCACTGAACCTGCCTCAACCACACTCTCGGACAGTGCATTCCAGATCCTAAACACACACTGAACCTGCCTCCACCACAGCCTCAGACACTGCATTCCAGATCCAAAAAACTCACTGAACCTGCCTCCACCACACTCTCAGACAGTGCATTCCAGATCCTAAACACTCACTGAAACAGCCTCCAAAACACTCTCAGACAGTGCATTCCAGATCCTAAACACTCACTGAAGCTGCCTCCACCACACTCTCAGACAGTGCATTCCAGATCCTAAACACTCACTGAAACAGCCTCCAAAACACTTTCGGACAGTGCATTCCAGATCCTAAACACACACTGAACCTGCCTCCACCACACTCTCGGACAGTGCATTCCAGATCCAAAACACACACTGAACCTGCCTCCACCACAGCCTCAGACAGTGCATTCCAGATCCTAAACACTCACTGAAACAGCCTCCAAAACACTCTCAGACAATACATTCCAGATCCTGAACACTCACTGAACCTGCCTCCACCGCACCCTCAGACACTGCATTCCAGATCCAAAAAACTCACTGAACCTGCCTCCACCACACTCTCAGATAGTGCATTCCAGATCCTAAACGCACACTGAACCTGCCTCCACCACCCTCTCAGACAGTGCATTCCAGATCCCAAAACACTCACTGAAACTGCTTCCAACATACACTCAGGAAGTGCATTCCAGATCCTAAACACACACTGAACTTGCCATCACCACACTCTCAGACAGTGCAGTCCAGATCCTAAAGACTCACTGAACCTGCCTCCACCACACTCTCAGACAGTGCATTCCAGATCCGAAACACACACTGAACCTGCCTTCACCACACTCTCAGACATTGCTTTCCAGATCCTAAACAATCACTGAACCTGCCTCCACCGCACTCTCGGACAGTGTAGTCCAGATCCAAAACACACACTGAACCTGCCTTCACCACACTCTCGGACAGTGCAGTCCAGATCCAAAACACTCACTGAACCTGCCTCCACCACACTCTCGGACAGTGCATTCCAGATCCTAAACAATCACTGAACCTGCCTCCACCACACGCTCGGACAGTGTAGTCCAGATCCAAAACACTCACTGAACCTGCCTCCACCACTCTCTCAGACATTGCATTCCAGATCCTAAACACTCACTGAACCTGCCTCCACCACACTCTCAGGCAGTGCATTCCAGATCCTAATCACACACTGAACCTGCCTCCACCACACTCTCAGATAGTGCATTCCAGATCCTAAACACACACTGAACCTGCCTCCACCACACTCTCAGACAGTGCATTCCAGATCCTAAACACTCACTGAACCTGCCTCCACCACACTCTCAGACAGTGCATTCCAGATCCTAAACACTCACTGAACCTGCCTCCACCACACTCTCAGACAGTGCATTCCAGATCCCAAAACACTCACTGAAACTGCCTCCACCATACACTCAGGAAGTGCATTCCAGATCCTAAACACACACTGAACTTGCCATCACCACACTCTCAGACAGTGCAGTCCAGATCCTAAACACTCACTGAACCTGCCTCCACCACACTCTCAGACAGTGCATTCCAGTTCCGAAACACACACTGAACCTGCCTCCACCGCACTCTCAGACAGTGCATTCCAGATCCTAAACAATCACTGAACCTGCCTCCACCGCACTCTCGGACAGTGTAGTCCAGATCCTAAACACACACTGAACCTGCCTTCACCACACTCTCGGACAGTGCATTCCATATCCAAAACACTTACTGAACCTGCCTCCACCACTCTCTCGGACAGTGCATTCCAGATCCTAAACAATCACTGAACCTGCCTCCACCGCACTCTCAGACAGTGCATTCCAGATCCGAAACACACACTGAACCTGCCTTCACCACACTCTCAGACAGTGCATTCCAGATCCTAAACACACACTGAACCTGCCTCCACCACACTCTCAGACAGTGCATTCCAGATCCTAAACACTCACTGAACCTGCCTCCACCACACTCTCAGACAGTGCATTCCAGATCCTAAACACTCACTGAACCTGCCTCCGCCACACTCTCAGACAGTGCATTCCAGATCCCAAAACACTCACTGAAACTGCCTCCACCATACACTCAGGAAGTGCATTCCAGATCCTAAACACACACTGAACCTGCCTTCACCACACTCTCAGACAGTGCATTCCAGATCCTAAACACACACTGAACCTGCCTCCACCACACTCTCAGACAGTGCATTCCAGATCCTAAACACTCACTGAACCTGCCTCCACCACACTCTCAGACAGTGCAGTCCAGATCCTAAAGACTCACTGAACCTGCCTCCACCACACTCTCAGACAGTGCATTCCAGATCCGAAACACACACTGAACCTGCCTTCACCACACTCTCAGACAGTGCATTCCAGATCCTAAACAATCACTGAACCTGCCTCCGCCGCACTCTCGGACAGTGTAGTCCAGATCCTAAACACACACTGAACCTGCCTTCACCACACTCTCAGACAGTGCATTCCAGATCCTAAACAATCACTGAACCTGCCTCCACCGCACTCTCGGACAGTGTAGTCCAGATACAAAACACTCACTGAACCTGCCTCCACCACACACGCAGACAGTGCATTCCAGATCTTAAACACTCACTGAACCTGCCTCCACCTCACTCTCAGACAGTGCATTCCAGATCCAAAACACTCACAGAATCTGCCTCCACCACACTCTCAGGCAGTGCATTCCAGATCCTAAACACTCACTGAACCTGCCTCAACCACACTCTCGGACAGTGCATTACAGATCCTAAACACACACTGAACCTGCCTCCACCACAGCCTCAGACACTGCATTCCAGATCCAAAAAACTCACTGAACCTGCCTCCACCACACTCTCAGACAGTGCATTCCAGATCCTAAACACTCACTGAAACAGCCTCCAAAACACTCTCAGACAGTGCATTCCAGATCCTAAACACTCACTGAAGCTGCCTCCACCACACTCTCAGACAGTGCATTCCAGATCCTAAACACTCACTGAAACAGCCTCCAAAACACTCTCAGACAGTACATTCCAGATCCTAAACACTCACTGAACCTGCCTCCACCACACCCTCAGACACTGCATTCCAGATCCTAAACATACATTGAACCTGCCTCCACCATACACTCAGCAAGTGCATTCCAGATCCTCAACACACACTGAACTTGCCATCACCACACTCTCAGACAGTGCAGTCCAGATCCGAAACACTCACTGAACCTGCCTCCAGCACACTCTCAGACAGTGCATTCCAGATCCGAAACACACACTGAACCTGCCTTCACCACACTCTCAGACAGTGCATTCCAGATCCGAAACAATCACTGAACCTGCCTCCACCACACTCAGACAGAGCATTCCATATCCTAAACACTCACTGAACCTGCCTCCACCACACTCTCAGACAGTGCATTCCAGATCCTAAACACTCACTGAACCTGCCTCCACCACACTCTCAGACAGAGCATTCCATATCCTAAACACTCACTGAACCTGCCTCCACCACACTCTCAGACAGTGCATTCCAGATCCTAAACACTCACTGAACCTGCCTCCACCACACTCTCAGGCAGTGCATTCCAGATCCTAAACACTCACTGAACCTGCCTCAACAACACTTTCGGACAGTGCATTCCAGATCCTAAACACACACTGAACCTGCCTCCACCACACTCTCGGACAGTGCATTCCAGATCCAAAACACACACTGAAGCTGCCTCCACCACAGCCTCAGACAGTGCATTCCAGATCCTAAACACTCACTGAAACAGCCTCCAAAACACTCTCAGACAGTACATTCCAGATCCTGAACACTCACTGAACCTGCCTCCACCGCACCCTCAGACACTGCATTCCAGATGCTAAACACTCACTGAACCTGCCTCCACCACACTCTCAGATAGTGCATTCCAGATCCTAAACGCACACTGAACCTGCCTCCACCACACTCTCGGACAGTGCATTCCAGATCCTAAACACTCACTGAACCTGCCTCCACCGCACTCTCGGACAGTGTAGTCCAGATCCAAAACACTCACTGAACCTGCCTCCACCACACTCTCAGACAGTGCATTCCAGATCTTAAACACTCACTGAACCTGCCTCCACCTCACTCTCAGACATTGCATTCCAGATCCTAAACAATCACTGAACCTGCCTCCACCACACTCAGACAGAGCATTTCAGATCCTAAACACTCACTGAACCTGCCTCCACCACACTCTCAGACAGTGCATTCCAGATCCTAAACACTCACTGAACCTGCCTCCATCACACTCTCAGACAGTGCTTTCCAGATCCTAAACACTCACAGAATCTGCCTCCACCACACTCTCAGGCAGTGCATTCCAGATCCTAAACACTCACTGAACCTGCCTCAACCACACTCTCGGACAGTGCATTCCAGATCCTAAACACACACTGAACCTGCCTCCACCACAGCCTCAGACACTGCATTCCAGATCCAAAAAACTCACTGAACCTGCCTCCACCACACTCTCAGACAGTGCATTCCAGATCCTAAACACTCACTGAAACAGCCTCCAAAACACTCTCAGACAGTGCATTCCAGATCCTAAACACTCACTGAAGCTGCCTCCACCACACTCTCAGACAGTGCATTCCAGATCCTAAACACTCACTGAAACAGCCTCCAAAACACTCTCAGACAGTACATTCCAGATCCTAAACACTCACTGAACCTGCCTCCACCACACCCTCAGACACTGCATTCCAGATCCTAAACATACATTGAACCTGCCTCCACCATACACTCAGCAAGTGCATTCCAGATCCTCAACACACACTGAACTTGCCATCACCACACTCTCAGACAGTGCAGTCCAGATCCGAAACACTCACTGAACCTGCCTCCAGCACACTCTCAGACAGTGCATTCCAGATCCGAAACACACACTGAACCTGCCTTCACCACACTCTCAGACAGTGCATTCCAGATCCTAAACAATCACTGAACCTGCCTCCACCACACATGCAGACAGTGCATTCCAGATCTTAAACACTCACTGAACCTGCCTCCACCTCACTCTCAGACAGTGCATTCCAGATCCAAAACACTCACTGAACCTGCCTCCACCACACTCTCGGACAGTGCATTCCAGATCCGAAACACTCACTGAACCTGCCTCCACCACACTCTCAGACATTGCATTCCAGATCCTAAACAATCACTGAACCTGCCTCCACCACACTCAGACAGAGCATTCCATATCCTAAACACTCACTGAACCTGCCTCCACCACACTCTCAGACAGTGCATTCCAGATCCTAAACACTCACTGAACCTGCCTCCACCACACTCTCAGACAGTGCATTCCAGATCCTAAACACTCACCGAACCTGCCTCCACCACACTCTCAGGCAGTGCATTCCAGATCCTAAACACTCACTGAACCTGCCTCAACAACACTTTCGGACAGTGCATTCCAGATCCTAAACACACACTGAACCTGCCTCCACCACACTCTCGGACAGTGCATTCCAGATCCAAAACACACACTGAACCTGCCTCCACCACAGCCTCAGACAGTGCATTCCAGATCCTAAACACTCACTGAAACAGCCTCCAAAACACTCTCAGACAATACATTCCAGATCCTGAACACTCACTGAACCTGCCTCCACCGCACCCTCAGACACTGCATTCCAGATCCAAAAAACTCACTGAACCTGCCTCCACCACACTCTCAGATAGTGCATTCCAGATCCTAAACGCACACTGAACCTGCCTCCACCACACTCTCGGACAGTGCATTCCAGATCCTAAACACTCACTGAACCTGCCTCCACCGCACTCTCGGACAGTGTAGTCCAGATCCAAAACACTCACTGAACCTGCCTCCACCACACTCTCAGACAGTGCATTCCAGATCTTAAACACTCACTGAACCTGCCTCCACCTCACTCTCAGACAGTGCATTCCAGATCCAAAACACTCACTGAACCTGCCTCCACCACACTCTCGGACAGTGCATTCCAGATCCGAAACACTCACTGAACCTGCCTCCACCACCCTCTCAGACATTGCATTCCAGATCCTAAACAATCACTGAACCTGCCTCCACCACACTCAGACAGAGCATTTCAGATCCTAAACACTCACTGAACCTGCCTCCACCACACTCTCAGACAGTGCATTCCAGATCCTAAACACTCACTGAACCTGCCTCCACCACACTCTCAGGCAGTGCATTCCAGATCCTAAACGCACACTGAACCTGCCTCCACCACACTCTCGGACAGTGCATTCCAGATCCTAAACACACACTGAACCTGCCTCCACCACACTCTCAGGCAGTGCATTCCAGATCCTAAACACTCACTGAACCTGCCTCCACCACACTCTCAGACAGTGCATTCCAGATCCTAAACACTCACTGAAACAGCCTCCAAAACACTCTCAGACAGTACATTCCAGATCCTAAACACTCACTGAACCTGCCTCCACCACACCCTCAGACACTGCATTCCAGATCCTAAACATACATTGAACCTGCCTCCACCATACACTCAGCAAGTGCATTCCAGATCCTAAACACACACTGAACTTGCCATCACCACACTCTCAGACAGTGCTGTCCAGATCCGAAACACTCACTGAACCTGCCTCCAGCACACTCTCAGACAGTGCATTCCAGATCCGAAACACACACTGAACCTGCCTTCACCACACTCTCAGACAGTGCATTCCAGATCCTAAACAATCACTGAACCTGCCTCCACCGCACTCTCGGACAGTGTAGTCCAGATCCGAAACACTCACTGAACCTGCCTCCACCACACACGCAGACAGTGCATTCCAGATCTTAAACACTCACTGAACCTGCCTCCACCTCACTCTCAGACAGTGCATTCCAGATCCAAAACACTCACTGAACCTGCCTCCACCACACTCTCGGACAGTGCATTCCAGATCCGAAACACTCACTGAACCTGCCTCCACCACACTCTCAGACATTGCATTCCAGATCCTAAACAATCACTGAACCTGCCTCCACCACACTCAGACAGAGCATTCCATATCCTAAACACTCACTGAACCTGCCTCCACCACACTCTCAGACAGTGCATTCCAGATCCTAAACACTCACTGAACCTGCCTCCACCACACTCTCAGACAGTGCATTCCAGATCCTAAACACTCACTGAACCTGCCTCCACCACACTCTCAGGCAGTGCATTCCAGATCCTAAACACTCACTGAACCTGCCTCAACAACACTTTCGGACAGTGCATTCCAGATCCTAAGCACACACTGAACCTGCCTCCACCACAGCCTCAGACAGTGCATTCCAGATCCTAAACACTCACTGAAACAGCCTCTACCGCACTCTCGGACAGTGTAGTCCAGATCCAAAACACTCACTGAACCTGCCTCCACCACACTCTCAGACAGTGCATTCCAGATCTTAAACACTCACTGAAGCTGCCTCCACCTCACTCTCAGACAGTGCATTCCAGATCCAAAACACTCACTGAACCTGCCTCCACCACACTCTCGGACAGTGCATTCCAGATCCGAAACACTCACTGAACCTGCCTCCACCACACTCTCGGACAGTGCATTCCAGATCCTAAACGCACATTGAACCTGCCTCCACCACACTCTCGGACAGTGCATTCCAGATCCTAAACACTCACTGAACCTGCCTCTACCGCACTCTCGGACAGTGTAGTCCAGATCCAAAACACTCACTGAACCTGCCTCCACCACACTCTCAGACAGTGCATTCCAGATCTTAAACACTCACTGAAGCTGCCTCCACCTCACTCTCAGACAGTGCATTCCAGATCCAAAACACTCACTGAACCTGCCTCCACCACACTCTCAGACAGTGCATTCCAGATCTTAAACACTCACTGAAGCTGCCTCCACCTCACTCTCAGACAGTGCATTCCAGATCCAAAACACTCACTGAACCTGCCTCCACCACACTCTCGGACAGTGCATTCCAGATCCGAAACACTCACTGAACCTGCCTCCACCACACTCTCAGACAGTGCATTCCAGATCTTAAACACTCACTGAACCTGCTTCCACCTCACTCTCAGACAGTGCATTCCAGATCCTAAACAATCACTGAACCTGCCTCCACCACACTCAGACAGAGCATTTCAGATCCTAAACACTCACTGAACCTGCCTCCACCACACTCTCAGACAGTGCATTCCAGATCCTAAACACTCACTGAACCTGCCTCCATCACACTCTCAGACAGTGCTTTCCAGATCCTAAACACTCACAGAATCTGCCTCCACCACACTCTCAGGCAGTGCATTCCAGATCCTAAACACTCACTGAACCTGCCTCAACCACACTCTCGGACAGTGCATTCCAGATCCTTAACACACACTGAACCTGCCTCCACCACAGCCTCAGACACTGCATTCCAGATCCAAAAAACTCACTGAACCTGCCTCCACCACACTCTCAGACAGTGCATTCCAGATCCTAAACACTCACTGAAACAGCCTCCAAAACACTCTCGGACAGTGCATTCCAGATCCTAAACACTCACTGAACCTGCCTCCAGCACACGCTCAGACAGTGCATTCCAGATCCGAAACACACACTGAACCTGCCTTCACCACACTCTCAGACAGTGCATTCCAGATCCTAAACAATCACTGAACCTGCCTCCACCGCACTCTCGGACAGTGTAGTCCAGATCCTAAACACACACTGAACCTGCCTTCACCACACTCTCGGACAGTGCAGTCCAGATCCAAAACACTCACTGAACCTGCCTCCACCACACTCTCGGACAGTGCATTCCAGATCCTAAACAATCACTGAACCTGCCTCCACCACACTCTCGGACAGTGTAGTCCAGATCCAAAACACTCACTGAACCTGCCTCCACCACACTCTCAGACAGTGCATTCCAGATCTTAAACACTCACTGAACCTGCCACCACCTCACTCTCAGACAGTGCATTCCAGATCCAAAACACTCATTGAACCTGCCTCCACCACACTCTCGGACAGTGCAGTCCAGATCCTAAACACTCACAGAATCTGCCTCCACCACACTCTCAGGCAGTGCATTCCAGATCCTAAACACTCACTGAACCTGCCTCCACCACACTCTCAGACAGTGCATTCCAGATCCTAAACACTCACTGAAACAGCCTCCAAAACACTCTCAGACAGTACATTCCAGATCCTAAACACTCACTGAACCTGCCTCCACCACCCTCTCAGACAGTGCATTCCAGATCCTAAACACTCACTGAACCTGCCTCCACCACCCTCTCAGACAGTGCATTCCAGATCCTAAACACTCACTGAACCTGCCTCCACCACACTCTCAGACAGTGCATTCCAGATCCTAAACACACACTGAACTTGCCATCACCACACTCTCAGACACTGCATTCCAGATCCTAAACACTCATTGAACCTGCCTCCAGCGCACTCTCGGACAGTGCAGTCCAGATCCTAAACACTCACAGAATCTGCCTCCACCACACTCTCAGGCAGTGCATTCCAGATCCTAAACACTCACTGAACCTGCCTCAACCACACTCTCGGACAGTGCATTCCAGATCCGAAACACACACTGAACCTGCCTCCACCACAGCCTCAGACACTGCATTCCAGATCCTAAAAACTCACTGAACCTGCCTCCACCACACTCTCAGACAGTGCATTCCAGATCCTAAACACTCACTGAAACAGCCTCCAAAACACTCTCAGACAGTGCATTCCAGATCCTAAACACTCACTGAACCTGCCTCCATCACACTCTCAGACAGTGCATTCCAGATCCTAAACACTCACTGAACCTGCCTCCATCACACTCTCAGACAGTGCTTTCCAGATCCAAAACACTCACTGAACCTGCCTCCACCACACTCTCGGACAGTGCATTCCAGATCCTAAACACACACTGAACCTGCCTCCACCACACTCTCAGATAGTGCATTCCAGATCCTAAACGCACACTGAACCTGCCTCCACCACACTCTCGGACAGTGCATTCCAGATCCTAAACACACACTGAACCTGCCTCCACCACACTCTCAGGCAGTGCATTCCAGATCCTAAACTCTCACTGAACCTGCCTCCACCACACTCTCAGACAGTGCATTCCAGATCCGAAACACTCACTGAAACAGCCTCCAAAACACTCTCAGACAGTACATTCCAGATCCAAAACACTCATTGAACCTGCCTCCACCGCACTCTCGGACAATGTAGTCCAGATCCAAAACACTCACTGAACCTGCCTCCACCGCACTCTCAGACAGTGCATTCCAGATCTTAAACACTCACTGAACCTGCCTCCACCTCACTCTCAGACAGTGCATTCCAGATCCAAAACACTCACTGAACCCGCCTCCACCACCCTCTCGGACAGTGCATTCCAGATCCGAAACACTCACTGAACCTGCCTCCACCTCACTCTCAGACATTGCATTCCAGATCCTAAACAATCACTGAACCTGCCTCCACCACACTCAGACAGAGCATTTCAGGTCCTAAACACTCACTGAACCTGCCTCCACCACACTCTCAGACAGTGCATTCCAGATCCTAAACACTCACTGAACCTGCCTCCATCACACTCTCAGACAGTGCTTTCCAGATCCTAAACACTCACAGAATCTGCCTCCACCACACTCTCAGGCAGTGCATTCCAGATCCTAAACGCACACTGAACCTGCCTCCACCACAGTCTCGGACAGTGAATTCCAGATCCTAAACACACACTGAACCTGCCTCCACCACACTCTCAGGCAGTGCATTCCAGATCCTAAACACTCACTGAACCTGCCTCCACCACACTCTCAGACAGTGCATTCCAGATCCTAAACACTCACTGAAACAGCCTCCAAAACACTCTCAGACAGTACATTCCAGATCCTAAACACTCACTGAACCTGCCTCCACCACACTCTCAGACAGTGCATTCCAGATCCTAAACACTCACTGAAACAGCCTCCAAAACACTCTCAGACAGTACATTCCAGATCCTAAACACTCACTGAAACAGCCTCCAAAACACTCTCAGACACTGCATTCCAGATCCTAAACATACATTGAACCTGCCTCCACCATACACTCAGCAAGTGCATTCCAGATCCTAAACACACACTGAACTTGCCATCACCACACTCTCAGACAGTGCAGTCCAGATCCTAAACACTCACTGAACCTGCCTCCAGCACACTCTCAGACAGTGCATTCCAGATCCGAAACACACACTGAACCTGCCTTCACCACACTCTCAGACAGTGCATTCCAGATCCTAAACAATCACTGAACCTGCCTCCACCGCAATCTCGGACAGTGTAGTCCAGATCCGAAACACTCACTGAACCTGCCTCCACCACACACGCAGACAGTGCATTCCAGATCTTAAACACTCACTGAACCTGCCTCCACCTCACTCTCAGACAGTGCATTCCAGATCCAAAACACTCACTGAACCTGCCTCCACCACACTCTCGGACAGTGCATTCCAGATCCGAAACACTCACTGAACCTGCCTCCACCACACTCTCAGACATTGCATTCCAGATCCTAAACAATCACTGAACCTGCCTCCACCACACTCAGACAGAGCATTCCATATCCTAAACACTCACTGAACCTGCCTCCACCACACTCTCAGACAGTGCATTCCAGATCCTAAACACTCACTGAACCTGCCTCCACCACACTCTCAGGCAGTGCATTCCAGATCCTAAACACTCACTGAACCTGCCTCAACAACACTTTCGGACAGTGCATTCCAGATCCTAAACACACACTGAACCTGCCTCCACCACACTCTCGGACAGTGCATTCCAGATCCAAAACACACACTGAACCTGCCTCCACCACACTCTCAGACATTGCATTCCAGATCCTAAACACTCACTGAACCTGCCTCCACCACACTCTCAGACAGGGCATTCCAGATCCTAAACACTCACTGAACCTGCCTCCACCACACTCTCAGGCAGTGCATTCCAGATCCTAAACACTCACTGAACCTGCCTCAACAACACTTTCGGACAGTGCATTCCAGATCCTAAACACACACTGAACCTGCCTCCACCACACTCTCGGACAGTGCATTCCAGATCCAAAACACACACTGAACCTGCCTCCACCACAGCCTCAGACAGTGCATTCCAGATCCTAAACACTCACTGAAACAGCCTCCAAAACACTCTCAGACAGTACATTCCAGATCCTGAACACTCACTGAACCTGCCTCCACCGCACCCTCAGACACTGCATTCCAGATCCAAAAAACTCACTGAACCTGCCTCCACCACACTCTCAGATAGTGCATTCCAGATCCTAAACGCACACTGAACCTGCCTCCACCACACTCTCGGACAGTGCATTCCAGATCCTAAACACTCACTGAAACTGCCTCCACCGCACTCTCAGACAGTGCATTCCAGATCCAAAACACTCACTGAACCTGCCTCCACCACACTCTCGGACAGTGCATTCCAGATCCTAAACACTCACTGAACCTGCCTCCACCACACTCTCAGACAGTGCATTCCAGATCTTAAACACTCACTGAACCTGCCTCCTCCTCACTCTCAGACAGTGCATTCCAGATCCTAAACAATCACTGAACCTGCCTCCACCACACACAGACAGAGCATTTCAGATCCTAAACACTCACTGAACCTGCCTCCACCACACTCTCAGACAGTGCATTCCACATCCTAAACACTCACTGAACCTGCCTCCATCACACTCTCAGACAGTGCTTTCCAGATCCTAAACAATCACTGAACCTGCCTCCACCACACACAGACAGAGCATTTCAGATCCTAAACAATCACTGAACCTGCCTCCACCACACACAGACAGAGCATTTCAGATCCTAAACACTCACTGAACCTGCCTCCACCACACTCTCAGACAGTGCATTCCAGATCCAAAAAACTCACTGAACCTGCCTCCACCACACTCTCAGATAGTGCATTCCAGATCCTAAACGCACATTGAACCTGCCTCCACCACACTCTCGGACAGTGCATTCCAGATCCTAAACACTCACTGAACCTGCCTCCACCGCACTCTCGGACAGTGTAGTCCAGATCCAAAACACTCACTGAACCTGCCTCCACCACACTCTCAGACAGTGCATTCCAGATCTTAAACACTCACTGAACCTGCCTCCACCTCACTCTCAGACAGTGCATTCCAGATCCAAAACACTCACTGAACCTGCCTCCACCACACTCTCGGACAGTGCATTCCAGATCCGAAACACTCACTGAACCTGCCTCCACCACACTCTCAGACAGTGCATTCCAGATCTTAAACACTCACTGAACCTGCCTCCACCTCACTCTCAGACAGTGCATTCCAGATCCTAAACAATCACTGAACCTGCCTCCACCACACTCAGACAGAGCATTTCAGATCCTAAACACTCACTGAACCTGCCTCCACCACACTCTCAGACAGTGCATTCCAGATCCTAAACACTCACTGAACCTGCCTCCATCACACTCTCAGACAGTGCTTTCCAGATCCTAAACACTCACAGAATCTGCCTCCACCACACTCTCAGGCAGTGCATTCCAGATCCTAAACACTCACTGAAACAGCCTCCAAAACACTCTCAGACAGTGCATTCCAGATCCTAAACACTCACTGAACCTGCCTCCATCACACTCTCAGACAGTGCTTTCCAGATCCTAAACACTCACTGAACCTGCCTCCACCACACTCTCAGACAGTGCATTCCAGATCCTAAACACTCACTGAAACAGCCTCCAAAACACTCTCAGACAGTGCATTCCAGATCTTAAGCACTCACTGAACCTGCCTCCACCTCACTCTCAGACAGTGCATTCCAGATCCTAAACAATCACTGAACCTGCCTCCACCACACTCAGACAGAGCATTTCAGATCCTAAACACTCACTGAACCTGCCTCCACCACACTCTCAGACAGTGCATTCCAGATCCTAAACACTCACTGAACCTGCCTCCATCACACTCTCAGACAGTGCTTTCCAGATCCTAAACACTCACAGAACCTGCCTCCACCACACTCTCAGACAGTGCATTCCAGATCCTAAACACTCACTGAACCTGCCTCAACCACACTCTCGGACAGTGCATTCCAGATCCTAAACACACACTGAACCTGCCTCCACCACAGCCTCAGACACTGCATTCCAGATCCAAAAAACTCACAGAACCTGCCTCCAGCACACTCTCAGACAGTGCATTCCAGATCCTAAACACTCACTGAAACAGCCTCCAAAACACTCTCAGACAGTGCATTCCAGATCCTAAACACTCACTGAACCTGCCTCCATCACACTCTCAGACAGTGCTTTCCAGATCCTAAACACTCACTGAACCTGCCTCCGCCACACTCTCAGGCAGTGCATTCCAGATCCAAAACACTCACTGAACCTGCCTCCACCACCCTCTCAGACAGTGCATTCCAGATCCTAAACACACACTGAACCTGCCTCCACCACACTCTCAGATAGTGCATTCCAGATCCTAAACGCACACTGAACCTGCCTCCACCACACTCTCGGACAGTGCATTCCAGATCCTAAACACACACTGAACCTGCCTCCACCACACTCTCAGGCAGTGCATTCCAGATCCTAAACACTCACTGAACCTGCCTCCACCACACTCTCAGACAGTGCATTCCAGATCCTAAACACTCACTGAAACAGCCTCCAAAACACTCTCAGACAGTACATTCCAGATCCTAAACACTCACTGAACCTGCCTCCACCACACCCTCAGACACTGCATTCCAGATCCTAAACACACATTGAACCTGCCTCCACCACACCCTCAGACACTGCATTCCAGATCCTAAACACACACTGAACTTGCCATCACCACACTCTCAGACAGTGCAGTCCAGATCCGAAACACACACTGAACCTGCCTTCACCACACTCTCAGACAGTGCATTCCAGATCCTAAACAATCACTGAACCTGCCTCCACCGCACTCTCGGACAGTGTAGTCCAGATCCTAAACACACACTGAACCTGCCTTCACCACACTCTCGGACAGTGCAGTCCAGATCCAAAACACTCACTGAACCTGCCTCCACCACACTCTCGGACAGTGCATTCCAGATCCTAAACAATCACTGAACCTGCCTCCACCGCACTCTCGGACAGTGTAGTCCAGATCCAAAACACTCACTGAACCTGCCTCCACCACACTCTCAGACAGTGCATTCCAGATCTTAAACACTCACTGAACCTGCCACCACCTCACTCTCAGACAGTGCATTCCAGATCCAAAACACTCATTGAACCTGCCTCCACCGCACTCTCGGACAGTGCAGTCCAGATCCTAAACACTCACAGAATCTGCCTCCACCACACTCTCAGGCAGTGCATTCCAGATCCTAAACACTCACTGAACCTGCCTCAACCACACTCTCGGACAGAGCATTCCAGATCCGAAACACACACTGAACCTGCCTCCACCACAGCCTCAGACACTGCATTCCAGATCCAAAAAACTCACTGAACCTGCCTCCACCACACTCTCAGACAGTGCATTCCAGATCCTAAACACTCACTGAAACAGCCTCCAAAACACTCTCAGACAGTGCATTCCAGATCCTAAACACTCACTGAACATGCCTCCATCACACTCTCAGACAGTGCTTTCCAGATCCTAAACACTCACTGAACCTGCCTCCGCCACACTCTCAGGCAGTGCATTCCAGATCCAAAACACTCACTGAACCTGCCTCCACCACACTCTCGGACAGTGCATTCCAGATCCTAAACACACACTGAACCTGCCTCCACCACACTCTCAGACAGTGCATTCCAGATCCTAAACACTCACTGAACCTGCCTCCACCACACTCTCAGACAGTGCATTCCAGATCCTAAACGCACACTGAACCTGCCTCCACCACACTCTCGGACAGTGCATTCCAGATCCTAAACACACACTGAACCTGCCTCCACCACACTCTCAGATGTGCATTCCAGATCCTAAACGCACACTGAACCTGCCTCCACCACACTCTCGGACAGTGCATTCCAGATCCTAAACACACACTGAACCTGCCTCCACCACACTCTCAGGCAGTGCATTCCAGATCCTAAACACTCACTGAACCTGCCTCCACCACACTCTCAGACAGTGCATTCCAGATCCTAAACACTCACTGAAACAGCCTCCAAAACACTCTCAGACAGTACATTCCAGATCCTAAACACTCACTGAACCTGCCTCCACCACACCCTCAGACACTGCATTCCAGATCCTAAACACACATTGAACCTGCCTCCACCATACACTCAGGAAGTGCATTCCAGATCCTAAACACACACTGAACTTGCCATCACCACAGTCTCAGACAGTGCAGTCCAGATCCTAAACACTCACTGAACCTGCCTCCAGCACACTCTCAGACTGTGCATTCCAGATCCGAAACACACACTGAACCTGCCTTCACCACACTCTCAGACAGTGCATTCCAGATCCTAAACAATCACTGAACCTGCCTCCACCGCACTCTCGGACAGTGTAGTCCAGATGCTAAACACACACTGAACCTGCCTTCACCACACTCTCGGACAGTGCAGTCCAGATCCAAAACACTCACTGAACCTGCCTCCACCACACTCTCGGACAGTGCATTCCAGATCCTAAACAATCACTGAACCTGCCTCCACTGCACTCTCAGACAGTGTATTCCAGATCCAAAACACGCACTGAACCTGCCACCACCAAACTCTCAGACAGTGCATTCCAGATCCTAAACAATCACTGAACCTGCCTCCACCGCACTCTCGGACAGTGTAGTCCAGATCCAAAACACGCACTGAACCTGCCACCACCAAACTCTCAGACAGTGCATTCCAGATCCAAAACACTCATTGAACCTGCCTCCACCACACTCTCGGACAGTGCATTCCAGATCCGAAACACTCACTGAACCTGCCTCCACCACACTCTCAGACATTGCATTCCAGATCCTAAACAATCACTGAACCTGCCTCCACCACACTCTCAGACAGTGCTTTCCAGATCCTAAACACTCACTGAACCTGCCTCCATCACACTCTCAGACAGTGCTTTCCAGATCCTAAACACTCACTGAACCTGCCTCCACCACACTCTCGGACAGTGCATTCCAGATCCGAAACACTCACTGAACCTGCCTCCACCACACTCTCAGACATTGCATTCCAGATCCTAAACAATCACTGAACCTGCCTCCACCACACTCTCAGACAGTGCTTTCCAGATCCTAAACACTCACAGAACCTGCCTCCACCACACTCTCAGGCAGTGCATTCCAGATCCTAAACACTCACTGAACCTGCCTCCATCACACTCTCAGACAGTGCTTTCCAGATCCTAAACACTCACTGAACCTGCCTCCACCACACTCTCGGACAGTGCATTCCAGATCCTAAACACTCACTGAACCTGCCTCCATCACACTCTCAGACAGTGCTTTCCAGATCCTAAACACTCACTGAACCTGCCTCCATCACACTCTCAGGCAGTGCATTCCAGATCCTAAACACTCACTGAACCTGCCTCCACCACACTCTCGGACAGTGCATTCCAGATCCTAAACACACACTGAACCTGCCTCCACCACACTCTCAGACAGTGCATTCCAGATTTTAAACACTCACTGAAACCGCCTCCACCATACACTCAGACAGTGCATTCCAGATCCTAAACACTCACTGAACCTGCCTCCACCGCACTCTCGGACAGTGTCGTCCAGATCCTAAACACTCACTGAACCTGCCTCCACCACACTCTCGGACAGTGCAGTCCTGATCCAAAACACTCACTGAACCTGCCTCCACGAGACTCTCAGACAGTGCAAACCAGATCCTAACCACTCACTGAACCTGCCTCCATCACACTCTCAGACAGTGCATTCCAGATCCAAAACACTCACTGAACCTGCCTCCACCACAGCCTCAGAAAGTGCATTCCAGATCCTAAACACTCACTGAAACTGCCTCCACCACACTCTCGGACAGTGCATTCCAGATTCTAAACACTCACTGAACCTGCCTCCATCACACTCTCAGACAGTGCATTCCAGATCCAAAACACTCACTGAACCTGCCTCCACCACAGCCTCAGAAAGTGCATTCCAGATCCTAAACACTCACTGAAACTGCCTCCACCACACTCTCGGACAGTGCATTCCAGATTCTAAACACTCACTGAACCTGCCTCCACCACACTCTCGGACAGTGCAGTCCTGATCCAAAACACTCACTGAACCTGCCTCCACGAGACTCTCAGACAGTGCAAACCAGATCCTAACCACTCACTGAACCTGCCTCCATCACACACTCAGACAGAGCATTCCAGATCCTAAACACTCACTGAACCTGGCTCCACGAGACTCTCAGACAGTGCAAACCAGATCCTAACCACTCACTGAACCTGCCTCCATCACACTCTCAGACAGTGCATTCCAGATCCAAAACACTCACTGAACCTGCCTCCACCACAGCCTCAGAAAGTGCATTCCAGATCCTAAACACTCACTGAAACAGCCTCCAAAACACTCTCAGACAGTACATTCCAGATCCGAAACACTCACTGAACCTGCCTCCACCAGACCCTCAGACACTCCATTCCAGATCCAAAACACTCACTGAAACTGCCTCCACCACACTCTCGGACAGTGCATTCCAGATCCTAAACACTCACTGAACCTGCCTCCACCACACTCTCGGACAGTGCATTCCAGATTCTAAACACTCACTGAACCTGCCTCCATCACACTCTCAGACAGTGCATTCCAGATCCAAAACACTCACTGAACCTGCCTCCACCACAGCCTCAGAAAGTGCATTCCAGATCCTAAACACTCACTGAAACAGCCTCCAAAAGACTCTCAGACAGTACATTCCAGATCCTAAACACTCACTGAACCTGCCTCCACCAGACCCTCAGACACTGCATTCCAGATCCAAAACACTCACTGAAACTGCCTCCACCACACTCTCGGACAGTGCATTCCAGATCCTAAACACTCACTGAACCTGCCTCCACCACACTCTCGGACAGTGCATTCCAGATCCAAAACACTCACTGAAACTGCCTCCACCACACTCTCGGACAGTGCATTCCAGATCCAAAACACTCACTGAACCAGCCTCCACCACACTGTCGGACAGTGCACTCCAGATCCAAAACACTCACTGAACCTGCCTCCACCGCACTCTCGGGCAGTGTCGTCCAGATCCAAAACACTCACTGAACCTGCCTCCACCACACTCTCGGACAGTGCAGTCCTGATCCAAAACACTCACTGAACCGGCCTCCACCACACTCAGACAGAGCATTCCAGATCCTAAACACTCACTGAACCTGGCTCCACGAGACTCTCAGACATTGCATTCCAGATCCTAAACAATCACTGAACCTGCCTCCACCACACTCAGACAGAGCATTCCAGATCCTAAACACTCACTGAACCTGCCTCCACCACACTCTCAGACAGTGCATTCCAGATCCTAAACACTCACTGAACCTGCCTCCATCACACTCTCAGACAGTGCTTTCCAGATCCTAAACACTCACAGAACCTGCCTCCACCACACTCTCAGGCAGTGCATTCCAGATCCTAAACACTCACTGAACCTGCCTCCACCACACTCTCGGACAGTGCATTCCAGATCCTAAACACACACTGAACCTGCCTCCACCACAGCCTCAGACAGTGCATTCCAGATCCTAAACACTCACTGAAACAGCCTCCAAAAAACTCTCAGACAGTACATTCCAGATCCTGAACACTCACTGAGCCTGCCTCCACCACACCCTCAGACACTGCATTCCAGATCCAAAAAACTCACTGAACCTGCCTCCACCACACTCTCGGACAGTGCATTCCAGATCCTAAACACTCACTGAAACAGCCTCCACCATACACTCAGACAGTGCATTCCAGATCCTAAACACTCACTGAAACGGCCTCCACCACACCCTCAGACACTGCATTCCAGATCCTAAACACACATTGAACCTGCCTCCACCATACACTCAGGAAGTGCATTCCAGATCCTAAACACCCACTGAACTTGCCATCACCACACTCTCAGACAGTGCAGTCCATATCCTAAACACTCACTGAACCTGCCTCCACCACACTCTCAGACAGTGCATTCCAGATCCTAAACAATCACTGAACCTGCCTCCACCGCACTCTCGGACAGTGTAGTCCAGATCCTAAACACACACTGAACCTGCCTCCACCACACTCTCAGACAGTGCAGTCCAGATCCAAAGCACTCACTGAACCTGCCTCCACCACACTCTCGGACAGTGCATTCCAGATCCTAAACAATCACTGAACCTGCCTCCACCTCACTCTCAGACAGTGCATTCCAGATCCAAAACACTCACTGAACCTGCCTCCACCACACTCTCAGACAGTGCATTCCAGATCTTAAACACTCACTGAACCTGCCTCCACCTCACTCTCAGTCAGTGCATTCCAGATCCAAAACACTCATTGAACCTGCCTCCACCGCACTCTCGGACAGTGCAGTCCAGATCCAAAACACTCACTGAACCTGCCTCCACCACACTCTCAGACAGTGCATTCCAGATCTTAAACACTCACTGAACCTGCCTCCACCTCACTCTCAGTCAGTGCATTCCAGATCCAAAACACTCATTGAACCTGCCTCCACCGCACTCTCGGACAGTGCAGTCCAGATCCAAAACACTCACTGAACCTGACTCCACCACACTCTCAGACATTGCATTCCAGATCCTAAACAATCACTGAACCTGCCTCCACCACACTCAGACAGAGCATTCCAGATCCTAAACACTCACTGAACCTGCCGCCACCACACGCTCAGACAGTGCATTCCAGATCCTAAACACTCACTGAACCTGCCTCCATCACACTCTCAGACAGTGCTTTCCAGATCCTAAACACTCACAGAACCTGCCTCCACCACACTCTCAGGCAGTGCATTCCAGATCCGAAACACTCACTGAACCTGCCTCCACCACACTCTCGGACAGTGCATTCCAGATCCTAAACACACACTGAACCTGCCTCCACCACAGCCTCAGACAGTACATTCCAGATCCTGAACACTCACTGAACCTGCCTCCACCACACCCTCAGACACTGCATTCCAGATCCAAAAATTCACTGAACCTGCCTCCACCACACTCTCAGACAGTGCATTCCAGATCCTAAACACTCACTGAAACAGCCTCCAAAACGCTCTCAGACAGTGCATTCCAGATCCTAAACACTCACTGGACCTGCCTCCACCGCACTCTCGGACAGTGGATTCCAGATCCTAAACACACACTGAACCTGCCTCCACCACACTCTCGGACAGTGCATTCCAGATCCTAAACACACACTGAACCTGCCTCCACCACGCTCTCGGACAGAGTAGTCCAGATGCTAAACACTCACTGAAACAGCCTCCAAAACACTCTGAGACAGTGCATTCCAGATCCTAAACACACACTGAACCTGCCTCCACCACACTCTCGGACAGTGCATTCCAGATCCTAAACACACACTGAACCTGCCTCCACCACACTCTCGGACAGTGCATTCCAGATCCAAAATACTCACTGAACCTGCCTCCACCACACTCTCGGACAGTGCAGTCCAGATCCTAAACACTCACTGAACCTGCCTCCACCACACTCTCGGACAGTGCATTCCAGATCCTAAACACACACTGAACCTGCCTCCACCACACTCTCGGACAGTGCATTCCAGATCCTAAACACACACTGAACCTGCCTCCACCACACTCTCGGATAGTGCATTCCAGATCCTAAACACACACTGAACCTGCCTCCACCACACTCTCGGACAGTGCATTCCAGATCCTAAACACACACTGAACCTGCCTCCACCACACTCTCGGACAGTGCATTCCAGATCCTAAACACACACTGAACCTGCCTCCACCACACTCTCGGATAGTGCATTCCAGATCCTAAACACACACTGAACCTGCCTCCACCACACTCTCGGACAGTGCATTCCAGATCCTAAACACACACTGAACCTGCCTCCACCACACTTTCGGACAGTGCACTTCAGATCCAAAACACTCACTGAACCTGCCTCCACCGCACTCTCGGACAGTGTCGTCCAGATCCTAAACACTCACTGAACCTGCCTCCACCGCATTCTCGGACAGTGTCGTCCAGATCCTAAACACTCACTGAACCTGCCTCCACCACACTCTCGGACAGTGCAGTCCTGATCCAAAACACTCACTGAACCTGCCTCCACCACACTCTCAGACAGAGCATTCCAGATCCTAAACACTCACTGAACCTGCCTCCATCATACTCTCAGACAGTGCATTCCAGATCCAAAACACTCACTGAACCTGCCTCCACCACAGCCTCAGACAGTGTATTCCAGATCCAAAACACTCACTGAACCTGCCTCCATCACACTCTCAGACAGTGTATTCCAGATCCAAAACACTCACTGAACCTGCCTCCACCACAGCCTCAGAAAGTGCATTCCAGATCCTAAACACTCACTGAAACAGCCTCCAAAACACTCTCAGACAGTACATTCCAGATCCTAAACACTCACTGAACCTGCCTCCACCAGACCCTCAGACACTGCATTCCAGATCCAAAACACTCACTGAAACTGCCTCCACCACACTCTCGGACAGTGCATTCCAGATCCTAAACACTCACTGAACCTGCCTCCACCACACTCTCGGACAGTGCATTCCAGATCCAAAACACTCACTGAACCAGCCTCCACCACACTCTCGGACAGTGCACTCCAGATCCAAAACACTCACTGAACCTGCCTCCACCGCACTCTCGGGCAGTGTCGTCCAGATCCTAAACACTCACTGAACCTGCCTCCACCACACTCTCGGACAGTGCAGTCCTGATCCTAAACACTCACTGAACCTGGCTCCACGAGACTCTCAGACAGTGCATTCCAGATCCGAAACACTCACTGAACCTGCCTCCACCACACTCTCAGACATTGCATTCCAGATCCTAAACAATCACTGAACCTGCCTCCACCACACTCAGACAGAGCATTCCAGATCCTAAACACTCACTGAACCGGCCTCCACCACACTCTCAGACAGTGCTTTCCAGATCCTAAACACTCACTGAACCTGCCTCCACCACACTCTCAGGCAGTGCATTCCAGATCCTAAACACTCACTGAACCTGCCTCCACCACACTCTCAGACAGTGCATTCCAGATCCTAAACACTCACTGAACCTGCCTCCACCACACTCTCAGGCAGTGCATTCCAGATCCTAAACACTCACTGAACCTGCCTCCACCACACTCTCGGACAGTGCATTCCAGATCCTAAACACACACTGAACCTGCCTCCACCACAGCCTCAGACAGTGCATTCCAGATCCTAAACACTCACTTAAACAGCCTCCAAAACACTCTCAGACAGTACATTCCAGATCCTGAACACTCACTGAACCTGCCTCCACCACACTCTCAGACAGTGCATTCCAGATCCTAAACACTCACTGGACCTGCCTCCACCGCACTCTCGGACAGTGCAGTCCAGATCTGAAACACACACTGAACCTGCCTCCACCACACTCTCAGACAGTGGATTCCAGATCCTAAACAATCACTGAACCTGCCTCCACCGCACTCTCGGATAGTGCATTCCAGATCCTAAACACACACTGAACCTGCCTCCACCACACTCTCGGACAGAGTAGTCCAGATCCTAAACACTCACTGAACCAGCCTCCACCACACTTTCGGACAGTGCAGTCCAGATCTGAAACACACACTGAACCTGCCTCCACCACACTCTCAGACAGTGCATTCCAGATCCTAAACACTCACTGAACCAGCCTCCACCACACTCTCAGACAGTGCATTCCAGATCCTAAACACTCACTGAACCAGCCTCCACCACACTCTCAGACAGTGCATTCCAGATCCTAAACAATCACTGAACCTGCCTCCACCACACTCTCAGACAGTGCATTCCAGATCCTAAACACTCACTGAACCAGCCTCCACCACACTCTCAGACAGTGCACTTCAGATCCAAAATACTCACTGAACCTGCCTCCACCGCACTCTCGGACAGTGTCGTCCAGATCCTAAACACTCACTGAACCTGCCTCCACCACACTCTCGGATAGTGCATTCCAGATCCTAAACACACACTGAACCTGCCTCCACCACGCTCTCGGACAGAGTAGTCCAGATCCTAAACACTCACTGAACCAGCCTCCACCACACTTTCGGACAGTGCACTTCAGATCCAAAATACTCACTGAACCAGCCTCCACCGCACTCTCGGACAGTGTCGTCCAGATCCTAAACACTCACTGAACCTGCCTCCACCACACTCTCGGACAGTGCAGTCCTGATCCAAAACACTCACTGAGCCTGCCTCCACCACACTCAGACAGAGCATTCCAGATCCTAAACACTCACTGAACCTGGCTCCACGAGACTCTCAGACAGTGCATTCCAGATCCTTAACACTCACTGAACCCCTCTCCATCACACTCTCAGACAGTGCATTCCAGATCCAAAACACTCACTGAACCTGCCTCCACAACAGCCTCAGAAAGTGCATTCCAGATCCTAAACACTCACTGAAACAGCCTCCAAAACACTCTCGGACAGTGCATTCCAGATCCTAAACACTCACTGAACCTGCCTCCACCACACTCTCGGACAGTGCATTCCAGATCCTAAACACTCACTGAACCTGCCTCCACCACACTCTCAGACAGTGCATTCCAGATCCTAAACACTCACTGAAACAGCCTCCAAAACACTCTGAGACAGTGCATTCCAGATCTGAAACACACACTGAACCTGCCTCCACCACACTCTCGGATAGTGCATTCCAGATCCTAAACACACACTGAACCTGGCTCCACGAGACTCTCAGACAGTGCATTCCAGATCCTAAACACTCACTGAACCTGCCTCCATCACACTCTCAGACAGTGCATTCCAGATCCTAAACACTCACTGAACCTGCCTCCACCACACTCTCGGACAGTGCATTCCAGATCCTAAACACTCACTGAACCTGCCTCCATCACACTCTCAGACAGTGCATTCCAGATCCAAAACACTCACTGAACCTGCCTCCACCACAGCCTCAGAAAGTGCATTCCAGATCCTAAACACTCACTGAAACAGCCTCCAAAACACTCTCAGACAGTACATTCCAGATCCTAAACACACACTGAACCTGCCTCCACCAGACCCTCAGACACTGCATTCCAGATCCAAAACACTCACTGAAACTGCCTCCACCACTCTCTCGAAAAGTGCATTCCAGATCCTAAACACTCACTGAACCTGCCTCCACCACACTCTCGGACAGTGCACTCCAGATCCAAAACACTCACTGAAACTGCCTCCACCACACTCTCGGACAGTGCATTCCGATCGTAAACACTCACTGAACCTGCCTCCACCACACTCTCAGACAGTGCACTCCAGATCCAAAACACTCACTGAAACTGCCTCCACCGCACTCTCGGGCAGTGTCGTCCAGATCCTAAACACTCACTGAACCTGCCTCCACCACACTCTCGGACAGTGCAGTCCTGATCCAAAACACTCACCGAACCGGCCTCCACCACACTCAGACAGAGCATTCCAGATCCTAAACACTCACTGAACCTGGCTCCACGAGACTCTCAGACAGTGCATTCCAGATCCTAAACACTCACTGAACCTGCCTCCATCACACTCTCAGACAGTGCATTCCAGATCCTAAACACTCACAGAACCTGCCTGCACCACCCTCTCAGGCAGTGCATTCCAGATCCAAAACACTCACTGAACCTGCCTCCACCATACTCTCGGACAGTGCATTCCAGATCCTAAACACACACTGAACCTGCCTCCACCACAGCCTCAGAAAGTGCCTTCCAGATCCTAAACACTCACTGAAACAGACTCCAAAACACTCTCAGACAGTGCATTCCAGATCCTAAATACTCACTGAAACAGCCGCCACCACACTCTCAGACAGTGCATTCCAGATCCTGAACACTCACTGAACCTGCCTCCACCACACCCTCATTCAGAGCATTCCAGATCCTAAACACTAACTGAAGCTGCCTCCACCACACTCTCAGACAGAGCATTCTAGATCCCAAACACTCACTGTCCCTGCCTCCACCACACTCTCAGTCAGTGCATTTCAGATACTAAACACTCACTGAACCTGCCTCCACCACACTCTCAGACAGTGCTTTCCAGATCTTAAACACTCACTGAACCTGCCTCCACCTCACTCTCAGACAGTGCATTCCAGATCCAAAACACTCATTGAACCTGCCTCCACCGCACTCTCGGACAGTGCAGTCCAGATCCAAAACACTCACTGAACCTGCCTCCACCACACTCTCGGACAGTGCATTCCAGATCCTAAACAATCACTGAACCTGCCTCCACCGCACTCTCGGACAGTGCATTCCAGATCCTAAACACACACTGAACCTGCCTCCACCATACTCTCAGGCAGTGCATTCCAGATCCAAAACACTCACTGAACCTGCCTCCACCACACTCTCAGACAGTGCATTCCAGATCCAAAACACTCACTGAACCTGCCTCCACCACACTCTCAGACAGTGCATTCCAGATCCAAAACACTCACTGAACCTGCCTCCACCGCACTCTCGGACTGTGCATTCCAGATCCTAAACACTAACTGACCTGCCTCCACCACATTCTCAGACAGTGCATTCCAGATGCTACACACTCACTGAACCTGCCTCCACCAGACTCTCAGACCGTGCATTCCAGATCCTAAACACTCACTGAACCTGCCTCCACCACACTCTCGGACAGTGCATTCCAGATCCTAAACACTCACTGAACCTGCCTCCACCACACTCTCAGGCAGTGCATTCCAGATCCTAAACACTCACTGAACCTGCCTCCACCACACTCTCGGACAGTGCATTCCAGATCCTAAACACTCACTGAACCTGCCTCCACCTCACTCTCAGACAGTGCATTCCAGATCCAAAACACTCATTGAACCTGTCTCCACCGCACTCTCGGACAGTGCAGTCCAGATCCAAAACACTCACTGAACCTGCCTCCACCACACTCTCGGACAGTGCATTCCAGATCCGAAACACTCACTGAACCTGACTCCACCACACTCTCAGACATTGCATTCCAGATCCTAAACAATCACTGAACCTGCCTCCACCACACTCAGACAGAGCATTCCAGATCCTAAACACTCACTGAACCTGCCTCCATCACACTCTCAGACAGTGCATTCCAGATCCTAAACACTCACTGAACCTGCCTCCACCACACTCTCAGACAGTGCTTTCCAGATCCTAAACACTCACTGAACCTGCCTCCATCACACTCTCAGACAGTGCTTTCCAGATCCTAAACACTCACAGAACCTGCCTCCACCACACTCTCGGACAGTGCATTCCAGATCCTAAACACACACTGAACCTGCCTCCACCACAGCCACAGACAGTGCATTCCAGATCCTAAACACTCACTGAAACAGCCTCCAAAACACTCTCAGACAGTACATTCCAGATCCTGAACACTCACTGAGCCTGCCTCCACCACACCCTCAGACACTGCATTCCAGATCCAAAAATTCACTGAACCTGCCTCCACCACACTCTCAGACAGTGCATTCCAGATCCTAAACACTCACTGAACCTGCCTCCACCGCACTCTCGGACAGTGGATTCCAGATCCTAAACAATCACTGAACCTGCCTCCACCGCACTCTCGGACAGTGTCGTCCAGATCCTAAACACTCACTGAACCTGCCTCCACCGCACTCTCGGACAGTGTCGTCCAGATCCTAAACACTCACTGAACCTGCCTCCACCACACTCAGACAGAGCATTCCAGATCCTAAACACTCACTGAACCTGGCTCCACGAGACTCTCAGACAGTGCATTCCAGATCCTAAACACTCACTGAACCTGCCTCCATCACACTCTCAGACAGTGCATTCCAGATCCAAAACACTCACTGAACCTGCCTCCACCACACTCTCAGACAGTGCATTCCAGATCCTAAACACTCACTGAAACAGCCTCCAAAACACTCTCAGACAGTACATTCCAGATCCTAAACACTCACTGAACCTGCCTCCACCACAGCCTCAGAAAGTGCATTCCAGATCCTAAACACTCACTGAAACAGCCTCCAAAACACTCTCAGACAGTACATTCCAGATCCTAAACACTCACTGAACCTGCCTCCACCAGACCCTCAGACACTGCATTCCAGATCCAAAACACTCACTGAAACTGCCTCCACCACACTCTCGGACAGTGCATTCCAGATCCTAAACACTCACTGAACCTGCCTCCACCACACTCTCGGACAGTGCATTCCAGATTCTAAACACTCACTGAACCTGCCTCCATCACACTCTCAGACAGTGCATTCCAGATCCAAAACACTCACTGAACCTGCCTCCACCACAGCCTCAGAAAGTGCATTCCAGATCCTAAACACTCACTGTAAGAGCCTCCAAAACACTCTCAGACAGTGCATTCCAGATCCTGAACACTCACTGAACCTGCCTCCACCAGACCCTCAGACACTGCATTCCAGATCCAAAACACTCACTGAAACTGACTCCACCACACTCTCGGACAGTGCATTCCAGATCCTAAACACTCACTGAACCTGCCTCCACCACACTCTCGGACAGTGCATTCCAGATCCAAAACACTCACTGAAACTGCCTCCACCACACTCTCGGACAGTGCATTCCGATCGTAAACACTCACTGTAAGAGCCTCCAAAACACTCTCAGACAGTGCATTCCAGATCCTGAACACTCACTGTAAGAGCCTCCAAAACACTCTCAGACAGTGCATTCCAGATCCTGAACACTCACTGAACCTGCCTCCACCAGACCCTCAGACACTGCATTCCAGATCCAAAACACTCACTGAAACTGACTCCACCACACTCTCGGACAGTGCATTCCAGATCCAAAACACTCACTGAACCAGCCTCCACCACACTCTCGGACAGTGCACTCCAGATCCAAAACACTCACTGAACCTGCCTCCACCGCACTCTCGGGCAGTGTCGTCCAGATCCTAAACACTCACTGAACCTGCCTCCACCACACTCTCGGACAGTGCAGTCCTGATCCAAAACACTCACTGAACCGGCCTCCACCACACTCAGACAGAGCATTCCAGATCCTAAACACTCACTGAACCTGGCTCCACGAGACTCTCAGACAGTGCATTCCAGATCCGAAACACTCAGTGAACCTGCCTCCACCACACTCTCAGACATTGCATTCCAGATCCTAAACAATCACTGAACCTGCCTCCACCACACTCAGACAGAGCATTCCAGATCCTAAACACTCACTGAACCTGCCTCCACCACACTCTCAGACAGTGCATTCCAGATCCTAAACACTCACTGAACCTGCCTCCATCACACTCTCAGACAGTGCTTTCCAGATCCTAAACACTCACAGAACCTGCCTCCACCACACTCTCAGGCAGTGCATTCCAGATCCTAAACACTCACTGAACCTGCCTCCACCACACTCTCGGACAGTGCATTCCAGATCCTAAACACTCACTTAAACAGCCTCCAAAACACTCTCAGACAGTACATTCCAGATCCTGAACACTCACTGAGCCTGCCTCCACCACACCCTCAGACACTGCATTCCAGATCCAAAAAACTCACTGAACCTGCCTCCACCACACTCTCGGACAGTGCAGTCCTGATCCAAAACACTCACTGAACCGGCCTCCACCACACTCAGACAGAGCATTCCAGATCCTAAACACTCACTGAAACAGCCTCCAAAACACTCTCAGACAGTGCATTCCAGATCCGAAACACTCACTGAACCTGCCTCCACCACACTCTCAGACATTGCATTCCAGATCCTAATCAATCACTGAACCTGCCTCCACCACACTCAGACAGAGCATTCCAGATCCTAAACACTCACTGAACCTGCCTCCACCACACTCTCAGACAGTGCATTCCAGATCCTAAACACTCACTGAACCTGCCTCCATCACACTCTCAGACAGTGCTTTCCAGATCCTAAACACTCACTGAACCTGCCTCCACCACACTCTCGGACAGTGCATTCCAGATCCTAAACACTCACTTAAACAGCCTCCAAAACACTCTCAGACAGTACATTCCAGATCCTGAACACTCACTGAGCCTGCCTCCACCACACCCTCAGACACTGCATTCCAGATCCAAAAAACTCACTGAACCTGCCTCCACCACACTCTCAGACAGTGCATTCCAGATCCTAAACACTCACTGAAACAGCCTCCAAAACACTCTCAGACAGTGCATTCCAGATCCTAAACACTCACTGGACCTGCCTCCACCGCACTCTCGGACAGTGCAGTCCAGATCTGAAACACACACTGAACCTGCCTCCACCACACTCTCAGACAGTGGATTCCAGATCCTAAACACTCACTGAACCTGCCTCCACCGCACTCTCGGATAGTGCATTCCAGATCCTAAACACACACTGAACCTGCCTCCACCACACTCTCGGACAGTGCATTCCAGATCCTAAACACACACTGAACCTGCCTCCACCACGCTCTCGGACAGAGTAGTCCAGATCCTAAACACTCACTGAACCAGCCTCCACCACACTTTCGGACAGTGCATTCCAGATCCTAAACACTCACTGAACCTGCCTCCACCACACTCTCGGACAGTGCAGTCCTGATCCAAAACACTCACTGAGCCTGCCTCCACCACACTCAGACAGAGCATTCCAGATCCTAAACACTCACTGAACCTGGCTCCACGAGACTCTCAGACAGTGCATTCCAGATCCTTAACACTCACTGAACCTGCCTACATCACACTCTCAGACAGTGCATTCCAGATCCAAAACACTCACTGAACCTGCCTCCACAACAGCCTCAGAAAGTGCATTCCAGATCCTAAACACTCACTGAAACAGCCTCCAAAACACTCTCAGACAGTACATTCCAGATCCTAAACACTCACTGAACCTGCCTCCACCAGACCCTCAGACACTGCATTCCAGATCCAAAACACTCACTGAAACTGCCTCCAAAACACTCTCGGACAGTGCATTCCAGATCCTAAACACTCACTGAACCTGCCTCCACCACACTCTCGGACAGTGCATTCCAGATCCTAAACACTCACTGAACCTGCCTCCATCACACTCTCAGACAGTGCATTCCAGATCCAAAACACTCACTGAACCTGCCTCCACCACAGCCTCAGAAAGTGCATTCCAGATCCTAAACACTCACTGAAACAGCCTCCAAAACACTCTCAGACAGTACATTCCAGATCCTAAACACTCACTGAACCTGCCTCCACCAGACCCTCAGACACTGCATTCCAGATCCAAAACACTCACTGAAACTGCCTCCACCACTCTCTCGGACAGTGCATTCCAGATCCTAAACACTCACTGAACCTGCCTCCACCACACTCTCGGACAGTGCACTCCAGATCCAAAACACTCACTGAAACTGCCTCCACCACACTCTCGGACAGTGCATTCCGATCGTAAACACTCACTGAACCTGCCTCCACCACACTCTCGGACAGTGCATTCCAGATCCAAAACACTCACTGAACCAGCCTCCACCACACTCTCAGACAGTGCACTCCAGATCCAAAACACTCACTGAACCTGCCTCCACCGCACTCTCGGGCAGTGTCGTCCAGATCCTAAACACTCACTGAACCTGCCTCCACCACACTCTCGGACAGTGCAGTCCTGATCCAAAACACTCACTGAACCGGCCTCCACCACACTCAGACAGAGCATTCCAGATCCTAAACACTCACTGAACCTGGCTCCACGAGACTCTCAGACAGTGCATTCCAGATCCTAAACACTCACTGAACCTGCCTCCATCACACTCTCAGACAGTGCATTCCAGATCCTAAACACTCACTGAACCTGCCTCCATCACACTCTCAGACAGTGCATTCCAGATCCTAAACACTCACAGAACCTGCCTCCACCACCCTCTCAGGCAGTGCATTCCAGATCCAAAACACTCACTGAACCTGCCTCCACCACACTCTCAGACATTGCATTCCAGATCCTAAACAATCACTGAACCTGCCTCCACCACAGCCTCAGAAAGTGCCTTCCAGATCCTAAACACTCACTGAAACAGCCTCCAAACCACTCTCAGACAGTGCATTCCAGATCCTAAATACTCACTGAAACAGCCGCCACCACAATCTCAGACAGTGCATTCCAGATCCTGAACACTCACTGAACCTGCCACCACCACACCCTCATTCAGAGCATTCCAGATCCTAAACACTCACTGAAGCTGCCTCCACCACACTCTCAGACAGAGCATTCTAGATCCCAAACACTCACTGACCCTGCCTCCACCACACTCTCAGACAGTGCATTTCAGATGCTAAACACTCACTGAACCTGCCTCCACCTCACTCTCAGACAGTGCATTCCAGATCCAAAACACTCATTGAACCTGCCTCCACCGCACTCTCGGACAGTGCAGTCCAGATCCAAAACACTCACTGAATCTGCCTCCACCACACTCTCGGACAGTGCATTCCAGATCCTAAACAATCACTGAACCTGCCTCCACCGCACTCTCGGACAGTGCATTCCAGATCCTCAACACACACTGAACCTGCCTTCACCACACTCTCGGACAGTGCATTCCAGATCCAAAACACTCACTGAACCTGCCTCCACCACACTCTCAGGCAGTGCATTCCAGATCCAAAACACTCACTGAACCTGCCTCCACCACACTCTCAGACAGTGCATTCCAGATCCAAAACACTCACTGAACCTGCCTCCACCGCACTCTCGGACAGTGCAGTCCAGATCCTAAACACTCACTGAACCTGCCTGCACCACCCTTTCAGACAGTGCATTCCAGATCCAAAACACTCACTGAACCTGCCTCCACCATACTCTCGGACAGTGCATTCCAGATCCTAAACACACACTGAACCTGCCTCCACCACAGCCTCAGAAAGTGCATTCCAGATCCTAAACACTCACTGAAACAGCCTCCAAAACACTCTCAGACAGTACATTCCAGATCCTAAATACTCACTGAACCTGCCTCCACCACACTCTCGGACAGTGCATTCCAGATCCTAAACACTCACTGAACCTGCCTCCACCACACTCTCGGACAGTGCATTCCAGATCCTAAACACTCACTGAACCTGCCTCCACCACACTCTCGGACAGTGCAGTCCAGATCCAAAACACTCACTGAACCAGCCTCCACCACACTCTCGGACAGTGCACGCCAGATCCAAAACACTCACTGAACCTGCCTCCACCACACTCTCGGACAGTGCATTCCGATCGTAAACACTCACTGAAACTGCTTTCACCACACTCTCAGGCAGTGCATTCCAGATCCTAAATACTCACTGAAACAGCCGCCACCACACTCTCAGACAGTGCATTCCAGATCCTGAACACTCACTGAACCTGCCTCCACCACACTCTCAGACAGAGCATTCTAGATCCCAAACACTCACTGACCCTGCCTCCACCACACTCTCAGACAGTGCATTTCAGATTCTAAACAATCACTGAACCTGCCTCCACCACACTCTCGTACACTGCAGTCCAGATCCAAAACACTCACTGAACCTGCCTCCACCTCACTCTCAGACAGTGCATTCCAGATCCAAAACACTCACTGAACCTGCCTCCACCGCACTCTCGGACAGTGCAGTCCAGATCCAAAACACTCACTGAACCTGCCTCCACCGCACTCTCGGACAGTGCATTCCAGATCCGAAACAATCACTGAACCTGCCTCCACCGCACTCTCGGACAGTGCATTCCAGATCCTAAACACACACTGAACCTGCCTTCACCACACTCTCGGACAGTGCATTCCAGATCCAAAACACTCACTGAACCTGCCTCCACCACACTCTCGGACAGTGCATTCCAGATCCTAAATACTCACTGAAACAGCCGCCACCACACTCTCAGACAGTGCATTCCAGATCCTGAACACTCACTGAACCTGCCTCCACCACACCCTCATTCAGAGCATTCCAGATCCTAAACACTAACTGAAGCTGCCTCCACCACACTCTCAGACAGAGCATTCTAGATCCCAAACACTCACTGTCCCTGCCTCCACCACACTCTCAGTCAGTGCATTTCAGATACTAAACACTCACTGAACCTGCCTCCACCACACTCTCAGACAGTGCTTTCCAGATCTTAAACACTCACTGAACCTGCCTCCACCTCACTCTCAGACAGTGCATTCCAGATCCAAAACACTCATTGAACCTGCCTCCACCGCACTCTCGGACAGTGCAGTCCAGATCCAAAACACTCACTGAACCTGCCTCCACCACACTCTCGGACAGTGCATTCCAGATCCTAAACAATCACTGAACCTGCCTCCACCGCACTCTCGGACAGTGCATTCCAGATCCTAAACACACACTGAACCTGCCTCCACCATACTCTCAGGCAGTGCATTCCAGATCCAAAACACTCACTGAACCTGCCTCCACCACACTCTCAGACAGTGCATTCCAGATCCAAAACACTCACTGAACCTGCCTCCACCACACTCTCAGACAGTGCATTCCAGATCCAAAACACTCACTGAACCTGCCTCCACCGCACTCTCGGACAGTGCATTCCAGATCCTAAACACTAACTGACCTGCCTCCACCACATTCTCAGACAGTGCATTCCAGATGCTACACACTCACTGAACCTGCCTCCACTAGACTCTCAGACCGTGCATTCCAGATCCAAAACACTCACTGAACCTGCCTCCACCACACTCTCGGACAGTGCATTCCAGATCCTAAACACTCACAGAACCTGCCTCCACCACACTCTCAGGCAGTGCATTCCAGATCCTAAACACTCACTGAACCTGCCTCCACCACACTCTCGGACAGTGCATTCCAGATCCTAAACACTCACTGAACCTGCCTCCACCTCACTCTCAGACAGTGCATTCCAGATCCAAAACACTCATTGAACCTGCCTCCACCGCACTCTCGGACAGTGCAGTCCTGATCCAAAACACTCACTGAACCTGCCTCCACCACACTCTCGGACAGTGCATTCCAGATCCGAAACACTCACTGAACCTGACTCCACCACACTCTCAGACATTGCATTCCAGATCCTAAACACTCACTGAACCTGCCGCCACCACACTCTCAGACAGTGCATTCCAGATCCTAAACACTCACTGAACCTGCCTCCATCACACTCTCAGACAGTGCTTTCCAGATCCTAAACACTCACAGAACCTGCCTCCACCACACTCTCAGGCAGTGCATTCCAGATCCTAAACACTCACTGAACCTGCCTCCACCACACTCTCGGACAGTGCATTCCAGATCCTAAACACACACTGAACCTGCCTCCACCACAGCCTCAGACAGTGCATTCCAGATCCTAAACACTCACTGAAACAGCCTCCAAAACACTCTCAGACAGTACATTCCAGATCCTGAACACTCACTGAGCCTGCCTCCACCACACCCTCAGACACTGCATTCCAGATCCAAAAATTCACTGAACCTGCCTCCACCACACTCTCAGACAGTGCATTCCAGATCCTAAACACTCACTGAAACAGCCTCCAAAACGCTCTCAGACAGTGCATTCCAGATCCTAAACACTCACTGGACCTGCCTCCACCGCACTCTCGGACAGTGCATTCCAGATCCTAAACACACACTGAACCTGCCTCCACCACACTCTCGGACAGTGCATTCCAGATCCTAAACACACACTGAACCTGCCTCCACCACACTCTCGGACAGTGCATTCCAGATCCTAAACACACACTGAACCTGCCTCCACCACAGCCTCAGACAGTGCATTCCAGATCCTAAACACTCACTGAAACAGCCTCCAAAACACTCTCAGACAGTACATTCCAGATCCTGAACACTCACTGAGCCTGCCTCCACCACACCCTCAGACAGTGCATTCCAGATCCAAAAATTCACTGAACCTGCCTCCACCACACTCTCAGACAGTGCATTCCAGATCCTAAACACTCACTGAAACAGCCTCCAAAACACTCTGAGACAGTGCATTCCAGATCTGAAACACACACTGAACCTGCCTCCACCACACTCTCGGATAGTGCATTCCAGATCCTAAACACACACTGAACCTGCCTCCACCACACTCTCGGATAGTGCATTCCAGATCCTAAACACACACTGAACCTGCCTCCACCACGCTCTCGGACAGAGTAGTCCAGATCCTAAACACTCACTGAACCAGCCTCCACCGCACTCTCGGACAGTGTCGTCCAGATCCTAAACACTCACTGAACCTGCCTCCACCGCACTCTCGGACAGTGTCGTCCAGATCCTAAACACTCACTGAACCTGCCTCCACCACACTCTCGGACAGTGCATTCCAGATCCTAAATACTCACTGAAACAGCCGCCACCACACGCTCATTCAGAGCATTCCAGATCCTAAACACTAACTGAAGCTGCCTCCACCACACTCTCAGACAGAGCATTCTAGATCCCAAACACTCACTGTCCCTGCCTCCACCACCCTCTCAGTCAGTGCATTTCAGATACTAAACACTCACTGAACCTGCCTCCACCACACTCTCAGACAGTGCTTTCCAGATCTTAAACACTCACTGAACCTGCCTCCACCTCACTCTCAGACAGTGCATTCCAGATCCAAAACACTCATTGAACCTGCCTCCACCGCACTCTCGGACAGTGCATTCCAGATCCTAAACACTCACTGAACCTGCCTCCACCACACTCTCAGACAGTGCATTCCAGATCCTAAACACTCACTGAACCTGCCTCCACCGCACTCTCAGACAATGCAGTCCAGATCCAAAACACTCACTGAACCTGCCTCCACCACACTCTCGGACAGTGCATTCCAGATCCTAAACAATCACTGAACCTGCCTCCACCGCACTCTCGGACAGTGCATTCCAGATCCTAAACACACACTGAACCTGCCTCCACCATACTCTCAGGCAGTGCATTCCAGATCCAAAACACTCACTGAACCTGCCTCCACCACACTCTCAGACAGTGCATTCCAGATCCAAAACACTCACTGAACCTGCCTCCACCGCACTCTCGGACAGTGCATTCCAGATCCTAAACACTAACTGACCTGCCTCCACCACATTCTCAGACAGTGCATTCCAGATGCTACACACTCACTGAACCTGCCTCCACCAGACTCTCAGACCGTGCATTCCAGATCCAAAACACTCACTGAACCTGCCTCCACCACACTCTCGGACAGTGCATTCCAGATCCTAAACACTCACAGAACCTGCCTCCACCACACTCTCAGGCAGTGCATTCCAGATCCTAAACACTCACTGAACCTGCCTCCACCACACTCTCGGACAGTGCATTCTAGATCCTAAACACTCACTGAACCTGCCTCCACCTCACTCTCAGACAGTGCATTCCAGATCCAAAACACTCATTGAACCTGCCTCCACCGCACTCTCGGACAGTGCAGTCCAGATCCAAAACACTCACTGAACCTGCCTCCACCACACTCTCGGACAGTGCATTCCAGATCCGAAACACTCACTGAACCTGACTCCACCACACTCTCAGACATTGCATTCCAGATCCTAAACAATCACTGAACCTGCCTCCACCACACTCAGACAGAGCATTCCAGATCCTAAACACTCACTGAACCTGCCGCCACCACACTCTCAGACAGTGCATTCCAGATCCTAAACACTCACTGAACCTGCCTCCATCACACTCTCAGACAGTGCTTTCCAGATCCTAAACACTCACAGAACCTGCCTCCACCACACTCTCAGGCAGTGCATTCCAGATCCTAAACACTCACTGAACCTGCCTCCACCACACTCTCGGACAGTGCATTCCAGATCCTAAACACACACTGAACCTGCCTCCACCACAGCCTCAGACAGTGCATTCCAGATCCTAAACACTCACTGAAACAGCCTCCAAAACACTCTCAGACAGTACATTCCAGATCCTGAACACTCACTGAGCCTGCCTCCACCACACCCTCAGACACTGCATTCCAGATCCAAAAATTCACTGAACCTGCCTCCACCACACTCTCTGACAGTGCATTCCAGATCCTAAACACTCACTGAAACAGCCTCCAAAACGCTCTCAGACAGTGCATTCCAGATCCTAAACACTCACTGGACCTGCCTCCACCGCACTCTCGGACAGTGGATTCCAGATCCTAAACAATCACTGAACCTGCCTCCACCACACTCTCGGACAGTGCATTCCAGATCCTAAACACACACTGAACCTGCCTCCACCACAGCCTCAGACAGTGCATTCCAGATCCTAAACACTCACTGAACCTGCCTCCACCACACTCTCAGACAGTGCATTCCAGATCCTAAACACTCACTGAAACAGCCTCCAAAACACTCTCAGACAGTGCATTCCAGATCTGAAACACACACTGAACCTGCCTCCACCACACTCTCGGATAGTGCATTCCAGATCCTAAACACACACTGAACCTGCCTCCACCACACTCTCGGACAGTGCATTCCAGATCCTAAACACACACTGAACCTGCCTCCACCACGCTCTCGGACAGAGTAGTCCAGATCCTAAACACTCACTGAACCAGCCTCCACCACACTTTCGGACAGTGCACTTCAGATCCTAAACACTCACTGAACCTGCCTCCACCGCACTCTCGGACAGTGTCGTCCAGATCCAAAACACTCACTGAACCTGCCTCCACCACACTCTCGGACAGTGCAGTCCTGATCCAAAACAGTCACTGAACCTGCCTCCACCACACTCAGACAGAGCATTCCAGATCCTAAACACTCACTGAACCTGGCTCCACGAGACTCTCAGACAGTGCATTCCAGATCCTAAACACTCACTGAACCTGCCTCCATCACACTCTCAGACAGTGCATTCCAGATCCAAAACACTCACTGAACCTGCCTCCACCACAGCCTCAGAAAGTGCATTCCAGATCCTAAACACTCACTGAAACAGCCTCCAAAACACTCTCAGACAGTACATTCCAGATCCTAAACACTCACTGAACCTGCCTCCACCAGACCCTCAGACACTGCATTCCAGATCCAAAACACTCACTGAAACTGCCTCCACCACACTCTCGGACAGTGCATTCCAGATCCTAAACACTCACTGAACCTGCCTCCACCACACTCTCGGACAGTGCATTCCAGATTCTAAACACTCACTGAACCTGCCTCCATCACACTCTCAGACAGTGCATTCCAGATCCAAAACACTCACTGAACCTGCCTCCACCACAGCCTCAGAAAGTGCATTCCAGATCCTAAACACTCACTGAAACAGCCTCCAAAACACTCTCAGACAGTGCATTCCAGATCCTGAACACTCACTGAACCTGCCTCCACCAGACCCTCAGACACTGCATTCCAGATCCAAAACACTCACTGAAACTGCCTCCACCACACTCTCGGACAGTGCATTCCAGATCCTAAACACTCACTGAACCTGCCTCCACCACACTCTCGGACAGTGCATTCCAGATCCAAAACACTCACTGAAACTGCCTCCACCACACTCTCGGACAGTGCATTCCGATCGTAAACACTCACTGAACCTGCCTCCACCACACTCTCGGACAGTGCATTCCAGATCCAAAACACTCACTGAACCAGCCTCCACCACACTCTCGGACAGTGCACTCCAGATCCAAAACACTCACTGAACCTGCCTCCACCGCACTCTCGGGCAGTGTCGTCCAGATCCTAAACACTCACTGAACCTGCCTCCACCACACTCTCGGACAGTGCAGTCCTGATCCAAAACACTCACTGAACCGGCCTCCACCACACTCAGACAGAGCATTCCAGATCCTAAACACTCACTGAACCTGCCTCCACCACACTCTCAGACATTGCATTCCAGATCCTAAACAATCACTGAACCTGCCTCCACCACACTCAGACAGAGCATTCCAGATCCTAAACACTCACTGAACCTGCCTCCACCACACTCTCAGACAGTGCATTCCAGATCCTAAACACTCACTGAACCTGCCTCCATCACACTCTCAGACAGTGCTTTCCAGATCCTAAACACTCACAGAACCTGCCTCCACCACACTCTCAGGCAGTGCATTCCAGATCCTAAACACTCACTGAACCTGCCTCCACCACACTCTCGGACAGTGCATTCCAGATCCTAAACATTCACTTAAACAGCCTCCAAAACACTCTCAGACAGTACATTCCAGATCCTGAACACTCACTGAGCCTGCGTCCACCACACCCTCAGACACTGCATTCCAGATCCAAAAAACTCACTGAACCTGCCTCCACCACACTCTCAGACAGTGCATTCCAGATCCTAAACACTCACTGAAACAGCCTCCAAAACACTCTCAGACAGTGCATTCCAGATCCTAAACACTCACTGGACCTGCCTCCACCGCACTCTCGGACAGTGCAGTCCAGATCTGAAACACACACTGAACCTGCCTCCACCACACTCTCAGACAGTGGATTCCAGATCCTAAACAATCACTGAACCTGCCTCCACCGCACTCTCGGATAGTGCATTCCAGATCCTAAACACACACTGAACCTGCCTCCACCACACTCTCGGATAGTGCATTCCAGATCCTAAACACACACTGAACCTGCCTCCACCACACTCTCGGACAGAGTAGTCCAGATCCTAAACACTCACTGAACCAGCCTCCACCACACTTTCGGACAGTGCACTTCAGATCCAAAATACTCACTGAACCAGCCTCCACCGCACTCTCGGACAGTGTCGTCCAGATCCTAAACACTCACTGAACCTGCCTCCACCACACTCTCGGACAGTGCAGTCCTGATCCAAAACACTCACTGAGCCTGCCTCCACCACACTCAGACAGAGCATTCCAGATCCTAAACACTCACTGAACCTGGCTCCACGAGACTCTCAGACAGTGCATTCCAGATCCTTAACACTCACTGAACCTGCCTCCATCACACTCTCAGACAGTGCATTCCAGATCCAAAACACTCACTGAACCTGCCTCCACAACAGCCTCAGAAAGTGCATTCCAGATCCTAAACACTCACTGAAACAGCCTCCAAAACACTCTCAGACAGTACATTCCAGATCCTAAACACTCACTGAACCTGCCTCCACCAGACCCTCAGACACTGCATTCCAGATCCAAAACACTCACTGAAACTGCCTCCAAAACACTCTCGGACAGTGCATTCCAGATCCTAAACACTCACTGAACCTGCCTCCACCACACTCTCGGACAGTGCATTCCAGATCCTAAACACTCACTGAACCTGCCTCCATCACACTCTCAGACAGTGCATTCCAGATCCAAAACACTCACTGAACCTGCCTCCACCACAGCCTCAGAAAGTGCATTCCAGATCCTAAACACTCACTGAAACAGCCTCCAAAACACTCTCAGACAGTACATTCCAGATCCTAAACACTCACTGAACCTGCCTCCACCAGACCCTCAGACACTGCATTCCAGATCCAAAACACTCACTGAAACTGCCTCCACCACTCTCTCGGACAGTGCATTCCAGATCCTAAACACTCACTGAACCTGCCTCCACCACACTCTCGGACAGTGCACTCCAGATCCAAAACACTCACTGAAACTGCCTCCACCACACTCTCGGACAGTGCATTCCGATCGTAAACACTCACTGAACCTGCCTCCACCACACTCTCGGACAGTGCATTCCAGATCCAAAACACTCACTGAACCAGCCTCCACCACACTCTCAGACAGTGCACTCCAGATCCAAAACACTCACTGAACCTGCCTCCACCGCACTCTCGTGCAGTGTCGTCCAGATCCTAAACACTCACTGAACCTGCCTCCACCACACTCTCGGACAGTGCAGTCCTGATCCAAAACACTCACTGAACCGGCCTCCACCACACTCAGACAGAGCATTCCAGATCCTAAACACTCACTGAACCTGGCTCCACGAGACTCTCAGACAGTGCATTCCAGATCCTAAACACTCACTGAACCTGCCTCCATCACACTCTCAGACAGTGCATTCCAGATCCTAAACACTCACTGAACCTGCCTCCATCACACTCTCAGACAGTGCATTCCAGATCCTAAACACTCACAGAACCTGCCTGCACCACCCTCTCAGGCAGTGCATTCCAGATCCAAAACACTCACTGAACCTGCCTCCACCACACTCTCAGACATTGCATTCCAGATCCTAAACAATCACTGAACCTGCCTCCACCACAGCCTCAGAAAGTGCCTTCCAGATCCTAAACACTCACTGAAACAGCCTCCAAACCACTCTCAGACAGTGCATTCCAGATCCTAAATACTCACTGAAACAGCCGCCACCACAATCTCAGACAGTGCATTCCAGATCCTGAACACTCACTGAACCTGCCACCACCACACCCTCATTCAGAGCATTCCAGATCCTAAACACTCACTGAAGCTGCCTCCACCACACTCTCAGACAGAGCATTCTAGATCCCAAACACTCACTGACCCTGCCTCCACCACACTCTCAGACAGTGCATTTCAGATGCTAAACACTCACTGAACCTGCCTCCACCTCACTCTCAGACAGTGCAGTCCAGATCCAAAACACTCACTGAATCTGCCTCCACCACACTCTCCGACAGTGCATTCCAGATCCAAAACACTCATTGAACCTGCCTCCACCGCACTCTCGGACAGTGCAGTCCAGATCCAAAACACTCACTGAATCTGCCTCCACCACACTCTCCGACAGTGCATTCCAGATCCTAAACAATCACTGAACCTGCCTCCACCGCACTCTCGGACAGTGCATTCCAGATCCTCAACACACACTGAACCTGCCTTCACCACACTCTCGGACAGTGCATTCCAGATCCAAAACACTCACTGAACCTGCCTCCACCACACTCTCAGGCAGTGCATTCCAGATCCAAAACACTCACTGAACCTGCCTCCACCACACTCTCAGACAGTGCATTCCAGATCCAAAACACTCACTGAACCTGCCTCCACCGCACTCTCGGACAGTGCAGTCCAGATCCTAAACACTCACTGAACCTGCCTGCACCACCCTTTCAGACAGTGCATTCCAGATCCAAAACACTCACTGAACCTGCCTCCACCACACTCTCAGACAGTGCATTCCAGATCCAAAACACTCACTGAACCTGCCTCCACCGCACTCTCGGACAGTGCAGTCCAGATCCTAAACACTCACTGAACCTGCCTGCACCACCCTTTCAGACAGTGCATTCCAGATCCTAAACACACACTGAACCTGCCTCCACCACAGCCTCAGAAAGTGCATTCCAGATCCTAAACACACACTGAAACAGCCTCCAAAACACTCTCAGACAGTACATTCCAGATCCTAAATACTCACTGAACCTGCCTCCACCACACTCTCGGACAGTGCATTCCAGATCCTAAACACTCACTGAACCTGCCTCCACCACACTCTCGGACAGTGCATTCCAGATCCTAAACACTCACTGAACCTGCCTCCACCACACTCTCGGACAGTGCAGTCCAGATCCAAAACACTCACTGAACCAGCCTCCACCACACTCTCGGACAGTGCACGCCAGATCCAAAACACTCACTGAACCTGCCTCCACCACACTCTCGGACAGTGCATTCCGATCGTAAACACTCACTGAAACTGCTTTCACCACACTCTCAGGCAGTGCATTCCAGATCCTAAATACTCACTGAAACAGCCGCCACCACACTCTCAGACAGTGCATTCCAGATCCTGAACACTCACTGAACCTGCCTCCACCACACTCTCAGACAGAGCATTCTAGATCCCAAACACTCACTGACCCTGCCTCCACCACACTCTCAGACAGTGCATTTCAGATTCTAAACACTCACTGAACCTGCCTCCACCACACTCTCGGACACTGCAGTCCAGATCCAAAACACTCACTGAACCTGCCTCCACCTCACTCTCAGACAGTGCATTCCAGATCCAAAACACTCACTGAACCTGCCTCCACCGCACTCTCGGACAGTGCAGTCCAGATCCAAAACACTCACTGAACCTGCCTCCACCGCACTCTCGGACAGTGCATTCCAGATCCGAAACAATCACTGAACCTGCCTCCACCGCACTCTCGGACAGTGCATTCCAGATCCTAAACACACACTGAACCTGCCTTCACCACACTCTCGGACAGTGCATTCCAGATCCAAAACACTCACTGAACCTGCCTCCACCACACTCCCAGACAGTGCGTTCTGGATCCTGACCTCTCACTGAACCTGCCTCCAGCACACTCTCAGACAGTGCATTCCAGATCGTAAACGCTGACTGAACCTGCCTCCACCACAGTCTCTGACAGAGCATTCCAGATCCTGAACACTCACTGAACCTGCCTCCACCTCACTCAGACAGTGCATTCCAGATCCTAAACACTCACTGAACCTGCCTCCACTGCACTCTCGGACAGTGCATTCCAGATCTTAAACGCTCACTGAACCTGCCTCCACCACAGTCTCTGACAGTGCATTCCAGATCCTAAACACTCACTGAACCTGCCTCCACCACACTCTCAGACAGTGCATTCCAGATCCTAAACACTCACTGAACCTGCCTCCACCACACTCTCAGACAGTGCATTCCAGATCCTAAACACTCACTGAACCTGCCTCCACCACTCTCTCAGACAGTGCATTCCAGATACTAAACACTAACTGAACCTGCCTCCACCACACTCTCAGACAGTGCATTCCAGATACTAAACACTCACTGAACCTGCCTCCACCGCACTCTCAGACAGTGCATTCCAGATACTAAACACTCACTGAACCTGCCTCCACCACACTCTCAGACAGTGCATTCCAGATACTAAACACTCACTGAACCTGCCTCCACCACAGTCTCTGACAGTGCATTCCAGATCCTAAACACTCACTGAACCTGCCTCCACCTCACTCCCAGACAGTGCGTTCTGGATCCTAACCTCTCACTGAACCTGCCTCCAGCACACTCTCAGACAGTGCATTCCAGATACTAAACACTCACTGAACCTGCCTCCACCACACTCCCAGACAATGCGTTCTGGATCCTAACCTCTCACTGAACCTGCCTCCACCACACTGTCAGACAGTGCATTCCAGATATTAAACACTCAATGAACCTGCCTCCACCACACTCCCAGACAGTGCGTTCTGGATCCTGACCTCTCACTGAACCTGCCTCCACCACACTCTCAGACAGTGCATTCCAGATCGTAAACGCTGACTGAACCTGCCTCCACCACAGTCTCTGACAGAGCATTCCAGATCCTGAACACTCACTGAACCTGCCTCCACCTCACTCAGACAGTGCATTCCAGATCCTAAACACTCACTGAACCTGCCTCCACTGCACTCTCGGACAGTGCATTCCAGATCCTAAACACCCACTGAACCTGCCTCCACCACACTCTCAGACAGAGCATTCCAGATCCTGAACACTCACTGAACCTGCCTCCACCACACTCTCAGACAGAGCATTCCAGATCCTAAACACTCACTGAACCTGCCTCCACTGCACTCTCGGTCAGTGCATTCCAGATCCTGAACACTCACTGAACCTGCCTCCACCGCACTCTCGGTCAGTGCATTCCAGATCCTGAACACTCACTGAACCTGCCTCCACCAGACTCTCAGACCGTGCATTCCAGATACTAAACACTCACTGAACCTGCCTCCACCGCACTCTCGGACAGTGCATTCCAGATCCTAAACGCTCACTGAACCTGCCTCCACCACAGTCTCTGACAGTGCATTCCAGATCCTAAACACTCACTGAACCTGCCTCCACCACACTCTCAGACAGTGCATTCCAGATACTAAACACTCACTGAACCTGCCTCCACCACACTCCCAGACAATGCGTTCTGGATCCTAACCTCTCACTGAATCTGCCTCCACCACACTCTCAGACAGTGCATTCCAGATAGTAAACACTCACTGAACCTGCCTCCACCACACTCTCAGACAGTGCATTCCAGATACTAAACACTCACTGAACCTGCCTCCACCACTCTCTCAGACAGTGCATTCCAGATACTAAACGCTAACTGAACCTGCCTCCACCACACTGTCAGACAGTGCATTCCAGATACTAAACACTCACTGAACCTGCCTCCACCTCACTCCCAGACAGTGCGTTCTGGATCCTAACCTCTCACTGAACCTGCCTCCACCACACTCTCAGACAGTGCATTCCAGATCGTAAACGCTGACTGAACCTGCCTCCACCACAGTCTCTGACAGAGCATTCCAGATCCTGAACACTCACTGAACCTGCCTCCACCTCACTCAGACAGTGCATTCCAGATCCTAAACACTCACTGAACCTGCCTCCACTGCACTCTGGGACAGTGCATTCCAGATCCTAAACACCCACTGAACCTGCCTCCACCACACTCTCAGACAGAGCATTCCAGATCCTGAACACTCACTGAACCTGCCTCCACTGCACTCTCGGACAGTGCATTCCAGATCCTGAACACTCACTGAACCTGCCTCCACCTCACTCAGACAGTGCATTCCAGATCCTAAACACTCACTGAACCTGCCTCCACTGCACTCTCGGACAGTGCATTCCAGATCCTAAACACCCACTGAACCTGCCTCCACCACACTCTCAGACAGAGCATTCCAGATCCTGAACACTCACTGAACCTGCCTCCACCTCACTCAGACAGTGCATTCCAGATCCTAACCACTCACTGAACCTGCCTCCACTGCACTCTCGGACAGTGCATTCCAGATCCTAAACACTCACTGAAACTGCCTCTACCGCACTCTCGGTCAGTGCATTCCAGATCTTAAACATTCACTGAACCTGCCTCCACCTCACTCTCAGACAGTGCATTCCAGATCCAAAATACTCACTGAACCTGCCTCCACCGTACTCTCGGACAGTGCATTCCAGATACTAAACACTCACTGAACCTGCCTCCACCACACTCTCAGACAGTGCATTCCAGATACTAAACACTAACTGAACCTGCCTCCACCACACTCTCAGACAGTGCATTCCAGATACTAAACACTCACTGAACCTGCCTCCACCTCACTCCCAGACAGTGCGTTCTGGATCCTAACCTCTCACTGAACCTGCCTCCACCACACTGTCAGACAGTGCATTCCAGATCCTAAACACTCAATGAACCTACCTCCACCACACTCCCAGACAGTGCGTTCTGGATCCTAACCTCTCACTGAACCTGCCTCCAGCACACTCTCAGACAGTGCATTCCAGATCGTAAACGCTGACTGAACCTGCCTCCACCACAGTCTCTGACAGAGCATTCCAGATCCTGAACACTCACTGAACCTGCCTCCACCTCACTCAGACAGTGCATTCCAGATCCTAAACACTCACTGGACCTGCCTCCACTGCACTCTCAGACAGTGCATTCCAGATCCTAAAAACCCACTGAACCTGCCTCCACCACACTCTCAGACAGAGCATTCCAGATCCTGAACACTCACTGAACCTGCCTCCACCTCACTCAGACAGTGCATTCCAGATCTTAAACACTCACTGAACCTGCCTCCGCTGCACTCTCGGACAGTGCATTCCAGATCCTAAGCACTAACTGAAACTGCCTCTACCGCACTCTCGGTCAGTGCATTCCAGATCTTAAACATTCACTGAAACTGCCTCCACCTCACTCTCAGACAGTGCATTCCAGATCCAAAATACTCACTGAACCTGCCTCCACCGCACTCTCGGACAGTGCATTCCAGATACTAAACACTCACTGAACCTGCCTCCACCGCACTCTCGGACAGTGCATTCCAGATCCTAAACGCTGACTGAACCTGCCTCCACCACAGTCTCTGACAGTGCATTCCAGATCCTAAACACTCACTGAACCTGCCTCCACCACACTCTCAGACAGTGCATTCCAGATACTAAACACTCACTGAACCTGCCTCCACCACACTCCCAGACAGTGCGTTCTGGATCCTAACCTCTCACTGAACCTGCCTCCACCACACTCTCAGACAGTGCATTCCAGATACTAAACACTCACTGAACCTGCCTCCACCACACTCTCAGACAGTGCTTTCCAGATTCTAAACACTCACTGAACCTGCCTCCACCACACTGTCAGACAGTGCATTCCAGATGCTAAACACTCACTGAACCTGCCTCCACCACACTCTCAGACAGTGCATTCCAGATCCTAAACACTCACTGAACCTGCCTCCATCACACTCTCAGACAGTGCATTCCAGATCCTCATCACTCACTGAACCTGCCTTCACCACACTCTCAGTGCATTCCAGATGCTAAACACTCACTGAACCTGCCTCCACCACACTCTCAGACAGTGCATTCCAGATCCTAAACACTCACTGAACCTGCCTCCATCACACTCTCAGACAGTGCATTCCAGATCCTAAACACTCACTGAACCTGCCTCCATCACACCCTCAGACAGAGCATTCCAGATCCTAAACACTCACTGAACCTGCCTCCACCACACTCTCGGACAGTGCATTCCAGATCCTCATCACTCATTGAACCTACCTCCACCGCACTCTCAGACAGTGCATTCCAGATCCTAAACACTGACTGAACCTGCCTCCACCACACTCTCAGACAGTGCATTCCAGATCCTAAACACTCACTGAACCTGCCTCCACCGCACTCTCGGACAGTGCATTCCAGATCCTAAACACCCACTGAACCTGCCTCCACCACACTCTCAGACAGAGCATTCCAGATCCTGAACACTCACTGAACCTGCCTCCACCACACTCTCAGACAGAGCATTCCAGATCCTAAACACTCACTGAACCTGCCTCCACTGCACTCTCGGTCAGTGCATTCCAGATCCTGAACACTCACTGAACCTGCCTCCACCGCACTCTCGGTCAGTGCATTCCAGATCCTGAACACTCACTGAACCTGCCTCCACCAGACTCTCAGACCGTGCATTCCAGATACTAAACACTCACTGAACCTGCCTCCACCGCACTCTCGGACAGTGCATTCCAGATCCTAAACGCTCACTGAACCTGCCTCCACCACAGTCTCTGACAGTGCATTCCAGATCCTAAACACTCACTGAACCTGCCTCCACCACACTCTCAGACAGTGCATTCCAGATACTAAACACTCACTGAACCTGCCTCCACCACACTCCCAGACAATGCGTTCTGGATCCTAACCTCTCACTGAATCTGCCTCCACCACACTCTCAGACAGTGCATTCCAGATAGTAAACACTCACTGAACCTGCCTCCACCACACTCTCAGACAGTGCATTCCAGATACTAAACACTCACTGAACCTGCCTCCACCACTCTCTCAGACAGTGCATTCCAGATACTAAACGCTAACTGAACCTGCCTCCACCACACTGTCAGACAGTGCATTCCAGATACTAAACACTCACTGAACCTGCCTCCACCTCACTCCCAGACAGTGCGTTCTGGATCCTAACCTCTCACTGAACCTGCCTCCACCACACTCTCAGACAGTGCATTCCAGATCGTAAACGCTGACTGAACCTGCCTCCACCACAGTCTCTGACAGAGCATTCCAGATCCTGAACACTCACTGAACCTGCCTCCACCTCACTCAGACAGTGCATTCCAGATCCTAAACACTCACTGAACCTGCCTCCACTGCACTCTGGGACAGTGCATTCCAGATCCTAAACACCCACTGAACCTGCCTCCACCACACTCTCAGACAGAGCATTCCAGATCCTGAACACTCACTGAACCTGCCTCCACTGCACTCTCGGACAGTGCATTCCAGATCCTGAACACTCACTGAACCTGCCTCCACCTCACTCAGACAGTGCATTCCAGATCCTAAACACTCACTGAACCTGCCTCCACTGCACTCTCGGACAGTGCATTCCAGATCCTAAACACCCACTGAACCTGCCTCCACCACACTCTCAGACAGAGCATTCCAGATCCTGAACACTCACTGAACCTGCCTCCACCTCACTCAGACAGTGCATTCCAGATCCTAACCACTCACTGAACCTGCCTCCACTGCACTCTCGGACAGTGCATTCCAGATCCTAAACACTCACTGAAACTGCCTCTACCGCACTCTTGGTCAGTGCATTCCAGATCTTAAACATTCACTGAACCTGCCTCCACCTCACTCTCAGACAGTGCATTCCAGATCCAAAATACTCACTGAACCTGCCTCCACCGCACTCTCGGACAGTGCATTCCAGATACTGAACACTCACTGAACCTGCCTCCACCACACTCTCAGACAGTGCATTCCAGATACTAAACACTAACTGAACCTGCCTCCACCACACTCTCAGACAGTGCATTCCAGATACTAAACACTCACTGAACCTGCCTCCACCTCACTCCCAGACAGTGCGTTCTGGATCCTAACCTCTCACTGAACCTGCCTCCACCACACTGTCAGACAGTGCATTCCAGATCCTAAACACTCAATGAACCTACCTCCACCACACTCCCAGACAGTGCGTTCTGGATCCTAACCTCTCACTGAACCTGCCTCCAGCACACTCTCAGACAGTGCATTCCAGATCGTAAACGCTGACTGAACCTGCCTCCACCACAGTCTCTGACAGAGCATTCCAGATCCTGAACACTCACTGAACCTGCCTCCACCTCACTCAGACAGTGCATTCCAGATCCTAAACACTCACTGGACCTGCCTCCACTGCACTCTCAGACAGTGCATTCCAGATCCTAAAAACCCACTGAACCTGCCTCCACCACACTCTCAGACAGAGCATTCCAGATCCTGAACACTCACTGAACCTGCCTCCACCTCACTCAGACAGTGCATTCCAGATCTTAAACACTCACTGAACCTGCCTCCGCTGCACTCTCGGACAGTGCATTCCAGATCCTAAGCACTAACTGAAACTGCCTCTACCGCACTCTCGGTCAGTGCATTCCAGATCTTAAACATTCACTGAAACTGCCTCCACCTCACTCTCAGACAGTGCATTCCAGATCCAAAATACTCACTGAACCTGCCTCCACCGCACTCTCGGACAGTGCATTCCAGATACTAAACACTCACTGAACCTGCCTCCACCGCACTCTCGGACAGTGCATTCCAGATCCTAAACGCTGACTGAACCTGCCTCCACCACAGTCTCTGACAGTGCATTCCAGATCCTAAACACTCACTGAACCTGCCTCCACCACACTCTCAGACAGTGCATTCCAGATACTAAACACTCACTGAACCTGCCTCCACCACACTCCCAGACAGTGCGTTCTGGATCCTAACCTCTCACTGAACCTGCCTCCACCACACTCTCAGACAGTGCATTCCAGATACTAAACACTCACTGAACCTGCCTCCACCACACTCTCAGACAGTGCTTTCCAGATTCTAAACACTCACTGAACCTGCCTCCACCACACTGTCAGACAGTGCATTCCAGATGCTAAACACTCACTGAACCTGCCTCCACCACACTCTCAGACAGTGCATTCCAGATCCTAAACACTCACTGAACCTGCCTCCATCACACTCTCAGACAGTGCATTCCAGATCCTCATCACTCACTGAACCTGCCTTCACCACACTCTCAGTGCATTCCAGATGCTAAACACTCACTGAACCTGCCTCCACCACACTCTCAGACAGTGCATTCCAGATCCTAAACACTCACTGAACCTGCCTCCATCACACTCTCAGACAGTGCATTCCAGATCCTAAACACTCACTGAACCTGCCTCCATCACACCCTCAGACAGAGCATTCCAGATCCTAAACACTCACTGAACCTGCCTCCACCACACTCTCGGACAGTGCATTCCAGATCCTCATCACTCATTGAACCTACCTCCACCGCACTCTCAGACAGTGCATTCCAGATCCTAAACACTGACTGAACCTGCCTCCACCACACTCTCAGACAGTGCATTCCAGATCCTAAACACTCACTGAACCTGCCTCCACCGCACTCTCGGACAGTGCATTCCAGATCCTAAACGCTCACTGAACCTGCCTCCACCACAGTCTCTGACAGTGCATTCCAGATCCTAAACACTCACTGAACCTGCCTCCACCACACTCTCAGACAGTGCATTCCAGATCCTAAACACTCACTGAAACTGCCTCCACCACTGACTCGGAAAGTACATTCCAGATCCTAAACACACACTGGAACTGCCTCCACCACACTCTCAGACAGTGCATTCCAGATCCGAAACACTCACTGAACCTGCCTCCACCAGACTCTCAGACCGTGCATTCCAGATCCTAAACACTCACTGAACCTGCCTCCACCACAGTCTCTGACAGTGCATTCCAGATCCTAAACACTCACTGAACCTGCCTCCACCACACTCTCAGACAGTGCATTCCAGATCCTGAACACTCACTGAACCTGCCTCCACCACACTCCCAGACAGTGCGTTCTGGATCCTAACCTCTCACTGAACCTGCCTCCACCACACTCTCAGACAGTGCATTCCAGATCCTAAACATTCATTGAACCTACCTCCACTGCACTCTCGGACAGTGCATTCCAGATCTTAAACACTCACTGAACCTACGTCCACCGCACTCTCAGACAGTGCATTCCAGAGGCTAAACACTCACTGAACCTGCCTCCACCACACCCTCAGACAGAGCATTCCAGATCCTAAACACTCAATGAACCTGCCTCCACCACACTTTCGGACAGTGCATTCCAGATCCTAAACACTCAATGAACCTGCCTCCACCACACTCTCGGACAGTGCATTCCAGATCCTAAACACTCACTGAACCTGCCTCCACCACACTCTCAGACAGTGCATTCCAGATGCTAAACACTCACTGAACCTGCCTCCACCACACTCTCAGACAGTGCATTCCAGATCCTAAACACTCACTGAACCTGCCTCCATCACACTCTCAGACAGTGCATTCCAGATCCTCATCACTCACTGAACCTGCCTTCACCACACTCTCAGTGCATTCCAGATGCTAAACACTCACTGAACCTGCCTCCACCACACTCTCAGACAGTGCATTCCAGATCCTAAACACTCACTGAACGTGCCTCCATCACACTCTCAGACAGTGCATTCCAGATCCTAAACACTCACTGAACCTGCCTCCATCACACCCTCAGACAGAGCATTCCAGATCCTAAACACTCACTGAACCTGCCTCCACCACACTCTCGGACAGTGCATTCCAGATCCTCATCACTCATTGAACCTACCTCCACCGCACTCTCAGACAGTGCATTCCAGATCCTAAACACTCACTGAACCTGCCTCCACCACAGTCTCAGACAGTGCTTTCCAGATCCTAAACACTCACTGAACCTGCCTCCACCACACTCTCAGACAGTGCATTCCAGATCCTAAACACTCACTGAACCTGCCTCCACCAGACTCTCAGACAGTGCATTCCAGATCCTAAACACTCACTGAACCTGCCTCCACCGCACTCTCGGACAGTGCATTCCAGATCCTAAACGCTCACTGAACCTGCCTCCACCACAGTCTCTGACAGTGCATTCCAGATCCTAAACAGTCACTGAACCTGCCTCCACCACACTCTCAGACAGTGCATTCCAGATCCTAAACACTCACTGAAACTGCCTCCACCACACACTCGGAAAGTACATTCCAGATCCTAAACACACACTGGAACTGCCTCCACCACACTCTCAGACAGTGCATTCCAGATCCGAAACACTCACTGAACCTGCCTCCACCAGACTCTCAGACCGTGCATTCCAGATCCTAAACACTCACTGAACCTGCCTCCACCACAGTCTCTGACAGTGCATTCCAGATCCTAAACACTCACTGAACCTGCCTCCACCACACTCTCAGACAGTGCATTCCAGATCCTGAACACTCACTGAACCTGCCTCCACCACACTCCCAGACAGTGCGTTCTGGATCCTAACCTCTCACTGAACCTGCCTCCACCACACTCTCAGACAGTGCATTCCAGATCCTAAACACTCACTGAAACAGCCTCCAAAACACTCTCAGACAGTACATTCCAGATCCTAAACACTCACTGAACCTCCCTCCACCACACCCTCAGACACTGCATTCCAGATCCAAAACACTCACTGAACCTGCCTCCAGCACACTCTCGGACAGTGCATTCCAGATCCTAAACACTCACTGAACCTGCCTCCACCACACTCTCGGACAGTGCATTCCAGATTGTAAACACTCACTGAACCTGCCTCCACCACACTCTCGGACAGAGCATTCCAGATCCTGAACACTCACTGAACCTGCCTCCACCTCACTCAGACAGTGCATTCCAGATCCTAAACACTCACTGAACCTGCCTCCACCACACTCTCGGACAGTGCATTCCAGATTGTAAACACTCACTGAACCTGCCTCCACCACACTCTCGGACAGAGCATTCCAGATCCTAAACACTCACTGAACCTGCCTCCACCGCACTCTCGGACAGTGCATTCCAGATCCTAAACGCTCACTGAAACTGCCTCCACCACAGTCTCTGACAGTGCATTCCAGATCCTAAACACTCACTGAACCTGCCTCCACCACACTCTCAGACAGAGCATTCCAGATACTAAACACTCACTGAACCTGCCTCCACCACACTCTCAGACAGTGCATTCCAGATACTAAACACTCACTGAACCTGCCTCCACCGCACTCTCGGACAGTGCATTCCAGATCCTAAACGCTCACTGAACCTGCCTCCACCACAGTCTCTGACAGTGCATTCCAGATCCTAAACACTCACTGAACCTGCCTCCACCACACTCCCAGACAGTGCGTTCTGGATCCTAACCTCTCACTGAACCTGCCTCCACCACACTCTCAGACAGTGCATTCCAGATACTAAACACTCACTGAACCTGCCTCCACCACACTCTCAGACAGTGCATTCCAGATCCTAAACACTCACTGAAACTGCCTCCACCACACACTCGGAAAGTACATTCCAGATCCTAAACACACACTGGAACTGCCTCCACCACACTCTCAGACAGTGCATTCCAGATCCGAAACACTCACTGAACCTGCCTCCACCAGACTCTCAGACCGTGCATTCCAGATCCTAAACACTCACTGAACCTGCCTCCACCACAGTCTCTGACAGTGCATTCCAGATCCTAAACACTCACTGAACCTGCCTCCACCACACTCTCAGACAGTGCATTCCAGATCCTGAACACTCACTGAACCTGCCTCCACCACACTCCCAGACAGTGCGTTCTGGATCCTAACCTCTCACTGAACCTGCCTCCACCACACTCTCAGACAGTGCATTCCAGATCCTAAACATTCATTGAACCTACCTCCACTGCACTCTCGGACAGTGCATTCCAGATCTTAAACACTCACTGAACCTACGTCCACCGCACTCTCAGACAGTGCATTCCAGAGGCTAAACACTCACTGAACCTGCCTCCACCACACCCTCAGACAGAGTATTCCAGATCCTAAACACTCAATGAACCTGCCTCCACCAAACTTTCGGACAGTGCATTCCAGATCCTAAACACTCAATGAACCTGCCTCCACCACACTCTCGGACAGTGCATTCCAGATCCTAAACACTCACTGAACCTGCCTCCACCACACTCTCAGACAGTGCATTCCAGATGCTAAACACTCACTGAACCTGCCTCCACCACACTCTCAGACAGTGCATTCCAGATCCGAAACACTCACTGAACCTGCCTCCATCACACTCTCAGACAGTGCATTCCAGATCCTCATCACTCACTGAACCTGCCTTCACCACACTCTCAGTGCATTCCAGATGCTAAACACTCACTGAACCTGCCTCCATCACACTCTCAGACAGTGCATTCCAGATCCTAAACACTCACTGAACCTGCCTCCATCACACCCTCAGACAGAGCATTCCAGATCCTAAACACTCACTGAACCTGCCTCCACCACACTCTCAGACAGTGCATTCCAGATCCTAAACACTCACTGAACCTGCCTCCACCAGACTCTCAGACAGTGCATTCCAGATCCTAAACACTCACTGAACCTGCCTCCACCGCACTCTCGGACAGTGCATTCCAGATCCTAAACGCTCACTGAACCTGCCTCCACCACAGTCTCTGACAGTGCATTCCAGATCCTAAACACTCACTGAACCTGCCTCCACCACACTCTCAGACAGTGCATTCCAGATCCTAAACACTCACTGAAACTGCCTCCACCACACACTCGGAAAGTACATTCCAGATCCTAAACACACACTGGAACTGCCTCCACCACACTCTCAGACAGTGCATTCCAGATCCGAAACACTCACTGAACCTGCCTCCACCAGACTCTCAGACCGTGCATTCCAGATCCTAAACACTCACTGAAACTGCCTCCACCACACACTCGGAAAGTACATTCCAGATCCTAAACACACACTGGAACTGCCTCCACCACACTCTCAGACAGTGCATTCCAGATCCTAAACACTCACTGAACCTGCCTCCACCACAGTCTCTGACAGTGCATTCCAGATCCTAAACACTCACTGAACCTGCCTCCACCACACTCTCAGACAGTGCATTCCAGATCCTGAACACTCACTGAACCTGCCTCCACCACACTCCCAGACATTGCGTTCTGGATCCTAACCTCTCACTGAACCTGCCTCCACCACACTCTCAGACAGTGCATTCCAGATCCTAAACACTCACTGAAACAGCCTCCAAAACACTCTCAGACAGTACATTCCAGATCCTAAACACTCACTGAACCTCCCTCCACCACACCCTCAGACACTGCATTCCAGATCCAAAACACTCACTGAACCTGCCTCCAGCACACTCTCGGACAGTGCATTCCAGATCCTAAACACTCACTGAACCTGCCTCCACCACACTCTCGGACAGTGCATTCCAGATTGTAAACACTCACTGAACCTGCCTCCACCACACTCTCGGACAGAGCATTCCAGATCCTGAACACTCACTGAACCTGCCTCCACCTCACTCAGACAGTGCATTCCAGATCCTAAACACTCACTGAACCTGCCTCCACCACACTCTCGGACAGTGCATTCCAGATTGTAAACACTCACTGAACCTGCCTCCACCACACTCTCGGACAGAGCATTCCAGATCCTAAACACTCACTGAACCTGCCTCCACCGCACTCTCGGACAGTGCATTCCAGATCCTAAACGCTCACTGAAACTGCCTCCACCACAGTCTCTGACAGTGCATTCCAGATCCTAAACACTCACTGAACCTGCCTCCACCACACTCTCAGACAGAGCATTCCAGATACTAAACACTCACTGAACCTGCCTCCACCACACTCTCAGACAGTGCATTCCAGATACTAAACACTCACTGAACCTGCCTCCACCGCACTCTCGGACAGTGCATTCCAGATCCTAAACGCTCACTGAACCTGCCTCCACCACAGTCTCTGACAGTGCATTCCAGATCCTAAACACTCACTGAACCTGCCTCCACCACACTCCCAGACAGTGCGTTCTGGATCCTAACCTCTCACTGAACCTGCCTCCACCACACTCTCAGACAGTGCATTCCAGATACTAAACACTCACTGAACCTGCCTCCACCACACTCTCAGACAGTGCTTTCCAGATTCTAAACACTCACTGAACCTGCCTCCACCACACTGTCAGACAGTGCATTCCAGATCCTAAACACTCAATGAACCTGCCTCCACCACACTCCCGGACAGTGCGTTCTGGATCCTAACCTCTCACTGAACCTGCCTCCACCACACTCTCAGACAGTGCATTCCAGATCGTAAACGCTGACTGAACCTGCCTCCACCACAGTCTCTGACAGAGCATTCCAGATCCTGAACACTCACTGAACCTGCCTCCACCTCACTCAGACAGTGCATTCCAGATCCTAAACACTCACTGAACCTGCCTCCACTGCACTCTCGGACAGTGCATTCCAGATCCTAAACACCCACTGAACCTGCCTCCACCACACTCTCAGACAGAGCATTCCAGATCCTGAACACTCACTGAACCTGCCTCCACCTCACTCAGACAGTACATTCCAGATCCTAAACACTCACTGAACTTGCCTCCACTGCACTCTCGGACAGTGCATTCCAGATCCTAAACAATCACTGAAACTGCCTCCACCACACTCACAGACAGTGCATTCCAGATTGTAAACGCTGACTGAACCTGCCTCCACCACAGTCTCTGACAGAGCATTCCAGATCCTGAACACTCACTGAACCTGCCTCCACCTCACTCAGACAGTGCATTCCAGATCCTAAACACTCACAGAACCTGCCTCCACTGCACTCTCGGACAGTGCATTCCAGATCCTAAACACCCACTGAACCTGCCTCCACCACACTCTAAGACAGAGCATTCCAGATCCTGAACACTCACTGAACCTGCCTCCACCTCACTCAGACAGTGCATTCCAGATCCTAAACACTCACTGAACCTGCCTCCACCGCACTCTCGGTCAGTGCATTCCAGATCCTGAACACTCACTGAACCTGCCTCCACCTCACTGAGTCAGTGCATTCCAGATCCTAAACGCTCACTGAACCTTCCTCCACCAGACTCTCAGACAGTGCATTCCAGATCCTAAACACTCACTGAACCTGCCTCCACTGCACTCTCGGACAGTGCATTCCAGATCCTAAACACTCACTGAACCTGCCTCCACCACACTCTCAGAAAGTACATTCCAGATCCTAAACACACACTGGAACTGCCTCCACCGCACTCTCAGACAGTGCATTCCAGATCCTAAACATTCATTGAACCTACCTCCACTGCACTCTCGGACAGTGCATTCCAGATCTTAAACACTCACTGAACCTACGTCCACCGCACTCTCAGACAGTGCATTCCAGAGGCTAAACACTCACTGAACCTGCCTCCACCACACGCTCAGACAGAGCATTCCAGATCCTAAACACTCAATGAACCTGCCGCCACCACACTTTCGGACAGTGCATTCCAGATCCTAAACATTCATTGAACCTGCCTCCACTGCACTCTCGGACAGTGCATTCCAGATCCTAAACACTCACTGAACCTGCCTCCACCACACTCTCAGACAGTGCATTCCAGATCCTCATCACTCACTGAACCTGCCTTCACCACACTCTCAGACAGTGCATTCCAGATCCTAAACACTCACTGAACCTGCCTCCATCACACTCTCAGACAGTGCATTCCAGATCCTCATCACTCACAGAACCTGCCTCCACCACACTCTCAGACAGTGCATTCCAGATCCTAAACACACACTGAACCTGCCTCCACCACACCCTCAGACAGAGCATTCCAGATCCTAAACACTCACTGAAACTGCCTCCACCACACTCTCAGAAAGTACATTCAAGATCCTAAACACACACTGAACCTGCCTCCACCACACCCTCAGTCAGAGCATTCCAGATCCTAAACACTCACTGAACCTGCCTCCACCACACTCTCGGACAGTGCATTCCAGATCCTAAACACTCATTGAACCTACCTCCACCGCACTCTCAGACAGTGCATTCCAGATCCTAAACACTCACTGAAACTGCCTCCACCACACTCTCAGAAAGTACATTCAAGATCCTAAACACACACTGGAACTGCCTCCACCACACTCTCAGACAGTGCATTCCAGATCCTAAACACTCACTGAAACTGCCTCCACCACACTCTCAGAAAGTACATTCAAGATCCTAAACACACACTGGAACTGCCTCCACCACACTCTCAGACAGTGCATTCCAGATCCTAAACACTCACTGAAACTGCCTCCACCACACTCTCAGAAAGTACATTCAAGATCCTAAACACACACTGGAACTGCCTCCACCACACTCTCAGACAGTGCATTCCAGATCCTAAACACTCACTGAACCTGCCTCCACCAGACTCTCAGACAGTGCATTCCAGATCCTAAACACTCACTGAACCTGCCTCCACCAGACTCTCAGACAGTGCATTCCAGATCCTAAACACTCACTGAACCTGCCTCCACCACAGTCTCTGACAGTGCATTCCAGATCCTAAACACTCACTGAAACTGCCTCCACCACACACTCGGAAAGTACATTCCAGATCCTAAACACACACTGGAACTGCCTCCACCACACTCTCAGACAGTGCATTCCAGATCCTAAACACTCACTGAACCTGCCTCCACCACACTCTCAGACAGTGCATTCCAGATCCTAAACACTCACTGAAACTGCCTCCACCACACACTCGGAAAGTACATTCCAGATCCTAAACACACACTGGAACTGCCTCCACCACACTCTCAGACAGTGCATTCCAGATCCTAAACACTCACTGAACCTGCCTCCACCAGACTTTCAGACCGTGCATTCCAGATCCTAAACACTCACTGAACCTGCCTCCACCACACTCCCAGACAGTGCGTTCTGGATCCTAACCTCTCACTGAACCTGCCTCCACCACACTCCCAGACAGTGCGTTCTGGATCCTAACCTCTCACTGAACCTGCCTCCACCACACTCTCAGACAGTGCATTCCAGGTCCTAAACACCCACTGAACCTGCCTCCACCACACTCTCAGACAGTGCATTCCAGATCCTAAACACTCACTGAAACAGCCTCCAAAACACTCTCAGACAGTACATTCCAGATCCTAAACACTCACTGAACCTCCCTCCACCACACCCTCAGACACTGCATTCCAGATCCAAAACACTCACTGAACCTGCCTCCAGCACACTCTCGGACAGTGCATTCCAGATCCTAAACACTCACTGAACCTGCCTCCACCACACTCTCGGGCAGTGCATTCCAGATTGTAAACAGTCACTGAACCTGCCTCCACCACACTCTCGGACAGTGCTTTCCAGATCCTAAACACTCACTGAACCTGCCTCCACCACGCTCTCGGACAGAGCAGTCCAGATCCAAAACACTCACTGAACCAGCCTCCACCACACTTTCGGACAGTGCACTTCAGATCCAAAACACTCACTGAACCTGCCTCCACCACACTCTCGGACAGTGCAGTCCAGATCCAAAACACTCACTGAACCTGCCTCCACCGCACTCTCGGGCAGTGTCGTCCAGATCCTAAACACTCACTGAACCTGCCTCCACCACACTCTCGGACAGTGCAGTCCTGATCCAAAACACTCACTGAACCGGCCTCCACCACACTCAGACAGAGCATTCCAGATCCTAAACACTCACTGAACCTGGCTCCACGAGACTCTCAGACAGTGCATTCCAGATCCTAAACACTCACTGAACCTGCCTCCATCACACTCTCAGACAGTGCATTCCAGATCCTAAACACTCACAGAACCTGCCTGCACCACCCTCTCAGGCAGTGCATTCCAGATCCAAAACACTCACTGAACCTGCCTCCACCATAGTCTCAGAAAGTGCCTTCCAGATCCTAAACACTCACTGAAACAGCCTCCAAAACACTCTCAGACAGTGCATTCCAGATCCTAAATACTCACTGAAACAGCCGCCACCACACTCTCAGACAGTGCATTCCAGATCCTGAACACTCACTGAACCTGCCTCCACCACACCCTCATTCAGAGCATTCCAGATCCTAAGCACTCACTGAAGCTGCCTCCACCACACTCTCAGACAGAGCATTCTAGATCCCAAACACTCACTGACCCTGCCTCCACCACACTCTCAGACAGTGCATTTCAGATACTAAACACTCACTGAACCTGCCTCCAGCACACTCCTAGACAGTGCTTTCCAGATCTTAAACACTCACTGAACCTGCCTCCACCTCACTCTCAGACAGTGCATTCCAGATCCAAAACACTCATTGAACCTGCCTCCACCGCACTCTCGGACAGTGCAGTCCAGATCCAAAACACTCACTGAACCTGCCTCCACCACACTCTCAGACAGTGCATTCCAGATCTTAAACACTCACTGAACCTGCCTCCACCTCACTCTCAGACAGTGCATTCCAGATCCTAAACACTCACTGAACCTGCCTCCACCGCACTCTCAGACAGTGCATTCCAGATCCAAAACACTCACTGAACCTGCCTCCACCACACCCTCAGACAGTGCATTCCAGATCCTAAACACTCACTGAACCTGCCTCCACCGCACTCTCGGACAGTGCATTCCAGATCCTAAACGCTCACTGAACCTGCCTCCACCACAGTCTCTGACAGTGCATTCCAGATCCTAAACACTCACTGAACCTGCCTCCACCACACTCTCAGACAGTGCATTCCAGGTCCTAAACACTCACTGAACCTGCCTCCACCACACCCTCAGACAGTGCATTCCAGATCCTAAACACTCACTGAACCTGCCTCCACCGCACTCTCGGACAGTGCATTCCAGATCCTAAACGCTCACTGAACCTGCCTCCACCACAGTCTCTGACAGTGCATTCCAGATCCTAAACACTCACTGAACCTGCCTCCACCACACTCTCAGACAGTGCATTCCAGGTCCTAAACACTCACTGAAACTGCCTCCACCACACTCTCGGAAAGTACATTCAAGATCCTAAACACACACTGGAACTGCCTCCACCGCACTCTCAGACAGTGCATTCCAGATCCTAAACACTCACTGAACCTGCCTCCACCAGACTCTCAGACCGTGCATTCCAGATCCTAAACACTCACTGAACCTGCCTCCACCGCACTCTCGGACAGTGCATTCCAGATCCTAAACGCTCACTGAACCTGCCTCCACCTCACTCAGACAGTGCATTCCAGATCCTAAACACTCACTGAACCTGCCTCCACTGCACTCTCGGACAGTGCATTCCAGATCCTAAACACTCACTGAAACTGCCTCTACCGCACTCTCGGACAGTGCATTCCAGATCCTGAACACTCACTGAACCTGCCTCCACCTCACTCAGTCAGTGCATTCCAGATCCTAAACACTCACTGAACCTTCCTCCACCAGACTCTCAGACAGTGCATTCCAGATCCTAAACACTCACTGAACCTGCCTCCACTGCACTCTCGGACAGTGCATTCCAGATCCTAAACACTCACTGAACCTACGTCCACCGCACTCTCAGACAGTGCATTCCAGATCCTAAACACTCACTGAACCTGCCTCCACCACACTCTCAGAAAGTACATTCCAGATCCTAAACACACACTGGAACTGCCTCCACCGCACTCTCAGACAGTGCATTCCAGATCCTAAACATTCATTGAACCTGCCTCCACTGCACTCTCGGACAGTACATTCCAGATCCTAAACACTCACTGAACCTACGTCCACCGCACTCTCAGACAGTGCATTCCAGATCCTAAACACTCACTGAAACTGCCTCCACCACACTCTCAGAAAGTGCATTCCAGATCCTAAACACACACAGAAACTGCCTCCACCAGACTCTCAGACAGTGCATTCCAGATGCTGAACACTCACTGAACCTGCCTCCACCGCACTCCCAGACAGTGCATTCCAGATCCAAAACACTCATTGAACCTGCCTCCACCACACTCTCAGAAAGTAAATTCCAGATCCAAAACAGTCACTGATCCTGCCTCCACCACACTCTCAGACAGTGCGTTCTGGATCCTAACCTCTCACTGAACCTGCCTCCACACACTCTCAGACATTGCATTCCAGATCCTAAACACTCACTGAACCTGCCTCCACCACACTCCCAGACAGTGCGTTCCAGATCCTAAACTCTCACTGAACCTCCCTCCACCGCACTCTCAGTCAGTGCATTCCAGGTCTTAAACACTCACTGAACCTGCCTCCACCACACTCTCAGACAATGCATTCCAGATCCCAAACACTCACTGGGTAAAAATGTTTTTCCACATGTCGCCGTTGCCTCTGTTGTCAATCATATTAAATCTGTGCCCTCTGGCTCTCGATCCTTCCACTAACAGCAACAGTTCTCTCTATCTGCTCTGTCCAGAACCCTCATGATTTTGAACACCTCTATCAAATCTCCTCTCAATCATTTCTAAGAATAGCTTCAGCTTCCCCAATGTTTTATAAAGGTTCATCATAACTCTCTTGTTTTTGTACTCTTCACCTCTATTTATAAAGCCCAGGCTGCTGTATGCTTTATTAACTGCTTTCTCAACATGTCTTGCCACTTTCAATGATTTGTGCACATATATCCCCGGTTCCCACTGCTGCTGCACCCCTTTTAGAATTGTACCCTCTATTTTATATTGCCTCACCTTATTCTTCTACCAAAATGAATTACTTCACACTTCTCTGCATTACATTTCATCTTTCTCATGTCCACCCATTCCACCAGCCTGTCTATGTCTTCTTGGAGTCTATCACTATCCTCTTCACAGTTCACCATGCTTCCAATAGAACAGTACAGCACAGTACAGACCCTTCGGCCCACGATGTTGTGCCGAACCTTTAACCTACTCTAAGATCAAACTAACTACCTACCCTTCATTCTACTATCATCCATGTACCTATCCAAGAGTCGCTTAAATGCCCCTAATGTATCTGCTTCTACTACCACCGCTGGCAGCGCATTCCACACACCCACCACTCTCTGTGTAAAGAACCTACCTCTGACATCTCCCCGAAACCTTCCTCCAATTACCTTAAAATTATGCCCCCTGGTGATAGCCCTTTCCACCCTGGGAAAAGGTCTCTGACTATCCACTCTATTTATGCCTCTCATCATCTTGTACCCCTCTATCAAGTCACCTCTCATCCTTCTTCGCTCCAATGAGAAAAGCCCTAGCTCCCTCAATCTTTCTTCGTAGGACATGCCATCCAGTCCAGGCAGCATCCTGGTAAATCTCCTCTGCACCCTCCCTAAAGCTTCCACTTCCTTCCTATAATGAGGCGACCAGAACTGAACACAATATTCCAAGTGTGGTCGAACCAGGGCCTTATAGAGCTGCAGCATAACCTCGCGGCTCTTAAACTCAATCCCCCTGTTAATGAAAGCCAACACCCCATACGCCTTCTTAACAACCCTATCAACTTGGGTGACAACTTTGAGCGATCAATGGACATGGACCCCAAGATCCCTCTGTTCCTCCACACTACCAAGATTCCTGTCTTTAAGCCTGTATTCCGCATTCAAATTCGACCTTCCAAAATTAGTCAATTCACACTTTTCCAGGTTGAACTCCATCTGCCACTTCTCAGCCCAGCTCCGCATCCTGTCAATGTCCCGTTACAACCTACAACAGCCTTCCACACTATCCACAACTCCAGCAACTTTCGTGTCATCGGCAAACTTGCTAACCCAGCCTTCCACTTCCTCATCCAAGTCATTTATAAAAATCACAAAGAGCAGAGGTCCCAGAACAGATCTTTGTGGAACAGCACTGGTCACAGAGCTCCATGCTGAATACTTTCCATCTACTACCACCCTCTGACTTCTATGGGCCAGCCAATTTTGTATCCAGACAGCCAACTTTCACTGAATCCCATGCCTCCTTACTTTCTGAATGAGCCTACCATGGGGAACCTTATCAAACGCCTTGCTAAAATCCATATACACCACATTCACTGCTCTTCCTTCATCAATGTGTTTTGTCACATCCTCAAAGAATTCAATAAGGCTTGTGAGGCATGACCTGCCCCTCACAAAGCCTTGCTGACTGTCTCTAATCAAACCATGCTTTTCCAAATAATCATAAATCCTGTCTCTCAGAATCTTCTCCAAGAATTTGCCCACTACCGACGTAAGACTGACTGGTCTACAATTCCCAGGGTTATCCCTATTCCCTTTCTTGAACAAGGGAACAACATTTGCCACCCTCCAATCATCTGGTACTACTCCAGTGGACAGTGAAGATGCAAAGATCATCGCCAAAGGCGCAGCAATCTCTTCCCTCGCTTCCCGTAATATGCTTGGGTATATCCCGTCTGGCCCCGGGGACTTATCTGTCCTCATGTCATTCAAAATTTCCAGCACATCCTCCCTCTTAACCGCAACCTGTTCGAGCATATCAGCCTGTTCCACGCTGTCCTCACAAACGACCAGGTCCCTCTCACTAGTGAATACTGAAGCAAAGTATTCATTTAGGACCTCCCCTACCTCCTCCGACTCCAGGCACAAGTTCCCTCCACTATCCCTGATTGGCCCTACCCTCACTCTGGCCATCCTCTTGTTCCTCACATAAGTGTAGAACGCCTTGGGATGTTCCTTAATCCTACCTGCCAAGACTTTTTCATGTCCCCTTCTAGCTCTCCTAAGTCCATTCTTCAGTTCCTTCCTGGCTACCTTGTAACCCTCTAGAGCCCTGTCTGATCCTTGCTTCCCAACCTTAAGTAACCTTCCTTCTTCCTCTTGACTAGCTGTTCCACATCTCTTGTCATCCAAGGTTCCTTCACCCTACCATCCCCTTCCCTGCTGCCAAGTTTTGTATAATCTGCAAATGTTGAAACTGTGCCCTGCACTCTCAAGTCTAGATCATTAATATATATCAAGAAAAGCAGTGGTCCTACTACCGATCCCTAGGGAACTCCACTGTATACATTCCTCCAGTCCGAGAAACTACCGTTCATGACTATTCCCTATTTCCTGTCACTCAGCCAACTTTGTATCCATGTCCCTCTTATTTCTTGGGCTTTAACTTTTTCCAAGTGACTGTTAATTTTATCCCAACTTAACATTTCTAAAAGCTTTCCCTCCACTGAGGTTAAACTGACTGGTCTGAAGTTGCTGGGCTGATCCTTACACCCTTTTTTGAACAATGGTGTAACATTTGCAATTCTCCAGTCCTCTGGCACTACCCCTGTATCTAAGGAGGATTGGAAGATTATGGCCAGTGCTTCCGCAATTTCCACCCTTACTTCCCTCAGTATCCTCGGATTCATCTGATCTGGTTCCCAGTGACTCATCAACTTTAAGTACAGCCGATCTATCTAATACATCACCTTTATCAATTTTTAGCCTATCTTGTCTCAACTCCCTCCTCTTTCACTGTGACTTGGGCAACATCTTTTTCCTTGGTAACGACAGATGCAAAATACTCATTTAGTACCTCAGTCATGTTCTCTGCCTCCATATATAAATCCCTTTTTAATCCCTAATCAATCTCACTCCTCCTTTTACCACCCTTTTACTATTCATTTGCTTATAGAAGATTTTTGGATTCCCTTTTCTGTCTATCTCTTCTCATATTCTCGCTTTGCTTCTCTTATTTCTTTTTTCACTTCCCCTCTGAATTTTCTATATTCAGCCTAGTTCTCAATTGTATTATACACCCCTCATCTGTCATATGCACCCTTTTTCTGCTTCATCTTACTCTCTATCTCTTTCGTCATCCAGGGAACTCTGCTTTTGTTTGTCCTACATTTCTCCCTCATGGAAATGTACCTTGACTGCTCCTGAAATATCTTCTCTTTATAGGCAGCATATTGCTCTGTTACAGTTTTGCCTGACAATCTTTGATTCCAATTTACCTGGGCCTGATCTGTTCTCACCTCATTCAAATTGGCCCTCCCCCAATTAATTATTTTTACTCTGGATTGCTTCTTGTTCTTTTCCATAGCCAACTTAAACCTTATGATACAATGATCACTCTTCCCTAAATGTTCTCCTACTGATTCTTGACCCACCTCATTCCCCGGTACCAGATCCAGCAATGCCTTCTTCATTGGGCCAGAAACATACTGATGTAGAAAATTCTCCTGAACGCACTTCAGAAACTCTTCCCCCTCTCTGCCCTTTACACTATTACTATCCCCGTCTATATCAGGATAATTAATGTCTCCCATTATGACTACTCTATAATTCTTGCAGCAGGCACATGGTGGTGGTGTGGGGCAGTGGTGGGGGAATGTCAGGCACCAAATCAGAGGATTGGAAATGCACCAGTGACACACTGCCTGGTATTTTCCACCTGAGCAACTCTGGATCCTTGCTTTACTCACATGACCAGAGCGCATGAGCCTTCTTAAAGGGCCAGAAGCCATGACATTTCAGGCAGCACTTTCCTTGCTTGGATTCTCATGGGCAATTAGGGATGGGCTATAAATGCTGGCCTACCAGCAATGTCCACATCCCATGAACAAATGATATTAAAAAGATCTTGCTGCTTTGCTCCTCCAATACAAATCTTCATTGTTTCTCTTTATAAAATAGGTACATTTGCAAACAGAATTCCAGGTATTCAGAACGCAAGTTCTTAAAGCTATAATGTCTCTGCCAGGGCACAGGTAGAGAATAGGACAGGTATGCAAAACAAAGATCCCACCGTTCGATTGATCCAGGAGTGTCCTGCTGTGTAGATCCACAACATGTCCAGAATGATGAGAATGTGCTGTGCACTGCACAATGATGCTGTCAGTGAAGTAGCAGCAGTCAAAGGAGGAATGAAGCAATAACTGAGGCTGAGGAGTTTTCAGTTCCACTGGAGCTGCAACGTTTTATTTAAGCTTTGAAGTGCAACCAGCACAAGCATTCCTGTGTCATGTTCCCAATGATTTGATGTAATATTTCACCTCACCTACTGTGCATCCATTCATCTGCTCCAGGAATGTGTCCCAGGACAAATTATCTGCACAAATTCCAAATTTAATTCCTGAAGTGTAATAGTGTAATGGTTTTTGCTCTTTTCTCAGTGTCTGTTACACCAGCAATTCATCATTGTGGCTGTGTATGGATTGTTTCACTTCCTGCTCCTGTACTGTTCCTTCTAGATGCTACACTTATGGAAGAAAGGTGTGAGATGGATTACCCTAAATGATTGCTTGAATGTTGATATTGCTTTATTGCCTTCTGTAAAATGGTGATAAAACTGCTGGCATCATGTCTGCTAATTTGGCTGCCTAGGTCTGATCACTTTCTGACTCTGTGTGGGCCATATGACTGAGACAACTGAATGCTATAGATGGAGGACAGCCCTAAGAGAATGGTCCTGGACACTCCCTCAGCATATGCTGCCACCTGCGTAGTAATAGACTGCAGAGCTGCAGTAGGTTATCATAGCCTTCTTATCAGGGCGTTATCCAGATAAGTTCCTAGCTGGTGAATCCATACAGGACAGGTTGGTGGACATTGAATCCAAGGTCTCATTAGCATCAGGTTGATATGCCATAAAGAAACCACAGCTGCACTTAGACCTGCCTTAAGAGGGGCTGCCCTAGAGGTGTCACAAGCTTCGAGTCTGTGAAGTAGTCAAACAGCACTGCACAGCTGGGTAGTGAACTCCTCCGTACTAACCATCACATCTTGCAAGGTGCGTTGCACACTCTCAGATGACCCAATGAATTGATAGTGCTTTGAAAGCAGGATTCTTTTGTATTAAAATCCTGATGGTGCCAGTTTTGGAACTCAGCAGCTGAGGTTGAGCTTAAGGTAATCCTCCTCTCAGTTCCTTCATGCTCATCTGTTGGTGCTACATTGGCTCCTCCTCGTGCCGTATGTTTGATGCAATGCTCGTTGCTGTAAGTCTAATTCCAGATACAAATCCCAGAAGTGTATGTTCCTGAGCTGCTGCTTGTGACAGTTGGAGAAATTAATGCTGTGTGATGTGAAATGGAAGTCAGTCCCTGCAAGTCTTGCTCTTCCATCACATCTATGGAAATCAAATAGGAAGCATTTGTTGCAATCAGCAACCTGGTAGCCAATACATGCCCTGCAGTGATAATCTGGTGTCTGCTAAACTTCCTATCGATGTACTAACTGCATGCAGTAAATTTGTTGAGGAAAGTTCAAATTGAGTGTTGAGCACTAACTTGGGGATGAGGTTTGACGGCCTGCTGACTCATCCAGTGGTCGTGTGACAATCTCTAAATCATTTACTTTCAGGAGATGGAGCATTTTATGGTTCTATCAACCATCATTAAAAGTTTTGAAATTGTAAGATGTGGCAGGCATGACTATGATTCCTTTATGATTATTTTCAATATCTGATCAATACCAATGATGAGCATGATAATCATGTGAGGATGGAGGTAGTTGAAGTGAAAGTGTGTGTTTGCTGCCATTCTGTAGCTTTAGGAAGAGATACATTCAATGGACTCTAACCATGGTAAACCTCTTCAATGCATTAAACCTCTTTATCCTCTTCAGTGAGGACCTCCTCATGGTGGAAAATGTATTGACTTGCACTGCCACCTGTTCCATTGCACCCAGCAGGCTCCCTGTAAATAAGGGAGCCCCTACAGCTTCAACAGACCGCATCTTAACAATATGCAATGTGAAGGCGCAATATTAATCGTGCCCTGACTCCAGGATCCGAGTCTGTGGCCCAATCAGCATCGGGAACACTGCATAATTATTTAAAATACTGGGAGGTCCTCTCATGCACCCAAGATATGATTATGTCCTATCACTATCATAAAATCTTCACTATCATTTGTAAATTGGGTACTGTAGTGATAGGATTGCTGATATGGATTTGCACTAATTATTACTGCTAGTTTATTAAAGAATGTGTGATAAACTGGAGGTTCTGATGTATAGCAAGGTTGTGTGTAGCAGGAATTGAAAGCGACATGGAGTTAGATTTCTAACTGTCATCAGCTCACTGTCTGGGGTAAAAATTATGTGATTATTGACAGCTTTATTATAGAGTATTCTGATTTAAGGTCATTCATATTTCAATTTATTCAAGTATCCTGGAGTTAAACAGCAAGGATGCAATTTGCTGTGTGACCAGAGATAACAAGAAAATGCCACTAAATTTTACTGAGGTCTGAGTGAACTGTAAAACCTCATTAAAATTTTACAAAACACAAAAGCAAAATATTAGGAGCATTTGTAGCTCAAGCCAGTTTGGTTTGAAGTGCCTAAACTCAGACTGTACATTGTACACTGATGCAGCAGTCAAATGGCCCTCACTCTCAGTTTCACAGATGCAAATTACATCAGTATTAAATTCTAATGATGGGTTTAATGCCTTAAAGTCTAGTTTCTTATCTAAGGATTGCTACTCTGTATATGGTAGCATAGTGGTTATGATACTAGACAAGTGATCCCAAGATATGAGTTCAAATCCTACCAGGGTCCTTGGGGTCTTTTGCCCCACCAAAGTGATCCACAGACAAAAAATGTTTGTGAACCACTGGCCTAGCAAGCAACTCAGTTGTGTAAAACCACTATGAAAAATTACAATCCACACAGACTGCAGCGGTTCAAGAAGGCAGCTCACCATCACCCTTTCAAGGCCAATTTGGGATAGACAATATACATTGGCCTTACCAGCAATGCCCACATCCCATGAATGAATGAAAAACTGTTGTGAAATGCCATAGCTGCTGAAGCCATCATTCTTTATATTACCCAGCACAAAAATCAATGTGGAAAAAGCTTTAATTTAATTGTTAATATAAAGAATTAAAAAATTTATGCCACCAAAAAGGTAACCTATGTGTAGGAGCGGAGGATATTGGTTTGGTTCTTAATGAATGCTTTGCGTCTGTCTTCACAAAAGAGGGGGAATGATGCAGATGTTGCAGTTAAGGAAGAAGAGTGTGAAGTATTGGATGCGATAACAAAGGGAGAGAGGAAATATTAATGGGATTAGCATCCTTGAAAGTTGATAAATCACCAGGGCCAGATGAAATGTATCCTAAGAGAGGAAATAGCAGAGGGGATGACCATCATTTTCCAGTCCTCACTGGATGCAGGTGTGGTGCCAGAGGATTGAAGAATTGCTAACATTGTATCTCTGTTTAAAAAGGGAGTGAAGGATAGACCGAATAATTACAGGCCAATCAGTCTAACCTCTGTAGTGGGCAAATTATTGGAATCTATTCTGAGAGATAGGATAAACTGTCACTTAGAAAGGCACAAGTTAATCAAGGATAGTCAGCATGGATTTGTTAAGGGAAGATCTTGTTTGACCAACCTTATTGAATTTTTTGAAGAAGTAACAAGGAAGATAGATGAGGGTCGTACAGTTGATGTGGTCTACATGGATTTTAGCAAGGCTTTTGACAAAGTCCCACATGGCAGACTGGTTAAAAAAATAAAATCCCATGGGATCCAGGGAAATGCAGCAAGTTGGATACAAAATTGGCTCAGTGGCAGGAAACAAAGGGTAATTGTTGATGGCTGTTTTTGCGACTGGAGGGCTGTTTCCAGTGGTGTTCCGCAGGGCTCTGTACTGGGTCCCCTGCTTTTTGTGGTGTATATTAACGATTTGGACGTAAATGTAGGGGGCATGAGCAAGAAATTTGCAGATGACACAAAGATTGGCATGTGGTAGATTGCGAGGAGGATAGCTGTAGGCTGCAAGAAGATATTGATTGTCTGGTCAGATGGGCAGAAAAGTGGCAAATGGAATTCAACTTGGAGCGGCACAGTGGTTCGCACCGCAGCCTCACAGCTCCAACAACCCAGGTTCAGTTCTGGGTACTGCCAGTGTGGAGTTTGCAAGTTCTCTCTGTGACCGTGTGGGTTTCCACCGGGTGCTCCGGTTTCCTCCCACAGCCAAAGACTTGCAGGTTGATAGGTAAATTGGCCATTGTAAATTGCCCCCAGTGTAGGTAGGTGGTAGGAGAATTGTGAGGATGTGAGAGGAAATATGGGATTAATGTAGGATTAGTATAAATGGGTAGTGATGGTCGGCACAGACTTGGTGGGCCGAAGGGCCTGTTTCAGTGCTGTATTTCTCTATGAATCTAAGTGTGAGGTGATGTATTTGGGAAGGTCAAACCAGGCAAAGGAATACATGATTAATGGGAAAGTACTGAGAAGTGTAGAGGAAGTAAGGGACCTTGGAATGAATGTCAACAGATCCCTGAAGGTGACAGGTCAATAAGGTGGTAAATAAGGCATATGGAATCCGTACGTTTATTAGTCGAGGTATAGAATATAAGAGCAGGGAGGAGGTTATGCTGGAACTGTATAACTCATTGGTTAGGGCACAACATGAGTACTGTGTGCAGTTCTGGTCACCTCATTACAGAAAGGATGTAATTGTACTAGAGAGGTACAGAGGAGATTTACAAGGATGTTGCCAGGACTGGAAAAATGCAGCTATGAGGAAAGATTGGATAGGCTGCGGTTGTTCGCCTTGGAACAGAGAAGGCTGAGGGGAGATCTGATTGAAATGTATAAAATTTTTAGGGGCCTGAGCAGAGTGCAGGTGAAGAGTCTTTTCACTTTAGCAGAGAGGTCAGTGACGAGGGGGCATAGATTTAAAGTGACTGGTAGAAAGGTTAGAGAGGAGATGAGGAAAATCTTTTTCACCCAGAGGGTGGTGATGGTCTGGAACTCACTGCCTGCAAGGTTAGTCGAGGCAGAAACCCTCAACTCATTCAAAAGGAGTCTGACTATGCACCTCAAGTGCTGTAATCTGCAGGGCTACGGACCAAATGCTGGAAGGTGGGATTAAAATAGGTGGATCATTTTTCGGCCGGCACAGACACGATGGGCTACGTGGCCTCTTTCTGTGCCTTAAACTTTCTATGATTCTATGATTCTGCCAGACTCTTCATCTACATTCCTGGTTCAATGCAGTCAATGCTGTTCCTGAGTGGTCTGGGCCTGGGACTGCCAATTGTCCCTTTCGCACGAAAAGGATGCTTCATCGAACAACCTAGCTGGCAAGATGATCTATGAATTGAGGCAGAGACTTTGGTTTGGGCTGTGTATTTCGGAGACTCTGGTCTCTCGGGTGAGTTCACTGCCAGAGAAGGGACAGCGCAGGAGAGGACAGGACTTCCATCCACTACCCACCTCTGCCTTGTCTCCAATCCATTCTCCTGGATTAGATAGGCAGGGTAGGATCACATCAGAATCCCTGTCACCAGGAGAGAGAGAGAGAGAGGGAGAGAGAGAGAGAGAGAGAGAGAGCGCTCACTACTTGCAGGATGCAGCAGAGTTTGTCCTGAACAGGAGGAACTTCATTAGAAATTTCAGAATAGCCCTGAAGTTTTTTGTGCTGGATACTGAAGGATAATGCAGGCTTGTATTAAGGAACTATCATAACCATAAGTCTTTATATTATGTGGTAAAAGTTTCTTCATAATTTCACTGCAAGTTAACTGAACAGAATAAGCAATTGTATTATATCTTTGAGTGCTATAGTGCCCTACCATAGCACATAGAATACAGTATAGCTCAGTGAATTAAGGAAAGCCACTTATATGCTTTAGAGTGTGTAAAATGGTAAGTTTATCGAAGTGCCAGGAAATCATTCAATAAGGAATTAAAGAAATAAATAGAATTTTTTGGGCAGTTTCATAATTTAAAAATACAGTTAATAATCTATTTAATATGACGATTATTACTTAGCTGATTAATGTTATTATTTCTGACTCAATTTGGGAGACTTTTGAGTCTCAATAATCATGATATTCAAGTCTGAGCAATGTCTCTACATGTAATGCCTCCATTACCCAAATGGCAGCTGCATCTTGAGAGCTTCATTTAGAGACTAAAATTAATGAAGAACAATGGGAAATGAATATGAAATTCCAAATCTAATTATCTGACCAATAAATAAATGTGGAATATTGAGCAGTTACTTAACCATGAAAATCTGTAATTAATGTGATTCAAACAACATCATTCAAAGAGAAGTTGTTCCTGGATACATGAATTTCCAAGAACAAGACTGACTCAGTCAGCTTCATTACACTGTTTAATATTGATTGGTTGTTTGTTCTGTGAATTCTTTTCTGTTGCATTGAGAGAATGTTTACAAACTCTTGTGTATTCGAGTGGTGGCTCAGGAATCACTATGACACAGGATTATGAAGCAGGGTGAATGTGCTTCATTCAAGCTGTGAGGAGGCCACAAAGATTCTGCAAAGAGATGTCGACAAGTTAAGTGAATGAACAAGGAAGTGGCACATGGAAGATAATGTGGGCAAGTGTAATGTTATTCACTTTGATAGGAAGAATAGAAAAACATTTTTTTTAATGGTGAGGAATTATCAAATGTTGGTGTTCAGAGGGATTTGCGTGTACTTGTGCAAGAAACACAGAAAGTTAACATGCATGAACAACAGGCAATTAGTAAGACAAATGGCATGTTGGCCTTTGTTGCAAGGTGGCTGGAGTACAAGAATAAGGAAGTCTTCTTGCAATTATACTGGGCTTTGGTGAGAACATCTAGAGTACAGTGTACAGTTTTGGTCTCTGTATATAAGGAAGGACATACAAGGGGTTGCAATGAAGATTCACTAGATTGATTCCTGAGATGGGAGGATTTTCCTATGAAGAGAGATTGAGTCAATTGGGCCTATACTCTCTGAAATTTAGAAAAATGAGAAGTGATCTCATTGAAATATATAAGATTCTGAGAGGGCTTTGACAGGGTAGCTGCTGAGAGGATGTTTCCCTTGGCTGGAGAGTCCAGAACTAGGGGGCCATAATTTCAGGATAAGGGGACAGAGATGGAGAAATTTCTTCACTCAGGATTTGACTCTTCAGAATTCTCTACCTCAGACAGCAATGGATGTTCAGTCATTAAGTATATTAAAGGTTGGGATCCTAGCTTTTTAGAATTTAAGGAAATCAAGAGATATGGGGATTGGATGGGAAAGTGAAGTTGAGGTAGAAGATCAGCCATGATCCTATTTAATGATGGAGCAGTCTCAAGGGGCCCAATGGCTTACTTCTGCTCCAATTTCTTATGTTCTTATGTATAGGATAGCTCCCTGAGCGCTGCCATTGCATACAAGAAAATGGGTAACTAGGCTCCCAATAAGCACAATGTGAATCTTCTTGGTGGATTAAAAATCATTGCAGCAATTAGTAGTAACCTCTTTTAAAATGTAATGAAATTAAATTTAAAAGAATGCACTCTTTGCATCACAGTCTCCGAACGGCTGTATCCCGGGCAATGAGAATGCTTTCTTTGACTCAGTTTTTGAAGCTTGCTGTCTTAAAGCAGTACGGCTCCCTTTCCAGTCTTAAAGGCACACCGCATTCTTCCTGAAAAAACTGCAGGATCATAACACCCCCATCCCGGTGGAATTAAACACCATTCCTGGAATGCATTTCATTACAATGGGTAAAAAATACAAATTGAAAAAATGCTAACTTTTTTCGCATTTACAAGCATACACTTTTCTAAAATGTTAAGACTACAGCAACAAGTTCCACCAGAACATTTCGGCTTAAAATTTTCAAAAGGTTGTCCCAATTAACCCATTTCAAATTTTCAAGCATTGTCTTCCAATTGTTTCATGTTTTCCTTCTAAGTGTCCCTATTGTCCATCACCTCAGCCAAGCGAACTGCACAGCTAGGAGCACTGACCACTACTGGGTTCACTATTCTCTGAGAAGTTTCTTGAATACTCCTTGACCTATGTAGCATCACTTGATACTGGAAAATTCTGTCCGGTATAACAGAGGCAGATTTTTTCTTACTCTGGGGTGTCAAAGGAGTTTGACAGTATCCCTCCAACGCATCTGTCACTTTAAGATACATTGTGTTGCCCACTCTGTCCTTTAAATGAGAATTTGGGGAGGAGTCTGCCTTCTTTACGGCAGTGACTTTTCGAGCGTCGACACAAGTTTGAGCCGACCCACCAGGTATAGACATCAAGACCATCTGCGAATTCCAGCTGTCCTGACTAGGTTCATCTAAGCTGCCCTTCAGCATGCATTGGACCTCTGCTTCCACTTGGACCTGTCTGTCAGGACCTAAATGACAAAGATGTTGTTTTAAAGGAATGGTTCCCCCTACACCCACATCATGTGTGGCTAAGGTTGTACATCCTGGCTTATCCCTACAAACCTTTTGAAATGATGTGAAAACCCTGTTAAATCTTTGAACATTAATCCAAAGACACCATATATGAGTGTACAAGTTTTCATTTGTAGGAAATATGATCTGCTTAAGACAATACATATGTTGATGAAAACACAAGAGAAAATATCTGGGTAATACCCGAATTGTAAAGCATCTCCGCCAAGTCTGTCAATGCATTATAATAGCACCCGCAGATTCTTTTACCACTGTTATGACCGAAGTGGAAGCAGTACACTGTTTTTCTAACAGGTCTGGCAGCATCTGTGGAGAGAGAAGCAGAGTTAATGTTTCAGTTCTGATGAAGGGTCACTGACCTGAAACGTTAACTCTGCTTCTCTCTCCACAGATGCTGCCAGACCTGCTGAGCATTACCAGCACTTTTTGCTTTTATTTCAGATTTCCAACATCTGCAGTATTTTTCTAGTGTTTTTCTAGTTCCACTTCTCCACAGGTCACAATATATATTTAATTTTATTTCCCAGTTACCGATACGGTCAATCATAGACACTTTTAATCCCAGAATGAAACACACCAACCAGGTTTCTTTAATAAACAACAAAATTATTAGTTTATTATAAAATAAGTCTTATCTGGAAATGAAGCAAAGCATAAACACACAGATTGAAATATAAAAGTTCCCTTTTTACCTTAGCCCCTTACACACACACCAGTTAACCAAAAAGATAAAGAGATTTACTGTTTAGAGCTCTATTACAAAAACAAAGTGTTATGACCTGGTGAGGCAGGGGTCTAGGGCTCCCCTCTCAGCCTTTGCCTGGTTTGGCCATAACAGGATTAAATTTTTAAAACACCGTGTTTTTAGCATCCCCTCAATGAATCCTTGTTCACTGCCCTCTAATTGTGATGACAAAGAAATCAACTTAACAGGTTTTCTTAAATTTACACCTTTCTTGTTTAAATCTATTAACCTTAAAACGCTAATTCAGTTAAAACTACTAGAAATATGCGATGTGACTGCGCTAGCATAAACACACACATATACAGACAGGTGAGGAGAAAGAAGGGGAAAGGTTAGGAAAGGTTCCGAATGGCAGGCAATGACTAGTGGGGTACCGCAGGGATCGGTGCTAGGACCCCAGCTATTCACAATATACATTAATGATTTAGATGAGGGAACTAAATGTAATATCTCCAAATTTGCAGATGACACAAAACTGTGTGGGAGGGTGAGTTGTGAGGAGGATGCAGAGAGGCTTCAGGGTGATTTGGACAAGTTGAGTGAGTGAGCTAATGCATGGCAGATGTGGATAAGTGTGAGGCTATTCAATTTAGTAGCAAAAACAGGAAGGCAGATTATTATCTGAATGGCTATAAATTGAGAGAGGGGAATATGCAGCGAGACCTGGGTGTTCTCGTACACCAGTCACGGAAGTTAAGCGTGCAGGTCCAACAGGCGGTAAAAAAGGCAAATGGTATGTTGGCCTTCATAGCGAGAGGATTTGAGTACAGGAGCAGGGATGTCTTGCTGCAATTATACAGGGCCTTGGTGAGGCCACACCTGGAATATTGTGTGCAGTTTTGGTCTCCTTATCTGAGGAAGGATGTTCTTGCTATCGAGGGAGTGCAGCAAAGATTTACCAGACTGATTCCTGGGATGGTGGGACTGACGTATGGGGAGAGATTGGGTTGGTTGGGATTATATTCGCTGGAGTTCAGAAGAGTGAGTCGGGATCTCATAGAAACCTATAAAATTCTAACAGGACTTGACAGGGTAGATGCAGGAAGGATGTTCCCAGTGGTGGGGGAGTCCAGAACCAGGGGTCATAGTCTAAGGATATGGGGTAAACTTTTCAGAACTGAGATGAGGAAAAATTTCTTCACCCAGAGAGTGGTGAGCCTGTGGAATTCGCTACCACAGAAAGCAGTTGAGGCCAAAACATTGTATGTTTTCAAGAAGGAGTTAGATATAGCTCTTGGGTCTAAAGGGATCAAAGGGTATGGGGAGAAAGCGGGAACAGGTTACTGAGTTGGATGATCAGTCATGATCATAATGAATGATGTACAGAACCTTAGTTAGGCCACACTTAGAATATTGCGTACAATTCTGGTTGCCACACTACTCTAAGGATGTGGAGGCTTTGGAGAGGGTACAGAGGAGGTTTACCAGGATGTTGCCTGGTCTGGAGGGCATTAGCTATGAGGAGAGGTTGGATAAATTCGGATTGTTTTCACTGGAACGACGGAGGTGGAGGGGCGACATGATAGAGGTTTACAAAGTAATGAGTGGCATGGACAGAGTGGATAGTCAGAAGCTTTTTCCCAGGGTGGAAGAGTCAGTTACTGGGGGACATAGGTTTAAGGTGTGAGGGGCAAAGTTTAGAGGGGATGTGTGAGGCAAGTTTTTTTACACAGAGGGTGGTGAGTGCCTGGAACGTGCTGCTGGGAAAGGTGGTGGAAGCAGGTACGATAGCGACTTTTAAGAGGCATCTTGACAAATACATGAATAGGATGGAAATAGAGGGATATGGACCCTGGAAGTGCAGAAGGTTTTATTTTAGCCAGGCATCATGATCGGCGCAGGCTTGGAGGGTTGAATGGCCTGTTCCTGTGCTGTACTGTTCTTTGTTCTTTGAATGGCGGAGCAGGCTCGAAGGGCTGAATGGCCTACTCCTGCTCCTATTTTGTATGATTCTATGTTTAAGGTAATAGCTGGGGTTCAGTTACTGGCTTTTGGGTTTAATGTAAAGTCTTTGGTTGCAGTTGTCTTGCAGTTCTCGTTGGGGCCCAGTGTATACTTTCAAACTTGTTTAGCTGAAGGATTCTTCTTTCTTGAGGTTAGAGTGGCTTCCGTGGATCCCTGGATCTTCGCGAGAGACAGCGAGAAGGAGATAGGGAGAGACCTTCCTTCTCTGTTGTCTTCAAATTGCAGTCTCTTCCAGCTGTGTGGCACAATTCAATTAACTCCAAGTTGACCAGCAGGTTAGTCATGTCACTAACCCCTTATTTGGAACAACATCTGCTTCAGTTTGTAGATGTCAAAGCTCTCGGTTGGGCGGAGGGGCGAAGGGTGTGATGTAATGCCATCTCTTACACAGACAAGATGTGGGTCATTACTGCTGCCCAGACCAATCTTTCTTCATTGAATCAGTGAGAAGTTTCATTGTCTCTCTTATTCAACTGTCTTTTAGAATGCAAAATGTGCAGCCATGTTTCAGTAGTCTTTTTAAACCAAGTTATTTTTTCAGTCCACTAACAGCTTAAAATTAATATGCCATGTGATGAAATTAATATGTCACATTTTGGAAGATGTGGTTTTCATGACAATAGACAAAAAGAAGGTATGGAAAGATGTCAGACATTTGGCTGAGACAAATGTGGGTCCATTACCGGCAGAGTCAGGAGAATTTATAATGGGGAATAGAGAAATGGCAGAGAAGCTAAATGATTACTTTGTGTATGTCTTCACTGAGGAAGATACAAGAAGTCTCCTAGAATTAGAGATCCAAGGGACTAGGGAGAATGAGAAATTGAAGGACATTAGTATTAGTAAGAAGGTTGTGTTGGAGAAATTAATGGGGCTGAAGGTTGATAAGTCCCCAGGACCTGATATTCTACAACCCAGAGTAATGAAAGAGACAGCTATGGAGATAGTTGATGCAATGGTGATCATCTTCCAAAATTCTATAGATTCTGGAATGCTTCCTGCAGATTGGAAGGTAGCAAATGTCACCCCACTATTTAAGAAGGGAGGGAGAGAGAAAACAGGGACTTACAGACCTGTTAGCCTTACATCAGTCATTGGGAAAATGCTAGATTTTATAGTAAAGATTGTGATAAATGGACACTTGGATAATAATGATCTGATTGGGCATAGTCAGCATGGATTTATGAATGGGAAATCATGTTTGACGAACCTGTTGGAGCTTTTTGAGGATGTTACTAACAGAATTGATAAAGGAGAGTTGGTGGACGTGGTATACTTGGATTTTCAGAAGGCTTTTGATAAAGTCCCCCACAGGAGGTTGGTTAGCAAAACTAAATCACATGGGATAGGAGGTAATATACTGTCATAGATTAAGGATTGGTTGACAGGCAGAAAGCAGAGAGTAGGAATAAACAGGTCATTCTTGCATTGGCAGGCTGTGACTAGGGGGATACTGCAGGGATCAGTGCTTGGGCCCCAGCTGTTCACATATATCAATGATTTGGATTTGGGGACCAAATGTAATATTTCCAACTTTGCGGATGACACAAAATTAGATGGGAATGTGTGTTATGAGGAAGATGCAAAGTGGCTTCAAGGGGATTTGGACAGACTTAGTGAGTGGGCAGGAACTTGTCAGATGGAATATAACGTGAGGTTATCCACTTTGGTAGGAGGAATAGATGTGCAGAGTATTTCTTAAATGGTAAAAGATTAGAAAGTGTAGGTGTACAAAGGGATCTGGGTGTCCTTGTTAATGAGTCACTGAAAGCTAACATGCAGGTGCAGCAAGCAATTAAGAAGGCTAATGGTATGTTAGCCTTTATCGCAAGAGGATTTGAGTACAGGAGTAGTGAAGTCTTGCTTCAGTTGTATAGAACTTTGGTTAGACCGCACCTGGAGTACTGTGTGCAGTTTTGGTCCCCTTACCTTAGGAAGGATATTATTGCCATAGAGGGAGTGCAACGAAGGTTCGCCAGTCTTGGTCCCGGGATGGCGGGACTGTCCTATGAAGAGAGATTGTGGAAACTGGGCCTGTATTCTCTAGAATTTCGAAGAATGAGAGGTGGTCTCATTGAAACCGACAAAATACTTAAAGGGATAGACAGGGTAGAGGCAGCTAAGATGTTTCTCCTGGTTGGGGAGTCTAGAATCAGGGGACACAATTTCAAAATCTGGGGGAAGCCACTTTGGACAGAGATGAGGAGAAATTTCTTTACTTGGAGGGTTGTGAATCTTTGGAATTCTCTCCCCCAGAGGGCTGTGGAAGCTCAGTCATTGAGTATGTTTAAAGCAGAGATTGACAGATTTCTAAATATCAATGACATAAGGGGATATGAGGATAATGTGGGAAAAAGGCATTGAAGTGGAAGATCAGCCATGATCGTATTGAATGGCGGAACAGGCTTGATGGGCTGAATGGCCTGCTCCTGCTGCTATGTTCCTATTTTCTTTGATTTGGTTTGGTGTCCCAAATTAGCATAGATGGCTGTCACTGGGATCCTCCTAGAACATTTCTTGTCTGGCGACAGTGACGATCAGTTTGGGCAGGCTTTCCAGGAAAAATGCAGCAACAGGTACAGTCTGTTTCCTTGCACTTGTTTCTCAGACCTTCTCAAAGAGATGGAAATACTGGCAGGCTTTTCAAAGAGCTGGAACAGACTGATTTGGGGTTTGCTCTCTTGGCAGCTGTCTTTTCTCCAACTGTCTTTTTAACACTGTGCAAAGCAAAACCAAAAGCAATGTCACAAGAGTCAAGCCTCCTGACCCCTATAAATCTTGAACACAAAGTTCCAGCATCTATGGAATCCTTTTTAGTTTTAAAACCCAAGTTCTCAAAAAAAAAATTTTTAAATGGAAGCATTCATAACACCACCTACAAAGTTGTTCTGTCTGTCTCTGCATACTGACTGACATTTTGTAAGTTGGAAAGAATAACATCTATCTTAACCGCAGCTGTTATAAAAACTAGATGAAATAAAGATAGAAATTTCACCATTTGTCAACATAGCATCATCCAATATTTTTCGGTTGATACTTTCCAAGATGCTCACCGGGGCCAATTTGTGAATTTTGTGAATTGCAAGTTCCGATCTTTGAAACAGAATTGCCTGGTCTGAAAATCCCAGGAGATTGCTACAGTCTTAGATACTTGACTCCCTGAATGTGTTTGAGACTGTTTACCGTGAAAGGCATACATTTCTGATAATGACTTTAGCATACGGGACTGAGTAGTCATTTGGCCACAATTGTAAACTGTCAAATTTTATGATTCAATCCTAATGGAAGCCAAACCTTACAAAAAGTAATTCCTAATTAAACCCAAAAACGCAAGCATATTCTTCAAACTGTGTTAAATTGCAAAATAAAAACATTTTGCCCTCATTTTCACTCTAAATGAATAAGATATATTTTGTGTAACATACTGCAAGCTGTTCCCAACTTATTGATTCATTTCATTGCTAATGTCACTTTCAGTGCACTGCTTTTCTTTCAATATCTGCAATTTACCAATTAAACCTGAAACTTCCTGATTTTGGATATTTTGTTTTGTTTTGGTCATGGCAGGGGAGACAACAGGCAACATCAGTCTTGGGGGAAGGTTCATGGGGGTGGGAGGTGACGGTGGGGTTGGGAGGTGTGAGTGAGCATTCAGCATCAGGACATTGATCCCCATTTTAGCTGCTGCAAGACAGATGATGTTGTAGGAAATAGAACTACCTACCTTGAGCAAGAAGCATCAAGGATACCTCACAGCTAAGAAAGCCACAATGTCACCTCATTGAGGTGAGTAAATGAATAGGTAAATTTAATGCTGATAAAATGTGTGATGGAAAATCGCATGACAGGAAAGTGATGCAGATTTGACACCACACAAAATGCAGGCCTACATAAGATTTTTAATACATTTTAGACATAATATTCTAGTGCCCAATGTGTGTTTGACATATTACAGATGGCAAACACAAGACATCACTTTATTCGAGATGTAAACCATCTTCAAAATAGAGAAAGAAATCCAAATAATGACTTGCAACATGCAACTTACAATTGCCTTGACTGATTTCAGAATTTCTCCTCACTTGAACCCTCTGTCTTCCCCCTGCCCCTTCTAATCTAAGGGCTGTGACTGCCTTCTGGATCAAAGTGTCTAGGTAACTCTCCCCCTCCCTTATTTCACGCACCTAAACCCCCAGCTCAAAACTCTGAGCTGAAGTTCCTCAAGATTCAGACCCTGAGTGCAGATGTGGTTATCTGGGATCGCTCTCCATAAACTCCCACATACTGCAGATGCAGCACACCACCTGCTTTGTCATCCCTATATAAACTTGTTTTATTTATTTGATTAATTACTCTATATTTATAGTAAACTTACTTACAGTTTTTAATCTTTTATTTAATTACTTGATTTTAGTTTAAGTGACAGGTAAATTATATTATATAATTGGGGACTAGTTAGCTCTGTTGGCTAGCATGTAGTTCAGAATATTACCAACAGCATAGGTTCAATTCCCACTCCAGCTGTGATAGACTTGGGGACCTGCCTCTTTGTGCTGCTCCTGTTGATGAAATACAGATGTTAGTTTGTGATACCAACACACCTGAAGCATTCTTAGTAACACAAACCACAAGTATTGAAGCTTAAAAAGCTGCAACTCCTTCCCCTCTCTGCAGTTTTTATACTCTGTACATCAGCAGATACTGTTTACTTTTATACACCTTTTTGAACCACACCCAAGGTACAGCTCAGTAATTAACACCAATTCAGGTAATCTCATATAACTGATTGACTTAACTGTCACTGACAGGCAGCTCAAATATCTGCATACCAAGTATCAGTCACATTTTTAAATTGTAAAAATTCCTGCTGAGTTCACACTCTGTTGCTACTTTCCACAAGACACAAGCAACAATCTGTCCCTACTTGATTTTTGTCTTATCACTCGGAAGGGGAGGGGGTTAAATTCACCCTGGAAATCATCTCATCTGTGTGAATCAACATGATGTGATGTGATGTGATACAACATAATCTCTGGTACACACCACAGAGACTGCAGCAAATATCTCTATATTCCTAGTAGAACTTAAATCTTTCTCAACTAATGAGTGCCTGAATATAGAGCATGGCTAACCAACCCGAACCTGATGGGACCCGACGACATGTGTCGGGTTCGGGTCAGGTCGGGTTGCTCTTCCGGGTCCAGCATTCCGGGTCAGGCCGGGTCGGGTCGGGTTGGGCCGGGCCGGGTTGGGTTGCTTTTCTGGGTCCAGCATTGCGGGCCGGGTCGGGTCAGGCCGGGTTGGGTCGGGCCGGGTCAGGTTGGGCCGGGTTGGGCCGGGCCGGGTCGGGTTGCTCTTCCGGGTCCAGCATTTGGGCTCGGGTCGGGCTGGATCGGGTCGGGCCGGGTTGGGCCGGGCCGGGTTGGGTCAGGTTGTTCTTCAGGGTCCAGCATTTGGGCTCGGGTCGGGTCGGGCCTGGTCGGGTCGGGCCTGGTCGGGTCGGGCCGGGTTGGACCCACTCTATCACCACCTCCAGTACGTGGCTCCAATGTTAATATACTTTTTGGACTTGAAAGGTTGTTTAGTTACAGTTTTTTTAAGCTTGTGCAGATAAGCAACAAAGTGAAAAACAGAAGCTAGGTTAACTGATAGTCGGGTCGGGCATGGGACGAAAATGAAAGGACTCGGGCCGGGTCGAGCTTGGGTCAGATGTGGTTCTGTCGGGCTCGGTTCGGGTTTCATTTGCAAACCCGAGCCGGCCTTTACCTGAGTACACACCAGGAAGTTCCATGTTTCCATCCCCAGTTTGTGCTGAGCTAGTTTTTCTCATACAGGGTCGAAGTCAGAGTATTACAGTTAATCCCCAGTGTCTCAGGTATAGGGACAATAGGCCTGAGTTCCTATTCCTGTTTCCTATCCAGCCAGTGTTGTTTCTGGGTGGATATCAGGAAAAAACCACATCAGGTAAAGCTTGGATTGCCCTCCTCTTCCCCTTTCCCCCAGCTGGTGAGAGCCTGTTAACACACATGGTCAGGGCATACACATGAATTATGGGTTGGAACTTTACAGCCCCCAAATGAGCGGGTTGGTGGCGGGGTTGGCGTAAAATTGAGTGTGAGGCGGGGAGGCCGATCCCGACCCCCTCCTGCCTCCACTGTAGTTTTACATGGGGCAGGTATTTACCCTCAGTGACCGTACGGCAAAGGCCCCAAGAACCCCGCCTGGTAAAACAAGGCGGCATTCTTGCTTGCTCGGGGGTGGGGGGCTCCTGATTGGGCACCCTGTGCCCCAAGGAGGGCCACCCCCAAAGCCCCAACTACCCCCAATGCACAACACTCTCCCTGCCCCCTAACCAATCCCCCCTTGCCTCGCCAGGGCCTGGCCGATTGTCCCTGGTGAGACCTTAAAAACTTACCTGTCTTCTGGGCCGTCCTTCACCTTGTTTTCGATGGTTGGGTGTAGCACTGGCCACCCACTCCCAGTGGCGCTGCTGCAACAAAGAGCTGCTGGCCAGCAGCTCCATTAGGCGGGACTCAAGAAGGTGGAAGTCCCGCCCAAGGCCAATTAAAGGCCTGGGGAGCGAAAAGTCCCGGCCTGGCTCCCCAGGCCCGGCGGAGGTGGGATTGCCACCAATGATCCTCACCTGTGAAGAATTTGCCATCATTATCAATTGTGAAATGATCAGCCTGTTCTAATTTTTCCAAGTGTAAAACCTTGGTCAAAACTATTTTGTTAAAGGTTTTTGATAAAAGGTCAATACCTGGACATTGACCCATCCTTTTTGCAGATGTTGACAAGTTGGCTGTTAATTTCCAAAATTTGTTATTCCTGATTATTGGCCGGTTGTCAATCGCGGTGCACCTCTATCTCGCTACTGCAGCATCGTTCACCATAAAGCCTGCTTTTCAGTCAGAGGCGTGTAAGGGACAATTTTCTGACCTGCACTGCAGTCAGGTAAAGCTTTACTGGTAGTACAAAGTCAGAACATTACTGGCGTTTTTCTAGTATTTGTTGACTAGTAATTTCAACTTAACTTTTAAGGGGGAGGTGCCTGAAAACAAAATGAACCAATAATAATATATACTTTGAATATACACATCAATAAGCACTGTCTGCTTTCTAAGAATTACTGAACTTATAACTTATGACCCTGTTTGCTATGTCCTGCTTTTGTGTTTAATGTTAATAATGTAAATTCTTAATGCTTTTATAAATTAAGTATAATTTCACTTTTCTTATTATGTTAACCAAAGATCCTTAGGTCTTTAAGCCCAGTATTCCGTTATGGAAATTCTGGACATTGGGTATGAATGAACGGCACCAAAGTGCTGAGAAAGTCATGGAAAAGAAGCAAAAAAAAAACTAACATTTGAAGCACCAAATAAATTGCATTCCGAATGCTGATGTGCAGTGAAGTTGAAACTAGTTTTCTGCCTGATGGTCCACACTCCTCAGTAAGTCACTTATTGATGAGAACCAGGCCTGAATTACATTGGAGAGACCAAAGGCACCTTTGCAGTAATAATGAAGCTCCCTTAAATTCCATTCCCTTCATGTATTCAAAAATATATCACTTGTGATCTGCCTATATTTTCTATGTGTGGGAATTAGTTTATCTGGTTTTAATTATGGATTGCTCTGCTATATTCCTCTTTTAGCCACATACATCACATCAATTCTCTACTATTTTCCTTATTTTAATTACTGCACACATATATTGAAATAAATATGTCAATGCTGAAACCACCTGCTAACCCCATAGTGTAATTTTGCAATTTAAACATTCCCATGTGTACAAGGCAATAAATGTCACTCACATGCTGAATTGTTGGGAGTGTTTAATTGGTACATGTAGGGATCAATATAACACATTTTAGGCATTCCAGTTATATTTTGTGGTTGAATGGCAGTGGTCCTATGAACAGTGAAATTCTCAGTTGTGACAATGGAGAGACAGTTAAAATTAACATAGCATGCAGTAACACTTGTCATTGTAGTTCTGTGTTGAGAACATCAATATGGCGAATTGTCAGCAACTCTTAGCTACACCTTAGCTAAATAGATAGTTCCTTCGAGAAAGACCAAGTGCAATGATATTCCTTACCTAATGGAGTGTTGATCAGGGCTCCTTAGCCTGTTCCCTACATCATAAGCTTCTTCACAGAATCACATAATTGTTACAGTGCAGAAGGAGGCCATTCGGCCCATTGTATCTACACCGGCTCTCCAAATGAGCAATTCACTTAGTGCCATTCCCCCACCTTCTCCCCGTAACCCTACACATTGTTCCTTTTCAAATAACGGTCTAATTCCCTTTTGAATGTTTCAATTGAACCTGCCTCCACCACATTCTTGGGCAGTGCATTCCAGACCTTAACCAGTTGCTGTGTAAAAATGTTTTCCTCATGTCGCTTTTGCTTCCTTTACCAATTAATTTAAATCTGTGCCCTCTCGTTCTTGATCCTTTCACGAGTGGGAACAGTTTCTCTCTATCTACTCAGTCCAGACCCCTCATGATTTTGAATACCTCTATCAAATCACCACTCAGCCTTCTCGTCTCCAAGGAAAACAGTCCCAACTTCTCCAATCTATCTTCATAACTGAAACTCCTCATCCCTGGAACCATTCTCGTGAATGTTTTCTGCACTTTCTCTAATGCCTTCACATCCTTCCTAAAGTGCAGTGCCCAGAACTGGATGCCATACTCCGGCTGAGGACAAACTGATGTCTTATGCAGGTTTAACATAACCTACTTGCTCTTGTACTCTATGCCCCTATTAATAAAGCCGAGGAAACTGTATGCTTTATTAACTGTTCTCTCAATCTGTCCTGCCACCTTCAATGAATTATTCACGTGTACACCCAGGGCCCTTTGCTCCTGCAACCCCTTTAGAATTGTGACCTTTATTTTACATTGTCTCTCCATGTTCTTCCTACCAAAATAAATCTCTTAACATTTCTCCACATTGAACTTCATCTGCCACCTGTCCACCAACTGTCTATGTCCTTTCGAAGTGCTACACGATCCTCCGCACTGTTCACAATGCTTCCAAGTTTTGTATCATCTGGAAACTTTTAAATTGTGCCCTATACACTAAGGTCCAGGTCATTAATATATATCCGGAAAAGGAAGGGTCCCAATACTGATGCCTGGGGAACTCTACTACAAACCTTCCTCCAGCCCGAAAAACGTCCATTAACCACTACCCTTTGTTTTCGTATCCATGTTGCGACTGTCCCTTTTATTCCAGGAGCTATAGCTTTGCCCACAAGTCTGTTGTGTGGCACTGTATTAAAAGCCTTTTGGAAGTCCATGTACACCACATCAACTGCATTCCCCTCATCAACCCCCTCTATTACCTCTTCAAAAATCTTAGTTCAACATGATTTTCCCTTAAGAAATCCATGCTGGCTTTCTTTAAGTAACCTGCATTTGTTCATGTGACTATTAATTTTGTCCTGAAGTATTATTTCTAGAAGTTTCATTGATTCCAATTTATTCATCCCAATCCGTTAAACTGACTGGCCTGTAGTGACTTGGCTTATCTTTAGACCCTTTGTTGAACAATGGTGTAATGTTTGCAATTCTCCAGTCCTCTGTCACCACCCCCAAGTCTAAGGAAGACTGAAAAATTATGGTCAGTGCCTCTGCAATTTCCACCCTCATTTCCCTCAGCATCCTTGGATGCATTTCATCCGGTCCTGGTGCTTTGTCCACTTTAAGTACAGACAGCCTCTTTATCAATTTTAAACTCTTCTAGTATCTGAATTCCCTCCTCTTTCACCATTGCCTGGGTTGCATCTTCTTCCTTGGTAAAGGAAGATGCAAAGTTTTCATTTGATGCCTCAGCTATGCCCTCTGCCTCTATGCCTAAATCCCCTTTCTGGTCCCTAATGACCCCCACTCCTGTTTTTGCCACCCTTTTACTATTTCTATGTCTATAGAAAACTTTGGGATTTCTTTTTATGTTAGCTGTCAGTCTCTTTTCATACTCTCGCTTTGCTTCTCTTATTTTCTTTTTCTCTTCCCCTCTGAACCTTCGAGCTGTCAGTCTCTTTTCATACTCTCGCTTTGCTTCTCTTATTTTCTTTTTCTCTTCCCCTCTGAACCTTCTATATTCAACCTGGTTCTCAATAATATTTTCTTCCTGACATCTTTCATAAGGACACTTTTTCTTCTTTATCTTAATTTCCATCTCTCTTGTCATCCAGGGAGGTCTGGTTTTATTTGCCCTTTTGAGGGAGTATGCCTTGACTGTACCTAAACTATCTTTTCTTTGTACAGCTACCGTTTTTTATCCCAAAACTTTGATTCCAATTTATTCATCCCAATCCGTTCTTATCCCATTGAGGTTGGCTCTCCTCCAGTTAATTATTCTTACTCTGGATTGCTCTTTGTCCTTTTTGTCCAGTGATACAATGATCACTGTCCCCGAAATGATCTACTGATACTTGATCCACTTGGCCCACCTCATACCCGAGAACCAGATCTAGCAGTGCCTCATTTCACATTGGAATAGAAACATAGTGCTGTGGAAAATTTTCCTGAACACACACTAGGAACTCTTGCACCTCACTGCCCCTCACACTACTATTATCCACTCTATGTTTGGAGAGTTAAAGTCCCCCATTTCATCAACCTTATAATTTTTGCACCTTTTTGTAATTTCCTTGTAAATGTGTTCCTTGACAACCGTCCCACTAGTTGGTGACCTAAATACAACACTGAGCAATTTAACTGAACCTTTTTTGTTCCTTAGCTCTAGCCAAATAGATTTTGTCCTTGACCCCTCTGGGATCTCCTCTTTCTCCAGCACTGCAATGCTCTCCTTTATCCCTTTCCTATGTTTCCTGTAGGCGTTGATACAAGGAATATTTAACACCCAGTCCTGCCCATCTTGGAGCCAGGTCTCTCTAATAGCCACATCATATTTCCACATGTCAATCTGCACTTATAACTCACCAATCTTATTAACCACACTCCGTGCATTCACATACATATACAGTAACCCTGATTTAGACTTTATTACTTTCTCCCTTACTCTGACCCCCACCTACTAAACCACCTAATAGCTTAGTATTCCCTATTCTAGTGCTATCTATCTCTCCCAGTATTTTGTGCACCTTGGTATTCCTCTCTGATATTTCCTCCTGCATCTCACACCCCTGCCAAATTAGTTGAAACGTTCCCTGTAAGGAACTCAGTCCTGGCTCTTTTTAAGTGCAACCCATCTGGCCTATACAGGTCCCATCTGCTTCAAACATGGACAAAAGAGCTGAACTCAAGAGGTGAGGTGAGAGTGACTGCCCTTGACATCAAGGCAGCATTTGACTGAGTGTGGCATCAAGGAGCCCTAGCAAAACTGGAGTCAATGGGAATCAGGGGGAAAACTCTCTGCTGGTTGGAGTCATACCTAGTGCTAAGACAGATGGTTCTGGTTGTTGGAGGTCAATCATCTGAGCTCCAGGATATCACTGCAGGAGTTCTTCAGGGTAGTATCCTAGGCCCAACCATCTTCAGCTGCTTCATCAATGACCTTTCTTCAATCATAAGGTCAGAAGTGGGGATGTTCGCTGATGATTGCACAATGTTCAGCACCATTCGTGACTCCTCAGATACTGAAGCAGTCCGTGTAGAAATGTGCAAGACCTGGACAATATCCAGGCTTGGACTGATAAGTGGCAAGTAACATTCACGCCACACAAGTGCCAGGCAATGACCATCTCCAAGGAGAGACTCTAACCATCTCCCCTTGACATTCAATGGCACTACCATCGCTGAACCCCCCACGATCAACATCCTGCGGGATACCATTGACCAGAACTGGAGTAGCCATATAAATACCATAGCTACAAGAGCAGACCAGAGGCTCGGAATCCTGCGCTGAGTAACTCACCTTCTGACTCCCCAAAGCCTGTCCACCATCTACAAGGAACAAGTCAGGAGTGTGATGGAATACTCTCCACTTACCTGGATGGGTGCAGCTCCAACAACACTCAAGAAGCAGCCCACTTGCTTGGTACTCCATTCACCAACACTCACTCGGTCCACCACCGACGCACAGTGGCAGCATCTACAAGATGCACTGTAGCAACACAGCAAGCTAGATAGCACCTTCCAAACCTGTGACCTCTACCACCTAGCTGTATAAAATGCAGGTTAGGCCACAGCTGGAGTACTGTGTACAGTTCTGGGCACCACACTATAGGACGGATGTGATTCCACTGGAGAGGGTGCAGAGGAGATTCATCAGGATGTCGCCTGAGCTGGAGCACTTCAGCTATGAAGAGAGACTGAATAGGCTAGGGTGGTTTTCCTTAGAGCAGAGGGTGCTGAGGGGGTACCTGATTGAGGTATACAAAATTGTAAGGAGCATTGAGAGAATAGATAGGAAGAAACTCTTTCCCTTAGCGGAGGGATCAATAACCAGGGGGCATAGATTTAAGGTAAGGGGCAGGAGGTTTAGAGGGGATTTGAGGGAAAATGTTTTCACCCAGAGGGTGGTCGGAATCTGGAACACACTGCCTGAAGGGGTGGTAGAGGCAGAAACCCTCACAACATTTAAGAAGTATTTAGATGAGCACTTGAAACGCCATAGCATACAAGGCTACGGGCCAAGTGCTGGAAAATGGGATTAGAATATAGGTGCTTGATGGCCGGCACAGACACGATGGTCCAAAGGATCTGTTTCTGTGCTGTATAACTATGACTCTATGACCTAGAAGGACAAAGGCAGCAGATGCATGGGAACACCACCACCTGCAAGTTCCCCTCCAAGCCACACATCATCCTGACTTCGAACTATATCACCGTTCCTTCACTGTCGCTAGGTCAAAATCCTGGACCTCCCTTCCTAACAGCAGTGTGGGTGTACCTACCCCAGATGGACTGCAGCAGTTCAAGAAGGCAGCTCACCACCACCTTCTCAAGGGCAATTAGGGATGGGCAATAAATGCTGGTCTAACCAGCGACACCCACATCCCATGAATGAATATAAAAAAAAATCTCCCCCAGAGCCAGTCCCAAGCTAAAGCCTTCCCTTCTGCATCATCTTTCCAGCCATGCATTCATTTGCTTTATCCTCCTATTTCTATACTTACGCATGATACTGGGAGTAATCCAAAGATTACTACTTTTGAGGTCCTGCTTGCTAATTTCTAACCTGGCTCACTAAACTCTTTCTGCAGGACCACATCCCTCTTCCTACTCATGCCATTGGTAAATGTGACCATGACTGCTGGCTGTTCACCCTCCTTCCTCAGAGTGTTCTGCAGCCGTTCAGTGGCATCCTTGACCCTGGCACCAGGGAGGCAACACACCGTCCCGGATTCACATTTGCAACCACAGAAATGCCTGTCTATTCCCCTAACTATCGAATCTCCTATCACTAGTGCTCTTCCAATCTTTCTTGTACCACCCCACCCCCTGTGCAGCTTAGCCAGCCATGGTGCCATGGCATTGGGTCTGGCTGCACTCTCTCATACTAGCTACTGGTTGGACAGTGAGATGCACTCAGGGCTCTCCTGCACTACCTGCCTGTTTATAATTGACTGTCTGGTGGTCACCCATTCCCTCTCTCCCTGCATACTCTTAAGCTGTGGGGTGACCACATCTATAGACGTGTTTTCCACGAAACTCTCAACCTCATGGATGCTCCGCAATGACAACAATTGTTGCTCAAGTTCTGAAACCTGCTAAAGTTCTAAAGCTGCTGCAACTGATGAGACTTCCTGCACATATCGTTATCCAGGACACGAGAAGCATCCTGGAGTTCCTACATAGTACAGGATGTGCACTCCAGACTTTGGAACAGCTTTGCCATTCCTCTATCTATTACATTATAGACTTTGCTACTACTAATAAATCCTGCTGCTACTAATGAATACCCCGAGTTGAGAATAAAAGTAAACAAGGAAAAAAAATACACACCAAACAATCACTTACTTGCTTCCCACTGATGTCACACTTGATTTTCTTCAGAACGTTGTCGGTGCTCTGAACCCATAGACCAGCTCCCTTACAGGCCCACATTTTATCATCCGTCGCCACTGCTGTAGAAGTCAAAGTTAAAGAACATAAGAAATAGGAGCAGGTGTAGTCCATTCGGCCTTGCGAGCTTGCTCCACCATTCAATAAGATCATGGTTGATCTGATTGTGGCCTTAACTCCACTTTTCTGCCTGCCCCCCTAACCCTTGACTCCCTTGTAGATTAAAAATCTGTCTCACTCAACATTGAATATATTCATTGACCCAGCCTCCACTGCTTTCTGGGGAAGAGAGTTCCAAAGATGAACGACCCTCTGAGAGAAGAAATTCCTCTTCAGCTCCATCTTAAATGAGAGACCCTTATTGTGAAACTGTGCCCGCTAGTTCTAGATTCCCCCATGAGGGGAAACATCCTCTCAACATCTACCCTGTCAAGCCCCCTCAGAATCTTATATGTTTCAATAAGATCGCCTCTCATTCTTCTAAACTCCAATGAGTATAGGCCTAACCTGTTTAACCTTTCCTCAGAAGACAAACCCCTCATCTCAGGAATCAGCCTAGTGAACCCTCTCTGAGCTGCTTCCAATGCACGTATATCCCCCCTTAAGTAAGGAGACAGACTCGGAGGGCGGAGTTCCAGAGCGGTGAGTATAAAAAACTTACCTCGGGGATTCTTGGAGCAGACTCGGAGGGCGGTGTTCCGGAGCGGTGAGTATATAAAAAAACTTACCTCGGAGATTCTCGGAGCAGACTCGGAGGGCGGTGTTCCGGAGCGGTGAGTTTACAGAGTAAGTTACCTCGGGTGGAAAACAAAACTGAAAAAGTGACGTCACAGGAAAGCTGTGACCTGATTGGCTGGTAGGGAATCTGTACCGAATTTGAAAATAAAACGGATAAAAATTGATAAAAACACTAATTAACTAATTAATAAGTAGAGTAACTAAACCAGAGGGAGGAGATTACTGTATTTAGACAGCATTTCATATTTATTGTAGAAATCTAGCACTGGGGACCACATAGTGAAGTGTATCATAATTTAGTAAGGATTTAATAAGTATTTATTTATTTTATATCAATTAACTAATTAGTGCTAGAAATGTCAGTTAGAGGGGTGAAGTGCTTCACCTGTGAGATGTGGGAAGTCCGTGACGCTTCCAGCGTTCCGGACGACTACATCTGCAGGAAGTGTACCCAGTTGCAGCTCCTCACAGACCGCATGGATCAGTTGGAGTGGCAACCGGATGCACTTAGGAGCATGCAGGTGGCAGAAAGCATCATAGACAGGAGTTTTAGAGAAGTGGTTACACCCAAAGTGCAGGCAGATAGATGGGTGACCGCTAGAAGGGGCAGGCAGTCAGTGCAGGAATCCCCTGTGGCTATCCCCCTCTCTAACAGGTATACCGTTTTGGATACTGTTGAGGGGGATGGCCTATCAGGGGAAAGCAGCAGCAGCCAGAGCAGTGGCACCACGGCTGGCACTGTTGTTCAGCAGGGAGGGACAAAGCGCAGAAGAGCAATAGTTATAGGGGACGCTATAGTCAGGGGCACAGATAGGCGCTTCTGTGGACGTGAAAGAGACTGCAGGAAGGTATGTTGCCTCCCTGGTGCCAGGGTCAAGGATGTCTCTGAACGGACAGAGGGCATTCTGAAGGGGGAGGGTGACCAGCCAGAGGTTGTGGTACACATCGGTACCAACGACATAGGCAGGAAGAGTGATGAGGTCCTGCAGGGGGAGTTTAGGGAGTTAGGTAGTAAGTTAAAAAACAGGACCTCTAGGGTTGTAATCTCTGGATTACTCCCTGTGCCACGTGCCAGTGAGGCTAGAAATAGGAAGATAGTGCAGCTAAACACGTGGCTGAGCAGCTGGTGTAGAAGGGAGGGTTTCAGATATCTGGACCATTGGGCTCTCTTCAGGGACAGATGAGACCAGTACAAGAAGGACGGGTTGCATCTAAACTGGAAGGGCACTCATATCCTGGCTGCAAGGTTTGCTAGCGTCACTCGGGAGGGTTTAAACTAGTGTGGCAGGGGGGTGGGAACCAGAGCAGTAGGACAGCTAGTGAAGTAAATGAGGAGGACATAGTAAATAAGGCCAGTAGGACTAAGAGGAAGAGCAGGCAGGGAGATGTTGCTGAGCACAGCGGGGCTGGTGGTCTGAAGTGCGTTTGCTTCAATGCGAGAAGTATAACAGGTAAGGCAGATGAACTTAGAGCTTGGATTAGTACTTGGAAATATGATGTTGTTGCTATTACAGGGACTTGGTTGAAGGAAGGGCAGGATTGGCAGCTAAATGTTCCAGGCTTTAGAAGCTACAGGCGGGATAGAGGGGGATGTAAAAGGGGTGGGGGAGTTGCATTACTGGTTAAGGAGAATATCACAGCTGTACTGCGGGAGGACACCTCAGAGAGGTCATGCAGCGAGGCAATATGGGTGGAGCTCAGGAATAGGAAGGATGCAGTCACGATGTTAGGGGTTTTCTATAGGCCTCCCAACAGCCAGCGGGAGGTAGAGGAGCAGATATGTAGACAGATTTTGGAAAGATGTAAAGGTAACAGGGTTGTGGTGGTGGGTGATTTTAACTTCCCCAATATTGACTGGGACTCACTTAGTGCTAGGGGCTTGGATGGGGCAGAATGTGTGAGGAGCATCCAGGAGGGCTTCTTGAAACAGCATGTAGATAGTCCAACTAGGGATGGGGCCATTCTGGACCTGGTATTGGGGAATGAGCCCGGCCAGGTGGTCGAAGTTTCAGTAGGGGAGCATTTCGGGAGCAGTGACCATAATTCCATAAGTTTTAAGGTACTTGTGCATAAGGATAAGAGTAGTCCTCGGGTGAAGGTGCTAAATTGGGGGAAGGCTAATTATAACAATATTAGGCAGGAACTGAAGAATTTAGATTGGGGGCAGCTGTTTGAGGGTAAATCGACATCTGACATGTGGGAGTCTTTCAAATGCGTGGAGCCAGAGGAAATGGGTGAGGTGCTAAATGAGTACTTTGCATCCATATTCACCAAGGAGAAGAACTTGGTTGATGATGAGCCGAGGGAAGGGAGTGCAGATAGTCTCAGTCATCTCATTATCAAAAAGGAGGAGGTGTTGGGTGTCTTGCAAAGCATTAAGGTAGATAAGTCCCCAGGGCCTAATGGGATCTACCCTAGAATACTGAGGGAGGCAAGGGAAGAAATTGCTGGGGCCTTGACAGAAATCTTTGCATTCTCATTGGCGACAGGTGAGGTCCCAGATGACTGGAGAATAGCCGATGTTGTTCCTTTGTTTAAGAAGGGTGGTAAGGATAATCCAGGAAATTATAGGCCGGTGAATCTTACGTCAGTGGTAGGGAAACTATCAGAGAGGATTCTTCGGGACAGGATTTACTCCCATTTGAAAACAAACAAACTTATTAGCGAGAGACATTATGGTTTTGTGAAGGGGAGGTTGTGTCTTACTAATTTGATTGAGTGTTTTGAGGAAGTGACGAAGATGATTGATGAGGGAAGGGTGGTGGATGTTGGCTATGTGGACTTTAGTAAAGCCTTTGACAAGGTCCCGCATGGCAGACTGGTGCAATAGGTGAAGTCACACGGGATCAGAGGTGAGCTGGCAAGATGGATACAGAACTGGCTCAGTCACAGAAGACAGAGGGTAACAGTGGATGGGTGTTTTTCTGAATGGAGGGATGTGACTAGTGGTGTTCCGCAGGGATCAGTGCTGGGACCTTTGCTGTTTGTAGTATATATAAATGATTTGGAGGAAAATGTAGCTGGTCTGATTAGTAAGTTAGCGGACGACACAAAGGTTGGTGGAGTTGCGGATAATGATGAGGATTGTCAGAGGATACAGCAGGATATAGATCGGTTGGAGACTTGGGCGGAGAAATGGCAGATGGAGTTTTATCCGGACAAATGTGAGGTAATGCATTTTGGAAGGTCTAATGCAGGTGGGAGGTATACAGTAAATGGCAGAACCCTTAGGAGTATTGACAGGCAGAGAGATCTGGGCGTACAGGTCCACAGGTCACTGAAAGTGACAACGCAGGAGGATAAGTTGGTCAAGAAGGCATACGGCATGCTTGTCTTCATCGGTCGGGGCATAGAGTATAAAAATTGGCAAGTCATGCTGCAGCTGTACACACTTAGAATATTGCGTGCAATTCTGGTCGCCACACTACCAGAAGGACGTGGATGCTTTGGAGAGAGTACAGAGGAGGTTTACCAGGATGTTGCCTGGTCTGGAGGGCATTAGCTATGAGGAGAGGTTGGAAAAACTCGGATTGTTTTCACTGGAACGACGGAGGTGGAGGGGCAACATGATAGAGGTTTCCAAAGTTATGAGCGGCATGGACAGAGTGGATAGTCAGAAGCTTTTTCCCAGGGTGGAAGAGTCAGTTATTAGGGGACATAGGTTTAAGGTGCGAGGGGCAAAGTTTAGAGGGGATGTGCGAGGCAAGTTCTTTCCACAGAGGGTGGTGAGTGCCTGGAACTTGCTGCCAGGGGAGGTGGTGGAAGCAGATATGATAGCGACATTTAAGAGACATCTTGACAAATATATGAATAGGATGGGAATAGAGGGATATGGGCCCCGGAAGTGCAGAAGGTTTTAGTTTAGGCAGGCATCAAGATCGGCGCAGTGTTGGAGGGCCGAATGGCCTGTTCCTGTGCTGTGCTGTTCTTTGTTCTTTGTTTGTTCTTCGAGACCAAAACTGTATACAGTATTCTAGATGTGGTCTCACCAATGCCTGGCAAAGTTGTAGCAAAATTTCCCTACTTTTAAACACCATCCCCTTGCAATAAATGCCAACATTCCATTTGCCTTTGTCATGCAGGCCCTCACCTGCTAAGAATGAGGCACCTTAATTTTGCCACATGGACATAAACTTAAAATTAAAACCAAAATACTGTGGATGCTGGAAATCTGAAATAAAAACAAGAAATGCTGGAGATACTCAGCAGGTCTGGCAGCATCTGTGGAAAGAGAAGCAGAGTTAACGTTTCGGGTCAGTGACCCTTCTTCGGAACTGACAGATATTAGAAATGTCAAAGGTTATAAGCAAGTGAGGTGGGGTGGGGCAAAAGATAACAAAGGAGAAGGTGTAGATTGGACAAGGCCACATAGCTGACCAAAAGGTCATGGAGCAAAGGCAAACAATATGTTCATGGTGTGTTGAAAGACAAAGCATTAGTACAGATAGGGTGTTAACGGACAAAAGATTGAACAGCAGCAAGTACAAACATGAAAAAAAAACAGTGGGTAAGCAAACTGAACAAACTGAGATGAAATGAAATAAATATACAAAATAAAGTTGTAAAAAATGTAAAAAAGAAAAAATAACTGAAAATAAAAGTAAAATGGGGGGCCCGTCATGCTCTGAAATTATTGAACTCAATGTTCACTCCGGCAGGCTGTAGTGTGCCTAATCGGTAAATGAGATGCTATTCCTCGAGCTTGCATTGATGTTCACTGGAACACTGCAGCAAGCCCAGGATAGAGATGTGAGCATGAGAGCAGGGGGGAGTGTTGAAATGGCAAGCAACCAGAAGCTCAGGGTCCTGCTTGCGGACTGAGCAGAGATGTTCCGCAAAGCGGTCAACCAGTCTGCGTTTGGTCTCCCCAATGTAGAGGAGACCACATTGTGAGCAGCGAATACAGTATACTACATTGAAAGAAATACAAGTAAATCGCTGCTTCACCTGAAAGGAGTGTTTGGGGCCTGGGATAGTGAGGAGAGAGGAGGTAAATGGGCAGGTATTACACCTCCTGCGATTGCAGGGGAAGGTGCCATGAGAAGGGGACGAGGTGTTGGGGGTAATGGAAGAGTGGACCAGGGTGTCGCGGAGGGTACGATTCCTTCAGAATGCTGACGGGAAGGGAGGGGAAGATGCGTTTGGTAGTGGCATCACGCTGGAGGTGGCGGAAATAGCGGAGGATGATCCTTTGGATACGGAGGCTGATGGGGTGGAAAGTGAGGAGAAGGGGAACCCTGTCCCGGTTCTTGGAGGGAGGCGTAGGGGTGAGGGTAGAGGTGTGGGAAATGGGCCATTGAGGAACCGGTCCCTGCTCCCTCAATGCACAGAAGACGTGGTCAGACCAGTTTAGTCATATGCAGGAATTTGAACTTGCCACAGAGTTTTAAAACTCAGAAAGCTGTTTGCTTCTGGACTGAAAAGACCTCCCTCCTGTCTGCTCACATCTCTTTCTCACGGAACTGAAGACCCATTGAAGGCACATGAACCCCAAGAGAGAAAAGTCTCCTGCAGTGAACAAGGTTTAAGAAAAATACTGGGCCCCAATGAAAAGCAAGAATTACCTACAAAAGGACGACAGTGAGCTCAAAGCACAGTAACAAGAAACTTTTCTGATATTTCCTGAAACCTCTACACTTTATTTTTCTTCAGCTCTTTTCTGCCTCTAATTGCATGTGCTTATCGCATATGCTTGCTAGCGTGGGGCACAGCGTGTGCTCGTAGGCATTAACCGAATTAGAGTTTAACTTTAATAAAATTTCACTTTTCTTCTTTAAACCTAAGAAAGCCTGTTAATGCTCATTTCTTTACCTTATAATTGGAAAGTGGTCAACAAGGAATCACCAAGGGGGAGCTCAAAACACAGTCTGTTTAAAATTAAAACCCTGTTACAATAAGACCAGGTGAAGGCTGAGAAAGACCCCTGGACACCTTTCTCACTTAATCGTAACACCTTCCTAATTACTAGTTGTATCTGCATGCTAACTCTTTGTGTTTCATGTACGAGGACACCCAATCCCTCTCCATCGCAGCATTCTGAGTCTCCATTTAAATAATATTCTGCTCTTCTATTTTTCCTGCCAAAGTGGACAACCTCACATTTCCCACATTATACTCCATCTGCCAAATTTTTGCTGACTCACTTAACCTATCTATATCTCTTTGGAGACACTTTGTGTCCTCCTCACAACTTGCTTTCCTACCCATCTTTGTATCATCTGCAAATTTAGCTACAATACACTTGGTCCCTTCATCCAAGTCATTAATACAGATCGTAAATAGTTGAGCCCCAGCACTGATCCCTATGACACTCCACTTGCTACAGTTTGCCAACCTGAAAATGCCCCATTTCTCCCAACTCTCTGTTTCTTGTTAGTTAGCCAATCCTCTATCCATGCTAATATATCACCCCCAATACCATGAGCTCATCTTGTGTCATAACCTTTTATGTGGCATCTTATTGAATGCCTTTTGGAAATCCAAATACACTACATCTACTGGTTCCCCTTGATCTACCCTGCTTCGTACATCCTCAAAGAACTCTAATAAATTTTTTAAACATAATTTCCCTTTCATAAAACTATGTTGACTCTGCTTGATTGTATTATGTTTTTCTAAATGTCCTGTTACTACTTCCTTACTAATGAATTCCATCATTTTCCCAATGACAGATGTTAGACTAACTGGCCTATAATTGCCTGCTTTCTGTCTCCCTCCTTTCTTGAATAGAGGTGTTACGTTTGCAATTTTCCAATCTGCTGGCACCTCTCCAGAATCTAGGGAATTTTGGACAGGTGGTCACCCTATAGTGATTGGCAACCTTTCCCCCTGCTCTTCTGCCCCAACAATGCCAGGGAGGTGAAGACTCTGTTCAATGCCTGAGTGCCTACTCTTCCTGTCACCTGTGCAGCGCCAAGGACACCTCCTTTCCAAATGCCAAGTCTTCCTGTGCCCTGCTGACTCTCTTATGGGGCTGGGATAATTCTTTAGAGCAGCCATCACTGGCTCCCCACTCTGTACCCATCTCCATTCAGCTGGACAGCAACAGACAGTGCGTGAAAACTGTGTGTCCCCTTCAAAATCCAGAGCTCCACCTCTAATGGTACAGTGGTGCAGTGGTTAGCACCGCAGCCTCACAGCTCCAGCGACCCGGGTTCAATTCTGGGTACCGCCTGTGTGGAGTTTGCAAGTTCTCCCTGTCTGCGTGGGTTTCCTCCGGGTGCTCCGGTTTCCTCCCACATGCCAAAGACTTGCTGGTTGATAGGTTAATTGGTCATTATAAATTGCCCCTAGTATAGGTAAGTGGTAGGGAAATATAGAGACTGGTGGGTATGTGGTAGGAATATGGAATTAGTGCCGGATTAGTATAAATAGGTGGTTGATGGTCGGCACAGACTCGGTGGGCCGAAGGGCCTGTTTCAGTGCTGTATCTCTAAACTAAACTAAACTGAACTAACAAACTCTTCATGAGCTTTTTAAATACTTTAATTGGCCTCAATTGGGACAAGATCGCTGTCCTTCCCTTCTCTCGCCCTGGTCAACATCACCAGTGCTGGGAACAGTGTCTAGAAACTGACATGCTGCTGGCGTCAGTATTTTTGGGCCCCCCTACCTCCATCTCTGACCTGGGGGGGGGGTGGGGGGAAAAACTTCAGCTCCATATTCCCTACGGGAGGCTGGAAATTGTTCCGTTTTTCAAAGCAAATAGCTATTCATTATTAATCATGTTGAAAACACTGAACACATTCTGCTTGATTTGTTCTGAAGACAATTCCTGGTAACAAATCACATACAGACCAGGCACTATTTCATTTCCAGGAAGTGGATTGACCATCTGGATGCCTGTACAGACTATCTGGAGTGGCAGTTTCTTCCAGCAGGGAGCAGGTAGTCTGCATGATGTCTCTGTGGAAGGGGATGACGGGCACCTAAAGGCCCAGCTAGAGAGGGATATTTTGGCAACCCATTATAGCAGAGATGAAGTTTGGAAGAAACCTTGCGTATAAGTTTTACGTTACAGATGCCAATCCAGGTTTAGTATTACTTAGTGTTACTTTTTGCCTCATTACAACAGTGACTACAAGTCAAAAGCACTTAATTGGCTGTAAAGTCCTTTGGGACATTCTTAGGTTGTGAATGGTGATACATTATTGAAAATAAAGTGTTTTGTTCAATTCTATTACTTTCTGACTTAAAGGAGGTGTAAGATAAAATTTCGAGTGGGCTGAAATCTGCTGTACTGATTTGCTACTATGTATGTTTTACTTTTAGTAAACCTGATTTGTATTCTGTAGCCTGACTCTCACAGTCTGATAAAGTGTTTACTCTTCTGCTATCTAAAGATTAGGCGAACTAAAAGGATTTGTACGAATTCAGTGAACTAACTACAGCAACAAGGATTTCTGTTCAATCCCTGGGCAATAGAATCATAAAGTTGAAGGCACAGAAAGAGGCCATTTGGCCCATCGTGTCTGAGCCAGCCGAAAAACGATCCACCTATTCTAATCCCACTCTCCAGCATTTGGTCCGTAGACCTGCAGGTTACGGCACTTGAGGTGCATATCCAGACTCCTTTGAATGAGTTGAGGGTCTCTGCCTCAACTACCCTTTCAGGCAGTGAGTTCCAGACCATCACCGCACTCTGGGTAAAAAAGTTTTTCCTCATCTCCTCTCTAATTTTTCTACCAATCATCTTAAATATATGACCCCTCGTCATTGACCTCTCTGCTAAGATGAATAGACCCTTCACCTCCACTACCCAGGCCCCTCAACATCTTGTGCATTTCAATCAGATCTCCCCTCAGCCTTCTCTGTTCCAAGGAGAACAACCCCAGCCTATCCAATCTTTCCTTTTTCCATTTTCCAGTCCTGGCAACATGCTCATAAATCTCATCTGTACCCTCTCCAGTGCAATTGCATCCTTTCTGTAATGAGGTGACCAGAACTGCACACAGTACTCAAGTTGTGGCCTAACCAATGAGTTATACAGTTCCAGCATAACCTCCCTGCTCCTGTATTCTATACCTCGGCTAATAAAGGAAAGGATTCCATATGCCTTCTTAACCACCTTATCGACCTGTCCTGCTAGCTTCAGGGATCTGTGGACATTCACTCCAAGGTCCCTTGCTTCCTGTACACTTCTCAGTATTTTCCCATTTATCTTGTATTCCTTTGCCTTGCTTGACTGCCCCCAAATGCATCACCTCACACTTATCCAAGTTGAATTCCATTTGCCACTTTTCTGCCCATCTGACCAGACCATCAATATCTTTTTGCAGCCTGCAGCTATCCTCCTTCGTTATCTATCACACGGCCAATCTTTGTGTCGTCCTCAAACTTCTTGATCATGCCCCCTACATTTACATCCAAATCTTTAATACACACCACAAAAAGCAGAGGACCCAGTACTGAGCCCTGCGGAACGCCACTGGAAACAGCCCTCCAGTCACAAAAACAGCCGTCAACAATTACCCTTTGTTTCTTGCCACTGAGTCAATTTTGTATCCAACTTGTTGCATTTCCCTGGATTCCATGGGATTTTATTTTTTTAACCAGTCTGCCATGTGGGACTTTGTCAAAAGCCTTGCTAAAATCCATGTAGATCACATCAACTGTACGACCCTCATGTATCTTCCTTGTTACTTCAAAAAATTCAATCAAGTTGGTCAAACAAGATCTTCCCTTAACAAATCCATGCTGACTATCCTTGATTAACCTGTGCCTTCTTAAGTGACTGTTTATCCTGTCTCTCAGAATAAATTCCAATAATTTGCCCACTACAGAGGTTGGACTGACTGGCCTGTAATTATTCGGTCTATCCGTCGCTCCCTTTTTGAACAGAGGTACAACATAGCAGTTCTCCAATCCTCCGGCAGCACACCTGTATCCAGTGAGGACTGGAAAATGATAGCCAGACCCTCTGCTATTTCCTCTCTTGCTTCTTTTAACAGCCTGGAGTGCATTTCATCTGGCCCTGGTGATTTATCAACTTTCAAGGATGCTAATCCCATTAATACTTCCTCTCTCCCTATGTTTATCACATCCAATACTTCACACTCCTCCTCCTTAACCACAATATCTGCATCGTCCCCCTCTTTTGTGAAGACAGACACAAAGTATTCATTAAGAACCGTACCAACATCTTCCGCCGTTACACATAGGTTACCTTTTTGGTCTTTTATGGGCCCTTCTTTCTCCTTAGTTATCCTCTGACTCTTAATAGATTGATAAAACATCTCTGAGTTCACCTTGATTTTGCTTGCTAATATTCTTTCATGCCCTCTCTTTGCTTTCCTAATTTCCTGTTTTGATTTCACCCCTCCACTTTCTATACTCCTCTCGGCTTTCTGTAGTATTGAGTTCTTGGTGTCGGACGTAAGCTTTCCTTTTCTGCCTTACCTTACCCTGTAGGCTCCTTGACATCCATGGGGCTCTAGATTTGGCCGCCTCACCGTTTTTCTTTCTGGGAACATGTTTACCCTGAACCCCTTGAATCTCCCCTTTGAATGCCTCCCACTGCCCTGACATGATTTACCTTCAAGTAGCTGTTTCCAGTCCACTTTCACTAAATCACTCCTCAGTTTCATAAAATTGGCCTTGCCCCAATTGAGAACTCTAACTCCTGTTCTATCTCTGTCCTTTTCCATAATTATGTTAAAACTGACTGAATTATGATCACTACCACCAAAATGCTCTCCCACTGCCACTCCTTCCACCTGCCCATCTTCATTTCCTAAAACTAAGTCTAAAACTGCATCCTCTCATGTAGGACTTGCTACATACTGGGCAAAAAGGTTCTCCTGAAAGCACCTCAAGAATTCTGCTCTCTCAATTCCTTTCACACTAAAACTATCCCAGTTAATATTGGAGTAATAAAAATCCCCTACTGTTACTGCCTGATTGTTCTTGCACTTCTCAGAGATTTGCCTACATATCTGTTCTTCTATCTCCCACTGACTGTTTAGGGGTCTACAGTACACTCCCAGCAGTGTGATTGCCCCTTTTTTGTTCCTTAGCTTAATCCATATGGTCTCATTTGATGAACCTTCCAACATATCATCCCTCCTCACAGCTGTAATAGTTTAATTGACTAAACTTGCCACTCCCCCTCCTTTCTTATCCCTCTCCCTATCGCGTCTGAAAACCTTGTAACCAGGAACGTTGAGCTGCCATTCCTGTCCCTCCTTAAGCCATGTTTCTGGAATAACTATGATATCATACTGCCACGTGTCTATCTGTGCCCTCAGCTCATCTGCTTTATTTGCTATACTCCTTGCATTGAAATAGATACCCTTGAGCACTGCCAAACTCTTTATTTTATAACCCTCGTTTCCTCTGTCTTCCAGAGTCATCTTTTAATTTTCCACCTTCCATTTTCATTTCTGATTTTGTCCCAGCTGAGTCTACCCTCAGCTCCCCATTCTCCTGCCAAGCGAGTTTAACCCCTCCCCAACAGCACTGGCAAAATGTCCCGCAAGGAACTCAGTCCCGGCTCTTTTCAGGTGCAACCCATCCGGCCTGTACAGGTCCCATCTCCCCCAGAGCCAGTCCCAATGTCCCAGGAATCTGAAGCCCTCCCTCCTGCACCATCTTTCCAGCCACGCATTCATCTGTCTTATCCTTCTACTTTTATACTCACTTGCACGTGGCACTGGGCGTAATCTGGAGATTACTACTTTTGAGGTACTGCTTGCTATTTCTTACCTAGCTCCCTAAATTCAGACTGCAGGACCACATCCCTTTTTCTATCTATGGTTGGTTCCAATGTGGACCTCGACTGCTGGCTGTTCACCCTCCCCCTTCAGGATGCTCTGCAGCTGCTCAGTGACATCCTTGACCCTGGCCCCAGGGAGGCAACACACCATCCTGGATTCACATCTGCGGCCACAGAATCGCCTGTCTGTTCCCCTGACTATTGAATCACTATCACTGTGGCTCTTCCAGTCTTCCCTGTACCCCCTGTGCGGCTGTGTCACCCGTGGTGCCATGGACTTGGCTCTGGCTGCACTTCCCAGGTGAAGCATCACTTTCCTCAGTATTAAGAACTGAATACCTGTTGGAGAGTGAGATGCACTCAGGGGTCTCCTGCACTACCTTTTTGACTGCCTGGTGGTCACCCATCCCTCTCTCCCTGCATACCCTAAAACTGAGGGGTGTCCACATCTATAAACATGCTATCCACGTAGCTCTCATCCTCATGAATACTCCGCAGTGTCGCCAGCTGCTGCTCAAGTTTCAAAACTGGGAGCTTAAGCTGCTTCAATTGACAACACTTCTTGCACAAATGGTTCTCCAGGATATGGGAAGCATCCTGGAGCTCCCACGTAGCACAGGAGGTGCACTCTCGAGGTTGAAGCAACCCTGCCATTCCTTTATTTATTTGTTCACCCTTTGCTACTGCTAAAAAAACCTTACCAATACTACAACAACTTAGAATTATTAATGAAACCTTAGAAGTACAGATCAATCTTACTAAAAGTCAATTCATTTCACTAGTTAAAATAAATCTTACTCAAAAAAATACCAGTTACTCCCTTGTTTCTTATTATTAAGCTATTTACACGCACGCCCTAGCAGTAATGTACTAACCCAGCTATTTAGAGTTATTCCCTAACAGCAGTTACTCAGCAACCAATCACCTTGCAGATTTCCTGTGATGCCACTGCTCACTTTGTTTACAAACTCCAGCGCGCCTGGATTCCTCTCCACTCCTCTCCCGGAAGGTAAATGCTATTGGCCGCGATCTTCTGGCTTTATTTAACTGTTCCCCGCTCTGTGTTCCTCCCACAGCTCCACTCTTCTCCTCTACTCTCCCAGAAGGAATACTACATTTCCTGACATTGTGTGTATGTTGGACTTGGTTTTGTAGGAAGCAAGAGCTCATTTGTGACAGCAATTGTTGGCACTTACGCGTGAGAGAAATCTAAAGCTGGAAAAGCATAACAGATAGCAAGTGAATATATGCAGGGAGATGATGGCATAATGGTAATGTCACTGGACTATTAATCCAGAGACCCAGGCCAATGCCCTAGGGACACGGGTTCAAATCCCACCATGGCAGCTGGTGAAGTTTTAATTCAATTAATTAATAAAAATCTAGAATTTAAACCTGGGGCTGGGTTTTACGGTGAGTGGGGAGAACCCTCCAGCAGCCGAAGAGTCGGTGGCGATCCTGTCTCCGCCGGGCCTGGGGATCCAGACTGAATTTTACAGTCTCCAGGCCCTTAATTTGCCTTGGGCGGGACTTCCACCTCATTGAGGCAGGAATTCCAGCCTAATGGAGCTGCTGCCAATGGAGCTGCCGGGAACAGTGGCCACTGCTGGGACTGCAACCCAGCTTCAGGGTGAAGATGACAGAGAGCACCAGAAGAGAGCTAAGCTTTTGGGGCCTCACCAGAGACAATTGGTCAGGCCCCAGCGAGGCAAGGAAGGTTGGTTGGGGGGGCGGCGGGGGGCGTGTTGGACGTTGGGGGTGGTTGGAGCTTCGGGGTGGCCCTCCATGGGGCACAGGGTACCTGATCAGGAGGGCTGCCCCCAGGTCACCAGAACACCGTTTAGTTTTATCTGGGGGCTTTTCTGAGGTCTCAGCCACCCGCCAACCAAATGTAAAATCCCCGTGGCAGCAGGCGGAGACCTGGGCCTTGATTGGCCTGAGGCGGGCGGGTCATTTCTTGCCGACTCCACCCCGCGTAAATTGTCAGCAGAAGCGGGAGCAGGTGGGGAAGGGCCCCCCCAGCCTCCCACTCCATTTTACACCCCCACCCCCACCGCCCACCACCAGCCCACTTTTTTGAGAGGCTTAAAATTTAGGCCCTAGTCTCAGTAATGGTGCCATGTATTTATCATAAATTGTCATAAAAACACACCTGATTTATGAATGTCATTTAGGGAAGGAAATCTGCCGTCCTGACCTGGTCTGGCCCACATGTGATTCCAGACCCACAGCAATGTAGTTGACTCTTAACTGCCCTCTGAAATGGCTTAGCAAGCCACTCAGTTGTCAAGGACAATTGGGGATGGGCAAGAAATGTTGACCTTGCCAGTGACGCCCACATGAAAGAAAAATAAAATTAACACTTAACTGAACTAGCATAAAATGTACTTTGGGTGCTTGTTGGGGTTAAATTTGCACTGTTCATCAGTTTTAGTTAGATTCTAATCTTTTGGTTGCAGGTTCTTGGCTATTGCAAACAACATTGATTTGACTACTTGATTTATATTTCAGACCAAAGGTTCTCAAAGCACCACACCAGTCGGCACTCAGAAAAAAGTGAAGAGAACTCTTCCGAACCCTCCTCCAGAGGAGGTTGGCATTGCAGGGACGCAGGCAACTTTCTCCACCGTCAGCTCCGTTTCCCGCAGAAGAGTCTGCAGGACCAACACAATGGCTAGAGCTAAAATTCTCCAGGACATTGACAGGGAATTGGAGCTTGTGGAAAGAGAGTCCTCCAAACTCAGGAAAAAACAGGCAGAACTAGATGAAGAAGAAAAAGAAATTGATGCCAGATTACGTTATTTGGAAATGGGCATCAATCGAAGAAAAGAAGCTTTGCTGAAGGAGAGAGAGAAAAGGGAGCGTGCTTATTTACAGGGTGTGGCCGAGGAAAGAGATTATATGTCAGACAGTGAAGTAAGCAACATAAGGGAGACCAGAATGGATGGACAATGTGGAATAGAGAGACCTAGAACTGCTCCACAGCCTGATTATGATCAGTTTCTGTCACCTCAGACCAAGTCACAGCCTCAGTATGCAACCACTCCCAGCCATTATACACAGTATCAGTATTCTGCTCCTCCACCAACCCAAACCCAAACTCAATACCAACAGCAATCTCCTTACCAACAACAGGCATTGTACCATCAACAAGTTTCTCCCTATCAAACACAACCGACATATCAGTCTGTCTCCACTATTGCTTATCAACAACAGGCCCCTCCTTCTCAAGCCCAACCAACAGCCTATCCACATCCATCACAAATGCTGCTGATTCAACAAAAACCAAGGCAAACAACACTTGTTGACCTTGAACCCAAAATAACTACGAACTATGAGGTGATACATAATCAGTCTCTTCTTATGGCTTCCACTTCTGCAGACAGCACATATGCAATTCCTCATATGAGTAGTAAGTACAGCAATTTAGACCTTAGAATAGGGCTAGATGAAAGGGGAACCATGGCAAGTAGCCCAATGTCAAGCATTTCTGCAGAATCTTATTATGCAGATCTAGAGCACCACGCACCCCGGAATTATGTTCTGATTGATGACATTGGCGAACTCACTAAAGGATCTAGTGCCCTTCCTACTGGATTCAATCTTCATGATATACAAAAGGAAGTACAAAAGAATGAGCGCCTACTTCGCACAAGTGAAGCACGCAGAACTGGGGACGTGAAAGATTTTATTGGACCATTGCAGACCTCAACCCGGTTACACTCCTATGGAAAAGTAGATGAAGATTCCATGGAGGATCCTTATGAACTAAAACTTTTGAAGCAACAGATCAAACAAGAGTTCCGGAGAGGTACCGAAAGTTTGGAACATCTTTCTGGCCTCCCCCAATACTATCATGGAGATAGCAGCTACAGGCACTTTCCAAAGTCTGAGAAATACAGCATAGGCAGGCTTACTCTTGAAAAGCAAGCTGCAAAACAATTACTGCCATCCATTATTTATCAAAAGCAAAACAAACACAAAAAGCAGTTGCTGGACCCCAAAATCGCCAAGTTTTTGCCCATTCAAGAAGCTAGAGATGTAGAGCCTGACTATACTAGCTACATGGGAACTACAGCAGCAGTAACTGGTGCTACTTCTAGGACAAGGCTTATTCAGGATGACATAACATTTAGCCTAAGAAAGAATATCCGTGACCAACAGAAATTCCTTGGGCCAACCATCAGATCTACATTAGATGATGAAATTGACAAGGCATATACCAGTGGAACTAGATCCAGACCCTCATCAGTTTATGGACTTGATTTGACAATTAAAAGAGACCCTTCTAGTACATCACTGCGAATAAAAGGTCAGGAAAATGATCCATTAGATATCGCCTATGCACACAGCACTCCCTCTGTACGAACAAAACCATCCAGTTTACCTATTAGTCACAGTAGAGGGAGAATTCCCATAGTGGCCCAGAATTCAGAGGAAGAAAGCCCCTTAAGTCCAGTTGGACAGCCAATGGGAATGGCTAGAGCAGCAGCTGGCCCATTGCCACCAATATCCGCTGATACAAGGGAACAGTTTGGTTCGAGCCATTCACTGCCTGAAGTTCAACAACACATGAGAGAGGAGTCACGGACACGTGGATATGACCGTGACATAGCATTTATCATGGATGACTTCCAACATGCCATGTCAGACAGCGAAGGTAAAATGGGACTCAGGATGTGTTATCATCAACAAAATTTCCCTTCTATGCATGAGTATAATTTCTATTCATTCCTTATGGACTCTCTTGTTCATGTCTGTACTTTCTTTTTATTTGTATATTTGTATGTATCTCAGCAAAGAAAAGTTTTTCATGCAAGCACATTACAAACATTACAGATTTCATTTCACACTGAGGATTTCCTGTCAGACATTTTCAAGTAAGGAAATCAGGATGTTAATGAACTACAAACATTTATTTCAGTTTAATATGTATGATGTTATTTAATTTATGATACTGTTTACCTGAAAAGATATTGTGAGGAGCATGTTTTTTTCAATTTCCTTTATAATTTAGTTTTTTGTATGTGGAACAGTTCACATGTGAAGGGCCTGTACTGTGCTGTTCTATGTTCTATTAGTAGAATGAAGGGTAGGTAGTTAGTTTGATCTTAGAGTAGGTTAAAGGTTCGGCACAACATCGTGGGCCGAAGGGCCTGTACTGTGCTATACTGTTCTATGTTCTATGTCAGTGCTGTTAAAACCATTCCCACTTATTAGCCCTAAGTGTTGTGTAGCCAAAATGAAATTAGCAGAATTATTATTGTATTGTCAAACTGTACTGTCAGGGTTTCTTTTATTCCTATATGATAATTTAACAGAAATGGGGAAGCTGTTGTGAAGATTTTCTACAATATTTCTTTTGAACAATTGACGAAGAATTCAGAAGTGATAAAAAAGTTGTGTTTTGATCATTTTGAACTATAGTTTAACTAGGCCAACAAAGACGAGATTCTTTCAATTTTTTTCTAATTGATTTATTTTTATATTTTGGAGTTGGCTACACTCTGGAAATGCCTGTGCGCAGAGTCCAACAAGTAAAACAAATAGAATACACAAATGTATGTGGCTTCTTAGATAAGTAATGCTCCCTGTGCCATAGTTTAATATGTAGTTGTATGTAAAATTAAGTTAGTGAATGGCATCAGTCAGCCTGTACTCTGGCAATATTATCACGATTATAATCTCTGCTTATGTTTAATAATTATAAAACTCCACTCCAAATATTCTGTTAAGTACTAAGTACTAAAGAGTAAAGTACAGAGCCATACAAAGTTTGTTTCTGGATTTTAAAATTATTTTATTGAGTTTTTCAAAAGAGTTATAAGGATGTCTCATTAATTTTATTAATGCTTGTTGTACAAAGACTTCCATTGCTGCTTTAAGCATTCTGAATTTATTATTTCTTACTACTGTTTACATTTTCCCTCCTTTGGCCAAATACTAACTGAAGAAATAAGTACAAACAGTGATGTTGAAGATTTTAGTTTAAATATGCTGCTGCTGATTAACAATCAGAAGGTCACTTCAGTTACAATTCTTGGTACCCTTCATCACATAAAAATAAAAACAGGATTATCTGAGAAACCGAACTATTCTGATACTGCTTTTTTTTTCTTTTTTCCCTTCTCTTGCTTTATATCAAACAGGGGTGTGCACAGCACTGAATCAATTAACTGAACCCAACCAAACTAAGTTCATTGAAATCAATTGTGAGTTGAATGATTTGGTTGGACTTTCAGCTTTGTTAAATTGAGTTTGCTAACTAATGAAGGAGCACTGAGTGACATTACAAGGCATGGCCATTGGTTCTTGGGAAGATTTGTGTATTGAAAATACAAGAGGAAATGAAAGACCAATCTATGTGTATTGTTGTTGTAGGATTTCAGTTTCAGCTATTCATTTTAACAATTAAGATACGAAACATGCTTCATGTTCTAACTGAGGATTAAACTGATTCAGATTAAACAAATGCAAATCCCAAAACAAATTGTATTGGTATGTTGTCCAGTTTCTAGACATAGAGCTGGTTTTCAAGACCTGCCCTCAGTAAAATAATTTCCCTCAAAAGATTAGGGTTAGATTTCTCACACATTCATCATCAATGAGTGGAAAAATCTAGCCCTTGATCATTTAGGCAATGTCTATGACAGTGCAAATTGATATAGATTATTAGAAGGAGTGGGCTGACTCGCCTATTTTTTCCGTTCCAAATATTATATCCTTATATTATCCAGTTTCTTGACCCTTAGTTTTGAATCTAAGCAATGCATGTTTCCCAGAATCTATGGCAGTATTTATGTTGTCTTGATTAGCTTCCATTTTCTCATCACAACTATGAAAAATAATTGACTCAATGATGATATTTTTGACCAACTAATCTGGCTATAACCCCAGATTATGAAGGTTCTTTAATATTTAGTTTTGACCTTATATTTTATTACTAACTATATAATTCATTCTTGAAAAAAAATTCACACAGAAATTTGATAAGTAATAATGTAGCATTTACAGTATTCCTATGCAAAAACGAGTCCCTATTAAAGTTCAGAAAACTATCTAATGATTTCAACATCAGATGGTTTGCACACCTTTAGTCTCTAGTTATTAAATCTGTGATGTTTACAAATTGCCTTCCTGCTCTTCAGTTGCACTTTCTGTACATTTCCATAGCCCTGTGTCATAGGTTGTAATCTTGCATGAATGTATTGAAAAATGCATAGACTTGCATGCTGCAGTGCCCAAATAGCACATATACCGTCCTCCCTTGGCAGCAAGCTGCCACTCCTGAACTTCTATTGTCTGACCTGGAGAACTGACATTTCCTTAATTTTCAAAGCGTATCATCTGCGTCGGGAAGAAACAGATTGGTTTGACAAGCCACGTGAGTCCCGCCTTGAGGATGCACCTGCCATAAATCGCAAACTTCCAGAAAAATTAACCCACTCAAGACAATCTCAACAGCAGTCAACAGAAGTAAGAAACCATTTATTAGTTTTACTTTTTGCATTGACCCATCTTATTCATAATTAAACATGAATTAGAAATATTCTTTGCAAATTATACAGTTCCCATTGAATATCCAATGTAATATTGATCTACCTTTCTGCAGTTTTGAATAAGAGATCTTAATAGACAGTCGACTTATATTTAGAAAATATTTTAATCCAATATTTTAACCTAAAAAATTGCCAATAGCAATATTTGTATAATCTTTCTTTTGGGCCTCCTTATCTCGAGAGACAATGGATACGCGCCTGGAGGTGGTCAGTGGTTTGTGAAGCAGCGCCTGGAGTGGCTATAAAGGCCAATTCTGCAGTGACAGGCTCTTCCACAGGTGCTGCAGAGAAATTTGTTTGTTGGGGCTGTTGCACAGTTGGCTCTCCCCTTGCGCCTCTGTCTTTTTTCCTGCCAACTACTAAGTCTCTTCGACTCGCCACAATTTAGCCCTGTCTTTATGGCTGCCCGCCAGCTCTGGCGAATGCTGGCAACTGACTCCCACGACTTGTGATCAATGTCACACGATTTCATGTCGCGTTTGCAGACGTCTTTATAACGGAGACATGGACGGCCGGTGGGTCTGATACCAGTGGCGAGCTCGCTGTACAATGTGTCTTTGGGGATCCTGCCATCTTCCATGCGGCTCACATGGCCAAGCCATCTCAAGCGCCGCTGACTCAGTAGTGTGTATAAGCTGGGGATGTTGGCCGCTTCAAGGACTTCTGTGTTGGAGATATAGTCCTGCCACCTGATGCCAAGTATTCTCCGAAGGCAGCGAAGATGGAATGAATTGAGACGTCGCTCTTGGCTGGCATACGTTGTCCAGGCCTCGCTGCCGTAGAGCAAGGTACTGAGGACACAGGCCTGATACACTCGGACTTTTGTGTTCCGTGTCAGTGCGCCATTTTCCCACACTCTCTTGGCCAGTCTGAACATAGCAGTGGAAGCCTTACCCATGCGCTTGTTGATTTCTGCATCTAGAGACAGGTTACTGGTGATAGTTGAGCCTAGGTAGGTGAACTCTTGAACCACTTCCAGAGCGTGGTCGCCAATATTGATTGATGGATGCCTAACATATTACAATGATATTCTTCTGTTCAATTAAAATGAATAGATTAACACCTGTGTATAGTGTAGTGGTTGTGTTACTGCATGAGTAAACTAGGGCTTGGAATAATAATCCAGAGGATGTGAGTTCAAATCCACAATGGCTGTTTGAGAATTGGCACTCATTTCCGGAAGTAATATACTCTTGGATTGTTTAAAAAAGCCCTGATGACCTGTAAGGAAGGAAGCCTGCTGTCCTTACGCACTCTGGCCTATATGTGACTCCAGCCTTGCACCAATGAGGTTGTCTCTTAACTGGCCTTTGAAGTGGTCTAGCAAGCCACTTGTATCATCACCTTCCCAGAGCAACAAGATGGGAATAACTGGAAGCCTTGCCAGTGACACTGCATCCTAAGAATGAATTAGATAAAATTGGATTCCTATGGGGAGAAATCAGTAAAGGCTGGGGGAGTGGAGGACATCCCTGCAACATATTCTCTGGTCAGTATCAAGGGAAAGTGTGGGACCCAGTTCCACCGGCTGGAATTTGTAAAGAATTGTGAGAAAATCAATAGAGAAAAAGGAGTAAGAATCAAATGGCTTAGCATCTCGGCTTATTTCAAAATGGAACTTTTTTTTATTCGTTCGTGGGATGTGGGCATTGCTGGCTAGACCAGCATTTATTGCCCATCCTTAATTACCCTTGAGAAGGTGGTGGTGAGCTGCCTTCTTGAACCGCTGCAGTCCATGTGGTGTAGGTACATCCACAGTGTTGTTAGGAAGGGAGTTCCAGGATTTTGACCCAGCAACAGGGAAGGAACAGCAATATAGTTCCAAGTCAGGATGGTGTGGCTTGGAGGGGAACTTGCAGGTGGTGGTGTTCCCATGCATCTTCTGCCCTTGCCCTTCTCAGAGGCAGAGGCCACCGGTTTGGAAGGTGTTGTCGAAGGAGCCTTGGTGAGTTGCTGTAGTGCATCTTGTAGATGGTACACACTGCTGCCACTGTGCGTCGATGGTGGAGGGAGTGAATGTTGAAGGTGATGGATGGGGTGCCAATCAAGTGGGCTGCTTTATCCTGGATGGTACTGAGCTTCTTGAGTGTTGTTGGAGCTGCACCCATCCAGGGAAATAGAGTGTGTTCCCTCACACTCCCGACATGTGCCTTGTAGATGGTGGACAGGCATTGGGGAGACAGGAATTGAGTTACTTACCGCAGAATTCCCAGCCTCTGACCTGCTCTTTTAGCCACTGCATTTATGTGATTGGTCCAGTTCAGTATATGGTGGTTCATATCATCCCCACTATTAAGAAATTCAAACTCCCTGGCAGAGAATGATAATTCATATTTAATATTTCAATGAGTTAGTTTCTAAACAAATGTTCAAAATAATTTATTTAAAAGTGATGGAAAGTGTTTAAATGTTGTAAATTTTTTCCTCACCACTTGCTGGGTTAGGATTGTTATTAAATATAATGCATAAACAGTATTTGACGAGAGTAATATTTTAACTGGCTTTACAGTGGAAATCAATATAGTGTTGAAGTAACCGCCTTGGAGAATTGTGCATGCTTTGTAGTTTGTTGATTCTTAGATGAGTTGGTTGCAGTTTCCTCAGGAAGGCATAATGGTCTACATGTTCATCAACTATCCCTCTCCTCCTTCTCAGTCATCTACAGCCTTTGACACATTTGACCACACCATCCTGCTCCACTGCCTCTCCACCATTGTCCAGCTGTGCGACACTGCACTCACCTGGTTCCCCTATCTAATCGTAGCTGGAGAATCACCTGCAAAGCTTCTCTTCCTATAGCCGCACCCTTACCTCTGATGTCCCTCAAGAGTCAACCCTTGGCCCCTCCTATTTCTCATCTACGTGCAGCCCTTCAACAATGACGCGTAACTTCACCCCTGCCTCAGCTTATCTGCTGCTGAAACACTCATTCATGCCTTTGTTACCCCTAGACTTGACTATTCCAACACACTCATGGCTGAGCTCGCATGCACTACCCTCCAAAAACTTGGCGACATCCAAAACTCATGTCCCATGTCCCAACTCGCGCCAGTTCCATTCACCATCACCCCTGGGCTCACTGACCTATATTGTCTTCTAGTTAAGTAATGCTTTGATTTAAAAATCTCATCCTTTTCAAATCCCTCCATGGCCTCACCCCACCCTATCTCTGTAATGTGCTCCAGGCCCACAACCCTCCAAAATATCTACGCTCCTCTAATTCTGGCCTCTTAATCATCCCCGATTTTAGTTGCTCAACTACTGGTGGCCAGGCCTTGAACTGCCTAGGCCCGAAACTCTGGAATTCCCTCCCTAAACCTTTCCACCTCTCTACATCTCTTTCCTCTTTTAGGATACTCCTTAAAACCTTGCTCTTTGACCAAGCTTTAGGCCATCTGCTCTAATATCACCGAATGCAGCTCGGTGTCAAATTTTATTTTGTAACGCTCCTATGAAGCACCTTGGGACATTTTATTATGTAAAGGCACTATATAAATTCAAGTTGTTGTTTTTACAAGTGTTGTTTTTCATCTTTGTGTACAAATCGTTCTCCAAAACATTTATTGCATTATTTCAAGAAGAATACATTGAAGCTTAAATCTTGTCTTTTATTTTCTAGGTTGGTGGGAAGCCTGTTCAGTACAACTTTGCGCACACTCGGGTCAGAATTCAAAAGGATCTGAAGGACCAAACGGTATCAGGTAGAAGATCTTTGTTTTCTTTCCCTCCCCTTCCTTTATGTGCCTTATTCAAATTGAGATTCCCTTCCTGCTCAGTTTGCCATGCTATAGTTTAATGCTAGTTGTCTACTGCATTTTTATATGAGGCAAACATATCAAAATGTAAAAATATGTGACTGCAATATCAGGAATTTATCAATATTATTGTTCTGTTGATGGCCTTTAAAACTGCAGGCACAGTCCTTCCAACTGCATAATGTTATAATGTTCTTAACATTTCAAGATTTTTCTTCCAACATCAGTTTTTCATGCGTAACTTTATTGGGAAAATTTCTTCAAATTAACATTTGTAGGTGGACTAATACTGTAGATTTAGACCAAAATATTATGATGTTTGAGCCAAGTTTCACTGATGACATTACAGAGAAGCTGTTTTGACAGTTATACTACAACATATAAAGTAGCAATTTACAAATTTCTACTTGGCATCTACCCTGCCAAGCCTATTCAGAATCTGGAAAAACTCAGCAGGTCTGGCAGCATCTGTGGAGAGAGAAGCAGAGTTAACGTTTCAGGTCAGTGGCCCTTCTTCAAATTTCCAGCATCCGCAGTATTTTGCTTTTATTATCCCATTCAGAATCTTGTATGTTTCAAAGAGATCACCGAGAGGCTTAGAGACATCGCGTCATTTACGACACAGAAGGAGGCCACTTGTCCCATCGAGTTCATGCTGGCTCTCTACATAGCTTTCTAGTCAATCCTACTCCCCCGCTCGATCCCCGTAGCCCTGCAAGTTTACTTCCTTCAAGTGGCCATCCAATTTCCTCTTGAGGTCATTGATTGTCTTCGCTTTGACCAACCTTGTGGACAGCGAGTTCCAGGTCATTACCACCTGCTACATAAAAAAGTTCTTCCTTATATTCCCCCTGCATCTTTTGCCCAAAACCTTCAATCTGAGTCCCCTAGTCTTTGTACTATTGGTTTATGGGAACAGTTTTTCCTTCTATAACTTATATAAGTCTGCCATAATCTTGTACACTTCTACTAAATCTCCCCTCAATCACTTTTTTTCTAAGGTGAACAACCCCAGCTGTTCCACCCTAACCTCTTAACTAAAATCCCCCATTCCTGGAACCATTCTGATAAATCTCCTCTGTACCCTCTCAAGAACACTCACATCCTTCTTAAAATTTTGTGACCAGAACTGGACACAATACTCCAGTTGGGTCCTAACCAGAGCTTTATTAAAGTTCAGCATAATTTCCCTGCTTTTGTACTCAATTTATGAAGCCCAAGATCCTATATGCTTTACCAACCACTCTCTCAATATGTCCTGTCACCTTCAAAAATTGGTGCACGTGCCCCTCCAGGTCCTTCTGTTCCTGCACACTCTTTAGTATATATTGCTTCTACCAATTCCTTCTGCCAAAATGCATCACATCATCTCTCTGCCCATTCTGCTGGCCTATCTATGTCCTGTTGTAAGTGGTTCATATCATCCTCACTATTTGACACACCTTCAAGTTTGGTATCATCGGCAAATTTTTAGATTCTACTCCACATTCCAAGATCCAAGTCATCTATATAGAGTAAAAAAAAGCAGTGGTCCCACCACTGACCTTTGGGGAACACCCAAACAACCATTTGCTACAACTTGCTTTTTTCTGTCCTTAAGCCAATTATTTTTTATCCAATTTGACACTGACCCTCCTATTCCATCAGCCTCAATTTTGTTAACCAGCCTTTTATGTAGTACCTTATCAAACGCTTTTTTAAAATCCATATAAACAGCATCCACTGCATTCTCTTCATTAACCTTCTCTGTTACTTCATCAAAATATTCAATTAGATTAGTCAAGCATGATCTTTCTTTTACAAATCTATCCTAGCCATCCTTAATTAACTCAAACCTCTCCTAGTGTCTGTTGATTTCTTCACTAGTTATTGGTTCTAAAACCTTACCCACCAATGATGTTAACATAGAACATAGAACATAGAAAATACAGCACAGAACAGGCCCTTCGGCCCACGATGTTGTGCCGATCCTTTGTCCTCTGTCAAGGACAATTTAATCTATACCCCATCATTCTCCTTTATCCATATACCTATCTAAAAGCCGTTTGAAAGTCCCTAAAGTTTCTGACTCAACAACTTCCCCAGGCAAGGCATTCCATGCCCCGACCACTCTCTGGGTAAAGAACCTTCCCCTGACATCCCCCTTATATCTCCCACCCTTCACCTTAAATTTATGACCCCTTGTAACGCTTTGCTCCACCCGGGGAAAAAGTTTCTGACTGTCTACCCTATCTATTCCCCTGATCATCTTATAAACCTCTATCATGTCACCCCTCATCCTTCTCCGTTCTAATGAGAAGAGGCCTAGAATGTTCAGCCTTTCCTCGTAAGACTTATTCTCCATTCCAGGCAACATCCTGGTAAATCTCCTCTGCACCCTCTCCAAGGCTTCCACATCCTTCCTAAAATGAGGCGACCAGAACTGCACACAGTACTCCAAATGAGGCCTTACCAAGGTCCTGTACAGCTGCATCATCACCTCACGGCTCTTAAATTCAATCCCTCTGCTAATGAACGCTAACACCCCATATGCCTTCTTCACAGCCCTATCCACTTGAGTTGCAACTTTCAACGATCTATGCACATAGACCCCAAGGTCTCTCTGCTCCTCCACATGCCCAAGAACCCTACCGTTAACCCAGTATTTTGCATTCGTGTTTGTCCTTCCAAAATGGACGACCTCACACTTTTCAGGGTTAAACTCCATCTGCCACTTTTCAGCCCAGCACTGCAACCTATCCAAGTCCCTTTGCAGACGACAATAGCCCTCCTCGGTATCCACAACTCCACCAACCTTTGTATCATCTGCAAATTTACTGACCCACCCTTCGACTTCCTCATCCAAGTCGTTAATAAAAATCACAAACAGGAGAGGACCCAGAACTGATCCCTGTGGCACGCCACTGGTAACTGGGCTCCAGGCTGAGTATTTACCATCTAAGACCACTCTCTGCCTTCTATCAGTTAGCCAATTCTTAATCCAACTGGCCACATTCCCCACTATCCCATGCCTCCTGACTTTCTCCATAAGTCTACCATGGGGGACCTTATCAAATGCCTTACTAAAATCCATGTACACCACATCCACTGGGTTACCCTCATCCACTTGCTTGGTCACCTGCTCAAAGAATTCAATCAGGCTTGTGAGGCAAGACCTACCCCTCACAAAACCGTGCTGACTGTCCCGAATCAAGCAGTGTCTTTCCAGATGCTCAGAAATCCTATCCCTCAGCACCTTTTCCATCCACTTGCCTACCACCGAAGTAAGACTAACTGGCCTGTAATTCCCAGGGTTGTTCCTATTTCCTTTCTTGAACAGGGGCACAACATTTGCCACCCTCCAATCACCTGGTACCACCCCCGTCAACAGAGAAGATGAAAAGATCATTGCCAGCGGCTCTGCAATTTCATCCCTTGCTTCCCATAACATCCTTGGATATACCCCGTCAGGCCCGGGAGACTTGTCTATCTTCAAGTTATTCAAAAACCCCAACACATCTTCCCTCCTAACGAGCACTTCCTCGAGCTTACCAGTCTGTTTCACACCGTCCTCTTCAGTAATACACCCCTTCTCATTCGTAAATACCGAAGAGAAGTACTCATTCAAAACCTCACTTATCTCTTCCGGCTCAACACACAGTCTCCCGCTATTGTCCTTGACCGGACCTACGGTCCCCCTAGTCATCCTCATATTTCTGACATACGCGTAAAAGGCCTTGGGGTTTTCTTTTATCCTACCCGCCAAGCATTTTTCATGCCCTCTCTTAGCTCTCCTAATCCCTTTCTTCAGATCCTTCCTGGCCATCTTGTATCCCTCCAGAGCTATGCCTGTGCCCTTTTTCCTCAACCTTATATACGCATCCTTCTTCTTCCTAACAAGACTCTCAACCTCTCTTGTCAACCACGGTTCCCTCACATGACCATCCCTTCCCTGTCTGACAGGGACATGCTTATCAATGGCCCCTACTATCTGCTCCTTGAAAAAGTTCCACATTTCGACCGTGCCCTTCCCTGCCAGCATATGCTCCCAACTTATGCTCCTCAGTTCCTGCCTGACAGCATCATATCTACCCTTCCCCCAATTGTAAACCTTGCCCTGTTGCACATACCTATCCCTCTCCATTACCACAGTGAATGCTACAGAATTGTGATCACTATCTCCAAAGTGCTCGCCCACCAACAGCTCTATCACTTGCCCTGGTTCATTACCTAGTACCAAATCCAATATTGCCTCCCCTCTGGTCGGGCAGTCTACATACTGAGTCAGAAAAGCTTCCTGGACATACTGCACAAACACTACCCCATCCAAACTATTCGATCTAAAGAGTTGCCAATCAATATTTGGGAAGTTGAAATCCCCCATAATTACTACCCTGTGACTTCTGCTCCTTTCCAAAATCTGTTTCCCAATCTGCTCTTCCACCTCCCTGCTGCTATTGGGGGGCCGATAGAAAACTCCCATCAAGGTGACTGCTCCTTTCCTGTTCCTGACCTCAACCCACAGTGCCTCAGTCGGCAGATCCTCCTCGAAAATTCTTTCAGCAGTTGTTACACTATTTCTAACTAACAATGCCACCCCCCCACCTCTTTTACCACCATTCCTAATCTTATGAAAACATCTATAACCAGGTACCTCCAAGAACCATTCCTCCCCCTCACCTATCCACGTTTCAGTGATGGCCACAACATCGTAGTCCCAAGTGCCCATCCACGCCTTCAATTCACTCACCTTATTCCTGATGCTTCTTGCGTTGAAGTATACGCACTTTAACCCTTCTCCGTGCCCATCTGTCCTCTGCGACAGTGCTACCTTCCCCAATACCTCACTACACTCTTTGTCTTTCTGAGTGGACCCACTGGTCCCTGGACTACAAGTCCGGTTCCCATCCCCCTCCCAAACTAGTTTAAACCCTCCCGAACAGTACTAGCAAACCTCCCTCCCAGGATATTGGTGCCCCTCTGGTTCAGATGCAGCCCGTCCTGTTTGAACAGGTCCCATCTTCCCCAGAATGCAGTCCAATTATCCAAGAACTGGAAGCCCTCCCTCCTACACCATTCCTGCAGCCACGTGTTCAGCTGTGCTCTCTCCCTATTCCTAGCCTCACTATCACGTGGCGCCGGCAACAAACCAGAGATAACAACTCTGTCCGTCCGAGCTTTCAGCTTCCAGCCTAACTCCCTAAACTCACTTCTAACATCTGTGCCACCCTTCCTTCCTACGTCGTTGGTGCCAATGTGCACCACGACCTCTGGCTGCTCCCCCTCCCCTTTAAGGATCCTGAAGACGCGATCACAAACATCACGGACCCTGGCCCCAGGGAGGCAGCAAACCATCCGTGCGTCTCGCTTGCGCCCACAGAACCGCCTGTCGGTACTCCTCACCATCGAGTCCCCGATGACTAGTGCTCTCCCGTTCTCCCTCCTTCCCTTCTGAGCCACAGTGCAGGACCCCGTGCCAGAGGCCCGTTCACTGCAGCCTGCCCCCGATAGGCCGTCCCCCCCAACAGTATCTAAAACTGTATACTTGTTGCTGAGGGGAACGACCACAGGAGATCCCTGCACTGACCTCTTCCCACCTCTAACTGTTACCCAGCTGCCTTTGTTTTGTGGAGTAACGACATCCCTGTAGCTTCTATCTATCACCCCCTCAGCTTCCCGAATGATCCTCAGTTCATCCAGCTCCAGCTCCAGTTCCCTAACACGGTCTGATAGGAGCTGGAGACGGATGCACTTCCAGCAGGTGAAGTCGGCAGGGTCACCGGAGGTTCCCCTCACCTCGAACATACTGCAGGAGGAGCACTGCACTCCCCTGGCTGCCATTTCTTTTACTCAATTACCCCTTAATTAAGTACAAATATAGATATTAACAAAAACAGTTAAACTAACTGTCCTGTAGTTGCTTGGACTGTCCTTACACCCTCTCATTCAGCTAAACTTCAGAGAGTATAGGCCCAATTTACTCAGCATTTACATATGTCATAGTGTGATCCATGTCTCCGCTTCAAAGACGTCTGCAAATGCGACATGAAATCCTGTGACATTGATCACAAGTCGTGGGAGTCAGTTGCCAGCGTTCGCCAGAGCTGGCGGGCAGCCATAAAGACAGGGCTAAAGTTTGGCGAGTCGAAGAGACTTAGTAGTTGGCAGGAAAAAAGACAGAGGCGCAAGGAGAGAGCCAACTGTGTAACAGCCCCGGCAAACAAATTTTTCTGCAGCACCTGTGGAAGAGCCTGTCACTCTAGAATTGGCCTTTATAACCACTCCAGGCGCTGCTCCACAAACCACTGACCACCTCCAGGCGCTTACCCATTGTCTCTCGAGATAAGGAGGCCAAAGAGAAGTTTGATCCAGTGGCATTGCAGCTGCAAAATTCCTGGGTTGGCATGACTGAAGCAATCTGAGTAACGTAGACTGAGATTTAGGAGATGCAGCAGCTGCCAGAATGGCCAGATCAAGGCAGAAGTGAGGAATTTGTGAGCTTGCAGAGTCTGCAGTTTTTAAACCTTGATTTATGCAACTTGGAAATGCTTTTGAACCTATTTAGCTCCAAATACCTGCAGCTGTTTCTCACTGCCTCTCACAGAGTCAGCCCACTGGACAAAGAAAGAATCTAACCAACTCCCCTTAATGTTCAATGGCATTTCCATTACTGAATCCCCCACTATCAATATCCTGGGGGTCACCACACTCCAGAAACTGAACTGGACCAGCCACATAAATACTGTGACTACAAGATCAGGTCAGAGGCTGGGAATTCTGTGGCGAGTAACCTACCTCCTGACTCCCCAAAGCCTGTCCACCATGTACAAGGCACAAGTCAGGAATGTGATGGAATACTCTCCACTTGCCTGAAAGCAGCTCACCACTACCTTCTCAAGGGCAATTAGGAATGGGCAATAAATTCTGGCTTAACCAACAATGCCCACATCCCCCAAATGAATAAGAAAAAATGACTCTCTATGACTCTCAAGCCCTCCACTATGCCTATGCTGTCAACCTAATCAGCTGACATCCTATCCTGAATGAGCCACGATTCCCTCCAGTTAAACATGAGTAATGTTAAAGTCCCATCACAAGTTTGTACTCTCATCATCAATTCCATCCCCCTCCTCAGTGTCTGTCTAATAGAATGTCACTGTCTGGTTGATACCAACTAATCGTACACTCGCCATCCTGTTTGAACCTGTGCTGAGATTTAACTATATATCCTCTCCATCACAAAGACCATCTGCTTAACATTGCCTGTCTCTACCCCACTTCAGCCCGTCTATTCCCAAAATGCTCACCAATGCCTCTGTCACCACCAAACTCAAGTATTCCAATTCTTTCTGGGCCAACCTCCCATCCTCCGCCCTCCATAAACTTCAGCTCATTGACAATTCTGATATCGTAGATTAAATTCAACTTGAACTAATTTGGAAAACTATTTCCACTGGTTAGTAAGTAGTAATTAGAGGACATAAATTTAAAATGATTCCCAAAAGAACAAAAAGATGGGTTTGATATTTTATTTGCACAGAGGCTTTTTACAATATGGGATGTTTGAACAGAAATCATTGCACCAGAATCCACAATAGTTTTTTACAGTGAAGTAGATAAATATTTGAAAAAATGAAAAGGGAACGTGAAGAGGACAAGGGAATGGAACTAAGCTGATCACTGTTTTGAGAAGTCAGTACAGGCACAATGGGGTGGATTGCCACCTTTTGTCTTGTAAAATTATTTGGAATATCTCCTTCAAGAATCCTGGCACAAATAGAAAAACTACACACCAAAATCAATAGGGTTAGGGAGTGTGTCAGTACAGCAGCTTTTTCTGAAGCAGCGATAGTGCAAGCGAGGTGTCAGCTGAGAAGGTGAGTTTCAGTTTAAAATAACTTACCTTTTGTTTCGGCGGACAAGGGGACTGCTGGGTAAGTAAACCTATATATTCGGGTAGTGGCTAAACCCGAAACACTACACGTGTAGTGTCTCCCACCCATCCTCCTCCTCTCACCAAAAAAAAAGGCCTCTTGTGTGGAGGGTTTGGTAAGGTAAGGTTTTCCTTTTTTTAAAATCTCTGTTGTCAATTTAGTGCAGAGGGGATCGAAGCTAGGGCAGTTGCATGCTCCTCTTGCAGGATGTGGGAGGTAAGGGTCACCACTTGTGTCCCTGCTGACTTCACCTGTGAAAAGTGCACCCAACTCCAGCTCCTCGCAGACCGCGTTAGGGAACTGGAGCTGGAGCTGGATGAACTTCGGATCATTCAGGATGCTGAGGGGGTGATAGCGAGCAGTTATAGGGAAGTAGTGACACCTAAGTTACAGGATAAAGGTAGCTGGGTGACCGTCAGGGGAGGGAAAGGGAATAGGCGCACAGTGCAGGGATCCCCTGTGGCCGTTCCCTCAATAATACGTATACCGTTTTGGATACGGTTGGGGGGGGGGACCTACCAGAGGAAAGCCACAGTGGCCAGGTCTCTGGCACTGAGCCTGGCTCAGTGGCTCAGAAGGGAAGGGGGGAGAATAGGAGAGCCATAGTGATAGGAGATTCAATGGTTAGAGGAACAGACAGGAGATTCTGTGGTCGCGAACGAGACTCCCGGATGGTATGTTGCCTCCCGGGTGCCAGGGTCAGGGATGTCTCGGGTCGAGTCCACAGGATTCTTAAGGGAGAGGGGGAGCAGCCAGAGGTCGTGGTACATATCGGTACCAATGACATAGCTAGGAAAAGGGATGAGGACCTGAAAAGCGAATATAGGGAGTTAGGTTGGAAGCTGAAAGGCAGGACGAGCAGAGTAGTAATCTCAGGATTGTTACTGGTGCCACGTGCTAGTGAGGCTAGAAACAGGGAGCGAGTGCAGCTGAACACGTGGCTACAGAACTGGTGTAGCAGGGAGGGATTCAGATATGTGGATCATTGGGATACCTTCTGGGGAAGGTGGGACCTGTACAAGAAGGACGGGTTGCATCTGAACTGGAGGGGCACCAATATCCTGGGCGGGAGGTTTGCTAGAGCTCTTCGGGAGGGTTTAAACTAGTTTGGCAGGGGGATGGGAACCGGAGCCACGGATCAGTGGATGGGGTAGCTGTTGAACAGGCAGATACTGAGTGCAGAGAGTCTGTGAGGAGGGTTAGACAGTTGACAGGGCAAAGTTGCAGCCAGTATGATGGGTTGAAGTGTTTCTATTTTAACGCAAGAAGTGTCAGGAATAAGGGTGATGAACTTAGAGCATGGATCAGTACTTGGAGCTACGATGTTGTGGCCATTACGGAGACATGGATATCACAGGGGCAGGAATGGATGTTGGATGTTCCGGGGTTTAGATGTTTCAAAAGGAATAGGGAGGGAGGTAAAAGAGGTGGGGGAGTGGCATTGTTAATCAGGGATAGTATCACAGCTGCAGAAAGGGAGGTCGTCGAGGAGGGTTTGTCTACTGAGTCATTATGGGTGGAAGTCAGAAACAGGAAAGGAGCAGTCACTTTGTTGGGAGTTTTCTATAGACCCCCCAATAGCAACAGAGACACGGAGCACCAGATTGGGAGGCAGATTTTGGAAAGGTGCAGAAGTAACGGGGTTGTTGTCATGGGTGACTTCAACTTCCCTAATATTGATTGGAACCTCCTTAGTGCAAATAGTTTGGATGGAGCAGTTTTTGTTAGGTGTGTCCAGGAAGGTTTCCTGACTCAATATGTAGATAGGCCGACTGGAGGGGAGATTATGTTGGACTTGGTGCTTGGCAACGAACCAGGCCAGGTGGCAGATCTCTCGGTTGGAGAGCATTTCGGTGATAGTGATCACAACTTCCTGACCTTTACTATAGTCATGGAGAGGGACAGGAGCAGACGGGATGGAAAAATATTTAATTGGGGGAGGGGGAATTACAATGCTATTAGGCAGGAACTGGGGAGCATAAATTGGGAACAGATGTTCTCAGGGAAATGCACGACAGAAATGTGGAGGTTGTTTAGGGAGCACTTGCTGCGACTGCTGGATAGGTTTGTCCCGATGAGGCAGGGAAGGAATGGTAGGGTGACGGAACCTTGGATGACAAGAGATGTGGAACAGCTAGTCAAGAGGAAGAAGGAAGCTTACTTAAGGTTGAGGAAGCAAGGATCAGACAGGGCTCTAGAGGGTTACAAGGTAGCCAGGAAGGAACTGAAGAATGGACTTAGGAGAGCTAGAAGGGGACATGAAAAAGTCTTGGCGGGTAGGATTAAGGAAAATCCCAAGGCGTTCTACACTTATGTGAGGAACAAGAGGATGGCCAGAGTGAGGGTAGGGCCGATCAGGGATAGTGGAGGGAACTTGTGCCTGGAGTCAGAGGAGGTAGGGGAGGTCTTAAATGAATATTTTGCTTCAGTATTCACTAGTGAGAGGGACCTGGTCGTTTGTGAGGACAGCGTGGAACAGGCTGATATGCTCGAACAGGTTGAGGTTAAGAGGGAGGATGTGCTGGAAATTTTGAATGATATGAGGACAGATAAGTCCCCGGGGCCAGACGGGATATACCCAAGGATATTACGGGAAGTGAGGGAAGAGATTGCTGCGCCTTTGGCGATGATCTTTGTGTCTTCACTGTCCACTGGAGTCGTACCGGATGATTGGAGGGTGGCAAATGTTGTTACCTTGTTCAAGAAAGGGAATAGAGATAACCCTGGGAATTATAGACCAGTCAGTCTTACGTCGGTAGTGGGCAAATTATTGGAGAGGATTCTGAGAGGCAGGATTTATGATTATTTGGAAAAGCATGGTTTGATTACAGACAGTCAGCATGGCTTTGTGAGGGGCAGGTCATGCCTCACAAGCCTTATTGAATTCTTTGAAGATGTGACAAAACACATTGATGAAGGAAGGGCAGTGGATGTGGTGTATATGGATTTTAGCAAGGCGTTTGATAAGGTTCCCCATGGTAGGCTCATTCAGAAAGTAAGGAGGCATGGGATTCAAGGAGAGTTGGCTGTCTGGATACAAAATTGGCTGGCCCATAGAAGTCAGAGGGTGGTAGTAGATGGAAAGTATTCAGCATGGAGCTCGGTGACCAGTGGTGTTCCACAAGGATCTGTTCTGGGACCTCTGCTCTTTGTGATTTTTATAAATGACTTGGATGAGGAAGTGGAAGGCTGGGTTAGCAAGTTTGCCGATGACACGAAGGTTGCTGGAGTTGTGGATAGTGTGGAAGGCTGTTGTAGGTTGCAACAGGACATTGACAGGATGCAGAGCTGGGCTGAGAAGTGGCAGATGGAGTTCAACCTGGAAAAGTGTGAAGTGATTCATTTTGGAAGGTCGAATTTGAATGCGGAATACAGGCTTAAAGACAGGATTCTTGGTAGTGTGGAGGAACAGAGGGATCTTGGGGTCCATGTCCATAGATCGCTCAAAGTTGCCACCCAAGTTGATAGGGTTGTTAAGGCGGTGTATGGTGTGTTGGCTTTCGTTAACAGGGGGATTGAGTTTAAGAGCCGCGAGGTTATGCTGCAGCTCTATAAGGCCCTGGTTCGACCACACTTGGAATATTGTGTTCAGTTCTGGTCGCCTCATTATAGGAAGGATGTGGAAGCTTTAGAGAGGGTGCAGAGGAGATTTACCAGGATGCTGCCTGGACTGGAGGGCATGTCCTACGAAGAAAGATTGAGGGAGCTAGGGCTTTTCTCATTGGAGCGAAGAAGGATGAGAGGTGACTTGATAGAGGGGTACAAGATGATGAGAGGCATATATAGAGTGGATAGTCAGAGACTTTTTCTCAGGGTGGAAAGGGCTATCACCAGGGGGCATAATTTTAAGGTGATTGGAGGAAGGTTTCGGGGAGATGTCAGAGGTAGGTTCTTTACACAGAGAGTGGTGGGTGCGTGGAATGTGCTGCCAGCGGTGGTAATAGAAGCAGATACATTAGGGGCATTTAAGCGACTCTTGGATAGGTACATGGATGATAGTAGAATGAAGGGTAGGTAGTTAGTTTGATCTTAGAGTAGGTTAAAGGTTCGGCACAACATCGTGGGCCGAAGGGCCTGTACTGTGCTCTACTGTTCTATGTTCTATGTTCTAGTAATAGTGACAGTTTACTGGTTCAACCTATCATTTGGTTTGAGCTGGAGCTGTCGGGGAATTCTGTCTCCATATTTATTAGATCTTTCTCAGTCCAACAGTTGGACTGTCACTAGGAATTGAGGCATTTCTTCTTGAGGGAACTCAAAAGCCAAGATCAGTCAACTTCCTTAAATTATAGTCCATATTATCCTCTAGTTCTTGTTGGAAGAGATTGCTGGAAGGATAGCAGACTGTAAAAGAAGAAATAGTAATTTTAAAAAGCCATTAGGACAGCCTGTTTCCAGGCAGTGACATTGAATTTATCTACAAAAGGCAGCACTTAGCTTACCACAACAAAATTACAGATAACCATGCACATTAATTATTTTTGCATTTTAAATATATCGGTATATTGCAAGTTTTTTTTTATTCATTCATGTGATGTGAGCGTCGTGGGCCAGGCCAGCATTTATTGCCCATCCCTAATGGCCCTTGAGAAGGTGGTGGTGAGCTGCCATCTTGAACCGCTGCAGTCCATTTGGGGTAGGTATACCCGCAGTGCTGTTTTGGAAGGGAGTTCTAGGATTTTGACCCAGTGACAGTGAAGGAACGGTGATATCGTTCCAAGTCAGGATGGTGTGTGACTTGGAGGGGAACCTGCAGGTGGTGGTGTTCCCATGCATTTGCTGCTCTTGTCCTTCAAGGTGGTAGAGGTCGCGGGTTTGGAACGTGTTGTCTAAGGAGCCTTGGTGCGTTGCTGCAGTACATCTTGTAGATGGTACACACAGCTGCCACAGTGCGTCGGTGGTGATGGGAGTGAATGTTTGTAGATGGGGTGCCAAATAAGCGGGCTGCTTTATCCTGGATGATGTTGAGCTTCTTGAGTATTGTTGGAGCTGCACCCATCCAGGTAAGTGGAGAGTATTCCATCACACTCCTGACTTGTGCCTTGTAGATGGTGGACCGGCTTTGGGGAGTCAGGAGCTGAGTTACTCATCTCAGGATTCCTAGCCTCTGACCTGCTCTTGTAGCCACGGTATTTATATGGCTACTCCAGTTCAGTTTCTGGTCAATGGTAACCCCTATGATGTTGATAGTGGGGGATTCAGCGATGGTAATGCCATTGAATGTCAAGGTGAGATGGTAAGATTCTCTCTTGTTGGAGATGGTCATTGTCTGGCACTTGTGTGGTGCTAATGTTACTTGCCACTTATCACCCCAAGCCTGGATATTGTCCAGGCCTTGCTGCATTTCGACACAGACTGCTTCAGTATCTGAGGAGCCACGAATGGTGCTGAACATTGTGCAATCATCAGTGAACATCCCCACTTCTGACCTTATGATTGAAGGAAGGTCATTGATGAAGCAGCTGAAGATGGTTGGGCCTAGGACACTACCCAGAGGAACTCCTGCAGTGATGTCCTGGAGCTGAGATGATTGACCTCACACAACTACAACCATCTTCCTTTGCGCTAGGTATGACTCCAGCCAGTGGAGGGTTTTCCCCTGATTCCCATTTGCTCCAGTTTTGCTCGGGCTCCTTGATGCCATACTCGGTCAAATGCTGCCTTGATGTCAAGGGCAGTCACTCTCACCTCACCTCTTGAGTTCAGCTCTTTTGTCCATGTTTGAACCAAGACTGTAATGAGGTCAGGAGCTGAGTGGCCCTGGCGGAACCCAAACTGAGCGTCACTGAACAGGTTATTTCTAGGCAAGTACTGCTTGATGGCACTGTTGATGACACCTTCTATCACTTTACTGATGATTGAGAGTAGGCTGGTGGGGTGGTAATTGGCCGGGTTGGACTTGTCCTTTTTGTGTACAGGACATACTTGGGCAATTTTCCACATTGCAGGGTAGATGCCAGTGTTGTAGCTGTACTGGAACAGCTTGGCTAGGGGCGCAGCTAGTTCTGGAGCACAGGTCTTCAGTACTATTGCCGGAATATTGTCAGGGCCCACAGCTTTTGCAGTATCCAGTGTCTTCAGTCATTTCTTGATATCACACGGAGTGAATCGAATTGGCTGAGGTCTGGCATCTGTGATGCTGGGGACTTCAGAGGAGGCCGAGATGGATCATCAACTCGGCACTTCTGGCTGAAGATTGTTGCAAATGCTTCAGCCTTATCTTTCGCACTGACGTACTGGGCTCCCCCATCATTGAGGATGGGGATATTTGTGGAGCCACCTCCTCCAGTTAGTTGTTTAATTGTCCACCACCATTCATGGCTGGATGTGGCAGGACTGCAGAGCTTCGATCTGATCCGTTGGTTATGGGATCGCTTAGCTTTGTCTATCGCATGCTGCTTACGCAGTTTGGCACGCAGATAGTCCTGTGTTATAGCTTGACCAGGTTGATACCTCATTTTGAGGTATGCCTGGTGCTGCTCCTGGCATGCCCTCCTGCACTCTTCATTGAACCAGGGTTGGTCTCCTGGCTTGATGGTAATGGTAGAGTGGGGGATATGCCGGGCCATGAGGTTACAGATTGTGGTTGAGTACAATTCTGCTGCTGCTGATGGCCCACAGCGCCTCATGGATGCCCAGTTTTGCATTGCTAGATCTGTTCAAAATCTATCCCATTTAACACGGTGGTAGTGCCACACAACACGATGGAGGGTATCCTGAATGTGAAGGCGGGACATCGTCTCCACAAGGACTGTGCAGTGGTCACTCCTACCAATACAGTCATGGACAGATGCATCTGCGGCAGGCAGATTGGTGAGGACGAGGTCAAGCATGTTTTCCCCTCTTGTTGGTTCCCTCACCACATGCCGCACACCTAGTCTAGCAACTCTGTCCTTTAGGACTTGGCCAGCTCGGTCAGTAGTGGTGCTACCGAGCAACTCTTGGTGATGGACATTGAAGTCCCCCACCCAGAGTACATTTTGTGCCCTTGCCACCCTCTGTGCTTCCTCCAATTGCTATTCAACATGGAGGAGTACTGAGTCATCAGCTGAGGGAGGGAGGTAGGTGGTAATCAGCAGGAGGTTTCCTTGTCCATGTTTGATCTGATGCCATGAGACTTCATGGGGTCCAGAGTCGACGTTGAGGACTCCCAGGGCAAATCCCTCCCTACTGTATGCCACTGTGCCACCACCTCTGGTGGGTCTGTCCTGCCGGTGGGACAGGACATACCCAGGGATGGTGATGGCAGTGTCTGGGACATTGTCTGGAAGGTATGATTCCATGTGTATGACTATGTCAGGCTGTTGCTTGACTGGTCTGTGGGACAGCTCTCCCAACTTTGGCACAAGCCCCCAGATGTTAGTAAGGAGGATTTTGCAGTGTCGACAGTGGGTTTGCCGTTGTCGTTTCCGGTGCCTAGGTCGATGCCGGGTGGTCCATCCGGTTTCATTCCTTCTTATTGACTTCGTAGCGGTTAGTTACAACTGAGTGTCTTGCTAGGCCATTTCAGAGGGCATGTAAGAGTTAACCACATTGCTGTGGGTCTGGATTCACATGTAGGCCAGACCAGGTAAGGACAGCAGATTTCCTTCCCTAAAGGACATTAGTGAACCAGATGGGTTTTTACAACAATCGACAATGGTTTCATGGCCATCATTAAACTAGCTTTTAATTCCAGATTTATTAATTGAATTCAAATTCCACCTTCTGCTGTGGTGGGATTCGAACCCTTGTCCCCAGAGCAATACCCTGGGTCTCTGGGTTACATGTTCAGTGACAATATCACTACGCCACCGCCTCCCCTACGAAATAAAAGGGAATATAGAATCAGAGAGTCATAGAGGCGTACAGCATAGAAACAGGCCCTTCGGCCCATCGCGTCCATGCCGACCATAATGCCTTTCTGTACTAATCCCACCTGCCTGCATTAATTCCATATCTCTCTATGCCTTGCTCATTCAAGTACCTGTCCAGATGCCCCTCAAATGTTGCTACTGTTTCTGCCTCCACCACCTCCTCAGGCAGCTCATTCCAGATACCCACTATTCTTTGTGTGAAATATTTACCCCTTTGATCCCTTTTAAACCTCCTCCCTCTCACCTTAAATCTCAGTCCTGAAAGGTTTACCCCGTATCCTTAGACTATGACCCCTGGTTCTGGACACCCCCACCATCGGGAACATCCTTCCTGCATCTACCCTGTCAAGTCCTGTTAGAATTTTATAGGTTTCTATGAGATCCCCCCTCACTCTTCTGAACTCCAGCGAATATATTTCTAACCGACTCAATCTCTCCTGATACGTCAGTCACGCCATCCCAGGAATCAGTCTGGTAAACCTTCTCTGCACTCCCTTTATAGCAAGAACATCCTTCCTCAGATAAGGAGACCAAAACTGCACACAAGATTCCAGCTGTGGCCTCACCAAGGCCCGTATAATTGCAGCAAGACATCCCTGCTCCTGTACTCGAATCCTCTCGTTATGAAGGCCAACATACCATTTGCCTTTTTTACCGCCTGTTGGACCTGCATGCTTACCTTCAGTGACTGGTGTACGAGAACACCCAGGTCACGCTGCATATTCCCCTCTCTCAGTTTATAGCCATTCAGATAATAATCTGCCTTCCTGTTTTTGCTACAAAAGTGGATAACCTCACATTTGTCCACATTATACTGCATCTGCCATGCATTAGCCCACTCACTCAACTTGTCCAAATCACCCTGAAGCCTCTCTGCATCCTCCTCACAACTCACCCTCCCACCCAGTTTTGTGTCATCTGCAAATTTGGAGATATTACATTTAGTTCCCTCATCTAAATCATTAATATATATTGTGAATAGCTGGGGTCCTTGCACCGATCCCTGCAGTACCCCACTGGTCACCGCCTGCCATTCGGAAAAAGACCCATTTATCCCTCCTCTTTGTTTCCTGTCCGCCAACCAATTTTCTATCCATCGCAATACACTACCCCCAATCCCATGCGCTTTAATTTTACATGCCTAATCCCTTATGTGGGACTTTGTCGAAAGCCTTCTGAAAGTTCAAATAAACCACATCCGCTGGCTCCCTCATCAACTCTACTAGTTACATCCTCGAAGAATTCTAATAGATTTGTCAAGCATGATTTCCCTTTTGTAAATCCATGCTGACTCTGTCCGACTTTACCACCGTTCTCCAAGTGCTCTGCTATAAAATCTTTGATAATGGACTCTACAATTTTCCCCACTCCCAACGTCAGGCTGACTGGTCTATAATTTCCTGCTTTCTCTCTACCTTCCTTTTTAAATAGTGGGGTTACATTTGCTACCCTCCAATTACAATTAATGGCAATAAATACAAAGGGCTATGAATCAATAATGCAGGTCTGTCAATATTTTGCAATAAGTTGTTAGTAATCGTGTAGTGACAAGCAATATTATTTCTGGACAAAATTGGAATGATAATTGCATTGGTGATTTTGTAGGTTGTATTGACTGGAGCTATGAGATTTGACAGTTTGGTGCTTTTTATAAACAGCATTGCAGTAATAGACTCTTGAATGGATTTACTCACATGTGGATAAGCCTTATTACATCATTCCTTCTCAGTTTTAAATGTGTTAATATTCTTCAGAGTGAAGCAAAGAGCAGATTCAATAGTTATAGAAAGCTGCACTAAATGTTCCAATTTTGTGAATGAGACATTAGTACACCCCTTGCATTATCCACCGATACACCTCGAACTGAATCTAAGAACAGTTCCATGCATCGAGTACAGGGCCCTTGCATTCCTCACCATTTATAATATGCAACATTTTTGACAAACATTTATTATTCATTTAGTGCACCCTATGGAGAAGCTTAGAATTAGTGACAGCAACTTGTAGATTTCTGTGTTTAACTGCAAATGCATGGACTTCAGTTTCAGAGGAGTAATGACAGCAAATTCAGACAGTTTCGCCATCATTACTAGGGCAAATTCAGAGCCAAAGAGACAGTAACCAGCATGATAAGTGCAGCACAGAAGTTAAAGTCTATCTACAAATGGAAAGAATCAGTGATCCAGAGATCTATCCTGGTAATAACCACGAACAAAAATGAGAGACAAGGTGGAGATCTTATGGCCATGTGATGCAACTATTTGTTTGCATAAAGCAGATCAAACTGCTATATGTGGCTGAATTCAGTCAGAAGGCAAATTATCGCTACAGAATCCTTACAGCGTGTAATCCTCTAAGTTACCTGACCGCAAAGGGGGAGGGAAATATTTTCTCGCGTTGTGTATGCAGCTACAGTGATGTAGTTACTGATGGTCTATCAGTTAGCCATTCTGCAGTGTAGCATCATTATTATTAACCGCTATAAAGTGTAAGAAAGGGAATGAAACCGGACAGCCGACCTGGCATCAACCTAGGAACAGGAAACGACAACGGCAAACCCTGCCCTGTCGACTCAGCAAAGTCATTCAATCATTGCAGGTTTTAGGCACAGAAAGAGGCCACTTCGCCAATCATGTCTGTGCCAGCCGAAAAACAATCCACCTATTCCAATCCCACCTTCCAGCATTTGGTCCATAGCCCTGCAGATTACGGCACTTGAGGAGCATATCTATCCTTTTTAATGAGTTGAGGGTCTCTGCTTCAACTACCCCTTCAGGTAGTAAGTTCCAGACCATCACCACCCACTGGGTGAAAAAGATTTTCCTCATCTCCCCTCTAAATTTTCTACCAATCACTTTAAATCTATGCTCCCTCATTACTGACCTCTCTGCTAAGGTGAATAGACCCTTCACCCCCACTCTATCCAAGCTCCTCAAAATTTTGTATAATTCAATCATATCTCCCCTCAGCCTTCTCTGTTCCAAGGAGAACAACACCAGCCTATCTAATCTTTCCTCATATCTGCATTTTTTCCAGTCCTGGCAACATCCTCTTAAATCTCCTCTGTACCCTCTCGAGTGCAGTTACATCCTTTCTATAATGAGATGACCAGAACTGCACACAGTATTCAAGTTGTGCCCTAACCAATGAGTTATACAGTTCCAGTATAACCTCCCTGCTCTTATATTCTATACCTCGGCTAATAGAGGAAAGGATTCCGTATGCCTTCTTAACCACCTTATTGACCTGTCCTGCTACCTTCAGGGATCTGTGGACATTCACTCCAAGGTCCCTCACTTCCTCTTCATTTCTCAGTATTTTCCCCATTAATCGTGTATTCCTTTGCCTTGTTTGACCTCCCCAAATGCATCACCTCACACTTCTCCAAGTTGAATTCCATTTGCCACTTTTCTGCCAATCTGACCAGACCATCAATATCTTCCTGCAACCTACAGCTATCCTCCTCGCTATCTACCACACGGCCAATCTTTGTGTCGTCTGCAAACTTCTTGATCATGCCTTACGTTTACGTCCAAATAGCAAACATATACCACAAAAAGCAGGGGACCCAGTACTGAGCCCTGTGGAACGCTGCTGTAAACAGCCCTCCAGTCGCTAAAACACCCGTCAACAATTACCCTTTGTTTCCTGCCACTGAGCCTATTTTGTATCCACGTTGCTGCATTTCCCTAGATCCCATAGGATTTTATTTTTTTAACCTGTCTGCCATGTGAGACTTTGTCAAAAGCCTTGCTAAAATCCATGTAGATCACATCAACTGTGCTACCCTCATTTATCTTTCTTGTTACTTCTTCAAAAAATTTGATCAAGTTGGTCGAACAAGATCTGCCCTTAACAAATCTATGCTGACTATTCTTGATTAACCTGTGCCTTTCTAAGTGACACTTTAAACTGTCTCTCAGAATAGATTCCAATAATTTGCCCAATAATGAGGTTGGACTGACTGGCCTGTAATTATTCAGTCTATCCTTTGCTCCCTTTTTAAACAGAGGTACAACATTAGCAGTTCTCCAATCCTCTGGCACCACACCTGTATCCAGTGAGGACTGGAAAATGATGGTCAGACCCTCTGCTATTTCCTCTCTTGCTTTTTTTAACAGCATAGGCTTCATTTCATCTGGCCCTGGTGATTTATCAACTTTCAAGGATGCTAATCCCATTAATACTTCCTCTCGCCCTATGTTTATCATATCCAATACTTCACACTCATTCTCCTTAACTACAAAATCTGCATCGTCCCCCTCTTTTGTGAAGACAGACACAAAGTATTCATTAAGAACCATACCACTATCTCCCGCTCCTACGCGTAGGTTGCCTTTTTGGTCTTTTATGGGCCCTACTCGTCCTTAGTTATCCTCTTAATGTATTGATAAAACATCTTTGGGTTCACCTTGATTTTGATTGCCAATATTCTTTCATGCCCTCTCTTTGCTTTCCTGATTTCCTTTTTGATTTCAGCCCTCCATTTTCTATACTGCTCTCGGCTTTCTGTAGTATTGAGTTTGTGGTGTCGGACATAAGCTTTCCTTTTCTGCCTTACCCTGTAGGCTCCTTGACAATCATGGGGCTGTAGATTTGATCGTCTCACCCTTTTTTCTTTGTGGGAACATGTTTACACTGAACCCCTTGAATTTCCCCTTTGAATGCCTCCCACTGTTCTGATACTGATTTACCTTCAAGTAGCTGTTTCCAGTTCACTTTTGCTAAATCACTCCTCAGTTTAGTAAAATTGGCCTTGCCCCAATTGAGAACTCTAACTCCTGTTCTGTCTCTGTCCTTTTCCATAAATGTGATCACCACCACCAAAATGCTCTCCCACTGCCACTCCTTCCACCTGCCCATCTTCATTTCCTAAAACTATGTCTAAAACTGCGCCCTCTCTTGTTGGACTTGCTGCATACTGGGCAAATAAGTTCCCCTGAATGCACCTCAAGAATTCTGCTCCCTCAATTCCTTTCACAATAAAACTATCCCAGTTAATATTGGGGAATTAAAATCCCCTACTATTACTGCCCTATTGTTCTTGGCAGTCTGAACAGGGAGACAGAGGAGGGGGAAACAAGGATAGAAATGAAAGACAGAAAAGGAAGCAAAGGTGGAAGGCAGAGAAACAAAGGCGAGAAATAAATGGGGCCGTAGTGCAAAGTAAAGCTAAGATGACTAACAATGTTAAACAGACAAGTCTAAAGGCATTGTGTCTTAATGCGTGGAGCATTCACAATAAGGTAGATGAATTAACAATGCAAATAGATATTAATGGTTATGATATAGATGTGATTACGGAGACATGGCTGCAAGGTGACCAAGGATGGGAACTGAACATCCAGCGGTATTCAATATTTAAGAAGGACAGGCAAAAAGGGAAGGGAGGTGGGGTAGCATTGATAGTAAAGGAGGAAATCAATGCAATAGTGGGGAAGGATATTGGCTTGGAAAATCATGATGTGGAATCTGTATGGGTGGAGCTAAGAAACACCAAGGGGCAGAAAACGTTGGTGGAGATTGTCTATTGACCCCCAAACAGTAGTGGAGATGTCAGAGATGGCATTAAACAGGAAATTAGAGATGCATGCAATAAGGGTACAACTGTAGTCATGGGTGAGTTTAATCTACATATAGATTGGTCAAACCAAATTAGCAATAATACTGTGGAGGAGGAATTCCTGGAGTGTGAACATGACAGTTTTTTAGACCAATTTGGTGAAGAACCAACTAGAGAACAGGCTATCCTAGACTGGGTATTGTGCAATGAGAAAGGATTAATTAACAATCTTGTTGTGCGGGGTCCCTTGGGGAGGAGCGACCATAACATGATAAAATTTTTCATTAAGATGGAGAGTGAAGTAGTTGAATTGGAAACTTGGGTCCTGAATTTAAATAAAAGAAGCTACAAAGGTATGAGGCACGAGTTGGCTATGATAGATTGGGGAACTTTACTAAAAGGGTTGACGGTGGATAGGCAATGGATAATATTTGAAGAATGTGTGCATGAATTACAACAATTATTCATTCCTGTCTGGTGCAAAAATAAAACCGGAAAGATGGCTTAACCGTGGCTTACAAAAGAAATTAGGGATAGTATTAGATCCAAAGAGGAAACATATAAAATTGCCAGAAAAAGCAGCAAGTTGGAGGATTGGGAGAAGTTTAGAATTCAGCAAAGGAGGATAAAGAGATTGATTAAGGGGGGGAAAATAGAGTATGAGAGTAAACTTGCGGAGAACATAAAAACTGACTGTAAGAACTTGTATAAATATGTGAAGAGAACAAGATTAGTGAAGACAAATGTTGGTCCCTTACTGTCAGAAACGGGGGAAATTATAGTGGGGAACAAAGAAATGGCAGAACAATTAAACACATACTTTGGTTCTGTCTTCACAAAGGAGGACACAAATAACCTTCCAGAAATGATAGGGAACCAAGGGTCTAATGAGAGGGAGGAACTGAAGGAAATCAGTATTAGTAAAAAAAAATACTGCTAGGGAAATTAATGGGGTTAAAGGCTGACAAATTCCCAGGGCCTGATAATCTACATCCCAGAGTACTAAAAGAAGTGGCCCTGGAAATAGTAGATGCATTGGTGGTCATCTTCCAAAATTCTATAGACTCTGGAGCAGTTCCTACAGATTGGAGGGTGGCAAATGTAACCCCACTATTTAAAAAAGGAGGGAGAGAAAAAACAGGGAACTACAGACCAGTTAGCCTTACATCAGTAGTGGGGAAAATGCTGGAGTCTATTATAAAAGATGTGATAGCAGAACACCTGGAAAGCATAAACGGGATTGGGCAAAGTCAGCATGGATTTATGAAAGGGAAATCATGCTTAACAAATCTACTTGAGTTTTTGAGGATCGACCGAGTAGAATAGATAAGGGAGAACCAGTGAATGTGGTGTATTTGGATTTTCAGAAGGCTTTTGATAAGGTCCCACATAAGAGGTGAGTGTGCAAAATTAAAGCACATGGGATTGGGGGTAATATACTGGCATGGACTGAGAATTAGTTGACAGACAGGAAACAGAGAGTGGAAATAAATGGGTCTTTTTCTGGGTGGCAGGCAGTGACTGGTGGGGTACCGCAGGGATCAGTGCTTGGGCCCCAGATATTCACAATATATATTAATGACTTAATAACATTTCCAAGTTGCAGACAACACAAAGCTGGGGGGGAATGTGAGCTGTGAGGAGGATGCAAAGAGGCTCCAATGTGATTTGGACAAGTTGGGTGTGTGGGCAAATGCATAGCAGATGCAGTATAACATGGATAAATGTGAGGTTATCGACTTTGGTTGTAAAAACAGAAAGGCAGATTATTATCTGAATGGTGATAGATTGGATAAGGGGGAGGTGCAACGAGACCTGGGTGTCCTTGTACACCAGTCGCTGAAAGCAAGCATTCAGGTGCAGCAAGCAGTTAGGAAGGCGAATGGTATGTTGGCATTCATTGAAGAGGATTTGAGTACAGGAGCAAGGATGTCTTACTACAGTTATACAGGGCCTTGGTGAGACCACATCTGGAGTATTGTGCACAGTTTTGATCTCCTTATCTGAGGAAGGATGTTCTTGCCATGGAGGGAGTGCAAAGAAGATTTACTAGGCTGATTCCTGGGATGGCAGAATTGGCGTATGAGGTGTAATTGGGTCGACTAGGCCAATATTCACTAGAGTTTAGAAGAATGAGGGGGAATCTCATAGAAACCTATAAAATTCTAACAGAACTGGGCGGCACAGTGGTGCAGTGGTTAGCATTGCAGCCTCACAGCTCCAGCAAACCGGGTTCGGTTCTGGGTACTGCCTGTGTGGAGTTTGCAAGTTCTCCCTGTGACCGCGTGGGTTTCCGCCGGGTACTCCGGTTTCCTCCCACAGCCAAAGACTTGCAGGTTGATAGGTAAATTGGCCATTGTAAATTGCCCCTAGTGTAGGTAGGTGGTAGGAGAATTGTGGGGATGTGGTAGGGAATATGGGATTAATGTAGGATTAGTATAAATGGGTGGTTGATGGTCGGCACAGACTCGGTGGGCTGAAGGGCCTGTTTCAGTGCTGTATGACTCGATGACTAGACAGGCTAGATGCAGGGAGAGTGTTCCCAATGGCTGGGGAGTCCAGAACCAGGGGTCACAGTCTCAGAGATAGGTTATGCCATTTATAACCGAGATGAGGAGAAATTTCTTCACTCAGAGGGTGGTGAAACTGTGGAATTCTCTACCGCAAAAGGCAGTGGAGGCCAAGTCATTAAATATATTCAAGAAGGAGATAGATATATTTCTTAATGCCAAAGGGATGAAGGAATATGGGGAGACAGCGGGAACAGGGTACTGAATTAGATGCTCAACCACGATCTTTTTTGAATGGCGGAGCAGGCCCGAAGGGCCGAATGGCCTACTCCTGCTCTTATTTTCTATGTTTCTATGTTTCTTGCAGTTCTCAGAGATTTGCCTACATACCTGCTAAATCCCTCTAACTATTTGTGGTCTATAATACCCTCCCAGCAGTCTGCTTACCCCTTTTTTGTTCCTTAGTTCATTCCATATGGCCTCACTTGATGAACCTTCCAACATATCATCCCTCCTCACAGCTGTAATAGTTCCCTTGACCAAAATTGCCGCTCCCCCTCCTTTCTTATCCCTCTCCCTATCACGTCTGAAAACCCTGTAACCAGGAATATTGACCTGCCATTCCTGTCCCTCCTTAAGCCATGTTTCTGTAACAGTTATGATATCATACTGCCACTTGTCTATCTGTGCCCTCGGCTCTTCTGCTTTATTTGCTCGACTCCTTGCATTGAACCTGATACCATCGATCACTGCCAAACTCTTTTTTATTTTCTAACCCTCGTTTCCTCTGTCTTCCAGAGTCATCCATTAACTTTCCACCTTCCATTTTCATTTCTGAATTTGTCCCTCAGGTCCCCCTCCCCCTGCCAAACTAATTTAAACCCTTCCCGAAAGCACTAGCAAAATGTCCCACAAGGAACTCAGTCCCCGTCTGGCCTGGACAGGTCCCATCTCCCCCAGAGCCAGTCCCAATGTCCCAGGAATCGTAAGCCCTCCCTCCTGCACCATCTTTCCAGCCACGCATTCATCTGTCTTATCCTTCTATTTCTATAATCACTTGTGCGTGGCACTGGGAGTAATCCGGAGGTTACTACTTTTGAGGTCCGACTTGCTAATTTCTTACCTAGCTCCCTAAATCCTGACTGCAAGACTACATCCCTCTTTCCACCTATGTCGTTGGTTCCGATGTGGACCACGACTGCTGGCTGTTCACCCTCCACTTTACTAACTTCTGGGGGCTTGTGCCAAAATTGGGAGTCGCACAGACTAGTCAAGCAACAGCCTGACATCGTCATACTTATGGAATCATACCTTGCAGATAATGTCTCTGCCACCACCATCACCACCCCTGGGCAGGACAGGCTCACCAGAAGTGGCAGCACAGTAGTATACAGTCAGGAGGGAGTTGCCCTGGGAGTCCTCAACGTTGACTCTGGACACCATGAAGTCTCATGGCATCAGGTCAAACATGGACAAGGAAACCTCCTGCTGATTACCACCTACGGCACCCACTCCACCGCCAGCCACCACCCGCCCCCCGGCCCACGGCTGATGAATCAGTGCTTCTCCATGTTGAACACCAATTGGAAGAAACACTAAGGGTAGCAAGGGCACAGAATGTAGTGTAGGTGGGGACTTCAATGTCCATCACCAAAAATGGCTCGGTAGCACCACTACTGACCGAGCTGGCCAAGTCCTAAAGGACACGGCTGTTAGACTGGGTCTGCAGGAGGTGGTGAGGGAACCAACAAGAAGGAAACACCTTCTTGACCTTGTCCTCACCAATCTACCTGTCGTAGATGCATCTGTCCATGACAGTATTGGTAGGACTGACCACCGCAGAGTCCTTGGAATCATAGAACCATAGAAATATTATGGCACAGAAGGAGGCCATTCTGCCCATTGTGTCCGTGCCTTGTGGAGACAAAGTCCCATCTTCACATTGAGGATACCCTCCATTGTGTTGTGTGGTACTACCACCGTGCTAAATGGGATAGATTTCAAACAGATGTAGCAACTCAAAACTGGGCATCCATGAGGTGCTATTAGCCATCAGCAGCAGCAAACTTGTATTCAACTACAATCTGTAACCTCATGGCCCGGCATATCCCCCACTCTACCATTACCATCAATCCGGGGGAAAAACCTGGTTCAATGAAGAGTACAGGAGGGCATGTCAGGAGTAGCACCAGGTATCCCTAAAAATGAGGTGTCAGTCTACAACACAAGACCACTTGCGTGACCAACAGCGTAAGCAGCATGCATTAGACAAGGCTAAGTGATCGCACAACCAATAGATCAGATCTAAGCTCTGCAGTCCTGCCACATCAAATCATGAATGGTGGTGGACAATTAAACAACTTGACAGGAAGACGAGGCTCCACAAATATCCCCATCCTCAATAATATAAAAGCAAAATACTGCGGATGCTGGAAATCTGAAACAAAAACAAGAAATGCTGGAGTCACTCAGCAGGTCTGGCAGCATCTGTGGAAAGAGAAGCAGAGTTAACGTTTCGGGTCAGTGACCCTTCTTCGGAACTGACAAATATTAGAAAAGTCACAGATTATAAACAAGTGAGGTGGGGGTTGGGCAAGAGATAACAAAGGAGAAGGTGCAGATTGGACCAGGCCACATAGCTGACCAAAAGGTCACGGAGCAAAGGCAAACAATATGTTAATGGTGTGTTGAAAGACAAAGCATTAGTACAGATTAGGTGTGAATATACTGAATATTGAACATCAGCAAGTGCAAACCTGAAGAAAAACAACCTGAAAAAAACAGTGGGTAAGCAAACTGAACAAACTAAGATGAAATGAAATAAATGCAAAAAAAGATTGTAAAAAATGTAAAAAGGAATGCAAAAAAAAAAGGAAGAAAAAATAACTAAAAATGACTAAAAATGAAAGTAAAGTGGGGGGCTGTCATGCTCTGAAATTATTGAACTCAATGTTCAGTCCGGCAGGCTGTAGTGTGCCTAATCGGTAGATGAGATGCTGTTCCTCGAGCTTGCGTTGATGTTCACTGGAACACTGCAGCAATCCCAGGACAGAGATGTGAGCATGAGAGCAGGGGGGAGTGTTGAAATGGCAAGCAACCGGAAGCTCAGGGTCCTGCTTGCGGACTGAGCGGAGATGTTCCGCAAAGCGGTCACCCAGTCTGCGCTTGGTCTCCCCAATGTAGAGGAGACCACACTGTGAGCAGCGAATACAGTATACTACATTGAAAGAAGTACAAGTAAATCACTGCTTCACCTGAAAGGAGTGTTTGGGGCCTGGGATAGTGAGGAGAGAGGAGGTAAATGGGCAGGTATTACACCTCCTGCGATTGCAAGGGAAGGTGCCCTGGGACGGGGACGAGGTGGTGGGGGTAATGGAGGAGTGGACCAGGGTGTCGCGGAGGGAACGATCCCTTCGGAATGCTGACAGGGGAAGGGAGGGGAAGATGTGACTGGTAGTGGCATCACGCTGGAGGTGGCGAAAATGGCGGAGGATGATCCTTTGGATATGGAGGCTGGTGGGATGAAAAGTGAGGACAAGGGGAACCCTGTCACGGTTCTGGGAGGGAGGGGAAGGGGTGAGGGTAGAGGTGCGGGGAATGGGTCGGACACGGTTGAGGGCCCTGTCAACCACAGTGGGGGGAAATCCTCGGTTGAGGAAAAAGGAGGTCATATCAGAAGCACCGTCATGGAAGGTAGCATCATCAGAGCAGATGCGTCGGAGACGGAGAAACTGGGAGAATGGAATGGAGTCCTTACAGGAGGTAGGGTGTGAAGAAGTGTAGTCGAGGTAGCTGTGGGAGTCAGTGGGCTTATAATGGATATTGGTAGACAACCTATCCCCAGAGATGGAGACAGAGAAGTCGAGGAAGGGAAGGGAAGTGTCAGAGATGGACCATGTAAAGGTGAGAGAAGGGTGGAAATTGGAAGCAAAGTTGATAAAGTTTTCTAGTTCGGGGCGGGAGCAGGAAACGGCACCGATACAGTCATCAATGTACCGGAAAAAGAGTTGGGGGAGGGGGCCTGAGTAGGACTGGAACAAAGAATGCTCGACATATCCCACAAAAAGACAGGCATAACTAGGACCCATGCGGGTACCCATAGCGACACCTTTTACTTGAAGGAAATGCATGGAGTTGAAGGAGAAGTTGTTCAATGTGAGAACAAGTTCAGCCAGGCGGAGGAGGGTGTTGGTGGATGGAGACTGGTTGGGCCTCTGTTCCAGGAAGAAGCGGAGAGCCCTCAAACCATCCTGGTGGGGGATGGAGGTGTAGAGCGATTGGACGTCCATAGTGAAGAGGAGGCGGTTGGGACCAGGAAACTGGAAATTATTTTTTCTTCCTTTTTTTTTTTGCATTCCTTTTTACATTTTTTACAATCTTTTTTTGCATTTATTTCATTTCATCTTAGTTTGTTCAGTTTGCTTACCCACTGTTTTTTTCAGGTTGTTTTTCTTCAGGTTTGCACTTGCTGATGTTCAATATTCAGTATATTCACACCTAATCTGTACTAATGCTTTGTCTTTCAACACATCATTAACATATTGTTTGCCTTTGCTCCGTGACCTTTTGGTCAGCTATGTGGCCTGGTCCAATCTGCACCTTCTCCTTTGTTATCTCTTGCCCAACCCCCACCTCACTTGTTTATAATCTGTGACTTTTCTAATATTTGTCAGTTCCGAAGAAGGGTCACTGACCCGAAACGTTAACTCTGCTTCTCTTTCCACAGATGCTGCCAGACCTGCTGAGTGAATCCAGCATTTCTTGTTTTTGTTTCAGATTTCCAGCATCCGCAGTATTTTGCTTTTCTAAAAGTACAGAAGACTTGTGCTCCAGAACTGGCAGCACCTCTCACCAAGTTGTTCCAGTACAGCTGCAACACTAGCATCTACCCAGCAATGTGGAAAATTGCCCAAGTATGTCCTGTACACAAAACTCCAACCTGGCCAATTATCAGATACAAAAACAAGAAATGCTGGAGTCACTCAGCAGGTCTGGCAGCATCTGTGGAAAGAGAAGCAGAGTTAACATTTCGGGTCAGTGACCCTTCTTCGGAACTGACAAATATTAGAAAAGTCACAGATTATAAACAAGTGAGGTGGGGGTGGGGCAAGAGATAACAAAGGAGAAGGTGCAGATTGGACCAGGCCACATAGCTGACCAAAAGGTCACGGAGCAAAGGCAAACAATATGTTAATGGTGTGTTGAAAGACAAAGCATTAGTAAAGATTAGGTGTGAATACACTGAGTATTGAACAGCAGCAAGTGCAAACCTGAAGAAAAACAACCTGAAAAAAACAGTGGGTAAGCAAACTGAACCAATTATCCAATTATCAGTCTACTTTTGATCATCAGCAAAGTGGTGGAAGGGGTCGTTGACAGTGCTATCAAGAGGCACTTACACAGCAATAACCTTCTCAGTGACATTCAGTTTTGGTTCTGCCTGGGCCACTCAGCTCCTGTCCTCATTACAGCCTTGGTCCAAACATAGAAAAAAGAGCTGAACTCCAGAGGTAAGGTGAGAGTGACTGCCCTTGATAGCAAGACAGCATTTGACCGAGTATGGCATCAAGAGCCCTAGCAAAACTGGAGTCAATGGGAATCAGGTGGAAAACTCTCCGCTGGTTGGAGTTATACCTGGCACAAAGGAAGATGGCTGTGGTTCTTGGAGGTCTATCATCTCAGCTCCAGGACATCACTGAGGAGTTCCTCAGGGTAGTGTCTTAGGCCCAACCATCTTCAGCTGCTTCATCAATGACCTTCCCTCCATTATAAGGTCAGAAGTGGGGATGTTCGCTGATGATTGCACAATGATCAGCACCATTTGTGACTCCTCAGAAACTATAACAGTCTGTGCCTAGATGTAGCAAGACCTGGACAATATCCAGGCTTGGACTGATAAGTGGCAAGTAACATTTGTGCCACACAAGAGCCAGGAAATGACATCTCCAACAAGAGAGAATCTAACCATTTCCTCTTGATGGTCAATGGCATTACCATTGCTGAATCCCCCACTATCAACATCCTGAGGGTTACCATTTATCAGAAACTGAACTGGAGTAGCCATATAAATACAGTGGCTGCAAGAGCAGGTTAGAGGTTGGGAATTTTGTGGGGAGTAACTCACCTCCTGTCTCCCCAATGCCTGTCCACCATCTTGAAGACACAAATCAGGAGTGTGATGGAGATACTCTTCACTTGCTTCAATGAGTGTCGCTCCAACAACACTCAAGAAGCTCGACACCATCCAGGACAAAGCAGCTCACACTTTTGGAAATGTTGCTGGTCAGACATCAATCCATACCATGGAGCTAATGTAGCCTTCCTATAACCAAAATTCCAAATCTCTTTGCACAGATAGGTAAACGGAACTTTTGAAGGAAACCCAAGGACCAAGGAGGATAGAGATGGGTATGATTCACCCTGTTTTCTTGGATATCCTGTGCTGAGGTGGGCCCAAGATGCAGCTGTTGTGCAAGAGAAGCCTCCCAGACATGTGCAGCAGCAGCTGAGAACGCAACGAAGAGCACAGATACAGCAGCGAGTATATAGAACTCACCTGACATACCTGCAGATGTCTGAGCGGAACTGCCGGAGAAGACTGTGGCTGTCCATAGAGGCCATCACAGAACTCTGTGCATTGCTCAATGATGATTTACAACCAATGGGTTTTGTTGGTCACCCAATATCTGTGGCCGTGAAGATTACTGTGGCCCTAAACTTTTATGCCTCTGGATCATTCCAGGGATCCACTAGGGACATTTGTGGGGTCTCTCAATCCACAGTGCATTGCCACACCAAGGAGGTGACCAATGCTCTGTTCAGAAGGGCCGGCAACTGTGTCCGCTAAAGGACAGACCCTGAACGTCAGGCCGAGAGGGCCATTGGATTTGGGGCCATTGCAAGATTCCCACAGGTCCAAGGTGTGATCGACTGCATGTGGCCATCAAGTCTCCGACGGACCAAGCAGCCGCCTTCAACAGGAAGGGATTTCATTCCATTAATGTACAACTGGTATGCGACCACAGAAAGCACTTCCTCCAAGTGTGTGCAGGCTTCCCGGGAAGCTGCCACAACTCATTCATTCTTCGGCAGTACCAGGTGCCACATCTTTTCTCTCCCCCCGCTCACCTTCAGGGGTGGATTCTCAGAGATAAAGGCTACCCATTGAAGGCTTCTGACGCCTGTAAAGAACCCCAACAATGATGCAGAGGAGCGTTACAACACCTGTCACGGCTCCACCACAGCAACCATCGAGCAGACCATCGGTATGCTGAAGATGTGGTTCCGCTGCCTCGATACATCTGGTGGAGCCCTTCAGTATGCCCCACAGAAGGTTGGGTGCATCATTGTGGTCTGCTGCGTTCTACATAACAAGCACTACAGAGGGGGGCGGCATTGCCAGAGGAAGACATGTGGGAGTGTGAAACCTCCTTTGATGAAGAGGACACAGAGGGCACACAAGGCCAAGCAGCCATGGAAGATCGTAGTAGAGTGATGGAGGGCAGACTTCCTGAGCAGTGCACAAGGAAGGCAAGGCAGAGCCTTATAATGGAGCGTTTCCGAAATCCAGGACTTGCAATGACCAAAACTCACCCTCATGCATGTAGTATGAAGTTTTTTGCCTCCGTAGTATCTTGCCCTCCAGCATGAATGGCAATATCCAATTCAGACAGTGCCCATGTGGCATTATTCAAGTAAGTGGTCACTTTACCAATGTAGTAAGGCATTTGATGGGAGTGCAGTAGTTACACCCACGCCATGGTGGAATGCGGTTATCCATCAATGAAGGCTGAAGATTTGCACCAATGAACTTTTACTTACATTAAACATGAGATATCTATTTCACCCATGAGTACCCATGTGTGTCAAGGTGTCTTTTTTATACGTTTGTGTGTACTCCTGCATGTACATCCCCTGCGAGAGCAGCTGGACTGGAGGCAGGCTGCTGATCATGATGCCTTTTGGCTTGGGATGACTTTGACGGCCATCCTCTGGATGCCTGAGGCCTGAAGGGCCTTGGCTGCTTGAAGGATTCTTGCAGTTAGGCATCGCGGCTGCTGGAGTTTGGCTCAGTGGCGGAGGGGATGAGGAGTCGGTGTGCACACTCGAATCACCCTGAGGGCAGAGCCGAGGTGTGGCGCGCATCCTCTCCCCCTCCCTCTCAAGGCTCCTTGGAGCCTCCCAGTTCACCGGAGAAGGACTAGGAGCTGGAACATTCTCCAGCCTCCTGGTTCTTATCTCGCCCTGCCACTGCTGAGTGGACCTCATGGTCAAGGTGAGGGTTTGTAGGTTATTGTGCCTCTATGGAATGTGGCTGTTCAAGAGGGTCGCCAACCTCTTGATGGATGAAGCCATGTGCTCATATGCCTGGGATATGGTAGCAGTTATGTCATGGATCGACTCCCCCAATGTCTGCTCAAGGCTATGCATGACCTCTAGCATCTCCTCCAGATGTTGCCTGACTTCTCCCTGCAACTCCAGCATGTCCTATGCTGTCGAAGCCAGAGGCTTTTCATCAGCCTGGAGCTCAGCTTGGGCCTGGCCACCTCGGGTATGTGTGTTGTGCTGCCACCAGATTGTGACCCTGATTGTAAAGCCGAGCAGATTCCCACTGAGGTGAAAGTATCTGTGCTGTTGCAAGGTGCAGTAGATTCATGGGATGGTGCCTCCTCTGAGTGCTTCTCGCCCTCAGATGTTGTCGTCAGTCTATTGGGGCCTGTAGTCTCCTGCGAATGGCGGCCTGCAAGATACAATGCAAATAACATATGTGTGGGTTAGGCTACACATTTCCCATTAAGGACAGCATGCCAAAGCTAATTCACTATGACTATTGTATTTTTATCTGATTGGCAATAATCATTCTCTTGTGCTGGGCCCCCGAGGTCCACCCCTGAGATGGTGCATCCTCTTTGGCTCCCAGCTAGTAGCAGTGCCTCCCCTTTGGCCTGACTTAAAGGATACAGGTAGGGCACTACATCTCCAGTCCGGGCTGTCTCTCTCCTGTTATGGGCCCTCTGCTGAAAGAGCAAGAATGCAGATATTGAATATTGCCAAACCTCAATATCACGGTTCTACTAACGTGGACGCTTCATCAACACCTGGAGCATGCTTTGTCTGACATACCGACTCATACTCTCGCAACTCAAAACTGGGCATCCATGAGGCGCTGTGGGCCATCAGCAGCAGCAGAATTGTATTCAACCACAATCTGTAACCTCATGCCCGGCATATCACCCACTCTACCATTACCATCAAGACAGGGGACCAACCCTGCTTCAATGAAGAGTGTAGGAGGTCATGCAGGAGCTGCACTAGGCATACCTAGAAAGGAGATGTCAACCTGGTGAAGCTACAACATAGGACTACTTGCAGGACAAACAGCAGAAGCAGCATTCAACAGACAGGGTTAAGCGATCCCACAACCAACAGATCAGATCTATGCTCTGCAGTTGTGCTACATCCAGTCGTGAATGGTGCTGGACAATTAAACAACTGGCAGGAGGAAGAGGCTGCACAAATATCCCCATCCTCAATGATGGGGGAGCCCAGCACATCAGTGCAAAAGACAAGGCTGACGCATTTGCATCCATCTTCAGCCAGAAGTGCCGAGTGGATGATCCATCTCAGACTCATCCTGAGGTCCCCAGCATCACAGATGCCAGTCTTCAGCCAATCTGATTCACTCCATGTGATATCAAGAAATGGCTGAAGGTACTAATGCTGCAAAGGCTACGGGCCCTGACAACTTTCTGGCAATAGTACTGAAGACCTGTGCTCCAGATCTAGCTGCGTCCCTAGCCAAGCTGTTCCAGTACAGCTACAACACTGGCATCTACCCAGCAATGTGGAAAATTGCCCAATTATGTCCTGTGCACAAAAAACAGGGCAAATCTAACCCAGCCAATTACTGCCCTATCAGTCTACTCCCAATCATCAGCAAAGTGTTGGAAAGTGTCATCAACAGTGCCATCAAGCGACACTTGCTTAGCAATAACCTGCTCAGTGACGCTCAGCTTGGGTTCTGCCAGGGCCACTCAGCTCCTGACCTCATTACAGCCTTGGTCCAAACATGGACAAAAGAGTTGAACCCAAGAGGTGAGGTGAGAGTGACTGCCCTTGACATCAAGGCAGCATTTGACCGAGTATGGCTTCAAGGAGCCCTAGCAAAACTGGAGTCAATGGGAATCAGGGGGAAAACTCACTGCTGCTTGGAGCACAAAGGAAGATAGTTGTGGTTATTGCAGGTCAATTATCTCAGTCCCTGGACATCACTGCAGGAGTTCCTCAGCGTAGTGTCTTAGGTCCAACCATTTTCAGCTGCTTCATCAATGACCTTCCCTTCATCATAAAGTCAGAAATGGGGATTTTCGCTGATGATTGCACAATGTTCAGCACCATTCGCAACTCCTCAGATACTGAAGCAGCCCATGTGCATATGCAGCAAGACCTGGACAATATCCAGGCTTGGACTGATAAGTGGCAAGTAACATTCGCATCACACAAGAGCCAGACAATGACCATCTCCAACAAGAGAGAATCTAACCATCTCCCCTTGACGCTCAACGGCATTACCATCGCTGAATCCTCCACTATTAACATCCTCGGGTCGCCATTGACCAGAAAGTGAATGGGACCAAATGCATAAATGCAGTGGCTAAAAGAGGTCAGAGGCTGGGAATTCTGAGGCGAGTAACTCACCTCCTGACTTTCCAAAACTTATCCACCATCTACAAGGCACAAGTCAGGAGTGTGATGGAATACTCTCCACTTGCCTGGATGGGTGCAGCACCAACAACACTCAAGAAACCCGACACCATCCAGGACAAAGCAGCCCGCTTGATTGGCACCCCATTCACCACCTTCAACATTCATTCCCTTCACCGCAGACACACAAGATGCACTGCAGCAACTCACCAAGGCTCCTTCAACAGCACCTTCCAAACCTGCGACCTCTACTACTTAGAAGGACAAGGGCAGCAGATGGATGGGAACACCACAACCTGCAAGTTCTCCTCCAAACCATACGTCATTCTTACTTGGAACTATATCGCCGTTCCTTCACTGTCGCTGGGTCAAAATCCTGGAACTCTCTCCCTAACAGCACTGTGAGTGTATCTACACCCCAAGGACTGCAACGGTTCTAGAAGGTTGCTCACCACCACCTTCTCATGGGCATTTAGGGATGGGCAATAAATGTTGGCCTAGCCAGTGACGCCCACATCCCCTGAACAAATAAAAAAATGATGATGCACTATTTCATGAGCAGGTTTAAGTGCTTTGAGGTAAAATATTGTGAAAGTTTTATTGTGTGCTAATTAAATACTGTGGGCCTTTGTGATGAGTGATGATTAAACTTTCCATTGGCAAAATTTAGCTAGAGCAGTTTGTTGAAGAATTTAGCTAAGCTTCCCAGTTCCTAGAAAATAGCTCACAAAGATGCTGTCAGATAGACTGATGCATGTATTTAACATGGACATGCAGTCTCTTAGTTCAAAACTCACTTAATTCATAATTATCTGCATCTCCATTTGCTGTGTTCTTCATGTTTCTTTATTCAAATCGTTGAATGATTCAATTTTTAAAGCAAAAAATATGTGATTATCAGTAATACACAGACACGATGGGCCGAAGGGCCTGTTTCTGTGCTGTACGACTCTATGACAATAATAGCCTGGATATAATATTGCTGATAATTGCTTAATTGAAGTGACTGAACTCTGCACAAAAATGGTCCTATTTGTAAATCTTTATTGTAATGAGGAAAAAATGTCAGTAGTTAACTGTGAAAAACTGTTAATTATGTGGAAAACATACAATACAAAGTTACAGTATTGAGCTGATGCAAAATATTGATGTCTCTGGTTAAGTTTTAGTGTTTCATACATAGCATGCTGCACTTTAATGTCTTTAATTTTTGGATTCAGCATTGACTTTTTTTCCACACACATTGTGAAACACTTTTATACTTTTTTATGAGAAGCAAGAGATGAAACGTTTCACCCATAAAATAAGGACTGTCAGCACTGCCAAATAGAACCTTTTTTTCTCTGTTGTGGTCATTGATCTAATCCATTTTGGGTCATTACTTGCACAAGTGAGACGAAAGAGAACATGAATGTGACAGTTCTTACCTTTAAGTCATAAAATTGTACACCTTGTAACCACAGCCATGTTGACGACTGTTGATATATGACTCATGTTGCCCTGCTCTTTAGTTCAGATTTCAGATTGCGATACTTATTCTCCAGACTGTCAATCCTAAATTGTTCAGAGCTGCACTAATCAAATTCATTCCAGGCTTTCTATTTCATAGATTTGTGCCCATGCTAGATTAGTCAAAGTTAACCAGAAATCAATGTAGGCATTTTCTTCTGCTCAAAAAAAAGGATGAAAAGAAAGTTTGTTTTGTTTTATTTTTGAACAGATAACAAAATTGTGTAAATTTGGAGCTTTGAAATGTACAGGTCTTAAGTTTGTATATTTGTCATCAGGAGCAATAAGATCGTAAAAAGATGGTAGCCAATCTGTAATAATGAGTTTTTATAACCCCATTTTTTCCATTCAACCATTTCTCCTCTTGTTTCCTTCTCTCAGCTGTGAAAGTAAGGAAGGATGCAGCAGTTTCAGGCAGGGAAATATTTTCTTTCCCATCTTTTCCTTGCCTACCTATACTTAGGAAATTGTGGCAGTTTATGCATTAGACTTGCCTACAACTGTGACAAATGTGCTCTATAATTGGACAACATTGATTTATAATTGGCTACTGGATTGACTTGGTTTTGTCCCACGAATCTGTTTTTCTTTGTAATGGTAATATTTCTAAATAGAAATAAGGATGGACACACACTGCTGCCTTGAACAGCGGTTTCATCAGTTAAAGGTATGGATACAACATCAGCTGTTTTTCTCTTTCCAGTCAGATCATGGTCAGCTCCAGGCCCTGAATAAACGACTGCATCTTCTCTTCCCCAAACTCCAGCTAATGCCTTCCAAAAGCTACCATCCCAAAACTTAGTTTCCTCATCAGATATACAAAACAGGTTTCTGCTTTCAATTTGGTGGAATGACCTACTCAGAACCTTGATGTTCAATGCTGTATTCTCAGCAACTGCTTAATTCAGATCCTCATCTGATGTCATATCCAATGTGGTGCTGTCTCTCCCTATAGAGTACACTCTCACAGTGCGGAGTCCTTGTTACCTGTAGCAACTCCCCTATTTCTATTAAATACATTGACAAAAGTTATTTCCTGTGTACTTCAAATGTTGCTCCACATATTCTATTCACTTTGTCCAGGAAACGATCTTATTGCTAAATTGATTGAGTCTTGTAAAATGTAATATAGCTTATGCAAATCACATTAGGTTTATTACGAAACTGTTCTAACCAAATTATTATGTGGGGTTCTGCACGGCTCAGTACTATGTCCCCTGCTTTTTGTGTTAGATATTAATGATTTGGACATAAATGTAGGGGGGGGTGATCAAGAGGTTTGCAGCTGACACAAAAATTGGCCATGTGGTAGATAGTGAGGAGGATAGCTATAGACTGCAGAAAAATATCAATGGCCTGGTAAGGTGGGCAGAAAAGTGGCAAATGGAATTCAACCCAGAGAAGTGTGAGGTTATGCATTTGGGGAGGTCAGACAAGGCAAAGAAATACACAATAAATGGGAGGATACTGAGAGGTGTAGAGGAAATGAGGGACTTTGGAGTGAATGTCCACAGATCCCTGAAGGTAGCAGGACAGGTAGGTAAGGCAGTTAAGAAGGATATGGAATCCTTTCCTTTATTAGCCGAGGTATAGAATATAAGAGCAGGGAGGTTATGCTAGAACTGTATAAATCATTGGTTAGGCCACAACTTGAGTACTGTACAGTTCTGGTCACCTCATTACAGAAAGGATGTAATTGTACTAGAGAGGGTACAGAGGAGATTTACGAGGGTGCTACCAGGACTGGAAAAATGCAGCTATGAGGAAAGATTGGATAGGCTGGGGTTGTTCTCCTTGGAACAGAGGAGGCTGCGGGGAGATTTGATTGAAATGCACAAAATTGTCAGGGGCCTGGATAGAGTGGAGATGAAGGGTCTATTCACCTTAGCAGAGAGGTCAGTGATGAGGGGGCATAGATTTAAAGTGATTGGTAGAATGATTAGAGGAGGATGAGGAAAGAGTTTTTCACCCAGAGGGTGGTGGGGGTCTGGAACTCGCTGCCTGAAAAGGTAGTAGAGGCAGAAACCCTCATCTCATTTAAAAGGCGCTTGAAAGTGCATCTGAAGTGCTGTAATCTGCAGGGCTACGGACTAAATGCTGGAAGGTGGGATTCGGCTGGGTGGCTCTTTTTTTCGGCCGGCACAGATACAGGGGCTAGGTAGCCTCTTTCTGTGCCATAAACCTTCTATGATTCTAACTTCCTGCCTGAAGAAAGACAACCCACTTACAAACCTTATGCTGCTGAGTAAGGCCTTGGTACTGAGCAGCATGTTGATTCATAGTAAAGGGATCAGAAAATTCACAATCATAATGGATTTACATTGGACCTTCTGAATAGAATATATAGACAATGTATGTCATTAAACCTGACAGTTGTTGTTGTAGACAGAAGCTGGATCTCAACCGTCACTCCAAGTTAGTTAAAATGTTTAGTATGATTTTTTCTGTTGTTGCGTCTGGTATCAGGCCTATTTGTAGTATTATTTCCTCTATCGGTGTGGTCTTTCACTAATTTCCACTTAATCCACTTCTTTACTGGAGAGTGGTGAGAATGTGGAACTACCTACCACATGGAGTGGCTGAGGTGATTAACATAGGTGCACTTAAGGAGAAGTTGGCTAAGTATATGAGGGAGGAAGGAATAGACGGATCTGTTGATAGGCTGAGATGAACTAAGATGGGAGGAGGCTCATGTGGAGCATAATCACCAGCATGGGTCAAATAGCCTGTTGCTGTGTTGTGTAATTCTATATAAATAGTCCAGTCATTGTTTACACTTACTGAGAACTGACGTTAAAATAACTGGAGTGCAGCAGATAACAAACTATTTAGGTACAGAAGATTAAGGGGTGACTCCATAGAATCCTCTCTGCCTCTTATAACAGACATCTATGAGAATAGCCTACCACCTCAAGCCCATTGCAATGCGATTGACTACCAGGGAGGCAGGTGGTTATGTCATCTGGAGGAACAGTCCAAACATGAGCACAATTCTCTGTGCCTTCTAAAGTGGTCACAGTCCTGAATTCTTATGGTTCAGAGTCCTTTAATGCTACCATGAGGGATTTGATAGAAATAAAAGGTTCATCAATATACTGACACATCCAGATGTCAGTGAAGCTCTGCTAAGGCACACACTTAGTCACCAAGCCACAGCAGCAGACTCTAGGCAGCAAGATTTTTCCCAAGGGTGTAGGACATTATCAGTTGCACACATGCCCTTTCAGAGTCCATAAAGCAAAACTGCCAGAAAAAAGTAGAAAAGATTATTACTTAATCAATGTGAATGTAATGCCAGCCTCAGCATCCTACACATTAATGCCAGGTGTCCTGGAAGCTGCCATGATTCATTCACCCCACAACACTCCAACATTTAAGATTTGTTCCATTAGAGATGGCAGACTGGATGAATAGCTCCTGGAGGATCTTGGGTATCTTCTTTGACTTTGGTGGATGACATCAGTCAGCCAATAGGATGGAGGAGCAGTGCAGTGAGGTACTGAACAAAATCAGGGAAAGCCTTTGAGCAGTGTTTTGGAATCTTGATGCAACAATTTCATTGCATGGATAATTCGAAAGGTGTTTTGGTTCATTTTTCTATCAGTCCCCTCACACAGGAGCCTAAAAACAAGTGTGCGTGGGGTCTCTACAGAGCAACTGCGCTTCATAGTATGTTAACTAAAAATAGGACTATAAACCTTCATTGCTACATTGCTCACATATTTCATTATTAACAAGTTATACTCCTGAACCAATGAAGTAAAGGAAATCTCATCTAACAGAGAATTTTACTGACCATTTCAGGTTGTTGCATGAAAGATTGTTGTCGGTTAAACCTCTAACCTGATTCTAACCATGTGACACCTCAGAACAATGTGATCCTCACAAACATTGAAATGAATGTGAGGGAGTGCAATGGGTTCTGTAAGGGTTTTGCACACCTTCCCACTGAAGTTGCAATTCTGTGTTCATCCCGGGTGATGCTTAATAGACAGGCAATAAAGGAAAATTTATTCCCTAATGTTTATTCATTTTCTTTGCCGTTTTGCCTTAAAATGGGTGTGTTACGACCAAGGCAGGAGGAGTGCACTGTCTTTCTCCAGTTCCATTTCTCTGCAGGTCAAAAAAACAACCAGGTGAGAAAGGTGTCTCGGGGTCTTTTACTGTCTTCACCTGGTCTTATTGTAACAGGGTTTAATTTTTAAACATACTGGGCTGGATTTTATGTTGGGTGGAGGGAAGCTGGCTACCGACGTAAAATTCGATGGCGAACCCGCTTCTGCCTAGCCTGGGGATCCATCCCATATTTTAAGGGTCCCCAGGCTTTAAATGTTCCAAGGCGGGATTTCCACCCACTTGAGGGAGGAAGTCCCACCTCATTGAGCTGCCGGCCAATCACAGGCCAGCAGCTCTTAGTCCCAGCAGCGCCACCGGGAGCGGTGACCGATGCTGGGACTGCAGCCCAGCTGAGGACATGGAGCCAGGACTGCAGGTAAGTTTGGGTGGCCTCGCCGGGGGTAATCGGTCATGCCCCGGCGAGGCAAGGATGGTCATTTAGGGGGATGTGGGGGGGCATCTTGGGTCCTGGGGATGGTTGAGGAAGCGGGGGCAACCCTCAATTGGCCACTTAAGGGCCTTGATTGACCTGGAGCAGGCGACCTGTTTTCCAAACCCTCCCCCCCCATGTTAAGTGGGGCGGAGGCGGGAGCGGGTCGGGAAGGCCTCCCGCTCGATTATACGCCAACCCCCTGCCACCATCTGGCTCGCTGCGGTGGCGTAAAATTCCGGCCACTGTGTTTTCAGCTCCCCCTTGGTGAATCCTTGTTCACTGCTTTCTAATTATAAGGAAAATAAATGAGCACACCAAGTTTTTTTAGGTTTAAAGAAGGAAACTGAAATTTATTAAAACTTAAACTTAAACTCTAATATGGTTAACAGGATATACGACGCACCCATGCTAGCATGCACATGTGATACACACATGCAAATAGGGACAGAAAAGAGCAGAAGAAAAATAAAGTAGAGAGATTAGAGGCAATATCAGAAGAGTTTCTTGTTTACAGTGCTTAGAGATCACTGTAGTCCTTGATTGTAGGTAGTCTTGCTTTTTGGTAGAGCCCAGTATTCTTCTTAAACCTTGTTCACTGTAGGAGACTTTTCTTGGGGTTCTTGTGTCTTTAATGGGCCTTCAGTTCCATGAGAAAGAGATGAGAGCAGACAGGAGGGAGGTCTTTTCAGTCCAGGAGCAAACAACTTTCTGAGTTCGAATTCCCTGTGGCAAAATCAAATAAAAAAAAAACTCTAACAGTCAGTCAGTCACGTGATGAAACTGGTCTAACCACATCTGTATGTGTGTTAAGCCATTTTAGCAATTAACCTGGAATGCTAGCCTCTCCACCTTCAATGTCTGGTAATCAAAAGTCCATTGTGGATTAAATTTGAGCAGGGAGTGGCCCCTTTGTCTGTTCCAAATGTTGTCTATGCAAAAAAAGGTCCTTCCCGCAAGGGGCCTGGCAATTCCTTGTGATAGGCCCTCTTTTCTTCCCAGCGGCAATTTTAAGTTTTAATGTTCATGTAGCTAAATAATTTGTGCCTCATTCTTGGCAGGTGGGGGCCTGCATAACAATATTTAAATGTATACCCAGTTACTGATGCGGTCAATTATACACTCTATTTTAGTTTCAGAATAAAATCCACCAACCAGGTTTCTTTAATAAACAACAAAAGTATTAATTTATTATAAAATAAGACTTAGTCAATAAAGATGCAAAGCTTTAACACACAATATGAAATATGACAGTAAATAGATATATATATATTCCCTTCTAAATACCCAACACACACACCGGCTAAAGGAAAAATAAAAATGCTTTGGCCAAAGTACTTGTGAATTCTTGAAGAAAAAGGATGATATGTTCCAGATGGCATGCAGTCTGGCATCCGAGTACACGCATAAGGGTCACTGGGATCTTTTCAGAAGTAGTTCATTCAGGAGATGTCGAGAGGAAGTCTTCCAAAAGCTTCTCAGGAGAAATGCGGTATCAGGCGTTACAGCCATCACACACTGGATTTTTTTTGCAGGGTTTTTCAGAGAGTTGGAGAGATGATGAGCTGGGTGTTTCTTTCAGCAGGCTACAAACTCAACTGAGTCAAAACAGTATTCAAAAATAAAACCCACTCTTGAGCACCATAAATCTTGACATGAGAGATTGCAGAGCTCTGAGATGGCAGTACAGAGAAGGTTTACTAGACTAATACCTGGAATGGGCAGGCTGTCTTACGAGAAAAGATTGGACTGGCTAGGCTTGTATCCGCTGGAGTTTAGAAGAATAAGAGGTGACTTGATTGAAACATATGAAATCCTGAGGGGTCTTGACAGAGTGGATGTGGAAAGGATGGTTCCCCTTGTGGGAGAATCTAGAATGAGGGGTCACTGTTTAAAAATAAGGGGTCGCCCATTTAAGACAGAAATGAGGAGAAATTTCTTCTCTCAGAGGTTCATGTGTCTTTTGAATTCTCTTCCTCAAAAGGTGGTGGAAGCAGAGTCTTTGAATATTTTTAAGGCAGAGGTCAATAGATTCTTGACAAGCAAGGGGGTGAAAGATTATTGGGGTAGGAGGGAATGTGGATTAATCAGTTCAGCCATGAACTTATTGAATGGCGGAGCAGGCTCGAAGGGCCGAGTGGCTTACTCCCACTGCTAATTCATATGTTCATATGTCACTTCTCTTGTAAACAACTCCCATAGTCAGAAGGCACCTGTTCTTTACTTAGCTGAAGACATGTGACATCCAGTAAATGTTTTTAAACCGAGTCCTTCCAGTGACCCTTTATAAAAATAGTCCAGCATCTTATGGCATCACTTCTGTCCTCCACCAAATCCATCTCCACACTTCTAAAGCACAGATCCTCAAAACATAATTTCAAAAAATTAAGCACTTTCCTGACAGTTGTAAGAAATAATTAAATAATACATCCAGAAAACTGTATATGATATCATTTAAAATATTGATATAGCTTCAGATTTGTTATATTTAGATGTTATTGGCTGTTCATTCAAACTGGGATAGAAATTAGATTCAAACAAATTTTGAAAAATATTTCACCTGAAAAGACATTGTCAATATCCAGAATTATCGTTAGTTTGACATAACCCTGGAGTAAGAAAATATTTTGCAGTTGAATCATCCAGACTGCATCTTTGCTTGCCCGATGCTATGATCCCTGTGGAGATCAACAAAACTAAAAAAATGAATTTACCGAACAACCTCAAATAGAAAAGCCAAAGGGACAAGATTTCACTTTTATAATTTTTACTTTAATAATCTATCCAAAATCAACATAAGTTAAAAAGGAATTAACAGACAAATCACTGTTAATATATATATTACACGTTATACAGTAGCTATCGGATACAACAATGATAGATCTCACAGAGTTACTGTATGGCACCAATTACAGCCATAAAGTTCTTCAAAACTCTGAACTTCCTCAGGTAGATCTCCAGCTCCTTTCTTCCAAGATGCAGCCACTGATTCTCATCCGACAGCAGTTCCCCTTCATCCCAAATTCCACGGGTCTGGTCTTTACCCAAAACGGTGCACTTCTCCGGAACATTTTCAGCTCTGCTCACGTCAGGCTTGATGGTATGGATCCACCAGTGCTACCTTTATCTCAGCCCTTCAATGACATCCTGTGCACTGTATGGCTGGGTCTGAGGAATCTGTTACTCTAAGTAACAGAAACAGCTCCTGGATCCAGCCTTCACTTCCTTCAGCCTGCCTGCACTGCATCCTCCTGCCATCTGAGTTCCAATGGCTCTGTGTCACTTTTTTGTTTTGTTCCAACCAGTTTCAGTTTCCCCAGAAACCTAAGGTTTTGTTTCAGTTTCTATTAGGATAGTCTGTCCCAGTTCCTCACTGTCTGTTCCAGTACCTCACAGTCTGACTCAGAAAAAGAAACGAGCTTTGCAACCAGGGTCAGTGCACTTATCAGAACATTCGACAAGTCATCTGTTCAGACAACAGCTCGCACATGCTCTCCCACTGGTCCCGCAGATGCAGATTCCATGACCCCTACACTTAAAATAGCGGAAAACACTATTGGCTGTCAGTGGAATTATCTTACCAGGAATGCAGTTGGTAGCTGCTCAGAAGATGAATGATAGAAATGGGGAGGAGTTACAGATTAAGGTCTGCCTGATTATACTTGTCTAGTTGACAATAATTATTTATGATGTACAATGAATCAGTTGAAGAAGCATTTATTCAGCATGTTGATTACAATCTGATGTTTCATTACAAAGAGGTTGAGCCTAGTCGCACTGGCAATGGTTTTGCTGCGTTTAATGAGTGTGTTTGCTGACAAGTAAAGTTTATGTGACCCACTACAGCCTCAAATAGTGAGCCACTTGCCTTGGTGACAGGATAATAACTGCTGCTGTAAATTTAGGTTACTGCCTCTACTATCTGTGAAAATTGTTAGAATTGATCTGAGGGATGCAAACAACTGTCCTGTACTTTAGAACTAAATTCTACGTATTAGCAAAGGGGGAAAGAGTGAGTTATTTTTAAATCATTCATAGGATGTGATCATTGCTGGCAAGCACAGCATTTGTTGCCCATCCTTAATTGCCCATGAGAAGATGGTGGTGAGTTGCCTTCTTGGACCGCTGCAATCTATGTAGTGTAGATACACTCACAGTGCTGTTACGAAGGGAGTTCCAGGATTTTGACCCAGCGACAGTGAAGGAATAGCAATATATTTCCAAGGCAGGATACTGAGAACTCCGTGTCCATATGCAGCAAGACCTGGACAATATTCAGGCTTGGACTGATAAATGGAAAGTAACATTCATGCCACACAAGTGCCAGGCAATAACCATCTCCAAAAAGAGAAAATCTAATCATCTCCCCTTGTTGTTCAATGGCATTACCATCACTGAATCCCTCACTATCAACATCCTGGGGGTTACTATTGACCAGAATCTGAACTGGACCAGCCACATAAATACTGTGGCTACAAGAGCAGGTCAGAGGCTGGGAATCCTGAGGCGAGTAACTCACCTCCTGACTCCCCAAAACCTGTCCAACATCTACAAGGCACAAGTCAGGAGTGTGATGGAATACTCTCCACTTGCCTGGATGGGTGCAGCTCCAACAACACTGCTTTCACTGTGCGTCGGTGGTGGAGGGAGTAAATGTTTGTAAATGGGGTGCCAATCAAGCGGGCTGCTTTGTCTTGGATGGTGTCGAGCTTCTTGAGTGTTGTTGGAGCTGCACCCATCCAGGCAAGTGGAGAGTATTCCATCACACTCCTGATTTGTGTGGCACAAATGTTACTTGCCACTTATCAGCCCAAGCCTGGATATTGTCCAGGTCTTGCTGCATTTCTACTCTTCAGTATCTGAGGAGTCGCGATTAATGCTGAGCATTGTGCAATCATCAGCAAACATCCCCACTTCTGACCTTATGGTTGAATGAAGGTCATTGATGAAGTAGTTGAAGATGGTTGGACCTAGGACAGTACCCTGAGGAACTCCTGCAGTGATGTCCTGGAGCTCAGATGATTGACCTCCAACAATCACAGCCATGACTCCAACCAGCGGAGAGTTTTTCCTTGGATTCCCATTGACTCCAGTTTTGCTAGGGCTCATTGATGCCATACTCGATCAAATGTTGCCTTGATGTCAAGCGCCGTCACTCTCACCTCACCTCTGGAGTTCAGCTCTTTTATCCATGTTTGAACCAAGGCTGTAATGAGATCAGGAGCTGAGTGGCCCTGGTGGAACCCAAACTGAGCGTCACTGAGCAGGTTATTGCTAAGCAAGAGCCACTTGACAACACTGTCGATGACACCTTCCATCACTTTACTGATGATCGAGAGTAGACAGATAGGGTGGTAATTGGCTGGGTTGGACTTGTCCTGCTTTTTGTGTAAAGGACATACTTGGGCAATTTTCCACAGTGCCGGGTAGATGCCAGAGTTGTAGCTGTATTAGAAGAGCTTGGCTAGGGGCGCGGCAAGTTCTGGAGCACAGGTCTTCAGTACTATTGCCGGAATATTGTCAGGGTCCTTAGCCTTTGCAGTATCCAGTGCCTTCAGTCGTTTCTTAATATCACGTCGAGTGAATCGACTTGATTGAAGACTGGCATCTGTGATGCTGGGGACCTCTGGAGGAGGCCGAGATGAATCATCAACTCGGCACTTCTGGCTGAAGATTGTTGCAAATGTTTCAGCCTTATCTTTTGCACTGAAATACTGGACTCGCCCATCATTGAGGATGGGGATGTTTGTGGAGCTACCTCCCCCAGCTAGTTGTTTAATTGTCCACCACCATTCACGGCTGGATGTGGCAGGACTGCAGAGCTTAGATCTGATCTGTTGGTTATGGGATCGCTTAGCTCTGTCTATTGCATGCTGCTTATGCAGTTTGGCACGCAAGTAGTCCTGGGTTGTAGCTTCACCAAGTTGGCACCTTATTTTGAGGAATGCCTGGCGTTGCTGCTGGCATGCCCTCCTGCACTCTTCATTGCATTTCTAATGGTGATCAGGACCAAAAATATTTTATCAGGTCATTTTCTTCTCCCAAGTTATAGAGTGGGTGAGTGTTTTCAGCTGGAACTTCTTTTGAATTTCTTGAGCATTGAGAGTTACTACTTTAATTATATTACTGCAAAGTGCAGGAAATTAATTGGCAGCAGATTACCTGGAAATATCCCTGATCTATAATACCTGGGTTAGATGATGTAATCAAATCTCAAATATCCTAACAATGTGTTGAAATCATGAATGTACTCCCAGAAATAATTGAGTTTGCCTTTTGTTTTTGAAGTGTTTTTGGAAGTTTTCTGTTTGATTTCATCAACAGCTTTTTTCTCATTCTCACTTCCACCACAGACACCAATTTTGTGCAGCTCTGCTTCAGATATAAAAACAGTTCTCCAGTGTTTTGACACAAAACTAGAATTCTAATTCATTAACAGACAAGAAGAGTAATAGTAACAAGAATGAGAAATAGTACACTTTCTGTGGGTTATTTTCATTCCTCGAAGGTTGGTGCAGCAGTGGTGCTGCATTGAGGAAAGTTGTCTGGGATTCTCAGTTCCATTCCCAATGCTTCCAAAATCTTTCTTGCAATAGCTTCTCCTCCATCAGCCAATCAGTGACCTCTGCAGTATCCCAGTGTTCCACTCTTGACTCCCTCTTTTCCTTGTTTACATGTTGCCCCTCAGGAACATTATCCCTAATTATGGTGTCAGCAACAACGACATCGACTTTCATTTAAATATAGCGCCTTTAATGTAGAAGAATGTCCCAAGGTACTTCATAGAGGTGTAACAAAACAAAAAGATGCTGAGCCAGAGGAGGAGGTACTGGGAGGTGTGACCAAAACATGGATAAAGAGCTGGATTTAAAGGAATATCTTGAACGAGGAGAGATAGAGAGGCCAAGGAACATAGGGAGGGAATTCTAGAGCATGAGGCCGAGGCAGCAGAAGGCAATGCTTTCAATGATGGGTGAAGGGTAGGGATAGACACCAACATGTTGCACCATGAACATTTGACAATATTATTGGCTCAGCCGTGGACATGGGGGCAATTAATTTGTGTATAAAGTGTATAACCAACTAATGCCATCAAAACACAGTCTGATTTAAAACACATTTCTCCCTATTTTAGTGAGATACCTGACATTGATTTTGCTTGTACAAGTTGTCGATGTCTGCCCACACACTTGATGTAGCGATGTGGAGAATTCGGAGTGATCTTGATCTCTTTCTCTCCCCTCTCTCTCCCTCTCTGTGTCCATCCCTCTCCCCTCTCTGTGTCCATTCCTCTCCCCTTGGTGTCCTTCTTTCTCCTCTCTCTCTCTCTCCCCCCGTGTCCCTCTCTTCCCCCTCTGTGTTCATCTCTCTCCCCCATCTCCCCTCTCTGTGTCCATCTCTCCCCCTTCTCTCTTCCCTCTCCATGTCCCTCTCTTCCCCCCCACTCCCCCCCTACTCTCTCTGCCCCTCTCTGTATCTCTCTCTCTCTCTTTCCCCCTCTGTGTCACCCCCAGTCTCTCTCTTCCCCCACCATGAACCAGGAGCAGAGAGACATTGCTGCTCGGCATCAGCCCTGCACTCTGAGAGAAACCAAAGCCTTTGAAGAACTAAGAATGTAGACTGACTGCTTAAAAAAAACAGCTGACTCAAAGACGTCTTCCCTTTTCAGTTCTATCATTGCTCTCCTGTGCGCTATCCTATCGGTTCTGTTCACACCAACACTCTCCAGGACTGAATCCCCAGGTCTGACACGGTCAGGGAGCACTTGCTAGGAAATCACAGACCCCAGTGCCTGACTTCCCATCAATTTAACTGCATGGACAGAAAATCATGCAGGCCGGTGATGTCTCAACCAGCTCTGCCTCAAGCGTTCCTCTGCACTGGGAGCCCCCCCAACACAGGTTCGCTCAGTCCGCAAGCAGGACCCTGAGCTTCTGGTTGCTTGCTATTTCAACACTCCCCCCTGCTCTCATGCTCACATCTCTGTCCTGGGATTGCTGCAATATTCCAGTGAACATCAACGCAAGCTCGAGGAACAGCATCTCATTTTCCGATTAGGCACACTACAGCCTGACGGACTGAACATTGAGTTCAATAATTTCAGAGCATGACGGGCTGTCCTTTTTACTTTTATTTTTAGTTATTTTTTCCTTTTTCTTTTTTTACATTTTTTACAATTTTGTTTCTTTTGTTCATTTCATTTCATTGTAGTTTGTTCAGTTTGCTTACCCACTGTTTTTTTCATGTTTGTACTTGCTGCTGTTCAATCTGCAGTTCGTTAACACCCTATCTGTACTAATGCTTTGTCTTTCAACACACCATTAACATGTTGTTTGCCTTTGCTCCATGACCTCTTGGTCAGCTAAGTGGCCTTGTCCAATCTACACCTTCTCCTTTGTTATCTCTTGCCCCACCCCCAGCTCACTTGCTTATAACCTTTGACATTTCTAATATTTGCTAGTTCTGAAGAAGGGTCACTGACCCGAAACGTTAACTCTGCTTCTCTTTCCACAGATGCTGCCAGACCTGCTGAGTGGTTCCAGCATTTCTTGTTTTTATTTCAGATTTCCAGCATCTGCAGTATTTTGCTTATTTTAGTGTGAGATCCTTCCAGAGTTCCAGTGCGGCTTATGACCAACCAGAGGAACAACTGACATGATTTTCACAGCATGACAACTTCAGGAAAAGTGCAGAGAGCAGAACATCCTTTTGTACTTGGCTTTCTTCGATCTAACAAAAGCCTTTGACTCAGTGAATCGAATGGCCCTTTGGAAGGTGCTACAATAGTATGGACCACCTAGCTAAGTTCATAAAGATCATCCATCTTCTACACGACAATATGCAAATAACAGTACTATGCAATGGCTCCACCACAGTTCCCTTCCCTCTCAAAACAGGCACCAAACAGGGGCGTGTCATTGCACCAACACTATTCTCAATCTTTCTTGCAGCAATGCTGCAGCTTACTACTGACAGGGTCCCTCCAGATGTGGTCATAACTAATCTCACTGATGGTAAACTCTTCAAACTCAACCAGCTGAAAGCCAAAACCAAGACAACAACTACTTCCGAAATAGAACAAAGCATTGCCGGCAAAGAGGTAAAAAAGCCATAGTGTAGGGTTTTAGTGGCAGATGGACTGATTTGAGGAGATAGGCAGGTGATGCTATGATGGTGAAAGTAGGCAGTCTTCTTGATGGAGAGCATATGGGGTTAGCTCATGATTCAGTAGGACGCTAAGGTTGCAAACCGTCTGTTCCAATCTGTGGAACTGGCCGGCCAAGGTATGGAATTAGTGGTAAAGATACAGAGGTGGTGCTGGGATCTGAAGATGATGACTTAAGTCTTCCCAATGTTTCACTGAAGAAAACTGTGCTTCATTCAAGATTGCAGGTCAGATATGCAGTCTGATAATGCAGAGGTAGAGGAGAGGTTGAGAGAGGTGGTGGAGAGATAGAGCTGGCTGTCAACAGTGTGCATGTGGAAGCTGACCCATTATCTTCATATTATGTCATCAAGTGGTAGCATGTAGATGAAGAAGAGGAGGGGAGTCAAGGATATATCCTTTGGGGAGTCTGCACTTTCAAACCCCACATCCTATCCATCACCTCAAAAATACCTTCACTCTGACCTCACTCCCATGCAGCAGAAATGCTTATCCACACTTTTATTACCTCCAGACTCAATTTCTTCCATGCTCTCCTTAATCAACCTTCCAAACTCTGCACAAACTCCAATCAATTGTCCAAACCTCTGTTATCCATTATTGCCTCCTCACTGACTCCTTTGGCTCTCTCTTTCCCAACAGAGGGCCTTGACTTCACTGAATACTTCATTCAAACCGTGCCTGCACACCTTGTATTAGGTTTCTGGAATAGAAAATACAAATATTTTAGCCTATTCAGATTTAGTAAAATGTCTAACCCAAAGCTCAGTTTTTTTTTCTCCTCATAAGGTCACTGCACATTAACCTTAACACTAACACAAACCTATTCTCCAACAGAGAGACTACGCCAAAGGCCTAATTTTCTAATGATTTTGTCTTCAGCCAGCGACTTAGTGCAAAGCCACTGTGTGCAAATAAACTCTTGGTGGTTTGGCCTCTAAATATTTGCATCGCTCTCTGACTGGCTTCTCCTCAGTGCTGTTCCAAACAGCCTTACTGAATTTAAGAACTTGCCAAGTAAATGGTTGTGGAGGTGAGTCTGTAGCCTCCAACTATGTGGCAGAGCACATTACGGTCGAACCCCCACATTACTTTTTAACAGATTAGCTTAGCGTGAAATTCAAATAAATGTTACTTTGAACTATGTGGTCCCAAAATATTTATTCTTTCTCATTGTTAATATGTATCATTTATTGTTATACCAGGAAATGGATTAGGAATCAAGATTATTGGTGGGAAAGAGATTCCAGGACAAAATGGAGAAATTGGCGCTTACATTGCCAAGATCTTTCCTGGTGGAACAGCAGAGCAAACAGGCAAGCTCACGGAAGGTAAATCAACTCTTCCCAATTATACTGAGAAATCTTTAATTCACTAATTCAAGATATGGCAGAATCCTTACACTTGTACAGCAATTTTTCTTTCTTTTAGATCTGATATAATATTTGTGGATTCTGGTTTGGTGTAATTTGTACTGTTGTTTTGATGCACTGAAGCTGCCTTTACCATCACAGAGACAAATTAAAAAGACCATTATTGCCTCAATGGGTGTATTACCAACATACTCTGTTGCTACATTCTATTTGGTTCCTGTGGCAAATTTGTTGCATGAAATTGTTGATGCTTTTTTATCCATATTCAATGAGAGAAATGTTATCAGAACAGAAAGTTATAAAAAGAATATTTAGAAATATCACAGCAAAAATCCTTCATAAAGAGTTATTATTTACAATATCCTTGGTAAAAACCCATTCTGTGTATAAATCTGCACTTAAAGGTAATGTTAATAGAGTCATCAGAAGTTGTGCATGTGATTTTTCGAATGACTAGCTTCTGTTTCTGCTAATTAGGAATTCTGTTACTAGTGTCATGTTGTTGAAGCTACAATAGTTATTCATTAACTAATTAGGGGTTCACTTAATCTTTAATGTAGAAATTTGCCTATAAGCGATCCTAGTTAACCTAGTGTTTAAAATCACCACCTGGTATAATGCAGACCAGTAGATCTGAGGGTTTTTGCTGAGTTAGCAGTCTGCTTTTGGAGGCCTCAATGCTTCCAGAAAATAAAGAAAAACATCAGTAAGGGTTCTTGCTCATGATTGCTGTCTCGGGATCATAGAGTCATAGAGTTATACAGCACAGAAACAGGCCCTTCGGCCCATCGTGTCTGTGCCAGCCATCAAGCACCTAACTATTATAATCTCATTTTCCAGAACTTGGCCTGTAGCCTTGTATGCTATGGCGTTTCAAGTGCTCATCTAAATACTTCTTAAGGGTGAGGGTTCCTGCCTCTACCACCTCTTCAGGCAGTGCGTTCCAGATTCCAACCACTCTCTGAGTGAAAACATTTTTCCTCAAATCCTAAACCTCCTGCCCCCTACCTTAAATCTATGCCTCCTGGTTATTGACCCCTCCGCTAAAGGAAAAAGCTTCTTCCTATCTAATCTATCAATGCCCCTCATAATTTTGTATACCTCAATCATATCTCCCCTCAGCCTTCTCTGCTCTAAGGAAAACAACCCTAACCTTTTCAGTCTCTCTTCATAACTGAAATGCTCCAGCCCAGGCAACATCCTGGTGAATCTCCTTTGCACCCTCTCCAGTGCAATCACATCCTTCCTATAGTGTGGTGACCAGAACTGTACACAGTACTCCAGCTGTGGCCTAACTAGCATTTTATACAGCTCCATCATAACCTCCCTGCTCTTATATTCTATGCCTTGGCTAATAAAGGCAAGCATCCCATATGCCTTCCTAACCACCTTATCTACCTGTGCTGCTGCCTTCAGTGATCTATGGACAAGTACACCAAGGTCCCTCTGACCCTCTGTACTTCCTAGGATCCTACCATCCATTGTATATTCCCTTGTCTTGTTAGTCCTCCCAAAATGCATCACCTCACACTTCTCAGGATTAAATTCCATTTGTCACTGCTCCGCCCATCTTACCAGCCTATCTATATCGTCCTGTAATCTAAAGCTTTCCTCTTCACTATTTACGACACCACCAATTTTTATGTCATCTGTGAACTTACTGATCATACCTCCGATATTCACATCTAAATCATTAATGTACACTACAAACAGTAAGGGCCCCAGCACCAATCCCTGCAGTACACCACTGGTCACAGGCTTCCACTTGCAAAAACAACCCTTGACCATCACCCTCTGCCTCTTGCCACGAAGCCAATTTTGGATCCAATTTGCCAAATTGCCCTTGATCCCATGGGCTCTTACCTTCTTAACCAATCTCCCATGCGGGACCTTATCAAAAGCTTTACTGAAGTCCTTGTAGACTACATCAACAACTTTACCCACATCTACACATTTAGTCACCTCCTCAAATAATTCAATCAAGTTAGTTAGACACAATCTCCCCCTGACAAAGCCATGCTGACTATCCCTGAGTAATCCCTGTTTCTCCAAGTGGAGATTAATCCTGTCCCTCAGAATGTTTTCCAATAGTTTCCCGACCACTGATGTTAGACTCACCGGCCTGTAATTACCTGGTTTATCCCTGCTACCCTTCTTGAATAATGGTACCACATTCACTGTCCTCCAATCCTCAGGTATCTCTCCTGTGGCCAGAGAGGATTTGAAAATTTGTGTCAGAAGCCCTGCTATCTCCTCCTTTGCCTCACATAACAGCCTGGGATACATCTCATCTGGGCTTGGGGATTTATCCACTTTTAAGCCCACTAAAACAGCTAATACTTCCTCCCTTTCAATGCAACTATGTTCAAGTATATCACAAACCCCCTCCCTGATCACTGGGGACGGCACAGTGGCGCAGTGGTTAGCACCGCAGCCTCACAGCTCCTGCGACCCGGGTTCTGTTCTGGGTACTGCCTGTGCAGAGTTTGTAAGTTCTCCCTGTGACCATGTGGGTTTCCGCCGGGTGCTCTAGTTTCCTCCCACAGCCAAAGACTTGCAGGTTGATAGGTAAATTGGCCATTGTAAATTGCCCCTAGTGTAGTTAGGTGGTAGGAGAATGGTGGGGATGTGGTGGGGAATATGGGATTAATGTAGGATTCGTATAAAATGGGTGGTTGTTGGTTGGCACAGACTCGGTGGGCCGAAGGGCCTGTTTCAGTGCTGTATGACTCTTGTCGGGAAATCGACAGAAGAGCAGTGGGGGGCATTCAAAAAGGAAATGGGGCGGGTACAGGCCCAACATGTTCCCTCTAGGGTAATAGGTAGGAGCAACAAGCCCAGAGAACCATGGATGACCAGAAACATTCAGGGTACGATGAGAAGGAAAAGAGAGGCTTTTATCAAATCAATGGAAGCATCAGTGGAGTACAGAAAGTGTAGGATGGAGCTTAAGAGAGCAAAGAGGGGATATGAGAAAGCTCAGGCTGGTAAAAGTAGGGAAAATCCCAAGATATTCTATAAGTATATCAATGGGAAGAGGATAACCAGGGAAAGAGTAGGACCCATTAGGGACCAAGGGGGAAATTTGTGAGTGGAGCCAGAGGACATTGGTAGGGTGTTGAACGAATACTTCACATCTGTCTTCACCCAAGAGAATGAGGATGTAGATTTGGAACTGAGAGAGAGAGACTGTGAGGTTCTTGAGCAAATTGTCACAGGGAGTGACAAGGTATTGGAGGTTTTGGAAGGCTTAAAAGTGGACAAATTTCCAGGTCCGGACGATTTGTTTCCCAGGATGCTGTGGGAGGCGAGGGTGGAGATTACAGGGGCTCTGACCCTAATTTTTAATTCCTCTCTGGCCACGGGGGAGGTGCCAGAGGACTGGAGAACAGCTAATGTGGTCCCACTATTTAAGAAAGGTTGTAGAGATAAGCCAGGGAACTACAGACCAGTGAGTCTTACGTCAGTGGTAGCGAAACTATTGGAGAAAATTCTGAAGGAGAGAATCTATTTCCACTTGGAGAGGCAAAATTTGATTAGGAATAGTCAACATGGCTTTATCAGAGGGAGGTCATGCCTAACAAATTTGATTAAATTATTTGAGCATGTGACCAGGTGTGTAGATGAGGGTAGTGCAGTTGATGTAGTTTACATGGATTTCAGCAAAGCCTTTGACAAGGTCCCACATGGGAGACTTATCAAGAAAGCAAATGCACATGGGATACAAGGTAACTTGATAAGGTAGATTCAAAATTGGCTTAGCTGTAGGAGACAGAGAGTGATGACAGACGGCTATTTTAGTGACTGGAAGCCAGTGTCCAGTGGCGTCTCACAGGGATCTGTGCTGGGTCCCCTATTGTTTGTCATTTATATAAACGACATAGATGACTATGTGGGGGGTAGGATCAGTAAGTTCGCGGATGACACAAAGATTGGCCGAGTGGTTAACGGTAAGGTGGAGTGTCTTAGGTTACAGGAAGATAGAGACGGGATGGTCAAATGGGCAGAAAAGTGGCAGATGGAATATAACGCTGAAAAGTGTGAGGTGATACACTTTGGAAGGAGTAATGTGACACGTAAGTATTCAATGAATGGCCTGACACTGGGAAGTTCCAAGGAACAAAGGGACCTTGGCGTGTTTGTCCATCGATCTCTGAAGGCAGAAGGGCAGGTTAATAGGGTGGTGAAAAAGGCATATGGGACACTTGCCTTTATCAATCGAGGCATAGATTACAAAAGCAGGGAGATCATGTTGGAGTTGTATAGAACTTTGGTAAGACCACAGCTGGAGTACTGTGTGCAATTCTGGTCGCCACATTATAGGAAGGATGTGATTGCATTGGAGGGGGTGCTGTGATGATTCACCAGGATGTTGCCTGGGATGGAATATTTAAGCTATGAAGAGAGGTTGGATAGGCTTGGGTTGTTTTCGCTGGAGCAGAGAAGACTGAGGGGTGACCTGATCGAGGTGTACAAGATTATGAGGGGCATGGACAGGGTGGATAGGGAGCAGCTGTTCCCCTTAGTTGAAGGGTCAGTTACGAGGGGTCACATGTTTAAGGTGAGGGGTGGGAGGTTTAAGGGGGATTTGAGGAAGAACTTTTTTACCCAGAGGGTGGTGACGGTCTGGAATGCCCTGCCTGTGAGGGTGGTAGAGGCGGGTTGCCTCACATCCTTTAAAAAGTACCTGGATGAGCACTTGGCACATCATAACATTAAACAAGGCTATGGGCCAAGTGCTGGCAAATGGGATTAGGTAGACAGGTCAGGTGTCTTTCATGCTTCGGTGCAGTCTTGATGGGCCAAAGGGCCTCTTCTGCACTATATTATTCTGTGATTCTGTCCTACATTGTCCTTCTTCATAGTGAACACAGATGAAAAGTAATAATTTAAAACCTCACCTATGTCCTCCTGCTCCACACAAAGATTGCCACTTTGGTCCCTAATCTTTCCCTGGTTATCCTCTTGCCCTGAATATATTTATAAAACGCCTTAGGATTTTCCTTTATCTTGCCCACCAGTGGTTTTCATGTCCTCTCTTCGCTCTCATAATTACTTTTTTAAGGACCCCCCCAACACTTTTCTCTACTCCTCTAGGGCCTCCATTGTTTTCAGTGCTCTGAATCTGCCATAAGCCTCCTTTTTTCCCTGATCCAATCCTCTATATCCCTTGATATCCAGGACTTGTTGGTCCTGCCCTTCACCTTAATGGGTACATGTTGGCTCTGAACTATTTCCTCTTTGAATGACTCCCACTGATCTGATGTAGACTTTCCTACAAGTAGCTGCTCCCAGTCCACTTTGGCCAGATCCTGTTTTATCATATTGAAATCAGCCTTCCCCCAATTCAGTACCTTTATTTCTTGTCTGTCTTTGTCCTTTTCCATAACTACCTTAAATCTTACAGAGTTTTTTTATTTATTTAGAGATACAGCACTGAACCAGGCCCTTCGGCCCACCGAGTCTGTGCCAACCAACAACCACCCATTTATACTAACCCTACAGTAATCCCATATTCCCTACCACCTGCCTACATAGGGGCAATTTAAAACAGCCAATTTACCTATCACCTGCAAGTCTTTGGCAGTGGGAGGAAAACGGAGCACCCGACAAAAACCCACGCGGTCACAGGAAGAACTTGCAAACTCCGCACAGACAGCACCCAGAATCGAACCCGGGTCCCTGGAGCTGTGAGGCTGCGGTGCTAACCACTGCGCCACTGTGCCGTTATGGTCACAGTCCCTGAAATGCTCCCCCACTGACACTTCTACCACCTGTCCAGCTTCATTCCCTAGGATTAGGTCCAGTGCTGCCCCTTCTCTTCGAGGACTTTCTACTTACTGGCTCAAAAGGCTCTCCTGTATGCATTTTAAGAATTCCGCCCCCTTTAAACCTTTTGCACTAAGACTATCCCAGTTGATATTGGGGAAGTTGAAATCTCCTACTATTATTATCCTATTATTTTTACACCTCTCTGAGATTTGACTACATGCCTGCTCTTCTATCTCTCTCTGACTGTTTGGAGGCCTGTAGTACACACCCAGCCAAGTGATTGGCCCCTTTTTGTTTTAAGTTCTACCCATAAGGCCTCATTTGAGGAACCTTCCAAGATATCATCCCTCCTCACTGCAGTAATTGACTCCTTGATCAACAGTACAATGCCACCTCCTCCTTTACTCCCTCCCTTGTCTCACCTGTAGATTCTATACCCTGGAATATTGAGCTGCCAGTCCTGCCCCTCCCTCAACCATGTCTCTGTGATAGCAATAATATCATAATGCCATGTGTTAATCAATGCCCTCAATTCATCTGCCTTACTAGTAAGACTCCTTGCATTAAGATAGATGCAATCCAGCCTTGCATTTTTCACTTATGCCTTAAGGTCTATATTTGCTCTGCCTTCCAGAATGACACCGTTTCTCTTTTGTATTTGACTGTGCATCATTTATGATGGGGAATAAAGAAATGGCTGACCAACTAAATGCATACTTTGGTTCTGTCTTCGCAAAGAAGGACACAAATGTATTGGTAGGAGTGACGACCGCACAGTCCTTGTGGAGATGAGGTCCCGCCTTCACATTGAGGATACCATCCATCGTGCTGTGTGGCACTATCACTGTGCTAAATGGGATAGATTTTGAACAGATCTAGCAATGCAAAACTGGGCATCCATGAGGCGCTGTGGGCCATCAGCAGCAGCAGAATTGTACTCAACCACAATCTGTAACCTCATGGCCTGGCATATCCCCCACTCTACCATTACCATCAAGCCAGGAGACCAACCCTGGTTCAATGAAGAGTGCAGGAGGGCATGCCAGGAGCAGCACCACGCATACCTCAAAATGAGGTGTCAACCTGGTAAAGCTTCAACCCAGGACTACTTGCATGCCAAACAGCATAAGCAGCATGCAATAGACATAGCTAAGCGATCCCATAACCAACGGATCAGAACTAAGCTCTGCAGTCCTGCCACATCCAGCCGTGAATGGTGGTGGACAATTAAACAACTAACTGGAGGAGGTGGCTCCACAAACATCCCCATCCTCAATGATGGGGGAGCCCAGCACATCAGTGCGAAAGTTAAGGCTGATGCATTTGCAACAATCTTCAGCCAGAAGTGCCGAGTTGATGATCCATCTCGGCCCCGTCCTGAAGTCCCCAGCATTACAGATGCCAGACTGCAGCCAATTCGATTCACTCCGCATGATATCAAGAAACGACTGAAGTCTATGGGTCCTGCCAATATTCCGGCAATAGTACTGAAGACCTGTGCTCCAGAGCTTGCCGCACCCCTAGCCAAACTGTTCCAGTACAGCTACACCACTGGCATGTACCCGGCACTGTGGAAAATTGCCCAGGTATGTCCTGTACACAAAAAGCAGGACAAGTCCAACCCAGCCAATTACTGCCCCATCAGTCTACTCTCAATCATCAGTAAAGTGATGGAAGATGTCATCAACAGTGCCATCAAGCAGCACTTGCTTAGCAATAACCTGAGCAATGATGCTCAGTTGGGTTCCACCAGGGCCACTCAGCTCCTGACCTCATTACAGCTTTGGTTCAAACATGGACAAAAGAGCTGAACTCGTGACGTGAGAGTGACTGCATTTGACATCAAGGCAGCATTTGACAGAGTATGGCATCAAGGAGCCCTAGCAAAACTGGAGTCAATAGGAATCAGGGGGGAAACTCTCTGCTAGTTGGAGTCATACCTAGCGCAAAGAAAGATGGCTGTGGTTGTTGGAGGTCAATCATCTGAGCTCCAGGATATCACTGCAGGAGTTCCTCAGGGTAGTGTCCCAGGCCCAACCATCTTCAGCTGCTTCATCAATGACCTTCCTTCAATCATAAGGTCAGAAGTGGGGATGTTCGCTGATGATTGCACAATGCACAACTCCTCAAATACTGAAGCAGTCCATGTCGAAATGCAGCAAGACCTGGACAATATCCAGGCTTGGGCTAATAAGTGGCAAGTAGCATTTGCACCACACAAGTGCCAGGCAATGACCATCTCCAACAAGAGAGAATCTAACCAACTCCCCTTGACATTCAATGGCATTACCATCACTGAATCCACCACTATCAGCATCCTAGGGGCTACCATTGACCAGAAACTGAACTGGAGTAGCCATATAAATACCATAGCTACAAGAGCAGGTCAGAGGCTAGGATTCCTGTGGCAAGTAACTCACCTCTTGACTCCCCAAAGCCTGTCCACCATCTACAAGGCACAAGTCAGGAGTGTGATGGAATACTCTCCACTTGCCTGGATGGGTGCAGTTCCAACAACACTCATGAAGCTCAACACCATCCAGAACAAAGCAGCCCATTTGATGGCACACCATCCACCAAAACATCACCCCCTCCACCACTGACGCACAGTGGCAGCAGTGTGTACCATCTACAAGATGCACTGCAGCAACTCACCAAGGCTCCTTAGACAGCACCTTCCAAACCCGCAACCTCTACCACCTTGAAGGACAAGGGCAGCAAATGCATGGGAACATCACCACCTGCAAGTTCCCGTCCAAGTCACACACCATCCTAACTTGGAACTATATCACCGTTCCTTCACTGTCGTTGGGTCACAATCCTGGAACTTTCTTCCTAACAGCACTGTGGGTGTACTTACCTCACATGGACTGCAGCGGTTCAAGAAGGCAGCTCACCACCACCTTCTCAAGGGCAATTAGGGATGGGCAATAAATGCTGGCATAGCCAGTGATGCCCACATCCCATGAATGAATAAAAAAAAACACAAATATCATACCAGAAATGTTGGGGAACACAGGGTTTAGTGAGAGAGAGGAACTGAAAGAAATCAGTATTAGTAGAGAAATGGTGTTGGGGAAATTGATGGGATTGAAGGCCGATAAATTCCCAGGGCCTGATGGTCTGCATCCCAGAGTACTTAAGGAAGTGGCCCTAGAAATAGTGGATGCATTGATGGTCATCTTCCAAGATTCTATAGAATCTGGAACAGTTCCTACAGATTGGAGGGTAGCTAATGTAACCCCACTATTTAAAAAGGGAGGTAGAGAGAAAGCAGGGAATTATAGACCAGTCAGCCTGACGTCGGTAGTGGGGAAAATTCTTGAGACCATTATCAAAGATTTTATAGCAGGGCACTCGGAGAACAGTGATAGAATCGGACAGAGTCAACATGGATTTACGAAAGGGAAATCATGCTTGATAAATCTAATAGAATTCTTTGAGGATACAACTGGTAGAGTTGATGAGGGGGAGCTAGTGGATGGGGTTTATTTGGACTTTCAGAAGGATTTCGACAAAGTCCCACATAAGAGATTAGCATGTAAAATTAAAGCGCATGGGATTAGGGGTAGTGTATTGCGATGGATGGAAAATTGGTTGGCGGACAGGAAACAAAAATTAGGGATAATTGTGTCTTTTTCCAAATGGCAGGCAGTGACTAGTGGGGTACCGCAGGGATCAGTGCTGGGACCCCAGCTATTCACAATATACATTGATGATTTAGATGAGGGAACTAAATGTAATATCTCCAAATTTGCAGATGACACAAAACTGGGTGGGAGGGTGAGTTGTGAGGAGGATGCAGAGAGGCTTCAGGGTGATTTGGACAAGTTGAGTGAGTGGGCTAATGCATGGCAGATGCAGCATAATGTGGATTAATGTGAGGTTATCCACTTTGGTAACAAAAACAGGAAGGTTATTATCTGAACGGCTATAAACTGAGAGAGGGGAATATGCAGCGAGACCTGGGTGTTCTCATACACCAGTCGCTGAAGGTAAGCATGCAGGTCCAACAGGCGGTAAAAAAGGCAAATGGTATGTTGGCCTTCATAGCGAGAGGATTCGAGTACAGGAGCAGGGATGTCTTGCTGCAATTATACAGGGCCTTGGTGAGGCCACACCTGGAATATTCTGTGGAGTTTTGGTTTCCTTATCTGAGGGAGGATGTTCTTTCTATAGAGGGAGTGCAGCAAAGGTTTACCAGGCTGATTTCTGGGATGGCGTGACTGACGTATGAGGAGAGATTGAGTCGGTTAGGATTATATTCGCTCGAGTTCAGAAGAGTGAGGGGGATCTCATAGAAACCTATAAAATTCTAACAGGACTTAACAGGGTAGATGCAGGAAGGATGTTCCCGATGGTGGAGGAGTCCAGAACCAGGGGTCATAGTCTAAGGACACGGGGTAAACCTTTCAGGACTGAGATGAGGAGAAATGTCTTCACCCAGAGAGTGGTGAGCCTGTGGAATTCGCTACCACAGAAAGCAGTTGAGTGTACATTTTCAGGAGGGAGTTAGATATAGCTCTTGGGTCTAAAGGGATCAAAGGGTATGGGGCGAAAGCAGGAACAGGTTACTGAGTTGGATGATCAGCCATGATCAGAATGAACGGCGGAGCAGGCTCGAAGGGCCGAATGGACTACTTCTGCTCCTATTTTCTAAGTTTCTATGTTTCTACCCCATACTGTAACTCCACGCTGTATCCCATCCCCCTGCTAAATTAGTTTAACCGCCCCCACAACAGCACTCCCAAACCTCCCAGCAAGGATGTTGGTCCCGTTCCGGTTCAGGTGCAACCCGTGCAACTTGTACAGGTCCCACCTTCGCCAGAAACAGACCCAGTTGTCCAGGAAACTAAAGCCCTCCCTCCTGCACCATCTCCTCAGCCACGCATTCATCTGCTCTATCCTTCTATTCCTATACTCGCTAGCACGTGGCACTGGGAATAATCCAGAGATTACAACCTTTGAGGTCCTGCTTTATAATCTGCTGCCGAGCTCCCTAAATTCTTGTTGCAGGACCTCATTCTTCTTTCTACCTATATCATTGATACCAATGTGTGCCACGACTTCTGACTGTTCACCCCCCCCTACAGAATGTCCTGCAGCCGCTCCGTGACATCCTTGACCCTAGTGCCAGGGAGGCAACATACTATCCTGGAGTCACGTTTGCAGCCACAGAAACGCCTATCTGTACCCCTTACGATAGAATTCCCTTTTGATGGACGTTGTCTACATGGACTTTAGCAAGGCCTTTGACAAGGTCCCGCATGGTAGGCTGGTCCAGAAGGTTCGAACACATGGGATCCAGGGTGAGCTAGCAAATTGGATACAAAATTGGTTTGTGATAGGAGGCAGAGGGTGGTAGTGGAGGGTTGTTTTTCAGATTGGAGGCCGTTGACCAGTGGTGTGCGCAGGGATCGGTGCTGGGCCCTCTGTTGTTTGTCATATATATGAATGACTTGGATGTGAATGTAGGGGGCATGATTAGTAAATTTGCAGATGACACCAAAATTGGTGGTATAGTGGACAGTGAAGAAGGTTGTCTAAGGTTACAACAGGATATAGATCAACTGGGAAAGTGAGCAAGGGAGTGGCAAATGGAATTTAATGCAGACAAGTGTGAAGTAGTGCATTTTGGGATGTTAAACCAGGGCAGGACATATACAGTGAATGGCAGGGCCCTGGGGAGTGTTGTTGAGCAGAGAGACCTTGGGGTGCAAGTACATAGTTCCCTGAAAGTGGCAACACAGGTAGACCGGGTGGTGAAGAAGGCGTATGGCATGCTTGCCTTCATGAGCCGAGGCACTGAGTACAATAATTGGAACATCATGTTACAGTTGTACATAACATTGGTTAGGCCGCATTTGGAGTACTGTGTGCAGTTCTGGTCGCCGCACGACAGGAAAGATGTGATTAAGCTAGAGAGGGTGCAGAAAAGATTCACAAGGATGTTGCCTGGTTTGGAGGGCTTGAGTTATAAAGAGAGATTGGATAGGCTGGGTCTGTTTTCCCTGGAGCAAAGGAGTCTGAGAGGGGACATGATAGAGGTATATAAAATTATGAGAGGCATAGATAGGGTAGATAACCAGAGTCTGTTTCCCATGGTAGGGGTGACCAAAACTCGAGGGCATAGATTTAAGGTGAGAGGGAGGAGGTTTAAAGGGGATCAAAGGGGTAAATTTTTCACACAAAGAATAGTGGGTATCTGGAATGAGCTGCCTGAGGAGGTGGTGGAGGCAGGAACAGTAACGACATTTAAGAGGCATCTGGACAGGTACTTGAATGAGCAAGGCATAGAGAGATATGGAATTAATGCAGGCAGGTGGGATTAGTATAGATAGGCTTTATGGTCAGCATGGACGCGATGGGTCGAAGGGTCTGTTTCTATGCTGTACGACTCTATGACTCTATGATTCTATGAGATGCGTGCAGTCCAGTTGGTTGCAGATCTCAAACAAGTTTATTACAGCTAAACTCTTATGTACAGTGCAGAGCTAACTATTTACAGAACCTTATTCTGGATGTTACAGTTCCAGAGTGACTTTGGCTCAGAGTCACATGACTGCGTCCTGTTAGTTGGCTCATTTGCATACTAAGATGTTAAAGGGACATCACTCTTAAAGGCAATCACACAATATCCCCTTTCTTTCCAAAGATAAGCCTCGTATGCTGACAGTAAAAACTTAAAATTAGATAACATCAAAATGATTTACACAGTTATGGAGATTATGAACTTTACAAATATAGAGGCTTAAGAGTCCATATATCATTTTGGTGGTTTGACAACTCTTGCTCGGAGAATTTGTGTCTCATCTGTTGCAGTTCTTTCTGAAGTTTCTCCCTCTCTGCATTCAGTTTCTGCTGCTCTGCCTTCAGCCTGCTAACATACTCTGCTGCTTTTCTCAAAATTACCACTTTTGCGGCTTTGTCATTCTTGGAATGTTCCAGCACCCCATCTCGAAGAGCCAGCAGGTAATGCTTCAACTCATTTCTCCTCTGCCTCTTCAGGGCATTGTGTGTACATCTCCTCGCCTCATCCTCCGCATCTGACAGTCTTGGGCTCAAGGTTGAGGACTTGTTGGGAGAAGAGTTTTTGGCCTCATCACAGTACCAGTCCATTCTGCCTCATTGTGGTGTTGGCAGTTCTGTCGATAGCAGAAATGAAGGCATGGCATAGTTGTGCTGTTGCTGGATTGCCAGACTGCATCGTTTGATGCTGGCCAGAGTCTATGAGCAGGTTCCGGTCCTTGGAGATTTCCCCTTGGCAATGCTCTTGTGCAGTTATGATATTGAGTTCCTTACACGCTGGTAATCCTGCCACCGCTGGTCCACTTGTGTCTACTAGTCAGCATACTTGTTAGCATAGTTAGCTTCCACAGTGCGGACTGCGACACTGACCACTCCCTGGTGTGCAGCAAGGTTAGACTCAAACCAAAGAAGCTGCATCACTCCAAGCAGAAGGGCCACCCGCGCATCAACACGAGCAGAATTTCTCATCCACAGCTGTTACATAAATTCCTAAATTCACTTGAAAAAGCCCTTCAAAACACTCCTACAGGGGATGCAGAGACCAAGTGGGCCCACATCAGAGACGCCATCTATGACTCAGCAGTGCACCACCTATGGCAAACGTGTGAAGCGGAATGCAGACTGGTTTCAATCTCACTTTGAAGAGCTGGAACCTGTCATAGTCGCTAAGCGCATTGCACTGTTGAACTCTAAAAAAGCCCCCAGCGAGTTAACATCCGTAGCACTTAAAGTAGCCAGAAGCACTGCACAAAGAACAGCCAGGTGCTACGCAAATGACTACTGGCAACACCTATGCAGTCATATTCAGCTGGCCTCTGACACCAGAAACATCAGAGAAATGTATGAAGGCATTAAGAGAGCTTTTGGGCCAACCATCAGGAAGATCGCCCCCTTCAAATCTGAATCAGGGGACACAATCACTGACCAACGCAAGCAAATGGACCGCTGGGTGGAACACTACCTAGAACTGTACTCCAGGGAAAATGTGGTCACTGAGACCGCCCTCAATGCAGCCCAGTCTCTGCCAGCAATGGATGAGCTGGACGTACAGCCGTCAAAATCGGACCTCAGTGATGCCATTGATTCTCTAGCCAGCGGAAAAGCCCCTGGGAAGGACGGCATTACCCCTGAAATAATCAAGAGTGCCAAGCCTGCTATACTTGCAGCACTGTTCGAACTGCTTTGCCTGTGCCGGGACGAGGGATCAGTACCACAGGACATGCGCGATGCCAATGTCATCACCCTCTATAAGAACAAGGGTGACCGTGGTGACTGCAACAACTACCGTGGAATCTCCCTGCTCAGCATAGTGGGGAAAGTCTTCGCTCGAGTCGCTTTAAACAGGCTCCAGAAGCTGGCTGAGCGTGTCTACCCTGAGGCACAGTGTGGCTTTCGAGCAGAGAGATCCACCATTGACATGCTGTTCTCCCTTCGCCAGCTACAGGAAAAATGCCGTGAACAACAGATGCCCCTCTACGTTACTTTCATTGATCTCACCAAAGCCTTTGTCCTCATCAGCAGACGTGGTCTCTTCAGACTACTAGAAAAGATCTGATGTCCACCAAAGCTACTAAGTATCATCACCTCATTCCATGACAATATGAAAGGCACAATTCAGCATAGCAGCGCCTCATCAGACCCCTTTCCCATCCTGAGTGGCATGAAACAGGGCTGTGTTCTCGCACCTACACTGTTTGGGATCTTCTTCTCCCTGCTGCTCTCACACGCGTTCAAGTCTTCAGAAGAAGGAATTTTCCTCCACACAAGATCAGGTGGCAGGTTGTTCAACCTTGCCCGTCTAAGAGCGAAGTCCAAAGTAAGGAAAGTCCTCATCAGGGAACTCCTCTTTGCTGACTATGCTGCTTTAACATCTCACACTGAAGAGTGTCTGCAGAGGCTCATGGACAGGCTTGCGGCTGCCTGCAAAGAATTTGGCCTAAGCATCAGCCTCAAGAAAACGAACATCATGGGACAGGACGTCAGAAATGCTCCATCCATCAATATCGGCGACCACGCTCTGGAAGTGGTTCAAGAGTTCACCTACCTAGGCTCAACTATCACCAGTAACCTGTCTCTCGATGCAGAAATCAACAAACGCATGGGAAAGGCATCCACTGCTATGTCCATACTGGCCAAGAGAGTGTGGGAAAATGGTGCACTGACACGGAACACAAAAGTCCGAGTGTATCAAGACTGTGTCTTCAGTACCTTACTCAACGGCAGCGAGGCCTGGACAACGTATGTCAGCCAAGAGCGATGTCTCAATTCATTCCATCTTCGCTGCCTCTGAAGAATCCTTGGCATCAAGTGGCAGGACTGTATCTCCAACACAGAAGTCCTCGAGGCAGCCAACATCCCCAGCTTATACATCCTACTGAGCCAGTGGCGCTTGAGATGGCTTGGCCATGTGAGCCGCATGGAAGATGGCAGGAACCCCAAGGACACATTGTACAGCGAGCTCGCCACTGGTATCAGACCCACCAGCCATCCATGTCTCCGCTTTAAAGACGTCTGCAAACGCGACATGAAATCCTGTGACATTGATCACAAGTCATGGGAGTCAGTTGCCAGTGATCGCCAGAGCTGGCGGGCAGTCATAAAGTCAGGGCTAAACAGTTGGCAGGAAAAAAGACAGAACCGTAAGGGGAGAGCCAACTGTGTAACAGCCCCGACAACCAATTTTATCTGCAGCACCTGTGGAAGAGTTTGTCACTCTAGAATTGGCCTTTATAGCCACTCCAGGCGCTGCTCCACAAACCACTGACCACCTCCAGGCACTTACCCATTGTCTCTCGAGACAAGGAGGCCAAAGAAGGTTTGCATGCTGACTTGCCATAGCTGCATTGCATTGTTAATGTGCCACTGCAAGGAATTGCTAACACGTTGTATGCAGTTAACTTGGCAGTTGTCGGTTGTCTCATTTTTTTCAGTTTTATGAGCAGAGGCGGTGAGAAATGGCCCAACTGCCCCAGGCCAATTAAGGCCTTTAAGTGGCCAACTATCTGCCACTTAATGGCTTCCTCCCGTCGCTGCTGGTATATTACCAGCTGCGGGCGGGCAGCTCGGAACCTGCAGAAGGCCCCCCAGTAATACCAGGCAGCTTCCTTGCAGGTTGTGTGGGGGGGCCCTCCTGATACAGCACCATGTGACCCACAGAGGGCCCCCCCCACAGCACAGGTGACCCCCACTGCACCTCATTGCCCTCCTCCCACCCGATCCCCCTTGCCGCGCCAGGGCCCGGCCGATTGACCCGGCGATGCCCAAAACCCCCGTTACCTTCTTTGGCATGTTGGGAGCTGTCCCAACGAGGCCACCGCTTCCGGTGACGGTGCTGGGACTGAGGAGCTGCCGGTCCCTTGATTGGCTGCCAGCTCCCGGAGGTGGGACTTCCTGCCTCAGAGGAACGGAAGTCCCGCCTGAGACCAATTAAGGGCCTGGGCCACGTAAAATCTCTGTGAGGCTGCCAGGTCCAGCGGAGGTGGGTTCACCCCTGACTTTTAACCTGGTGAGTGGGGTCTCCGCCCCGACAGAAAATCCCAGTCATTGTTTCTTATATAATGTATTGTTTCACCCCAACCTATAACAACATAAAACAAAGTTTCACACTGTTAAACCCAGCTTATTTGATGAAGGTGTCCTCCTTTAGATCTTAAATGTATTTTAAGTATGATACCATTATTTGTGAATGTATTCAGGAAATTTACAAATCGGTTTTCTCCTCATTCTTTGCAGAAAGGATTTGCTGCTTGTTACTGAGCATCAGTGAAATTACTCGTGTGATACTTGGATATTGGAGAGGGGACTGAATGGGTTGCTTTATATTCCAGAAATTTCACAGTAAAACCCATGTAAATATGCAGAATAGCTGTTGTGGAACTCAGATTATAAAGTCTCTTTTGACCATTTGGTCTGCAGGGAATACCCATCATGTTGGGTATCAAGTAACATCATGAGTTCGTCAAACCCATGTTTGGGAGCAGAGGGATCAGGGCAACAATCAATGCACATGAAATGATCAGGAAATCCCTGTATTAAAATAATTATTTCTTATTGGCAAATGATTCCCAATTAGTCTTGTAAAATGTCACTCCATGTTAATATGTCCTTTCTCATTTATTACCCTATTCTTTAGCATTTTACTCTGTCCATGTGAGATAGAAAAGATGATTTTTTGAAGATTAATTGCAATTTAATATTTTTGGAAGTGATATAATATTTATGGAAGTAGCTTACCAGAATAATAAAACTTTTAACGATACTGTATTAAATATTGTAAATGAGCTAGCCCTTAATTTTAATTTATAGAAGAAACGATGTTTAATACCAATAACAATTTTGTAATGCCTTGCTTATCCCATTCTTTTATCTGACTTTATCTTTGCTTAACATCTTCATTGAAAGTAAAGCGAGCATGGCAAAGAGGTCCAGCCTCTTGATTCATCCCCTGTTGTTTGTCAATGATTGTTGTACCTGTAGCTAACAGTAAGCAAGCTTATAGCTGGGTGTAGTTTCTCTTCTCTCCTCTGGTCTATACACCCTCAGATTAAATAATCCACAATTACAGAATCCTTCCACAAAGAAGCCAAGACAAACTCTATCAAAATACATCATTGTTTTGACAGGTGGATTCAAGTGACAAGAAACTATGCGCTTGACATCTGTCTCAGACAGTTGAAATACTTATCAATAAAATTTCCTCAAAGTTTTGATTAGTCTGTATCAGAGCTACTGGTTGATCTCCAGTGGCATTGCACACAAGGCAGAAATTAATTCCTCTGCCCTCCGGGAGCAGGCTGGGAGGTGGGGTGCGGGAGCTGTGGGGTGGAGAGTCCATCACCTTCCCGATGCCCCTCAATTAAGTCAGTGGCGGGGATGGTTGAGAATGTCCTTCCTACCTGGAGGCCAATTGAGGCCCTTAAGTGGCCAATTAATGGCCATTTAAGGGCCTCATCCCGCCACTGCTGGTATTCTACCAGTGGCGGGGGGAGCTGTATGCTGTGTGGTATACCCTGGTGGCCTCCCTTCGGGCTTTTGGGGTGTGTTTGCTCTCCTGATCGGGCATATGGAGGGCCCCCTCGGTGGCAAGGGCCAACCGTGCTGAAAGAGTCCCCCTGCCCTCCACATCAACCCACTCTCACCTCCCCCATCCACGACTGGCTCTGGCGAGTCCACCCCACTCACCTGTCTTCTGGGGTCTCCTTTATGGCCTTTGGTCTGGGGCCATCCCAATTTCCGAGTCTTGCCTCAGCACTGTTCAGGCTTTGCACTGGAAATGGAATAAGTTGCACTTTCTTTTGAAGTATCCACCAAGCTGTGCAGTTTGAGCAAGGTATGTGAACGTGTACCAGTATAAGGAGAAATACACCAGCACCAGAATTACTGATCTTGTGGTGTTTTCACAATTTACCACCTTAACACAAGAACTATGGATATACCATGTAATGTGTGTGGCTTGTTGCCAGCTGTAATTTATGTTTTTACAATCCTTCTGAAGACGGTATTTCATCGTGATTGCTTTGGAGGAGGAAAAGGAAGATCTGAAAAGGCATTTCCATGTAAGGTGGACCTGCCACATCCACCCCTACCCAACCATGGTGTCTACCTCTGCCACTATTCTTCTCTAGAGCGGAATCAAGGAAATCTGCTGTCTCCTCAAGCCAGACTTTCGAACAAGTTCTATAAGATGAATGAGTCTGCCTATGGCTGCCAACTTGGCCAGATCCTTGAATTTCTACACAACTGGATCCTTTGAGTAACAGTAGGGGATATATTCACAGCAGCTGTACAATAAGGCTTGAAGCAGGTGACAGATGCTATATCTCCCAGTTCCGAAGAAGGGTCACTGACCCGAAACGTTAACTTTGCTTCTCTTTCCACAGATGCTGCCAGACCTGCTGAGTGGTTCTAGCATTTCTTGTTTTTATTTCAGATTTACAGCATCCGCAGTATTTTGCTTTTATGCTATATTTCTCTGTGCTGTTTCTCACGGAAGCAGGTAGCAGCACAACTGAGAACTGCATGTTTGTCTTTGTGACAGTTTTCCCCAAAGTTTGAGATATGTTGATGGCATTTATGTGACCATACAGGCCTCTACCCCTGATATTACAGCCTACTAAAACAGAAAGGGGTTCCACTCCATCAGAGCACCGCTGGCTGCTGACCGATTATGTGGGTCAATGCCTGCTACCACTGTCTCAGTCTTCACATCTTCCATGCTAATACTTTAACTTGTGGGGGCTTGAAGAATGGACAGATGGATCTTCAGAGACCAAAGATATCTCCTTCAGTTCAGGCTCACAGTCATGTGATTATACCATTCTTACAATTCAACTCGAACCAAATAGATTCTGTCTTTGCTCCCTCAAGGACATCCTTTCTTTCTAAAGCTACAATGTCTTCCCTAAACAGCACTCCCACCCCACCTCCCTTTTTTCATTCCCTATCCTTTCTGAACATTTTGTATCCTTGAATATTAAGCTCCTAGTCCTCACCATTTTTAAGCCTTGTTTCTGTTATTGCCACTATATCATATTCCCACACAGCTATTTGTGTTTGTAGCTCACCAACCTTATTCAGCACACTTTGTGCATTTACATACATGCACTGTAAAGCTGTCTTTGTAATCCTTGTAATTCTTCTAGGTTCGCTCCTATCTGATATGGTACCATTCCCTTATCTAGTACGTGTCCAACACTCTCACATTACGCACCTTATTCCTCTTTTCTACTTCTATATGCTGGTGCCCACCCCCCTGCCAATTTAGTTTAATCCCTCCCCAACCACACTAGTGAACCTCACCGTGAGGATATTGGTCCCAGTCCTGTTGAGGTGCAACCCATTCCTTTTAAATAAGTGCCTCCTGCCATAGAACCTGTCTCAATGTTCCAAGCATCTGAAGCCCTCCCTCCCGCACCATGCCTCAAGCCACGAATTGATCCTCCCTATCTTCCTATTCTACTAGAACATAGAACAGTACAGCACAGTACAGGCCCTTCAGCCCACGATGTTGTGCTGAACCTTTAACCTACTCTAAGATCAAACTAACTACCTACCCTTCATTCTACTATCATCCATGTACCTATCCAAGAGTCGCTTAAATGTCCCTAATGTATCTGCTTCTACTACCACCGCTGGCAGCGCATTCCACGCACCCACCACTCTCTGTGTAAAGAACCTACCTCTGACATCTCCCCGAAACCTTCCTCCAATCACCTTAAAATTATGCCCCCTGGTGATAGCCCTTTCCACCCTGGGAAAAAGTCTCTGACTATCCACTCTATCTATGCCTCTCATCATCTTGTACCCCTCTATCAAGTCACCTCTCATCCTTCTTCGCTCCAATGAGAAAAGCCCTAGCTCCCTCAACCTTTCTTCGTAGGACATGCCCTCCAGTCCAGGCAGCATCCTGGTAAATCTCCTCTGCACCCTCTCTAAAGCTTCCACATCCTTCCTATAATGAGGCGACCAGAACTGAACACAATATTCCAAGTGTGGTCGAACCAAGGCCCTGAAGAGCTGCAGCATACTCTTGTGAGCATGTGGCATTGGGAGTAATCCAGAAATTACACCCTTTGAGATCCTACTTTTTAAGTTCCTCCCTAGTTCCTGAAAATCTAAGCATCGGACCTCAATACGTGCCCTCTCTATGCTTTTCGTACCGACATATTCCACAACTTCTGGCTCACTCCCTTCCCAGTGCAGAATATTTTGCATTCTTTCCATGATGTCCTTTTCCTTGGTACCAGAGTTGAAATACACCATTTGGGACTTATGATGATGGTTACAGAAATGCATGTCTGTTCCCCTAACTATGGAATCTCCTATAATGACGGCATTGCTACTCCCTCCTGCCTAGTCACTTGCCATGATCTGAACTGCACTCCTTCAAGGTATTCTCACTCCCAACAGCCTTCAAAGTTGAATACCAGTTTAAGAGTGGCACACACCCAAAAGATTCCTGCACTTCCTGCCTCTTCCTACTCTTCCAGATGGCCATTCATCTATCCTGAACTCTCACTCCCTTTGGGGTGACCACTTCCTGAAACGTATGATCCAGGAAACTCTCATGCAGTGACCCCAGCTGCCCCTCAAACTCGGAAATTCAGAGCTCTATCTCAAGCACCTGGAGACACACCTGTCTCACATGATCCCCCAAGACACATGAGATGTCCTGAAGTCCCCATTAGTAAAGCAACAGGACTCAGCTGCCCACCCATAAACTGAGAAAAAAAAACTCTTTTCCCTCTTTCAGAATCTAGTTAGTACCTTGTATAAAACAAAGAAAAAAGAACAAAGAACAAAGAAAATTACGGCACAGGAACAGGCCCTTCGGCCCTCCAAGCCTACGCCGATCCAAATCCTCTATCTAAACCTGTCGCCTATTTTCTAAGGGTCTGTATCTCTTTACTTCCTGCCCATTCATGTATCTGTCGAGATACATCTTAAAAGACGCTATCGTGCCCGCGTCTACCACCTCCGCTGGCAAAGCGTTCCATGCACCCACCACCCTCTGCGTAAAGAAATTTCCACGCATATCCCCCCTAAACTTTTCCCCTTTCACTTTGAACTCGTGTCCCCTTGTAATTGAATTCCCCACTCTGGGAAAAAGCTTCCTGCTATCCATTCTGTCTATACCTCTCATGATTTTGTACACCTCAATCAGGTCCCCCCTCAACCTCCGTCTTTCTAATGAAAATAATCTTAATCTACTCAACCTCTCTTCATAGCTAGCGCCCTCCATACCAGGCAACATCCTGGTGAACCTCCTCTGCACCCTCTCCAAAGCATCCACATCCTTTTGGTAATGTGGCGACCAGAACTGCACGCATTATTCCAAATGTGGCCGAACCAAAGTCCTGTACAACTGTAACATGACCTGCCAACTCTTGTACTCAATACCCCGTCCGATGAAGGAAAGCATGCCGTATGCCTTCTTGACCACTCTATTGACCTGCGTTGCCACCTTCAGGGAACAATGGACCTGAACACCCAAATCTCTCTGTACATCAATTTTCCCCAGGACTTTTCCATTTACTGTATAGTTCACTCTTGAATTGGATCTTCCAAAATGCATCACCTCGCATTTGCCCTGATTGAACTCCATCTGCCATTTCTCTGCTCAACTCTCCAGTCTATCTATATTCTGCTGTATTCTCTGACAGTCCCCTTCAGTATCTGCTACTCCACCAATCGTCTGTCGTCTGCAAACTTGCTAATCAGACCACCTATACTTTCCTCCAAATCATTTATGTATATCACAAACAACAGTGGTCCCAGCACAGATCCCTGTGGAACACCACTGGTCACACGTCTCCATTTTGAGAAACTCCCTTCCACTGCTACTCTCTGTCTCCTGTTGCCCAGCCAGTTCTTTATCCATCTAGCTAGTACACCTTGGACCCCATGCGCCTTCACTTTCTCCATCAGCCTACCATGGGGAACCTTATCAAACGCCTTACTGAAGTCCATGTATACGACATCTACAGCCCTTCCCTCATCAATCAACTTTGTCACTTCCTCAAAGAATTCTATTAAGTTGGTAAGACATGACCTTCCCTGCACAAAACCATGTTGCCTATCACTGATAAGCCCATTTTCTTCCAGATGGGAATAGATCCTATCCCTCAGTATCTTCTCCAGCAGCTTCCCTACCACTGACGTCAGGCTCACCGGTCTATAATTACCTGGATTATCCCTGCTACCCTTCTTAAACAAGGGAACAACATTAGCAATTCTCCAGTCCTCCGGGACCTCACCCGTGTTTAAGGATGTTGCAAAGATATCTGTTAAGGCCCCAACTATTTCCTCTCTCGCTTCCCACAGTAACCTGGGATAGATTCCATCCGGAGCTGGGGACTTGTCCACCTTAATGCCTTTTAGAATACCCAGCACTTCCTCCCTCCTTATGCCGACTTGACCTAGAGTAATCAAACATCTGTCCCTAACCTCAACATCCGTCATGTCCCTCTTCTCGGTGAATACCGATGCAAAGTACTCGTTTAGAATCTCACCCATTTTCTGTGACTCCACGCATAACTTTCCTCCTTTGTCCTTGAGTGGGCCAATCCTTTCTCTAGTTACCCTCTTGCTCCTTATATATGAATAAAAGGCTTTGGGATTTTCCTTAACCCTGTTTGCTAAAGATATTTCATGACCCCTTTTAGCCCTCTTAATTCCTCGTTTCAGATTGTGCCTACAATCCCGATATTCTTTCAAAGCTTCGTCTTTCAAAATTAAACTGTTAATTTTAATTTATGCCTGCAGACCTGCTCTGCGCTAATACTCCAAATCTTAATTCCCTTACTGTTATAATTGCCCCAATTAATTAAAAAAAACTATTTTAACTCGTTAAGCTGTAAGTTTAATAGTGGGCTGAATTTTACCAGCCCCTTGACTCCGTGGGTTGCGGTGAGGAGCCCGTAAACTTCTGCGGGGAGAGGCCCACATATTACTGGCGTCTGGGGGACCTCAGTGCGGCCCCCCCCCCCACCCCTTTGCGGCAGGACCATCTTCTAAATATTTAAATGAACATAAATAAGATGCAAATGACCCTACCTGCTGGCAGCAGCTGTCCCACCCCGATTTTACAGCCGCCAGTTGCAACTCGAACGCCATTGGAACTCCATATGGATTTCTGAGGCGAGAAACTGGTGGGAGGGGGGAGAAGTCAAATTTTCAGGGCGGGGGGGATCTGGGAAGCGTTTTTTATTGGTTGTGGGGATGGTGGGAAGGGGTTGAAGGGCAAAAGTAATAGGTTGGGGGGAAAGTTGGGGTTGGGAATAAAGATCATGTTGCTCATATTGCCCTGAAAACAAACAGTGAGGGGTGGGTGGGAAAGGGCCTCCATTTATTACAATTTGTGCACTAAATGCACCAAAATATTACTTTAAAAATTACAATTACTTCTAAGGGTTTGCAGCCCTTTAAAAATGGCACCGGTGCCTGCGCACTGGTGACAGACGCTGTTGCCGGGGCACAGCGGCTGCCCCCTCTATGTCATTAGGGATGGCTGCTCCGCCCCTCCATTTAAATGAGCCTGCACGGGTAATATCGCAGGGGCTCTGTGGCGGCATTTCCGTGTTGGAAGACCGCCTCTTTCACAGTGCGTCGCCGCGAAGCACGGCACGCTAATAAAATTCAGCCCAGTACTTCATAGTTTCTCGGTCCTGGCTTAAACCACTGCCCTAATTTTTTAAAAAACTAATACTCACCAACCTATCGCCTTGATCCCATTAACTCTAAGAACGATATCTAACTCTTTAATTGTTTAATTGTCCACCACCATTCACGACTGGATGTGGCAGGACTGCAGACCTTAGATCTGATGATATTCCCACGTGACTATCTCTGCCTGCAGCTCACCAAGTTACTTACTTATCGTGCTCCGTGCAGTCACATACATGCTCTGTAAAACTAACTTAAAACCTATTGCATTCCCTCTTACTCTGATCCCACCTAATGTCTTACTATTTCTAACCTGAGAGCTATCCGTCCCTCCCAATCCTTGTACGCCTTGTTTCTCATTTGTAACAGTATATCCTAATGCCCGACACCTGCCACGTTAGTTTAAACCCTCCCCAATAGCACTAGCAAACCACCCCACAGGACATTGATCCCAGCCCAGTTGAGATGCACTCCGCTCAGCCTATACAGGTCCCCTCAGAACCAGTCCCAATGTCCTTAACCCGCCATCTTGCACCATCTCTTCTGCCACACATTCATCTACTCTATCCTTCTATTTCTATACTCATTACCATGTGGCACTGCGAGTAATCCAAAGATTACTACCTTTGAATTCCTGCTTGCTAATTGCCTTCCTACCTCCCGAAAATCTGGCAGCAGGACCTCATCCCTCTTTTTACCTATGTCACTACTAAACTTAATAACAAAAATGCAGATTTAAGATCGTCAGTTAAACCATTGTAAACTTTTTATTTCGCAATCACCAATAAGTATTTATCGTCTGTGATTCTGCTCAATGATTAATTAGCTTCCATGTACAGTACGAAATGGTTTCTAATCAAACCGCATCATTTTTGAAATGCTTGATACGCTGGGTCAAAATCCTGGAACTCCCTCCCTAACAGCAGTGTGGGTGTGGCCGCACCACATGGACTGCAGCGGTTCAAGAAGGCAGCTCACCACCACCTTCTCAAGGGCAATTAAGGATGGGCAATAAATACTGGCCTAGCCAGTGACACCCACATCCCATGACGAATATGAAAAAAAAATCAATTGTAAATGGGAATCTGTCAATTTTTTTTATTTGTTCATGGAACATGGGCAGCTCTGGCAGGGCCAGTAATTATTGCCCATCTCTGAACGGACAGAGGGCATTCTGAAGGGGGAGGGTGAACAGCCAGAGGTTGTGGTACACATCGGTACCAACGACATAGGCAGGAAGAGTGATGAGGTCCTGCAGGGGGAGTTTAGGGAGTTAGGTAGTAAATTAAAAAACAGGACCTCTAGGGTTGTAATCTCTGGATTACTCCCTGTGCCACGTGCCTGTGAGGCTAGAAATAGGAAGATAGTGCAGCTAAACACGTGGCTGAGCAGCTGGTGTAGAAGGGAGGGTTTCAGATATCTGGACCATTGGGCTCTCTTCAGGGACAGATGGGACCTGTACAAGAAGGACGGGTTGCATCTAAACTGGAAGGGCACTAATATCCTGGCTGCAAGGTTTGCTAGCGTCACTCGGGAGGGTTTAAACTAGTGTGGCAGGGGGGTGGGAACCAGAGCAGTAGGACAGCTAGTGAAGTAAATGAGGAGGACACAGTAAATAAGGCCAGTAGGACTAAGAGGAAGAGCAGGCAGGGAGATGTTGCTGAGCACAGCGGGACTGGTGGTCTGAAGTGCGTTTGTTTCAATGCGATAAGTATAACAGGTAAGGCAGATGAACTTAGAGCTTGGATTAGTACTTGGAACTATGATGTTGATGCTATTGGTTGAGGGAAGGGCAGGATTGGCAGCTAAATGTTCCAGGCTTTAGAAGCTTCAGGCGGGATAGAGGGGGATGTAAAAGGGATGGGGGAGTTGCATTACTGGTTAAGGAGAATATCACAGCTGTACTGCGGGACGACACCTCAGAGAGGTAATGCAGCGAGGCAATATGGGTGGAGCACAGGAATAGGAAGGGTGCAGTCACGATGTTGGGGGTTTACTACAGGCCTCCCAACAGCCAGCGGGAGGTAGAGGAGCAGATATGTAGACAGATTTTGGAAAGATGTAAAGGTAACAGGGTTGTAGTGGTGGGTGATTTTAACTTCCCCACTATTGACTGGGACTCACTTAGTGCTAGGGGCTTGGATGAGGCATAATTTGTGAGGAGCATCCAGGAAGGCTTCTTGAAACAGTATGTAGATAGTCCAACTAGGGATGGGGCCATTCTGGACCTGGTATTGGGGAATGAGCCCGGCCAGGTGGTTGAAGTTTCAGTAGGGGAGCATTTCGGGAGCAGTGACCATAATTCCATAAGTTTTAAGGTACTTGTGGATAAGGATAAGAGTAGTCCTCGAGTGAACGTGCTAAATTGGGGGAAGGCTAATTATAACAATATTGGCAGGAACTGCAGAATTTAGATTGGGGGCGGCTGTTTGAGGGTAAATCAACATCTGACATGTGGGAGTCTTTCAAACGTCAGCTGATTAGAATCCAGGACCAGCATGTTCCTGTGAGGAAGAAAGACAAGTTTAGCAAGTTTCGGGAAGCTTGGATAACACGCGATATTGTGAGCCTAGTCAAAAAGAAAAAGGAAGCATTTGTAAGGGCTGGAAGGCTAGGAACAGATGAAGCACTTGAGGAATATAAAGACAGTAGGAAGGAACTTAAGCAAGGAGTTAGGAGGGCTAAAAGGGGTCATGAAAAGTCATTGGCAAACAGGATTAAGGAAAATCCCAAGGCTTTTTATACATATATAAAGAGCAAGAGGGTAACCAGGGAAAGGGTTGGCACACTCAAGGACAGAGATGGGAATCTATGCGTGGAGCCAGAAGAAATGGGTGAGGTGCTAAATGAGTACTTTGCATCAGTATTCACCAAGGAGAAGGACTTGGTGGATGATGAGCCTAGGGAAGGGAGTGCAGATAGTCTCAGTCATCTCATTATCAAAAAGGAGGAGGTGTTGGGTGTCTTGCAAAGCATCAAGGTAGATAAGTCCCCAGGGCCTGATGGGATCTACCCTAGAATACTGAGGGAGGCAAGGGAAGAAATTGCTGGGGCCTTGACAGAAATCTTTGCATCCTCATTGGCTACAGGTGAGGTCCCAGAGGACTGGAGAATAACCAATGTTGTTCCTTTGTTTAAGAAGGGTGGTAAGGATAATCCACAAAATTATAGGCCGGTGAGCCTTACGTCAGTGGTAGGGAAACTATTAGAGAGGATTCTTCGGGACAGGATTTACTCCCATTTGGAAACAAACGAACTTATTAGCGAGAGACAGCATGGTTTTGTGAAGGGGAGGTCGTGTCTTACTAATTTGATTGAGTGTTTTGAGGAAGTGACGAAGATGATTGATGAGGGAAGGACGGTGGATGTTGTCTATATGGACTTTAGTAAAGCCTTTGACAAGATCCCGCATGGCAGACTGGTGCAAAAGGGGAAGTCACACTGGATCAGAGGTGAGCTGGCAAGATGGATGCAGAACTGGCTCGGTCATAGAAGACAGAGGGTAACAGTGGATGTGTGTTTTTCTGAATGGAGGGATGTGTTTAGTGGTGTTCCACAGGGATCAGTGCTGGGACCTTTGCTGTTTGTAGTATATATAAATGATTTGGAGGAAAATGTAGCTGGTCTGATTAGTAAGTTTGCGGACGACACAAAGGTTGGTGGAGTTGCGGATAATGATGAGGATTGTCAGAGGATACAGCAGGATATAGATCGGTTGGAGACTTGGGCGGAGAAATGACAGATGGAGTTTAATCCGGACAAATGTGAGGTAATGCATTTTGGAAGGTCTAATGCAGGTAGAAGGTATACAGTAAATGGCAGAGCCCTTAGGAGTATTGACAGGCAGAGAGATCTGGGCGTACAGGCCCACAGGTCACTGAAAGTGGCAACGCAGGTGGATAAGGTAGTCAAGAAGGCATACGGCATCCTTACCTTCATCGGTCAGGGCATCGAGTATAAAAATTGGCAAGTCATGTTGCAGCTGTACAGAACCTTAGTTAGGCCACACTTAGAATATTGCGTGCAATTCTGGTCGCCACACTACCAGAAGGACGTGGAGGCTTTGGAGAGGGTACAGAGGAGGTTTACCAGGATGTTGCCTGGTCTGGAGGGCATTAGCTATGAGGAGAGGTTGGATAAACTCGGATTGTTTTCACTGGAACGATGGAGGTGGAGGGGCGACATGATGGAGGTTTACAAAGTTATGAGTGGCATGGACAGAGTGGATAGTCAGAAGCTTTTTCCCAGGGTGGAAGAGTCAGTTACTAGGGGACATAGGTTTAAGGTGCGAGGGGCAAAGTTTAGAGGGGATGTGCGAGGCAAGTTCTTTACACAGAGGGTGGTGAGTGCCTGGAACTTGCTGCCAGGGGAGGTGGTGGAAGCAGATACGATAGCGACGTTTAAGAGACATCTTGACAAATATATGAATAGGAAGGGAATAGAGGGATATGGCCCCCGGAAGTGCAGAAGGTGTTAGTTTAGGCAGGCATCAAGATCGGCGCATGCTTGGTGGGCCGAATGGCCTGTTCCTGTGCTGTACTGTTCTTTGTTCTTTGTTCAGAAGATGATTCAACTAAATTATTAGTTATTTCACTATCCCCAAAAAATGATACAAGTCCTCCCAAAAAAGGGGTTTGAGACTTTACTGAAAACTAGTAAATAGTTTACTAGCTCAATATTTCCAGTCACGGTCTGAATCATCAGTTTAGACAGCACACTGTTAGCTGTCACTATTTTTTATTTTGCCTCAACAGGGTAACATTTGTAAAAATAGGATTGCATAATTATTTTTTCAGAGAGTGCAAAATAGAACAAAGAAAGACCTTTACTGAATGGAAATCAATATATGAGCAACAAGAATATTTTAAAAAATTATAAAATCTTCATTAACTGTACAATGTTGAGAAAAGATTGACAAAATCCGGCTCCATTTATACATTTTAATATCACAGAATCACAGCATTTTCTCTCTCTCCAATGTCTTCACATCTTTCCTGCCTAGGATATGGTATGCTTTAATAACTGCTCTCCAAATGAGCAATTCACCTAGTGCCATTCCCCTGCCTTCACCCTCTAACTCTGCACATTCTTCCTTTTCATTTAACTGTCTAATTCCCTTTTGAATGCTTCAATTGGACCTTCCTCTACCGTACTCTTAGGCATTCCAGACCTTAAGCGCTCGCTGTGTGAAAAAGCTTTTCCTCATGTCACTTTTTCTTCTTTTACCAATCACTTTAAATTTGTGCCCTCTCGTTCTTGATCCCTTCATGTGTGGGAACAGTTTCTCTCTGTCTACTCTATCCAGACACCTCATGATTTTGAATACCTCGATCAAATCTCCTCTCAGCCTTCTCCAAGGAAAACAGTCCCAACTTCTCCAATCTTTCTTCATAACTGAAGTTCCTCATCCCTGGAACCATTCTCATGAATCTTTTCTGTACTCTTTCCAATGCCTTCACATCTTTCCTGCCTAGGATACTGTATGCTTTATTAACCGCTCACTGAACCTGTCCTGCCACCTTCAATGACTTGTGCACATATACCCCCAGGCCCCTCTGTTCCAGCACGCCCTTTAGAATTGTACCCTTTACATTATGTTGTCTCTCTATTTTCTTCCTACCAAAATGAATCACTTCACATTTCTCCACATTGAACTTCATTTGTCACTTGTCCGCCCATCCTACCAACTTGTCTTTGTCCTTTTGAACATCTACACGATCTTCCTCACAATTCACAATTGTTCCTCGTTGCGTATCATCCTGTAACTGCTCTAACTTCTGGCTGCAAGGTTTTTCTTGCACATGTTTGAAAACTAATGCAGGCCTAGTGAGGAAATCTGTGCTGTTGTCTTGATTTTTCATCTATGACAAATCGACACATGTTCACATACACTTTGCTTTTGCAGCAGTTAATGCTAGTTATTGATGTAATATTTCTGGTTTGCAATGCAGCTCGAATAGAAACATATTTTCTTGGTTCTTTAAGAAGTACTTTTAATTCCAGTTACATGTCTTTTCACATAACAGTTAGCAGAGAAATGAACACAGATTCCAAATGCATATTAGTCTGCGGCTTTTCACATTCAGGTAATTAAAAGCCCATCGTATGTAGATATTCTTAAATTATGCTTTTATTTCTGATAGTGTATTAGCCTTTTATGATACAATTCAGTCTCAGGTTCTGGTATGTGCAAAATTAAGATTTTCACCCATGAACGGCACACCTACAAGAAGGAATGTTACACTTGAGTAGAAGAAGAGGATCTCAACTGCACAGGCCACTGGGACAAAGCAGAGTAAGTATGTGGCAGCAAAGCAGGAAGTGCTAGAGAAACTCAGCAGGTCTGACAGCTAAAGGCCAGCTCGGGTCTGCACATGAAACCCAACCCGAGGCCTAAAGAACTACATCCGACCCCGAGCCCGACCCGCCATGAGTCCTTCCATTTTTTCCCGCGCCCGACCCAACCCGGCCCGACCATCAGTCTACCTACCTTCCGATTTTCACTTTGTTGCTCATCTATACAAACTTTAAATAACTGTAACAAAAGCACCTTTCAAATCCAAGAAGTATATTAACATTGGAGCCACTTACCGGAGGTGGTGATAGAGCGTGTCCAACCCGGCCCGACCCGACCCGAGCCCAAATGCTGGACCCAGATGTGTGACCCGACCTGAACCCAACACATGTCATCGGGTCCTGTCGGGTTCAGGTCGTTTAGCTGGCCTTTACTGGCAGCATCTGTGGAGCCACAGACTTGAAAGTTAACTCTGCTTCTCTCTACACAGATGCTGCCAGACCTGCTGAGTTTCTCCAGCATTTTCTGCTTTGCTGCCAAATTGACAGCATCCCCACTCTTCAATATTTATGTGGCAGCTGTCAGGAAGCAGGCGCTGGGGCGCTTTAAATAGGACCCCAGCACCTGCTACACATCTGAGCCAGCATCAATCATGGCACCGGATGTCCCACCGGGGGAGGCGACACATCACCGTGATGCTTAATATAGCAGGGGCTCAGCGACGGGTGATCTGCGCAGGCAGACCGCTATCTTCAAAGCGCACTGCCGCAATCAGCAGCACACTTGTAAAATTTAGCCCTATTTGTTGGAAATGTAAAGTCCACCACTGATACATTTGTCTTGGCACAGGTATCGGAATTACTTGCTGAATGCTTTCTACAGGAGTCTTTTAAAATGGCTAAATTAAATAAAACATCCCAGCATTCTATGTAAACTGTCAACTACATGCTACATGATATCTAAAAAATAATAGTTATTCAGGTACAACCGATACTTGAATTGATCTTGTGAAAAAATAACAGAACAATAAGAATGCTATTGGTCGAACAGACATAAAAATTAAAATCACATCCCATTTTATTTTTTGATACTGAAGTTTCAGATCATGGCTGGGAGTAAAAATGTACCAATTGCTTTTGAAATATCTTTTTGAATATATAGGAGTTTAAACACAACTGAATTATTGAAATATTGTTATTTTTGCTTCAAACATGAAAGTAGATATCGGTGCTGGGACCTCAAGATTCTTTTGCCACAGCATCCTACAGTGTTAAAATGTATTCTGCAGAATCCTTTTTTATATATAACAGGTGTCACAACAACAGGGTATAACAGTGAACAAACGTGATGAAGGTAGATGTTTCTCTACAACCAGAAAGAGACTAAACAGAATGTGTTGGTCATAGATTTTTCATAGGCCTATTGGGATGTTTCAGCCATTCTTCAGCAGAAAACAATAACTATGTTTGAACTTCCATATCCAAGGAATCGAAATTCTAAGAATCATATACAGAGACAGCCCAGCAGTTACCAGAGGGTACATGGCACTTGAATTTCCCCCATGTTTATTTGTGATGAGTTATGTCAATTTTCATCCAGGCCATTAGGCTGATAAGGATAGCAAAATAACTTTGGCTAGTTTGACTTCTTCTAAGCATTCCTTTTGTTAACGGATGGCAGCCTAGCGCGGACAGCAGTCTTGGGCATATCAGTGGTCTGAAAAGATTGTATGGATGTATCTAATGCAAAAGAAATATGGAAGGATGTTTACTATTGATGATGAAAAAGCTACAATAAGCCCTCTTTGTGGCACTCTGCAAGCTATTCAAGAACAGTCTTGCTATTAAAGGTATGCAATATAAAGCTAGTTTTATAAGCTGTCTCTTGTTGTTTAGCAGGCCATCGTATTTGGGAAATAAAGAAAATAAAAGATGCCAGAATGGGAAAGATGGTGGTCTTTGTAAATGCATATTTATTGTAATTTTTATTTTGCCATTTATTTTGTGCAGCGCTCAATGTTTTTGGCCATAATTACCGACCCTTTCTATTGACTCGCTAACATTACTGTCAGTGTAAGTTGGAGCATCAATTGTTTTGCTTAACCTTTACTGTTTCTTCTTATCTTTGGCCATTCTCTGAAAAATGTGAAATCTGTTTTGATTTGATATGTAAAAACTCTATTTAAAAATTGCATGTTTGGTGTGTTTTAAACAGATTTTCCCTAGGTTTGCTGTGAAATAACTCTTTAACTCATTGAAGTGTTTTAGATATTATTAACCTCCAAATTTATGTAAACATTTTGAATGCTGCAACATATATCTGCTGTTAATTGTACAGTAATTGAGTGTTTAATTGTGTTCAGGTGGTGGGCATTAACTGGATATTCAATTTGGCTCCTATATATATGGGAGCAGACTGAAAGTCTGGTTGTTGAATCTGAAGGTGTGTGTTTGTATTATGTAAATAAAAGCTTATGAAGTGTGTAAAGATTAGGCTCCAGTTCTAACTTTCACTGCCAGGCTTTCTGGAATAGAAATTATGTGACATGCTCCAAAGTATTGTGATATTTCTAAAGAGTTGGTTTTCAACAGCCATCATTTCCATATCAGTTAAATATATTAGTGACAACTAACTGTTTGATCATGGCAATGTATCACACTCTTCATTAATAGAGATTATGACAGGCTTTTAGGTGGTGGAGAGTTAATTGAAAATCAAGTGATTTATCTAGGATTCAATAATTTGGCTGATACTAATATATAGCCAATGCTATACTTGTGTTTTTTTTTTGACAATCTCATTCTGTGTGCTTTGTTTGATAGGAATGCAAGTTCTTGAATGGAATGGAATTCCTTTGACTGGTAAAACTTATGAGGAAGTTCAAAGCATCATTGGTGTACCAATTGGGGAAGCTGAAATCTGTGTAAGACTGTGAGTTTTTCCCCACCTTTCTGTTTACCATTCAAACTTCATGACTTTTATTTTACATCACGTTAAGGTGAGACCTTTATAAAACTCCTTGTTATATGATGACTGCCATCATCTCCTATAATTGGTGTACAATAAAATACAGAGGAATATCACAATACTGGCCTTTTTCATTAAAGCTGTTCCTTCAGGTAAAAATTGTCAGTATTAATAATTGCACATATTATTCTCTTAGCTTAAAATTATATACCCTTCCCAAAGTAAGTTCAATGTGTCTCAGGTCTAAATTTTTAGGCTTAAATCCTCATTGTGAAGATAAAAATGTTGAAATGCAGAGTTTTTATGAAACATACTCACAATTGAACATTTCAAAAGGTACCTCAAACTAAGTCACTACTTAAGTTTTTCTATAACTGTGACAGCTGACAATTGAAAGAAAATGAACCATAAAATGCATTTTAGATGGATCTGTCTACCCACATTGAATTATCTCTACTTCTATAACTTTATTTCTTTGCCTCTGCTACTGAAGAGAGCAGCTCACTCTGAAGTATGATACTATATACTCAAATGAGCTTATAGTCAGTGTTAATTAGACATTTGACAATGGCAATAATAGCAACTCATCCCCTCCTCTTTGCCTCGCTTCCTAACACAACATATGGAAGTCAAATTTAGCAATTCCTAGCTGAGACTGGTTAAATAAGCAAAGTCCAAGTAGGAAATCTGGGAATTTTATGATCTGCATTGCTCAATACCATGCCATGCAATTTATTGATTTGTTTGTTGGAGAATAGAGGGAGGGCATGCCACTTCACAATCTCAACAACAAACCATTATTTCTGCTCCCCAATTTTCTACAACATATGAATTAAAGCATGAGAAGCATTTTACAGCTAGAGACCAGTATTAATAGCGCATAGCAGTAAGAAGCTTTCAGTTCTGTACAGTTAGACGTAGAAGAGAAAACAATGACCAGTCACCTTCATTGATACATGGCTATTTTTTTTTGATTAGCCAGTATAAAATCTAATACATTATAAGAATTATTCAAACTTATTTAGATTTCACTTTAAAAAAAAAAATCCATCAGCTGTTTGACACTACACCACAGCCGGTTCATTGGTGTATCGGTAATGGGGGATGGCTGGAAAACACACTTGCATCATTAACCACTGCTCACATTATTTTTGTGATGAAACATCAAGATGCATTTGGGCCATTTAAAATGATCTGAAAATGCTATTGATATTTCCTTTAGGGACCTCAACATGCTGTCGGATTCGGAGAACCTCCAACATTTGGAGTTGCACGCCCAAGCAAAGGCTGGTAGGACAGTGTTTATACTAAGCTAAATATTTATTATTAAACTATAAAGACAAATATCATAATTACTTTCCATATCAGCAGATATGTAGGGGGTAATTTTAACACCCAAAGCTGGGTGATTTTGGTTAGGTGGCATGTTAAAAATCTAAAGATCTGAAACAGGAGAGCAATGTGTCTCAAACTTCCAGTTTTAACAGAGACTGGATGGGGATTAGGCAACCAATCCATTCTCAGGAGGAGAGTTGACCATTTAAATATTTTAATGAGTTTGCATTGCCTTTATTTTAACAGTGACAACATTTTTAGCCACAGTCGACTGGGTTTCCCAGGCTTCAGGAAACCCAGCAGGTGAAAGGAGGTGAGAGGTGCTGAATCCATGGGGTAAATGTCTTTACAGCATTGCTTGTGGGCCAGAGGGAGCAAGAGTGTTAGCTCCCCTATCAGGGCTACCAAAGGCCTGAGGCCTAAAATGTACCCATATGCTTATTTAGCACAAAAGGACCTGGCAGGCAACCCACAAGTTACACTCCCGTCTCTTGGCCCTCAAATTCCTTAAGAGTCTCAGCAACATTCCAGCCTCATAGCAACCAGATCTCCAGACCCTCATCCTCTCTTCCCCTAACCCCCACAAACCAGTACACATTCACTGTCATTCACTCTGTTAAATGTAGTATTATGTAATATAGTGGACATTGGGTTGTTACTGGACAGATCATGTAAATAGACTGTGTGCATCATCACAAGAAGTGATTTAATGTAATCGGTACAGAACATTGTGAAAAGTGTAGAGGAAACCTTAGATGTAATTCGTGTTCAATAAACTCCCGTTGCTTTAACCGTCAGACTCTTATATATTCCGTACAAAGCCTTAATAGTTAGCAGAATATGATACGTTGGCAGCAGTAAATTAGAAACAAAGGTGCAGAAATCTTTGCCTTTATCGGAGAAAATCGAAAAAGTAGCTGGAGTGAACCAAGCTGAGGTGTGGCAGAAGTGGGTCTGGGGGTTTGCAAGGTATCGTACTGCATTGGGTTTCATGCAGAAACCAAGCAAAGAGCAAGTCTGTACACTAATGTATGCTATAGGGGAGTGTGCAGACGACATCCTCACTACTCAAGGCATAGGTGAAGAGAATATGAAGAAGCTATAAAGGCATTCAAGACTTAATTTAATATAAGAAAAAATGTCATCATCGAGCAAGCCAAAGTCAATAAGCATACCCAGCAGAAAGGGGAGAGCATTCATTTATCAATGATTTATACAAACTCGCGGAGGATTGTGAATATGGCAGCTGAAAGGAAGAGCTGATTAGAGACACGATTGTAGTAAGGATATTAGACGATGCCTTTCAGATCATCTACAGATCTCATGTTAACAAAAGCGATTCAGTGGAGCAGACAAGCAGAGGTTAGAATGTTTAACCAATCTGTTATTTGAGGGACAGGGAGAGTCAGAACTTGAGAGTAGCAGACTCCATTGAATTTGTTAAGGGAACGAAAGAGAAAAATGCCGATAAAAGACAAGAAAGATGGGTAGAGCATCTGGAGGTAGCAGCAATCAATTTCAGTAGGTGTGGCCAGGAAATAGAGTGCTTTTCATGCAAAAAGAAGGGACACTTTCAGTAAGTGTGTTGCAGTAAAAAAAGACAGCACCGAATACATTTGAACAAAAATCCCAAGAGAACAGAAAAGTTAAGGAAGTACATAATGTACCAGGTGTGGAAATATCTTTTTAGGGGAAATCCAGGGAACCAGTGAGAGTTGCTGGAAGGCAACAAGACTAATTTTAAACTGGACACAGGAGCAGCAGCTTCAGTACCGCCAGACACAGAACCGTGGCTGAAAAAGAAAACTCTCAAACCAACAGGGGTAAAAAATTATATGGGCCTGGAGGCATTGAGTTGAAGGTAATAGGAAAGTTGCAAACAGCATTGAGTTACCGGGGAAAAGAAATTCCTCAGACTTTATATGTAATTAAAAATCCAAGTTGTTCACTCCTAAGTAGGAAAGCTTGCATAGATTTATAACTCATATATAGAGTGGAAGAACTTGAATGTAAGGAAGACCAGCCTAGAAATTTTAGAGCCAAGTTTCCAAAGTTATTTAGAGGATTGGGGGAGCTAAAAATGGCATATATTACTACCCTAAGGAAGGAAGTAGAGTCAGTATGTTTGTATACACCTGGAAAAGTCCCACTTCCACTTGCAGAAAAAGTTAAAAAGGAAATTGAATTGATGACAAAACAAGGAGTCATTTCACCTGTAACAAAATCTACAGGATGGTGCTCAGTTATGGTTCCAGTGAAGAAACCAAACAGTTCAATTAGAATTTGTGTTGACCTCACACAACTGAATAAGGCAGTGGAAAGAGAAATACATCCAATGTCATCAGTAGATGCGAGTTTGGCAAAACTAGGAAGGAGTTTAATCGTTACCAAACTGGAAGCATCAGCAGATTTTGGCAATTACCCTTAGATGAGGAATCTAAGCTTCTAACAACATTCACAACACCATTTGGAGGATTCTGTTTTAACAGATTACCATTTGGAATAACATCAGCACCTGAGATATTTCAAAGGACAATGTTGAGGATTCTGCAAGGATTGGACAGAATTATTTGCCATATGGATGATGTCCCAATCCATGGAGCCAATCAAAAAGGATGCATGGCGTTAGGGGTAAAGTATTAGCATGGATAGAGGATTGGTTGACTAACAGGAAGCAGAGAGTGGGGATAAATGAGTGCTATTCTGGTTGGCAATCAGTCACTAGTGGTGTGCCTCAGGGATCGGTGTTGGGACCGCAATTATTTATAATTTATATAGATTTGGAGTTGGAGACCACGTGTAGGGTGTCAAAGTTTGCAGATGACACTAAGATGAGTGGCAGAGCAAAGTGTGCAGATGACTGTGAAACTTTGCAGAGGAACATAGATACATTGAGTGAGTGGGCAAAGGTCTGGCAGATGGAATACAATGTTAATAAATGTGAAGTCATTCATTTCGGTAGGAGTAACAGTAAAAAGGATTATTACTTGAATGGTAAAAAGTTGCAGCATGCTGCTATGCAGAGGGACCTGGGTGTCCTTGTGCATGAATCGCAGAAGGTTAGTCTGCAGGTACAGCAAGTAATTAGGAAGGCAAATGGAATTTTGTCCTTCATTGCTAAAGGGATTGAGTTTAAAAGCAGAGAGGTTATGTTGCAGCTGTATAAGGTACTGGTGAGGCCGCACCTGGAGTACTGTGTGCAGTTTTGGTCTCCTTACTTGAGAAAGGATGTACTGGCACTGGAGAGGGTGCAGAGGAGGTTCACTAGGTTGATTCCGGAGTTGAGGGGGTTGGCTTATGAGGAGAGACTGAGTAGATTGGGATTATATTCATTGGAATTCAGAAGAATGAGGGGGGAACTTATAGAAACATATAAAATTATGAAGGGAATAGATAAGATACAAGTAGAGAGGATGTTTCCACTGGCAGGTGAAGCTAGGACAAGAGGGCATAGCCTCAAGATTAGAGGGAGCATATTTAGGACTGAATTAAGAAGGAACTTCTTCACCCAGAGGGTTGTTAATCTATGGAATTCCTTGCCCAGTGAAGTAGTTGACGCTTCTTCAGTAAACGTTTTTAAAGCTAAGGTAGATATCTTTTTGAACAATAAAGGAATTAAGGGATACGGTGAGAACGTGGGTAAGTGGATCTGAGTCCACGAAAAGATCAGCCATGATCTTATTGAATGGTGGAGCAGGCTCGAGGGGCCGGACAGCCTACTCCTGCTCCTAGTTCTTATGAAATTATGAAAAGAACATGATGCTAAAGTAAGAGCAGTACTATGGAGATTGGAAGAAGCAGGTCTCACACTGAATGAAGAATGCATTTTTCACAGCCAATGGTAATGTTTCTTGGACATATCATAGATGGGTCCGATATTGGAGCAGATCCACAAAAGAGAAAAGTGATCAGGAAATTCTCAGCACCTAAAAATGTGACGGAGCTTCAGAGGTTTATGGGAATGGAGAATTATGTAGGAAAATTTCTACCCAATTTAGCCATGATGAATGAGTTATTGAAAAATGGCAATGTTTGGTGTTGGAAAGAAGCCCAGCAAGATTCATTTGAAAAAATCAAAGGAATGTTATTTACCATCATAGTTGTGGATTTCGAGCAGTCCTATTTCAAGTGCAGAGAGTTGGGAGACGCAGACCTGTTTATTTTGCTTCTCGTTCGTTAACAGAAATCAAGCAGAAATACACAGTACAAGAAAAGGAAGCTTCGGCAGCAACTTGGACATGTGGAAACATTTTCAGATTACCTCCTAGAACTTTAATTTAAAATTGAAACAGATCATAACCCATTGGTTATTCTATTAAACTCAAAGGAGCTTGCAAAACTGCCTCCAAGAGTACAGAGGTTTACAAAGAACAAAGAACGGTACAGCACAGGAACAGGCCATTTGGCCCTCCAAGCCTGCGCCGATCTTGATGCCTGCCTAAACTAAAACCTTCTGCACTTCTGGGGACCGTATCCCTCTATTCCCATCCTATTCATGTATTTGTCAAGATGCCTCTTAAATGTCTCTATGGTACCTGCTTCCACCACCTCCCCCGGCAGCAAGTTCCAGGCACTCACCTTCCTCTGTGTAAAGAACATGCCTCGCACATCCCCTCTAAACTTTGCCCCTCGCACCTTAATCCTATGTCCCCTGGTAACTGACTCTTTCACCTGGGAAAAAGCTTCTGACTATCCACTCTGTCCATGCCGCTCATAACTTTGTAAACCTCTATCATGTCACCCCTCCACCTCTGTCATTCCAGTGAAAACAATCAGAGTTTATCCAACCTCTCCTCATAGTTTATCCAACCTCTCCTCCAGACCAGGCAACATCCTGGTAAACCTCTTCTGTACCCTCTCCAAAGCCTCCACGTCCTTCTGGTAGTGTGGCGACCAGAATTGCACGCAATTTAGGTTAAGATTGATGAGATTTGATGCAAAAACTGAATGTGTTCCAGGAAAACAGCAGATCACGGCAGCAGCTTTATCACCTATTTCAACAGCAGGACCAGTAAAAGGAAATATTTTGCTTCTTGAAGTAGAAATCTTTTGCTTTGACAATGACAATAATTTTACCTACTATAGCTCAGAAACTGAGTGAGATCAGAAATGTACAGAAAACAGACGAAGTATGTGTGAAAATCTGGGAATATTGCTTGAATGAATGGCCAACGTGTGTACCACACAGCTCTGTTCTAAAACAGTATTATGAACAGAGGGGTCATCTAAACATGATGACTCACTGATCTACGATGAGAGATTAGTTATCCTTAGAGTCTTGAGATTAGACATTTTGGAGAGATTGCACCGAGGTCATCAGGGTATTTCAAAATGTCAAGCCAGGGCAAGACATTCAGTATGGTGGCCTGGTGTATCGAAAGAAATTGAAGAGTTAGATATCAAGATGTATCACATGTGCTATCAATAGTCAGGAGACAAAAGTCCTCTTTTCCGTCTAGATTATGGGAGCGTCTAGGAATGGATCTGATTGAATATATAAGTAAAATGTTCCTAATAGTAATCGATTATTATTCAAGGTGATTTGAATTTAAACAGCTACAAGGTCAAAGTTCAGAAGCTGTAATCTAATCCTTGAGAGAAATCTTTGCTGCGCAGGGAATTCCAGATATTCTAATGTCTGACAATGGGCCGCAATTTGCAAATAAATGCTTCAGAGAGTTTGCAGAAGTATACGGATTTGTCCATATTACTAGTTCGCCAAGGTACCCTCAGGCTAGTGGTGAAGCAGAGAGAAGAGTATGGACTGTGAAGGCATTGTTGGAAAAGAATGAAGATCTTCAACTAGCACTTCTAAGTTATCAATCGGCACCACTTCAGAATGGTTTAGCCCCATACGAATTGTTAATGGGAAGAAGGTTGAAGACCCAACTTCCTACACTCACAAGTTCACTCAAGCCACAATTATATGCAGAAGACTTGGGAAAAGTGAGGGAGAGGATAAAGATTGGTCAAATCAATGAGAAAATTATGACAGACATCATAGAACAAGAAATGTATCAGACATTGAACCAGGGGAATCAGTTTGGGTTCAAGACCAAAATCAGTATCGAGAACAAAGAACAAAGAAAATTACAGCACAGGAACAGGCCCTTCGGCCCTCCAAGCCTGCGCCGATCCAGATCCTCTATCTAAACATGTCGCCTATTTTCTAAGGGTCTGTATCTCTTTACTTCCTGCCCATTCATGTATCTGTCCAGATACATCTTAAAAGATGCTATCGTGCCCGCGTCTACCACCTCCGCTGGCAACGCGTTCCAGGCACCCACCACCCTCTGCGTAAAGAACTTTCCACGCATATCCCCCCTAAACTTTTCCCCTCTCACTTTGAACTCGTGACCCCTTGTAATTGAATCCCCCACTCTGGGGAAAAAGCTTCTTGCTATCCAACCTGTCGATACCTCTCATGATTTTGTACACCTCAATCAGGTCCCCCCTCAACCTCCGTCTTTCTAATGAAAATAATCCTAATCTACTCAACCTCTCTTCATAGCTAGTGCCCTCCATACCAGGCAACATCCTGGTGAACCTCCTCTGCACCCTCTCCAAAGCATCCACATCCTTTTGGTAATGTGGCGACCAGAACTGCACGCAGTATTCCAAATGTGGCAGAACCAAAGTCCTATACAACTGTAACATGACCTGCCAACTCTTGTACTCAATACCCCGTCCGATGAAGGAAAGCATGCCGTATGCCTTCTTGACCACTCTATTGACCTGCGTTGCCACCTTCAGGTAACAATGGACCTGAACACCCAAATCTCTCTGTACATCAATTTTCCCCAGAACTTTTCCATTTACTGTATAGTTCACTCTTGAATTGGATCTTCCAAAATGCATCACCTCGCATTTGCCCTGATTGAACTCCACCTGCCATTTCTCTGCCCATCTCTCCAGTCTATCTATATTCTGCTGTATTCTCTGACAGTCCCCTTCAGTATCTGCTACTCCACCAATCTTAGTGTCGTCCGCAAACTTGCTAATCAGACCACCTATACTTTCCTCCAAATCATTTATGTATATCACAAACAACAGTGGTCCCAGCATGGATCCCTGTGGAACACCACTGGTCACACGTCTCCATTTTGAGAAACTCCCTTCCACTGCGACTCTCTGTCTCCTGTTGCCCAGCCAGTTCTTTATCCATCTAGCTAGTACACCTTGGACCCCATGCGCCTTCACTTTCTCCATCAGCGTACCATGGGGAACCTTATCAAACACTTTACTGAAGTCCATGTATATGACATCTACAGCCCTTCCCTCATCAATCAACTTTGTCACTTCCTCAAAGAATTCTATTAAGTTGGTAAGACATGACCTTCCCTGCACAAAACCATGTTGCCTATCACTGATAAGCCCATTTTCTTCCAAATGGGAATAGATCCTATCCCTCAGTAACTTCTCCAGCAGCTTCCCTACCACTGACGTCAGGCTCACCGGTCTATAATTACCTGGATTATCCCTGCTACCCTTCTTAAACAAGGGGACAACATTAGCAATTCTCCAGTCCTCCGGGACCTCACCCGTGTTTAAGGATGCTGCAAAGATATCTGTTAAGGCCCCAGCTATTTCTTCTCTCGCTCCCCACAGTAACCTGGGATAGGTCCCATCCAGACCTGGGGACTTGTCCACCTTAATGCCCAACACTTCCTCCCTCCTTATGCCGACTTGAGCTAGAGTAATCAAACATCTGTTCCTAACCTCAACATCCTTCATGTCCCTCTCCTCGGTGAATACCGGTGCAAAGTACTCGTTTAGATTCTCACCCATTTTCTCTGACTCCACGCATAACTTTCCTCCTTTGTCCTTGAGTGGGCCAATCCTTTCTCTAGTTACCCTCTTGCTCCTTATATATGAATAAAAGGCTTTGGGATTTTCCTTAACCCTGTTTGCTAAAGATATTTCATGACCCCTTTTAGCCCTCTTAGTTCCTCCTTTCAGATTGGTCCTACATTTCCGATATTATTCCAAAGCTTCGTCTTTCTTCAGCCACCGAGACCTTACGTATGCTTCCTTTTTCCTATTAGCTAGTCTCTCAATTTCACCTGTCATCCATGGTTCCCTAATCTTGCCATTTCTATCCCTCATTTTCACAGGAACATGTCTCTCCTGCACGCTAATCAACCTCTCTTTAAAAGCCTCCCACATATCACATGTGGATTTACCTTCAAACAGCTGCTCCCAGTCTACATTCCCCAGCTCCTGCCGAATTTTGGTATAGTTGGCCTTCCCCCAAGTTAGCACTCTTCTTTAGGACCACTCTCGTCTTTGTCCATGAGTATTTTAAAGCTTACGGAATTGTGATCACTATTCCCAAAGTAGTCCCCTACTGAAACTTCAACCACCTGGCCGGGCTCATTCCCCAACACCAGGTCCAGTATGGCCCCTTCCCGAGTTGGACTATTTACATACTGCTCTAGAAAACCCTCCTGGATGCTCCTGACAAATTCTGCTCCATCTAGACCTCTAACACTAAGTGAATCCTTGTCAATGTTGGGAAAATTAAAATCTCCCATCACCACCACCCTGTTGCTCCTACCTCTTTCCATAATCTGTTTACATATTTGTACCTCTATCTCACGCTCGCTGTTGGGAGGCCTGTAGTAAAGCCCCAACATTGTTACCGCACCCTTCCTATTTCTGAGTTCTGCCCATATTGCCTCACTGCTCGAGTCCTCCATAGTGCCCTCCTTCAGCACAGCTGTGATATCCTCTTTGACCAGTAATGCAACTCCTCCACCTGTTTTACCTCCCGCCTGAAGCATCGATATCCTGGGATATTTAGTTGCCAATCATGCCCTTCCCTCAACCAAGTCTCAGTAATAGCAGTAATAGAGAAGTAGTCAAACAATCACCACATCCACGATCATACATTGTCCAAACTTGGCTTCGTGGCAGGAGGCAGAGGGTAATGGTCGAGGGTTGTTTTTGCGAGTGGAAGCCTATGGCCAGTGGTGTACCACAGGGATCGGTGCTGGGACTCTTGCTGTTTGTAGTGTACATTAATGATTTAGACGTGAATTATAGGAGGTATGATCAGTGAGTTCACAGATGACACCAAAATTGGTAGTGTCGTAAATAGTGAAGAGGAAAGCCTTAGATTACAGGATGATATAGATGGGCTAGTAAGATGGGTGGAGCAGTGGCAAATGGAATTTAATCCTGAGAAGTGTGAGGTGATGCACTTTGGGAGGACTAACAAGGCAAGGGAATATACAATGGGTGGTAGGACCCAAGGAAGTACAGAGGGTCAGAGGGACCTTGTCCATAGATCACTGAAGGCAGCAACACAGGTAGATAAGGTGGGTAGGAAAGCATATGGGATACTTGCCTTTATTAGCCGAGGCATAGAATATAAGAGCGGGGAGGTTATGATGGAGCTGTATAAAATGCTAGTTTGGTCACAGCTGGAGTACTGTTTACAGTTCTGGGCACCACACTATAGGAAGGATGTGATTGCACTGGAGAGGGTGCAGAGGAGATTCACCAGGATGTTGCCTGGGCTGGAGCATTTCAGCTATGAAGAGAGACTGAAAAGGTTAGGGTTGTTTTCCTTCGAGCAGAGAAGGCTGAGGGGAGATATGATTGAGGGATACAAAATTATGAGGGGCATTGAGAGGTTAGCTAGGAAGAAACTTTTTCCCTTAGCGGAGGGGTCAATTACCAAGGGGCATAGATTTAAGGTAAGGGCAGGAGGTTTAGAGGGGATTTGAGGAAAATTTTTTCACTCGGAGGGTGGTTGTAATATGGAACACACTGCCTGAAGAGGTGGTAGAGGCAGGAACCCTCAACATTTAAGAAATATTTAGATGAGCACTTGAAACGCCATAGCATACAAGGCTACAGGCCAAGTGCTGGAAAATGGGATTAGAATAGATAGGTGCTTGATGGCGGGCACACTCACGATGAGCCGAAGGGCCTGGTTCTGTGCTGTATAATTCTATGACTCTATGTCTCTAAACTGACCAAGAGATGATCAGAAGAAACAGGAGGTCATTGGTGGTGACATCAAAGAAGCAGCAAATATAGCAGCAACAATCAGCTCAAAGGTTTAATGAGCCAGTGATGCCTCAATCAGCCATCAACCCAGATGACAATCCGAATGAGAACTTGAGTCACCAATAATTCTACTCAAGCACAGCAGAGCCAGAAGGAATAACTAGAAGACTCAAAGCTTCAAAACCCTTTGAAAGAAAGAAGAACTCGTTACGACAGAGTTGTGAAAAGGCCACAGCGCTTATCAATCTGAAAAGAGAAGTCAGAGACTTGGGAGGAGATGTATTATAATGTAATATATTGGATTGTTACTTGGGCAGATTATATAAATAGACTGTGTGCATCATCACAGGAAGTGATGTAATGTAATCTGTATAGAACATAGTGAAGAGTGTAGAGGAAATCTTAGATGCAAGACGTGTTCAGTAAACATAAGCCTCTTATATATTCTCCACTAAGCCTTAATAGTTAGCAGAATATTACAATAAGTACTTGCCTATTAACTATTGGAACTGATCAGTCTTCCACAAAAAGACTACTCTGACACATGTACTTGCCTCTGCCCTTAAGGTTATTTAATGAAATGATGGCCCAAGATCTAGCATTCATTACGTCAATTACTGTTTCATGAAAGCTGTGCTTTAGTTTCAAAGGCAAACAGCCTAGTAACAAAACAGTACCCAATATTTCTCTCAATGTTTCTGCCCTAAAATCTGTATTTTCAGTTATTTCTTAGTGCTGGATGATTTCTTTAGGGTCTTGGATAATAGCAGCATCAGTAAACATTTAGATTTATGGGTAGTGTGAGATCATTAGGAACTATTTTTTATTCTTTCATGGGATGTCGGCATCACTGGCAAGGTCAGCATTGGTTGCCCATCCCTAATTGTCCTTGACAACTGAGTGGCTTCCTAGGCCATTTCAAAGGGCAGTTAAGGGTCAACCATATTGCTGAGCATTTGGAGCCATATGTAGGTCAGACCAGTGTCATGCAGACCCCCACCTTCCAAGAATAAGGCGTATTAATTTTGTTATATGAAAATTGATTTTTAACTGGAGTGAAGAAATGACTAGTTAAAAAAAATCACGAGACACTTGGCTGGAAAAACATTTGCATACTAACAGACAGTGCTTGGAGAGACTGGTCCCCGGTTCCCTGGTCCACTTAACCCAAAATGGACTGTGATCACCAGACATTGAAGGTGAGGAAGCTCACATTCCAGGATGATTGCTCAGATGGCAGAATCCACAAATAGAAGTGGTCAAACCAGCTAGTCACATGACTAACCTACTGGGCAACTTGGGGTTTTTTGAATTGTGCCATGGAGAAGGAGGCAGAAGGCTGTTTGAACTGGAACCTGGAGCAAGGAAGCTTCTCTCTATCTCTCTCTCTCTCACTTTCTCCCAAGCCACTGGATCCATGAAAGACACGTAAACCTCAAGAGAGAAAAGACTCCGACCTTGAAACAAGTTGAAGCATGCACTGGGCCCCAACCAATTGCAAGTCTAATCGGCAACCAAAGACTTCACAGCAAACTCAAAGGCCAGCAAAATAGAAACGCATCTATTGCCTCAAACGTTTCCCCTTTATTCTTTTACTTTTCTGTCTCTATCTGCGTGTGTGTTTATCGTGTGTTTATCGCGTATGTATGCTTGCGTGGTCGTATATTCGTAGTCGGTAACCGGATTAGAGTTTAGGATTAATAAACTTCTACCTTTCTATTTTAAAATCTAAGAAAACCTTTCTGAATTAATTCTTTGTCTTACAATTGGAGCAGTGAACAAGGATTCACTGAGGGGGAACTAAAAACATGGTGTTTTTAAAATTAAACCCTGTTACAGTTAAACTAGGCAAAGGTTGAGAGGGAAGCCCTAGACCCCTTTCTCACCGAGTCTTAACATAAAGTTTCCTTCCCTAAAGGACATTAGTGAACCAGGTGGGTTTTTACAACAATCAATAACAGTTTCATGGCACCATTACTGAGACTAGCTTTTAATTCTAGAATTTTTTTTTATTGAATTTAAATTACACCAACTGCTATGGGGGAATTTGAACCCATGCCCCAGGGCATTAGCCTGGGCCACAGAATTACTAGTTCCATGACATTACCACGACACCAACATCACCCACTTGATGTGCAGAGCCTTTCCTATGTAAATGTTATTTTCACTTCTGTGTGACAAGAAAATTCTTGCTCCTCTCAAGTTGATCGCTTCAGCCAAAGAAAGATTATGGAATTATGACTACACTTGTGTTTTCTGTCACTAACTGAGGCTGCAGTAGGATCAGTATCATTTTGTATGTGGTTATATTGGTGCTTTTCTTAAACAATGTGTTGATCTTTGTTTTTGCAGGAGAAAAGCAAAGGTCACCAGGAGTTAACCCGAAACAGCTGGCTGCGGAACTACAGAAGGTGTCTCAGCAGGCACCTTCTGTGATTACCTCAGCCACAGAGAAAGGAACTCACAGCCATTCAGGAACCACATCAGCTACCTCTAGTGCTGCCCCCAGCCCCGGGCAGCCTGGGTCGCCTGCAGTTAGCAAAAAGCGACACAGCAGTAAGGTGAGCTGATACGTCAAACCATAACTTGTTTGCTAAAACTGATCTCAGTCGTCAATGAAATATGTAAGTGCATCAGCCATTGGACTGATTGAATTCAGTGAAATATAGTTTCTAAGTTATACATGTGCAAAAGAAAGTTTAATGAAGTGAAAAAAATCTGGTAATTGATTAAAGGATTATATTTTGTTTCAGCAAAAAGTTAATGGGCATGTTCAATTTAGGGATCAGTCAATAAAAGACAAAAGATTCTATCAGTAGAGACTAGAACTAAAGTGGAGAGTAAGCCTAACAGATGGCCAAAATGAAGGTACAAATGGATTGAAACACATAACATAAAATGGTTGAGCAAAGAAAAGACAGTTGTACAGCCCACCCAATCATTTTAAGTCCTGGTCAGTCCATCCCCCCCTGCCATCGCCACCCACCTACCCCCCGCCAACCCCCCACCCGTCGTATCAGGCCTACTAACTTTATGTTTGACAGATCTACCTTGGAATCAAAACTGTATTCCTTTCATTCCTGCTGAATTCGTTTTTAACTTTGCTTTTACAGTACTCAGTAACATCAGTTAGAATTTGCCTTTTTCTGCTTTGAATCATAAAATGGTTACAGCACAGAAGGAGGCCATTCAGCCCATCGTGTCCATGCTAGCCCTCTGCAAGAGCAACTCAGTTCCACTTTTCTTGCCATGCTTCCTAATACTGCATTTCTTCCTAATGGCGGTTTTTCAGAGTGGCGTAGGCAATGTGTCCCTCCAGCTATAGCGATTGCATTGCTGAGGAAGACTTGAGGCAGGGAAAGAAAATGTTAGAAAAATAGGAATGGAATTACTGCACCCACGAATAAATAATTAACAAGATTTTTTCAAAGATGAAGAGAGATATATACACTTAGACATACACGACAGATGCAATGGATGCAGAGATATTGACAATGTGCTGCATTATTTGGCTTTGTACAGAAATCAAAACTTATTGCTGTACATTATAAAAAACCTTTTCACTTTACAGAATGACCTCCCATTTGAGAGTTGATGGCTCACCCTCATTGGCTGTGGTCAGTGGCAGGAAATCCAATCACAAACCTCACTGTACTCTTTATACATGCACAGGGAATCTATTAACATAAGACAAAAGAAATAGGAGCAGGAGTAGACCATACAGCCTGTCGAACCTACTCAACCATTCAATACAATCATAGCTGATCTTCACAGAATCACAGAATAGTACAGTGCAGAAGAGGCCCTTCGGCCCATCGAGTCTGCACCGATGCATTAAAACACCTGACCTGTCTACCTAATTACATTTGCCAGCACTTGGCCCATAACCTTGAATGTTATGACATGCCACGTTCTCATCCAGGTACCTTTTAAAGGATGTGAGGCAACCCGCCTCTACCACCTTCCCAGGCAGGGCATTCCAGACCGTCACCACCCTCTGGGTAAAAAAGTTCTTCCTCAAATCCCCCTTAAACCTCCCGCCCCTCACCTTAAACTTGTGACCCCTCATAACTGACCCTTCAACTAAGGGGAACAGCTGCTCCCTATCCACCCTATCCATGCCCCTCATCATCTTGTACACCTCGATCAGGTCACCCCTCAGTCTTCTCTGCTCCAGCGAAAACAACCCAAGCCTATCCAACCTCTCTTCATAGCTTAAATGTTCCATCCCAGGCAGCATCCTGGTAAATCGCCTCTGCACCCTCTCCAATGCAATCATATCCTTCCTATAATGTGGCGACCAGAATTGCACACAGTACTCGAGCTGTGGCCTTACCAAAGTTCTGTACAACTCCAACATGATCTCCCTGCTTTTGTAATCTATGCCTCGATTGATAAAGGCAAGTGTCCCATATGCCTTTTTCACCACCCTATTAACCTGCCCTTCTGCCTTCAGAGATCTATGGACAACCACGCTAAGGTCCCTTTGTTCCTCAGAACTTCCCAGTGTCAGGCCATTCATTGAATACTTCCGTGTCACATTACTCCTTCCAAAGTGTATCACCTCACACTTTTCAGCGTTATATTCCATCTGCCACTTTTCTGCCCATTTGACCATCCCGTCTATATCTTCCTGTAACCTAAAACACTCCACCTCACTGTTAACCACTTGGCCAATCTTTGTGTCATCTGTGAACTTACTGATCCTACCCCCCACATAGTCATCTATGTCGTTTATATAAATGACAAACAATAGGGGACCCAGCACAGATCCCTGTGGTATGCCACTGGACACTGGCTTCCAGTCACTAAAACAGCTGTCTGTCATCACTCTCTGTCTCCTACAGCTAAGCCAATTTTGAATCCACCTTATCAAGTTACCTTATATCCCATGTGCATTTGCTTTCTTGATAAGTCTCCCATGTGGGACCTTGTCAAAGGCTTTGCTGAAATCCATGTAAACTACATCAACTGCACTACCCTCATCTACACACCTGGTCACATGCTCAAAAAATTCATTCAAATTTGTTAGGCATGACCTCCCTCTGACAAAGCCATGTTGACTATTCCTAATCAAATTTTGCCTCTCCAAGTGGAGATAGATTCTCTCCTTCAGAATTTTCTCCAATAGTTTCCCGACCACTGACGTGAGACTCACTGGTCTATAATTCCCTGGCTTATCTCTACAACCTTTCTTAAATAGTGGGACCACATTAGCTGTTCTCCAGTCCTCTGGCACCTCCCCCGTGGCCAGAGAGGAATTAAAAATGAGGGTCAGAGCCCCTGTAATCTCCACCCTCGCCTCCCACAGCATCCTGGGACACAAATCGTCCGGACCTGGAGATTTGTCCACTTTTAAGCCTTCTAATACCTTGTCACTCCCTATGACAATTTGCTCAAGAACCCCAGTCTCTCTCTCTGAGTTCCATATCTACATCCTCATTCTCTTGGGTAAGACAAATGTCTCAACTCCACTTTTCCACCCACTCCCCATATCCCTTGATTCCCTGAGAGATGAAAAATCGTTCCATCTCAGCCTGAAATATATTCAATAATGGAGCAACAGCAACCCTGTGCGGGAGAGAATTCTGAAGATTCACAATCCTCTGAGTAATGAAATTTCTCCTCATCTTGGTCCTAAATGATTGGCTCCTTACCCTGAGACTGTGCTCCCATGTTCTGGATTCCCCAGCCAGAGGAAACAACCTCTGAGTGTCTACCCTGTCAAGCCTCTTCAGAATCTTATATGTTGCAATCAGATCACTTCTCATTCTTCAGAGAGGATAGGGCCAATTTACTCGCCCTCTCATCCCAGGGACAAATCTAGTGAACCTTCACTTTAGCACCTCCAAAACAAGTAGATTCTTCCTCAGATATGGAGACCAAAACTGCACACAATACTCCAGGTGCTGTCTCATCAAAGCCCTATACAGTTGCAGCAAGACTTCCTTTTTTCATGTACTCCATTCCCCTTGCAATAAAGGCCAACATGCCATTTCCTAATTGCTTGCTGTACCTGCATGCTAACATTTTGTGTTCCTGGTATGAGTACAGCTAAGTCTCTCTGAACATTAACATTTAATGCCTTTTTAAAAAAATTCTGCTTTTCTTTTACTCATTTGTACGATGTGGGCATTGCTGAGTAGACCAGTATTTATTGCCCTTGAACTCAGTGGCTTGCGAGGCCATTTAAAAGTCAACCACATTGCTGTGGGTCTGGACCAGGTAAGGATGGCAGATTTCCTTCCTGAAAGAACATTCGAGAACCAGATGGGTTTTTACAACAATCAACAATGATTTCACGGTCACCATTAGACTAGCTTTTTTTTAAATTTCAGATTTATTAATTGAATTCAAATTTCCCCAGCTGCTATGGTGGAATTCAAACCCATGTTCCCAGAACATTAACCTGGGCTCTGGATTACTAGTCCAGTGACATTACCACTACCTCCGTTCTAATATTATTACTAGCAAAGTGAATAACTTCACATTTTCCCACATTATACTTCATCTGCCACCTTGTTGCCCATTCACTGAACCTGTCTATATCTCTTTGCAGCCTTTTTGTGTCCTCCTCACATCTTACATTCCCATTTAGCTTTGTATCATCAGCAAACCTGGATACATTACTCTCAGTTTCTTGTCTAAATGATTAATATAGATTGTAAATAACTGAGGCCCAGCACTGATCTTTGCGTTACTCCACTATTCATAGCCTGCCAACTTGAAAATGCCCTGTTTATCCCTACTCTTTGTGCTTCTTGCCCATCCATCCTCCATCTACTCAAATATATAACACTCAACTCCATGAGCCTCATCTTGTGTATCACTTGTGTGGCACTTTATTGAATGCCTTTTAGAAATCCAAGTATACTGCATCTACTGGCTTCCCTTTATTTATCCTACTAGTTACATCCTTAAAAAACTCTAATAAATTTGTCAAATGCTATTTTCCTTTTGTAAAACTATGTGGACTCTTTATAATTCTTTCATAGGATGTGGGTGTTGCTGGCTAGGCCAGCATTTATTGTCCATCCGTAATTGCCCTTTATGGTGAGCTGCCTTCTTGAACTGCTGCAGTCCATGTGGGGTAGGTACACCCACAGTGCTGTTTGGAAGGGAGTTCCAGGATCTTGACCCAGCGACAGTGAAAGAACGGACTAATAGTTCCAAGTCAGGATGGTATGTGGCTTGGTGGGGAACTTGCAGGTGGTAGTGTTCCCGTGCATCTGCTGCCCTTGTCCTTCTAGGTGGTAGAGGTCGTAGGTTTGAAAGGTGCTATCGAAAGAGGCTTGCATCTTGAAGATGGTACACACTTCTGCCGTTGTGCGTTTGTGATGAAGGGAGTTAATGTTGAAGGTGGTGGATGGGGTGCCAATTAAAGGGGCTGCTTTGTCCTGGATGGTGTCGAGCTTCTTGAGTGTTGTTGGAGCTGCACCCATCCAGGCAAGTGGAGAGTATTCCATCACACTCCCGACTTGTGCCTTGTAGAAGGTGGACAGCTTTTGGAAGTCAGGAGGTGAGTTACTCACTCCAGAATTCCTAGCATCTGACATGCTCTTGTAGCCACAGCATTTATGTGGCTGATCCCGTTCAGTTTCTGGTCAATGGTGACCCCCAGGATGTTGATAGTGGGAGATTCAGCAATGGTTAAATCCTCTCTTGTTTGAGATGGTCATTGCCTGGCACTTGTGTGGCACGAATGTTACTTGCCACCTATCAGCCCAAGCCTGGATGTTGTCCAGGTCTTGCTGCATCTGGACACAAACTGCTTCAGTATCTTAGGTGTCACGAATGGTGCTGAACATTGTGCAAGTATCAAAGAATATCTCCACTTATGATGGAGGGAAGGTCATTGAGGAAGCAGCTGAAGATGGTTGGTCCTAGACACTACCCTGAGGAACTTCTGCAGTGATGTTCTGGGACTGAGATGATTGACCTCCAACAACCACAGCCATTTTCCTTTGTGCTAGGTATGACTCCAACCACCTAAGAGTTTTCCCTCGATTCCCATTGACTGCAGTTTTGCTTGGGCTCCTTGATGCCACATTCGGTAAAATGCTACTTTGATGTCAAGGGCAGTTACTCGCACCTCACCTAATTACATCCTTAATTTCCCCAGTAAGCCATGGATGGATCTTTCTTGCTGAGTTTTTGTTTTTTAATACAATTTATTTTTGTTGAAAATTTTGAATACTTTCTTTAAATGTTCCCCACAATTGATGTATCACTATACCTTTTAATCTATTTACCCAATCAACCTTAGCCAGCTCTCTCCTCATACCTATGTAATTGGCTTTGTTTAAGTTCGGGATTCTTGTTTTGGACTCAAGTAAGTCATGCTCAAACTTAATATCGAATTCAACTGTATTATGATTGTCCTTTCCAAGAGAATCGTTTACCAAGAGATTACTAATTAACTCTGCCTCATTACACAATACTGGATCTGCGATAGCTTTGTCCTAGTTGATTCCACAATGTATTGCTCTAGGGAATTACCGTGAAAACATTCTACAAACTCCTCTTCTCCACTACCTTGGCTAATTTGATTTGTCCAGTCTATGTGAAGATTAAAGTTCCCCTACAATTATTACGTTGCTTTTGTTACAAACTCCAAGTATTTCTTGCTTAATACTCTCGCTAGTTTATCTATCTTATTACGAATGCTTCACACATTCAGATAAAGAGTGTTTAGGTTTATTTTTTACCACTGTTCTTTGCATGGACCTTATTCACTGCAGTATTACCGTTAAACTCTCTGACCCTTCCTGTCCCACTCTGCTTGTCTTTACCTAAAATACTACGCTGCTCTATTGCCTTGACTTTTCTCTTTCAGTTCCTGTAACTCCCTTCACCTGACCCCGCCCGCCTCCTTTTAGTTTTAAGTCCTATCTACAGCTCTAGTTATACAATTCATCAGGACACTGGTCCCAGCCTGGTTTAAGTGTTGCCCATTCCAAAGGAACAGCTCCCTCTTTCCCCAGTACTGGTGCCAGTGCACCATGAATAGAAACCCCTTCTTGCCACACCACTCTTTGAGATATGTGTTTAATTCTCTAATCTGCTTGACCCAGTGCCAATTGGTGTGTGGCTCAGGTAACAATCCAAAGATTATTGCCTTTGAAGTTCTGCTTTTTAATTTGGACCCTAACTCCTCAAATTCTCTCAGCAAAACATCATTCCTAGTACTGCCAATATCATTGGTTTCTAAGTGGACCATGACAACTGGATCGTTCCCCCTCCCACTCAAAGTTCGTCTCCAGCTGCAAGGAGATGTCTTTAACCCACCAGGTAGGCAACACCACATTTGGAATTCCCAGTAATGACTGTAGAGAACAGTATCTCTCCCCTGACTATACTGTCCCCTATCACTACCACATTCCTTTTCATTCCCCCTTAATTGAATGTCTTCCTGCACCATCGTGCTATGGTCAGTTTGCCCAGCCACTCTGCAGTCCTTGTTCTCATCCACACAGGTAGCAAGTACTTGTTGGCCAAAATCTAGGGCCGAGGCTCCTCCGTCATTACATGCTGGATCCCCATACATGCCTGACTCACAGTCACACCTTCCTGTCCCTGACCATTGACCAACTTTAAAATTCTACTTAACCTAAGGGGTGTGACTGCCTCCTGGAACAAAGTGTTCAGGCAACTCTCCTCTTCACTGATGCCCTGCAATGTCTGCAACTCAGACTCCAGCTTAGCAACTCTGAGTCGAATTTGCATGGGCTGCAGATACTTCCCGTAGATATAGTTGTCCGGGACTGTAATGACTTTCACAAACTCACACATGCTACAATTATAGAACACCGCCTGCCCTGCGATGTTTGTTTAACCTTATTTCTTTTTTTATTTGATTAGTTACTAACTTAGTAAAATAAAGTAATAGCACATTACAGTTCCTAGCTTGGAGACAATGGAAAATCACTCTCCAGCTACTGGATGTAAAACAAAAAGAATAAAACTAGCAGCTCTTTCCCCCTCTGCACCAGGTTCCCGACTTTAGCATTCAGTTTACGAAGCACTCAGTTCTTTGATCACTCTGTGCTCCGCACTGTATTATTAGCACAAAGATTGGTTGTGTGGTTGATAGTGAGGAGGATAGCTGTAGACTGCAGGAAGATAGGCAGGTCAGGTAGGCAGAAAAATGGCAAATGGAATTCAACCTGGAGAAATGTGAGGTGATGCATTTGGGGAGGTTAAACAAGGCAAAGGAATACACGATTAATGGGAAAATACTGAGAGGTGTAAAGGAAGTGAGGGATCTTGGAATAAATGTCCACAGATCCCTGAAGGTAGCAGGACAGGTCAATAAGGTGGTTAAGAAGGCATATGAATCCTTTCCTTTATTAGCTGTGGTACAGAATATAAGAGCAGGGAGGTTATGATGGAACTGTATAACTCATTGGTTCGGCCACAACTTGAGTACTGTGTGCAGTTCTGGTCACCTCATTCCAGAAAGGATGTAATTGTACTAGAAAGGGTACAGAGGAAATTTATGAGGATGTTGCCGGGACTGGAAAAATACAGCTATGAGGAAAGATTGGATAGGCTGCAGTTGTTCTCCTTGGAACAGAGAAGGCTGGGGGGAGATCTGATTGAAATTTACAAAATTGTGAGGGGCCTGGATAGAGTGGAGGTGAAGGGTCTATTCACCTTAGCAAAGAGGTCAGTGACGAGGGGGCATCGATTTAAAGTGATTGGTAGAAAGATTAGAGAGGAGATGAGGAAAAAATGTTTTCACCCAGAGGATGGTGGGGATCTGGAACTCACTGCCTGAAAAGGTAGTAGAGGCAGAAACCCTCAACTCATTTAAAAGGAGTCTGGTTATGCACCTCAAGTGCCGTAAACTGCAGAGCTACGGACCAAATGTTGGAAGATGGGATTAGACTTGTTGGCTCGTTCTTCGGCCGGCACAGACATGATGGGCCAAGTAGCCTCTTTCTGTGCCATAAACTTTCTATGCTTCTATGATCAATGGTAAAATCAGTATGAGGGGCCACCCTCACCAGGGGATTGATTTAAACTGCCCCCACCACCAACCCCACCCAGATTGTTCAAGGACAGTCTTCTGACTCTCATCCCAAGTCTGCCTGTGCTTGCTATGTTAAAGGTGATCTATAAATATAAGTTGTTGTTGCAAGATGCATCAGTTTTGTCTCTCACAATATCAACTTCTTTAACATAGAAACATAGAAAATAGGAGCAGGAGTAGGCCATTCGGCCCTTCAAGCCTGCTCTGCCATTCATTAAGATCATGGTTGATCATCCAACTCAGCAACCTGTTCACACTTTCCCCCCATATCCTTTGATCTCTTTAAACCCAAGAGCGATATCTAACTCCTTCTTGAAAACATACAATGTTTTGGCCTCAACTGCTTTCTGTGGTAGTGGATTCCACAGGCTCACCACTCTCTGGGTAAAGAAATTTCTCCTCATCTCAGTCCTGAAAGGTTTACCCCGTGTCCTTTGACTATGACCCCTGGTTCTGGACTCCCCCACCATCGGGAACATCCTTCCTGCATCTACCCTGTCAAGTCCTGTTAGAATTTTATAAGTTTCTATGAGATCCCCCCCTCACTCTTCTGAACTCCGGCGAATATAATCCTAACCGACTCAATCTCTCCTCATACGTCAGTCCTGCCATCCCAGGAATCAGTCTGGTAAACCTTCGCTGCACTCCCTCTATAGCAAGAACATCCTTTCTCAGATAAGGAGACCAAAACTCCACAGAATATTCCAGGTGTGGCCTCACCAAGGCCCTGTATAATTGCAGCAAGACATCCCTGCTCCTGTACTCGAATCCTCTCGCTATGAAGGCCAACATACCATTTGCCTTTTTACCGCCTGTTGCACCTGCATGTTTACCTTCAGTGACTGGTGTACGAGAACACCCAGGTCTCGCTGCATATTCCCCTCTCTCAGTTTATAGCTGTTCAGATAATAATCTGCCTTCCTGTTTTTGCTACCAAACTGGATAACCTCACATTTATCCACATTATACTGCATCTGCCATGCATTAGCCCACTCACTGAACTTGTCCAAATCACCCTGAAGCCTCTCTGTGTCCTCCTCGCAACTCGCAGCCCCCCCACCCACCCACCGCCCCCACCACCCAGTTTTGTGTCATCTGCAAATCTGGAGATATTACATTTAGTTCCCTCATCTAAATCATTAATATATATTGTGAATAGCTGGGGTCCTTGCACCGATCCCTGCGGTACCCCACTAGTCACTGCCTGCCATTCGGAAAAAGACCCATTTATCCCTACTCTTTGTTTCGTGTCTGCCAACCAATTTTCTATCTATCGCAATACACTACCCCCAATTCCATGCGCTTTAATTTTACACGCTAATCTCTTATGTGGGACTTTGTCGAAATCCTTCTGAAATTCCAAATAAACCACATCCACTGACTCCCCCTCATCAACTCTACTAGTTACATCCTCGAAGAATTCTAGTAGATTTGTCAAGCATGATTTCCCTATCATAAATCCATGCTGACTCTGTCCGATTCTACCACTGTTCTCCAAGTGCTCAGCTATAAAATCTTTGAGAATGGACTCCAGAATTTTCCCCACTACTGACGTCAGGCTGACTGGTCTATAATTCCCTGCTTTCTCTCTACTTCCCTTTTTAAATAGTGGGGTGACATTAGCTACCTTCCAATCTGTAGAAACTGTTCCAGAGCCTATAGAATCTTGGAAGATGACCACCAATGCATCCACTATTTCTGGGGCCACTTCCTTAAGTACTCTGGGATGCATACCATCAGGCCCTGGGGATTTATCAGCCTTCAATCCCATCAATTTCCAAACACCATGTCTCTACTAATACTGATTTCCTTCAGTTCTTCTCTCTCACTAAGCCCTGTGTTCCCCAACATTTCTGGTATGGTATTCGTGTCCTCCTTTGTGAACACAGAACCAAAGTATGCATTTAGTTGGTCCGCCATTTCTTTGTTCCCCATAATAAATTCCCCTGTTTCTGACTGTAAGGAACCTACATTTGTCTTCACTAATCTTTTTCTCTTCACATACCTAGAGAAACTTTTACAGTCAATTTTTATGTTCCCCGCAAGCTTGCTCTCATACTCTATTTTCCCCTTCTTAATCAATCCCTTGGTCCTCCTTTGCTGAATTCTAAACTACTCCCAATCCTCAGGTCTGTTGTTTTTTCTGGTGAATTTATATGTCTCTTCCTTGGATCTAATGCTATCTCTAATTACCCTTGTAAGCCATGGTTTGGCCACCTTTCCCATTTTACATTTGCGCCAGACAGAGGTAAACAATTGTTGCAGTTCATCCATGCATTCTTTGAATGTTTGCCATTGCCTATCCACTGTCATCCCTTTAAGTAACGTTCCCCAATCCATCATAGCCAACTCGCGTCTCATACCTTCGTAGTTTCCTTTACTAAGTATCAGGACCCTAGTCTCAGAATCAACTATGTCACTTTGCATCTTGATGAAAAACTCTATCATATTATGATCGTTTATCCCCAAGGGGTCTCGCACAACTAGATTGTCAATTATTCTTCTCTCATTACACAATACCCAGTCTAGGATGGCCTGTTCGCCAGTTGGTTCTTCAATGTATTGGTCCAGAAAACCATATGTATACACTCCAAGAATTCCTCCTCAACGGTATTGTGACTAATGTGATTTGCCCAATCTATATGCAGATTAACGTCACCCATAATCACAGATGTTCCTTTATCGTATATGTCTCTAATTTCCTGTTTAATGCCATTCCCAACATCACCGCTACAGTTTGGGGGTCTATATACAACCCCCCACTAACATTTTTTGCCCCTTAGTGTTTCTCAGCTCTCCCCATGCAGATTCCACATCATCAGAGCTAATATCTTTCCTCACTATTGCGTTAATTTCCTCTTTAACCAGCAATGCAACTCCACCACCTTTTGCTTTTTGTCTGTCCTTCCTAAATACTGAATAACCCTGGATGTTCATTTCCCATCCCTGGTCCCCTTGCAGTCATGTCTCTGTAATCCCGACTATATCATACCCGTTCACATCTATTTGCACGATTAATTCATCCACTTTATTTTTTTTTTAGAGATACAGCACTGAAACATGAGCTTCGGCCCACCGAGTTTGTGCCGACCAACAACCACCCATTTATACTAACCCTACAGTAATCCCATATTCCCTACTTGGCATCAGGTGGCAGGACTATATCTCCAACACAGAAGTCCTTGAAGCGGCCAACACCCCCAGCTTATACACACTACTGAGTCAGCGGCGCTTGAGATGGCTTGGCCATGTGAGCCGCATGGAAGATGGCAGGATCCCCAAAGACACATTGTACAGCGAGCTCGCCACTGGTATCAGACCCACCGGCCGTCCATGTCTCCGCTATAAAGACGTCTGCAAACGCGACATGAAATCGTGTGACATTGATCACAAGTCGTGGGAGTCAGTTGCCAGCGTTCGCCAGAGCTGGTGGGCAGCCATAAAGACAGGGCTAAATTGTGGCGAGTCGAAGAGACTTAGTAGTTGGCAGGAAAAAAGACAGAGGCGCAAGGGGAGAGCCAACTGTGCAACAGCCCCGACAAACAAATTTCTCTGCAGCACCTGTGGAAGAGCCTGTCACTCCAGAATTGGCCTTTATAGCCACTCCAGGCGCTGCTTCACAAACCACTGACCACCTCCAGGCGCGTATCCATTGTCTCTCGAGATAAGGAGGCCCAAAAGAAACAGTAATCCCATATTCCCTACCACCTGCCTACACTAGGGGCAATTTACAATGGCCAATTTACCTATCACCTGCAAGTCTTTGGCTGTGTGAGGAAACCGGAGCACCCGGCGAAAACCCACGCGGTCACAGGGAGAACTTGCAAACTCCACACAGGCAGTACCCAGAATCGAACCCGGGTCCCTGGAGCTGTGAGGCTGCTGTGCTAACCACTGTGCCACCCCGGCACCTTATACCCTTGTATTGTGAATGCTCCGTGTGTTAATGCACAAAGCCTTAAGGCTTGTCTTTTTAACATTACTTGTCCTCTTCCCACTATTTTTCACTGTGGCCCTGTTTAATTATGGCCCTTGATTTCTCTGCCTTTACATTTTCTTAGTCCCCTTACTGTCTTTTGTTCTTGTCTTTGATTCCCCCCTCCACTGACTCCTTGCAAAGGTTCCCATCCCCCTGTTATTTTAATTTAAACCTTCCCCAACCACTCCAGCAAATACTCCCCCTAGGACATCAGTCCCGGTCCTGCCCAGGTGTAACCTGTCCAGTTTGTACTGGTCCCACCTCCCCCAGGACTGGTCCCAATGACCCAGGAATCTAAAATACTCCCCCTCACACTATCTCTTCAGCCACGTATTCATCCGATATATCCTGCTATTTCTACTCTGACTAGCACGTGGCACTGGTAGTAATCCTGAGATCACTACCTTTGAGGTCCTACTTTTCAACTTACTCCCTAACTCCCTATATTCCGCTTTTAGGACCTCATCCTTTTTTTTAACCTACGTCGTTTGTACCAATGTGTACCACGACCACTGGCTGTTCACCCTCCCACTTCAGAATGTCCAGTAGCTGCTCCGAGACATCCTTGACCCTAGCACCAGGGAGGCAACTTACCATCCAGCCACAGAAACTCCTATCTATTCCCCTTGCAATTGAATCCTCTATAACTATTAAACTTTGCGGGTGTCTTTGGCACATAGAACAATACCTGTTCATCTATCTTTCTGTGCACCTTATAACCTTGTATATTATAGCTATTATTGTCCTTCTGTGTCTGTCATGCTTCTGATGTATCTACAATGCTGAGGACATCATGGATAGCACGTTTAGTGAGGTGGTCACACCGCAGGTAATGGCTGCACAGGCAGAAAAGGGATGGGTGACCACCAGGCGGAGCAGTAGGTGCAGGCAGGTAGTACAGGAGTCCCCTGTGGCCATCTCCCTCTCAAACAGATATACTGCTTTGGATACTGTTGGCAGGGATGGCCTCCCAGGGGAAAGCAGCAACAGCCAAGTTCATGGCACCACGGATGGCTCTACTGCACAGCGGGGAGAGGTGGTGGGGAAGACTGGGAGAGCCATAGTGATAGGGGATTCAATTGTAAGGGGAACAGATAGGCGTTTCTGTGGCCGCAAACGAGACTCCAGGATGGTATTTTGCCTCCCTGGTGCTCGGGTCAAGGATGTCTCGGAGCGGCTACTGGACATTCTGAAGGGGGAGGGTGAACAGCCAGTGGTCGTGGTACATGTCGGTACCAACGACATACGTTAAAATGGGATGAGGTCCTGCAAGATGAATTTAAGAAGTTAGGAGCTAAATTAAAAAGCAGGACCTCAAAGGTAGTAATCTCGGGATTGCTTCCTGTGCCATGTGTTAGTGAGTCTAGGAACAGGAGAATAGACCAGATGAATGCGTGGCTGGATAAATGGTGGAGGAGGGAGGGATTTAGACTCCTGGGATATTGGGACTGGTTCTGGGGAAGGTGAGACCTGTACAAGCGGGACGGATTACACCCAGGCAGGACCGGAACCGATGTCCTCGCAGGGGCATTTGTTATTGCTGTTGGGGACGATTTAAACTAGAATGGCAGGGGGATGGGAACCTGAGTGGGGAGACTGAGGAGGAGGAAACAAGCATAGAAAGGAAAGACAGGAAACGAAAAGGCAAAAGTGGAACGCATAGAAATCAAGGGCAAGAAACAAATAGGACCATAGTGCGAAATAATGCTAAGATGATTAAGAATGTTAAAAAGACAAGCTTAAAGGCATTGTGTCTCAATGCGTGGAGTATTCACAATAAGATAGGTGAATTAACCGCACAAATAGATGTAAATGGATATGATATAGTTATGATTACGGAGACATGGCTGCAGGGTAACCAAGGATGGAAACTGAACATCCAAGGGTATTCAATATTTAGGAAGGACAGGCAAAAAGGGAAAGGGGGTGGAGTTGGGTTGTTAGTAAAAGAGGAAATCAATACAATAGTGAGGAAGGATATTAGCTCGGAGAATCCTGATGTGGAATCCGTATAGGTAGAGCTAAGAAACACCAAGGGGCAGAAAACGTTGGTGGGGATTGTAGATAGACCCCCAAACAGAAGTGCTGATGGAGAGGATGGCATTAAACAGGAAATTAGAGAGGCATGCAATAAGAGTGCAACTGTAATTATGGGTGATCTTAATCTACATATAGATTGGGCAAACCAAATTAGCAATAATACCGTCGAGGAAGAATATCTAGAGTGCGTACCTGATGGTTTTTGGGACCAATGCGTTGAGGAACCAACTAGAGAACAGGCCATCCTAGACTGGGATTGTGTAATGAGAAAGGATTAGTTAAGAATCTTGTCGTGCGAGGTCCCTTGGGGAAGAGCGACCATAACATGATAGAATTCTTCATTAAGATGGAGAGTGAGAGAGTTGATACCGACACTAGGGTCCTGAATCTAAATAAAGGAAGCTATGAAGGTATGAGGCACGAGTTGGCTATGATAGATTGGGGAACGTTACTGAAAGGGATGACAGTGGATAGGCAATGGCTAGCATTTAAAGAGCGCATGGATGAATTACAACAATTGTTCATTCTTGTCTTACGCAAAAATAAAACAGGAAGGGTGGCTCAACCGTGGCTTACAAAAGAAATTAGGGATAGTATTAGATCCAAGGAAGAGAAATATAAAATGGCCAGAACAAGCAGCAAGTTGGAGGATTGGGAGCAGTTTAGAATTCAGCAAAGGAGGACAAAGGGATTGATTAAGAAGAGGAAAATAGAGTATGAGAGTAAGCTTGCAGAGAACATAAAAACTGACTGCAAAAGGTTCTATAGATATGTGAAGAGAAAAAGATTAGTGAAGACAAATGTGGGTCCCTTACAGTCAGAAACAGGGGAATTTATAATGGGAAACAAAGAAATGGCAGAACAATTAAACATGTGCTTTGGTTCTGTCTTCACAAAGGAGGACACAAATTATATCCCAGAAATGTTGGGGAGCTTGGATCTTGTGAGAAGGAGAAACTGTATGAAATCAGTATTAGTAGGGAAATGGTGTTAGGGAAATTGATGGGATTGAAGGCCGATAAATCCCCAGGGCCTGATAATCTACATCCCAGAGTACTTCAGGGAGTGGCCCGAGAAATAGTAGATGCATTGCTGGTCATTTTTCAAAGTTTTATAGACTCTGGAACAGTTCCAATGGATTGGAGGGTAGCTAATGTAACCCCACTATTTAAAAAAGGAGGCAGAGAGAAAACAGGGAATTATAGACCGGTTAGCCTGACATCAGTAGTGGGGAAAATGCTACAGTCCATTATAAAACATGTAATAGCAGAGCACTTGGAAAACAATGACAGGATCAGACAAAGTCAACATGGATTTATGAAAGGGAAATCATGCTTGACAAATCTGCTGGAATTTTTTAAGGATGTAACTAGTAGAATAGATAAGGGAGAACCAGTGTATGTGGTGTATTTGGACTTTCAGAAGGCTTTCGATAAGGTCCCACATAAGAGATTAGCGGGCAAAATTAAAGCACATGGGATTGGGGGTAAGGTATTGACATGGATAGGGAACTGGTTGGCAGACAGGAAATAAAGACTAGGAATAAACGGGTCTTTTTTCCAAGTGGCAGGCAGTGACTAGTGGGGTACCGCAGGGATCAGTGCTAGGACCCCAGCTGTTCACAATACATATTCATGATATAGATGAAGGAATTAAACGTAATATATCCAAGTTTGCAGAGGACACAAAGCTAGGTGGGAGTGTGAGCTGTGAGGAGGATGCAGAGAAGCTCCAGTGTGATTTGGACAGGTTGAGTGAGTGGGCAAATACATGGCAGATGCAGTATAATGTGGATAAATATAACGTTATCCACTTTGGTGGCAAAAGCCGAAAGGCAGATTATTATCTGAACGGCGATAGATTGGGTAAGGGGGAGGTGCGAGTTAGATATAGTTGTTAAGGCTAATGGGATCAAGGGATACGGGGAGAAAACGGGAACAGGTTACTGAGTTTGGATGATCAGCCACGATCGTATTGAATGGCGGAGCAGGCTCGAAGGGCCGAATGGCCTACTCCTGCTCCTATTTTTCTATGTTTCATTGTGGCTCCCTATTGTGTCACAATGGTGTCTAATTCAGGTATTGTATTCCTAATACTTACAGCACTCAATCATGTACGCTCATTGTAGATTTGGCTCCATATACCGCTATTCCTGGTATTAGGTTTCTGTAAGTATCTGATTTATTTTGTTCATACACAGTTTTTACACTTTGCTCCTTTTCAATGCATCTCCTATGGAATCCAGTTGCCTGCATACCCTCGCTTCTGATTTATCGTGGTGAACTGATTCTCCGTTGCTCTATTAATGTTCCAGTGTGACAGAAATCTGAAATAAAGAAACTGATTTTGTGAATAACTGTAATAAATCTTATTCTGTTTATTTTGTCTGCTTTATCTGGATAGACATTTTCTACAATTATATAGGCTTGTTATCTTCTAATTAAATGCTTGCAAATCCTAGCTTGTATAGTTCCCCATGGGTTCATTCTCCAGGTTTGTATGCTTACTTTTATTCAAGTTATTCTGCTTTTTGTGAACACACCATACTCTGAATCTGTAAATTGATGAAATTAGGTTTCCTGCATTTAGTGTAATCAATGTTTAAGGTCACTTAAATAATTTTAAGAGTAATGTACTTCTGTTATTTAACTTCTCTCCGTCTTCTCTCAGCCAATGCTTAGTTGGTAGCATTCTTGCCAGAATCAGAAGGTGATGGGTTCAAGTCCGACACCAGGATTTGAGCACAAAAATTAAGGTTCACAGTGCTGTGCAGTACTGAGGGAGTGCTACACTGTCAGAGGTGCCTTCTTTCAGATAAGATGTTAAACCGAGCCCCCACCTGCTCTCTCAAATGGACATAAAAGATCCCATGACACTATTTGGAAGAAGAGCAGGAGAGTTATGCTTGGTGTTCTGGCCAGTATTTATTCCTCAATCAACATCACAGAAACAAATTCTCTGGTCATTATGACATTTCATGATCTGGTGCTGGGGAATGAGGTGGGCCAAGTGGACCAAGTGTCTGTGGGAGAACACTTGCGTATGAGTGATCATTGTATCATAAGGTTTGGATTCGTAATGGAGAAGAGCAAAGAACCATCTGAAGTTGAACTTCTAAATTGGAAGAAGGCTAACCTCAATGGGATGAGAGGAAATCGGGCTGCTTAAAATGTAAAGATCAAAGACCAAAGATCGACAGGAAAAACTGTAACGGAACAATGGGTCATCTTTAAGGATGGGATGTTTCAGGTACAGGCTTGGTATGTTCCAACAAGAGGAAAAGGCAGGGGAACCAAAGCCAGGGCGAACTAGGGAAATAGAGAATATGATGAAACGCAGAAAGAGGCTGCATAATGCATGTCAGGTGAATTTTTCAAGGGAGAACCTTGCCAAATGCAATAAGTTGAGAGGGAAGTGAAGAGGAAAATAAGACTGGCAAAGAGAATATGAGAATCGAATGACAGTTAACAAAAGGTAATCTAAGCAGTAGTAAGAGGCAGAGCAAGGCCTATTAGGGACAAAGGTGATGATATATGCTTTGAGGTGCATGGCAAGGCTAGAATATTTAATGAGTACTTTACATCAGTATTTACAAAGGAAGAGGAAGCTGACAAAATATCGGTAGAATCGAAGATGGTAGAGGTAATGGATGGGGTGAAAATTGATAGGCAGGATGTACTGGAAAGGCTGACTATGCTTAGAGTGGATAAGTCACCTAGTCCTGATGCCTTACATCTCAGGTTGCTAAGGGAATTGGGGTGGAAATAGCAGAAGGACTGGCCTTATTCTTCCAATCTTCCCTAGGTAAGAAAACGTTTGACTAAGTACCTCATCGTCAGCTGTCCCTCGATTCGAAGATGACGTCTACTCAAGGTCATGAGTTTCTGCAATGGGTCTTCAGGTGACTGAACAGGGCCAATTCTCAATGGGGCAGGACAACTCACGAGGTAGTGGGATCTGAAATGCAGGATTTGCTTCCTTTTCTTTCCTTCTCTGCTGCCATTCTGCTTCATCATTAAGCCATTTGGACTCAAAACATGATGCAGCTTGATGGACAAGTTGTCGCCATTTTGAAAAATTGGTAGCAAGCTCCTCCCAGTCATCAATGTTAATGCTGCTGTGCTTCAAAGAGAGTTTCAGAGTGTCTTTGAAGCATTTTCTTTTTCCTCCCCTGGAACGCTGGCCATTTGAGAGTTGAGAAAACAGGACGTGGCAGGGGAGACAGTTTTCGGCCATCCGGACACAGTGTCCAGTCCATCGAAGTTAGTTTTGCAGGAGTTTTGCCTGAATGCTTGTGGAGCTGGCTTCAAGAAGGACACTAGTGTTTGTTCGACAGTCCTCCCATTGAATCATACGAACATATGAATTAGGAGCAGGAGTAGGCCACTCGGCCCTTCGAGTTTGCTCCGCCATTCAATAAGTTCATGGCTGAACTGATTACTCCACATTTCCACCTACCCTCGATAATCTTCCACCCCCTTGCTTATCTATCTACTTCTGCCTTAAAAATATTCAAAGACTCTGCTTCCACTGCCTTTTGAGGAAGAGAATTCCAAAGACCCACAACCCTCTGAGAGAAGAAATTCCTCCTCATCTCTGTCTTAAATGGGTGATCCCTTATTTTTAAACAGTGCCCCCTAGTTCTAGATTCTCCCACAAGGGGAAACATCCTTTGCACATCCACCCTGTCAAAACCACTCAGGATCTTATATGTTTCAATCAAATTGCCTCTTACTCTTCTAAATTCCAGCGGATACAAGTCTAGCCTGTCCAATCTTTCCTCGTAATACAGCCTGCCCATTCCAGGTATTAGTCTAGTAAACCTTCTCTGTACTGCCTCCAACACATTTACATCCTTCCTTAAAAAAAGAGACCAGTACTGTACACAGTACTCCAGGTGTGGTCTCACCAATGCCCTGTATAGCTGAAGCATAACTCTCTACTTTTGTATTCAATTCCCCTCACGATAAACGATAACTACTAAGTCTCTTCGACTCGAAGAGACTTAGTAGTTGGCAGGAAAAAAGACAGAGGCGCAAGGGGAGAGCCAACTGTGCAACAGCCCCAACAAACAAATTTCTCTGCAGCACCTGTGGAAGAGCCTGTCACTCCAGAATTGGCCTTTATAGCCACTCCAGGCGCTGCTTCACAAACCACTGACCACCTCCAGGCGCATATCCATTGTCTCTCGAGATAAGGAGGCCCAAAAGAAAGAAAGAAACGATAACATTCTATTAGCTTTCCGAATTATGTGCTGTACCTGCATACTAACCTTTTGCGCTTCATGCACTGGGACACCCAGATCCCTCTGCATCTCAGAGCTTCACAATTTCTCACCATTTAGATTTCCAGCAGCTCATCTTTCGATAAGGCACTTTACAGTCTTCTGGATTTAACATTGAGTTCAACAATTTCAGAACGTAATCCCTGCCTCCAATTTGTTTCCTTACTCTTTGCAGGTTTTGATCTTACTCTTGTTTTCTCTTGTTTTTACTTTCGATGGCAGCTGCTCATCATTCTGCCATTTGGCACAGGGCGGCACAGTAGCACAGTGGTTAGCACCGCAGCCTCACAGCTCCAGCGACCCGGGTTCAGTTCTGGGTATTGCCTGTGCGGAGTTTGCAAGTTCTCGCTGTGATTGTGTGGGTTTCTGCCGGGTGCTCCGGTTTCCTCCCACAGCCAAAAACTTGCAGGTTGATAGGTAAATTGGCCATTAAAAATTGCCCGTAGTGTAGGTAGGTGGTAGGAGAATGGTGGGGATGTGGTAGGGAATATGGGATTAATGTAGGATTAGTATAAATGGGTGGTTGTTGGTCGGCACAGACTCGGTGGGCCGAAGGGCCTGTTTCATCAGTGCTGTATCTCTAAATAAAAAATAAAAATTCACGCTTCCTCTAGACACATCTTTTGTTTCTTTACTTGTCCCGTTACCACTCCCTTTGGCTCTGCACCACCAACTTTTTTGTCATTTAATCTCTCCTATCCTCCACCCTATCACAGACCTTCCCTTTTTTTTTCTTTTTCCCATCCTCTCTCCTTTCACTTGCTTAAAACCTATTAGTTAGTTAGTTAGAGTTAGTTATTACATTTCTAACTTTTCCCAGTTCTGATGAAAGGTCACAGACCTGAAACTTTAACTCTGTTTCCATCTCCAAAGATTCTACCAGACCTGTTGAGTATCTCTGATATTTTCTGTTTTTATTTCAGATTTCCAGCATCTGCAGCATTTTGCTTTTGCCTGGCTTCAAAAGTACTTCATTGGCTGTAAAGCACTTTGGGTCATGTAAGGCACTATATAAATGCAAGTCTTTCTTTTTCCTTTATGTTCTGATGTTATTGGCACTTTACAGTGGTACCATCACCAAACACCATCCAGTATCCACCCAAAATAATGTGTGCTGATGTGTGAGCATTGATAGTGAGTTTCAGTAGGCATTTGACTGTCTGGGTGGTGACAGGACAACTGATGCTGGCCTCTCCTGGCATCCAGTCATTCTAGCGAGAGTCACTGGATCAGCAGCAAGAGCCTTAGCCAATTATTCTACACCCATACCACACCAATATTGAGGTCAATTGTAATGCCTCAAGATCACTATAATGAGGGCTCAAACCTAAGGCCTTCCTGATTTGTATGAATCAGTTACTGATTGAATAAACTCACTTAACTATCAGAAAGCAAAAGTAGTGTCTTCCTAAGATCTGGGTAATGCAGCAGTTAGCAATAGTGGCCTTTAAACTCTGTGGCCAAATAATTGAACAGGGCCCGAAAATGGGTGCAGGTATTGCAATGCGTAATTAACCCACACCTGTTGCTTCCAATGCAGGCAGATCGCAAACTTCATGCTGCCTGCTAATTTGCATGATCACTGCATGCAGCCAGTGCTCTAACCGTGCTGTTGACTGGCTGCACATGCAGCAGGGTCCCAAGTTTATATGACATTGGCACCACTTAAGGCCAGCCTGCACCTCTTAAAGGGGAGGTGCATTCTGGCTGGACCAGGTGCTGGAACTGGATGCAGAAGAGAATGTGAGCAAAAGAACACTGAATTTTGATGCAAGACGGCAGAGACTGTGCTTTAAGGTTCTCTGATGCTGTTGCAAACACCTTGGTGAAGGAGATGGACCGAGGAGAGAGGTCCCCTATTCCACAGGGGGCCAGGATACCCTCCAAACAAACTTTGCAAAGGCTGTTGGAGCAGTTAGCCGTGCAGGTTGATGCCAGCCGTCTAGTCCTGCGGATGTGGGTGAAGTGTCACAGAAGTTCAATGACCTCACACAAATGGTCAAGATTAGTGAATGCATCTTCATATGCCATATTCCACCAACTAAAAACCACTAGCCTCACAAACTATCCAATGCACCACACCCCCATCACTCACCTACTGACAATCTTGATCAATCACAACTCATGCCTGACATTCATGGCTTCACCTCATCACACACTTAACACTGCAAGCCTCACTGCCACATCTCACACTTTGCACACACTGATAGCTATCCAACCACAACAGCCACAGCACCCAAACAGATTGCATTACCCTTACAGACACACTTCCTCTCTCTTGCTGGATAAGATAGCGCCCAACCTGAGGCAGCAGAAGATAACTGATGGGGGAACGGGTACAGCTGCATGTCCGATGGAGGCAGTGGTGCTCAGCATTGTTGAAGCCATGGCCAGCGGTCTGAAAATCAAAGATGACAGTATCCTCATACCTAAGTATGTAGCACAAAATCCAGCTCGACAGAGTACTGCTGTGACAGAATACGTAACTCTGGAATTTGGTCAGTGAAGGATGAGGTACTGTTCTGGTCTTTTTAAAAAATGAGCAGCAGTCCGAGAGAGGGAGCAGGAGAGACTGGGCAGCAGCAGCAGCAGCTGATAAATCAGAGTGGGGATAGAGTGAACCTTCCACAACATTTTCCTGATAAAGTAGAGTGACGTCAGAGGATAGTGGGTACGTGATTGGTGAGTTTTTAAGGGTTTTTTCCTCCCTAATCTAGGGTAGTCATTTAAACTAGCACTGGGAAACTATAAAGTACTGTATTACATTTACAACTTAGAGTAATTAATAGAATTCCAATCAGGGTAAGTATAATAGTAGCTTAAATAGTAAGAGTATTCGCACAGAGCAGATAGCAACACATTTTAATGAAAATTAATAGTTTATACAAGGTGCTCACTAGATTATAAAAGAAGGAAGAGAGATATTTTTCTTAGATCATGGATGGGCAACTGCGACCTGTTCCTTGCAATTCCTGCACCATGTGGGAACTTCAGGCCACTTTATGTATCTTGGGGGACCACGTGTGTAGGAAGTGTCTCCAGTTGCTTGAACTCAGGCTCAAGATTTTCGACCTTGAGGGGCAGCTGGAGTCACTGCGGACCATCAGGGAAGATGAGAGTTTCATGGATTTTATGTTCCAGGAGGTGGTCATCCCACTGGCAACCTGAGTTCAGGATCGTAGATGGGTGACCAACTGGAAGAGTTGGAAAAGCCAGGAAGAGGCAGGAGGTGCAGGAGTCTTCGGGGTGTGTGCCAGTCTCAAACCGGTACTCCGCATTGCTGGGAGTGGTGACACCTTCAAGGAGTGCAGTGCAGACCATAGCGCCAATGGACAAGGGACTGCACAGGAGGGACCAGCAAAGAGTAGCAATGCAGTCATTATCAGAGATTCCCTAGTTATGGAGACAGGCAGTCATTTCTGTAACCATCATCGTGAGTCCCGCATGGTGTCGTGCCTCCCTGGTGCGAGGATAAAGTTCATCACGGAGGGGGTGCAGAATAGCAAAATATTCTGCGGTGGAAGAGAGTGAGCCAGAAGTTGTGGTGCATGTCCAAACCAACAACATACAGAGAGCAGGTATTGAGGTCCTAGGGTCAGATTTTCAGGACCTAAGGAGAAAGATAATAATTATGGCATTGAAGGTAGTAATTTATGGATTGCTCCCAATGCCACATACTAGTGAAAGTACAAATAGGAAGATAGGGTGGATTAATGTGTGGCTTGAGGCATGATGCAGGAGGGAGGGCTTCAGATTCTTGAGCCATTGGGACCAGTTCTGGGGCAGAAGGCACCTATTCAAAAGGGACGGGTTGCACCTGAACAGGACTGGGACCAATGTCCTCGCGGTGAGGTTCACTCATGTGGTTGGGGAAGGTTTAAAGTAAATTGGCAGGAGGGTGGACACCAGCATATAGAAGTAGAAAAGAGGAATAAGGTGCATAATGTGAGCCTGTTGGATAGTACTAGAGAAGGAAGTAGTACCATATATAGGAGCAGACTAAGAAGGACTACGAGGAATACAAAGACAGGTTTACAATGCAAGTATGTAAATGTACAAACTGTGCTGAATAAGGTTGGTGAGCTACAAACACAAATAGCCATGTGGGAATATGATTTAGTGGCAATAACCAAAAGATGGTTTAAAAACGGTGAGGACTGGGCACTTAATATTCAAGGATACAAAGTCTTCAGAATGATAGGGAAGGACAAAAGGGAGGTGGGGGTGGCAGTGCTGATTAGCGAAGACATTGTAGTGTTGGAAAGAGAGGATGTCCATTTGGTTAGAATTGAGAAGCTATAAGACTTGGTCACATCATTTATTCATTTTATATAGTCATTTTTACATTTAAGGCTTAGAAGGAGTCCATTCAGCCCAGCGAGTCCATGCCAGCTCTCCATGGAGCAATCCAGTCAGTCCCACTTCCCAGCTCAATCCCTGTAGCCCTGCAAGAATATTTCTTTCAAATGCCCATCCAATTTCCTTTTGAAATCATTGTCTCCACTTTCACTTCCCTTGTGGGCAGCAAGTTCCAGGTCATTACCATTCACTGCGTAAAAAAGTTCTTCTTCGCATTCCTCCTGCATCTTTTACCCAAAATCTTCAATCCATGTCCCCTAGTCCTTGTACCATCACTTAATGGGAAGAGGTTTTCTTTGTCTAACTTATCAAAGCCTGTCATAATCTTGTTCACCTCAATCAAATCTCCCCTCATCTCCTTTGCTCCAAAGAGAACAACCCCAGCTTCTCCAACCTAACCATGCAGATAAAATCTCCCATCACTGGAACCATTCAGGTAAATCTCCTCTGCACCCTCTCAAGGACCCTCACATCCTTCCATCACTCTAGTTGGGGCTTAACCTGAGCTTTATAAAAGTCCAGCATTACTTCCCTGCTTTAGTACTCTGTGCCTCTATTTATAAAGCCAAAGATTCCATATAATTGCTAACCACTCTCTCAATATGTTCTGCCAGATTCAAAGATCGATGCACATGACCCCCCAGGTCTGTCTGTTCCTGCACACTATTTAGAAAGAACTATGCCATTAAGTCTATATTGCCTCACCCTATCCCTTCTGCCAAAATGCATCACCTCACACTTGTCTGTATTAAATTCTATCTGTCACTTGTCTGCCCGTTCTGCTCACCTATCTATATTGTTACGACCTCAGTGAGATTTTTAACATGAAAAATACAAGATATGAACGCCCAGATCGACTTCAAGCATTACATGACAAGATTTCATGTTTAAGACTTTATTCTAGCAACTAAACTAAAAGAAATCCCCATTAACTGAATAGTACTTTTAATTAGCTTATACCCCAGGTTACAAAGAAAGGCATTTTCTTTACTTATTAAAATATTTGAAAACCTCACACCACACTTATACATTACACAGTCCTTTTTGATGACAAAATCGTTTGCGGTTAAAAGTCCCAAACTCTTCCCATTTGCAGTGGGTTGGATCTCCCAGACCACTTCAAAAATCAATATCCTCTTCACTCACTTCTCCAAGCACTTCCGACCTGGACATCCTTAAATAAGGCATGTCCTGGTGATCTTGTTCGTCTTTACTTCCCTGCAAGCTTAAACTTTCAAAACGGGTTCAAGTTTTCATGGCCTTTTACTGTATCTGGCTTCCGATGTTCCCTCCCTCTCTTGAGCTACCACTGCTGGGTATCTTCGTTTCTTACAGCGTGCTGTGTGGCTGCAACTGCTGAGTTCCTTTTTTACAGCCTGTCTGCCTTCAGAATGTCTGTTAAATTTATCTGGACTCAAAAGTTAATAGCTTATTGCATTGTTCCAATATGCAGAGTCCACAGGCTGGATTTTAATGCCCCTCTACCGTCTGGAATGGTGGCAGGGGTGGCAATGAGGTTCGGGACAGGACAGGCCCGCCACCGACCCTGACATGGCAGGCCCCATACCGATCTCGGCACCGGCAGTGAGGCCTCGGTGCGGCTGCCCCGTCGCTTGGCAATGGGACCTGCATTAAAATATGTAAATGCCTACTTACCATTCATCCTACAGCAATTCTGTCATCACGTTGTCATCTTCATTCTTGCTGCTGACAATGCCGCGCCTTCGAATCCCTGTTCAGGGAAATGTGGTGCGACATCTGTGGGGAGGGGGGAGGAGGTTTTTTTCTCTGTGCGGGAGGTGGGGAGCGGGGTTACAAAGCCTCGGATTGGTTGGGAGGTTGATGGGAAGGGGTAAAGGACAAAAGTGCCGAACTTTGTGGGGGGGGGGGGTGGGTGTGGGGCAGAAGTCGATGTTTCAATATTGGAATTCTGGGGGGAAAAGGGCAGGAATGTTGTGCAATGCCATTGTGGTGGGGGCGGGGGGGGGGGGGGGGGGGGTGGTGGGAGAATGCCCTGGGAAGCTCACTGCATTTATATGAGAAAAACATTCAGTTAACTTGTCCTTTAAATTTTAAATGTTCATTCAGGGCTATCAGCCCTTTAAAAATGGTGGCAGTGCCTGCGTATTGGACTATTGCAGGGAGGCATGCGCCATGGCCATGTAAATGAGCCACCGCATTTGAAATCGCAGAGGCTCCGTAATCTGGGTCACATTTTTTAATGTCTGCCGCCAACTTCAAAGAGTTTTAAAATGTAGCCCCAGAAGTCTGGTTTCACAGAGCCTCTTGGGCCTTCTGTTGTTCCCAGGTGTTAACAGCTGCCTGGTACATTTGCATCTTCCGAATTACTGTCTCCTTGTTTTACAACCTGGACGTCTGGGAGGGCAAAACCATTGTTCTTCAGTGTTAGCCCTGTAATCTCTGTTTTTCAAAAGAAAATATTTGATCTGTGTTTTCTATTGTCTTGGGAACCAAGATTTCTGTCTTGTCCTTTCGCAGAGTGGAGGTGAGGTCACCTGACCTTTTGGACTCCATCTTGAACTTTAAAAAAAAAATCACAATTTTTAAAACCTAATCATGTTGCAAGATCCAGCATTCATACCAATATCCTGTTGCAGGTGGTTCATATCATCCTCACCTTTTGCCAATCCTCCAAGTTTGGTATCATTGGCAAATTCTAAAATTCTACTCTGTATTACAAGATTGATGTCATTTATATGAAGCAAAAAAAGCAGTGGTCCTTGTACTGACCTTTGGGGCACACCGCTGTCTACCATCCACTTACCTTCCAGGAGAGCAGCGGAGAGGAGCGGACCTGGGGAAGAGCACGGAATGAGGAGTGGATGAATAGAGCCCGAGGATCATGGCCTACAATACTTACCTTCCAGGAGAGCACCGGACAGGAGCGAACCTGCAGGAAGAACATGGAGTGGGCAGTGGATAAATAGAGCCTGAGGATCACGGCCTACAGCACCTACCTTCTGGGAGAGCAGCGGAAAGGACTCCAGGCGAGCCGGAATTTGAAAACAAAGTGAACAGTGACATCACAGGAAATCTGCGAAGTGATTGGCTGGTAAGTAACTGCTGTTAGGGAATAACTCTAAATAGCTGGGTTGGTACACTGCTATTAGGGTGCGTGTGTAAATGGCTGAATAATAAGGAACAAGTGAGTAGCTTTTTTTTGAGTCAGGTTTATTTTCAACTAGTGAACTGTATTGATTTTTAGTAGGATTTATCAATACTTCTAAGGTTTTATTAATAATTCTAAGCTGTTGTAGTATCAGTAAGGTTTTTTTTAGCAGTAGCAAATGGTCATCTAATAAATAAAGGAATGGCAGGGTTGCTTCAACCTCAAGAGTGCACCTCCTGTGCTATGTGGGAGCTCCAGGATGCTTCCCGTATCCTGGAGAACCATTTGTGCAGGAAGTATTGTCAAATGAAGCAGCTTGAGCTCCGGGTTTTGGAACTTGAGCAACAGCTAGCAACACTGCGGTGCATTCATGAGGATGAGAGCTAGAGAGGGTACAGAGGAGATTTATGAGGATGTTGCCAGGACTTGAAAAATGCAGCTATGAGGAAAGATCGTATAGGCTGGGGTTGTTTTCCTTGGAACAGAGAAGGCTGAGGGGAGATCTGATTGAAATGTACAAGATGTTGAGGGGATAGAGTGGAGGTGAAGGGTCTATTCACCTTAGCAGAGAGGTCAGTGATGAGGGGGCATAGATTTAAAGTGATTGGTAGAAAAAATAGAGGTAGTTGAAACCCATATCCCCCCCCTTCCTCCCCCCAAAAACACTGTGGATTGATTTCTGGCCTGTTCCGAGCGCCCCCCCCCTCTCATACAAAGAAAATAAATGGCTTCCCTGTTCCCCCCTCCCCCAAAAAACACCTACATTTAATATGCGATCTTCCCCCCACTCACAACTGCACAAAGTGCAGAGGTCACCCCTTTCCACCACTAACCCCCCACCCCCGACACTACACATGCAGATTTTACCCCTCTAAAAATCCTACATTTGCCCTTTCCCCACCTCAGTGGTGCCAGCTTTCCCTGAACGGGAAAGTGAAGACATGGGAATGCCAGGTATCGCATGGAAGATCGCGGTGAAAGGTATATAAATGTATGCATTTCCTTTATTTAAATATTTAAAGTTGTGTCCCATCGCCAAGCGTCAGGGGGGCCTCAACGGAGCTTCGCCTCCACCAGGAAGATCAGGCCTGGCAATCCCGGCATCAGACTCCATGGCAGACCGCTGCTGGTGCAATCTGTTGAGCCACCCCACCAGGGAGCCCAATGTTGGGAGCTCAACAAAATCCTGGTCTATGCCTGTAATCCTCCTTCTCACATCCCACTTCCCTTTCACCCCACAATCTCTTCTGATTTACAAGCTGAACATGGTGTCAGCTATGTTTAGGGGAGGCGGTGGTTGAGTGGTAATGTTACTGGACTAGTAATCCAGAGCCCAGGCTAATGCCCTGGGGACATGAGTTTGAATCCCATCACGGCAGATGGTGACATTTGAATTCAATTAATAAATCTGGAATCTAAAAGCGAGTCTAATGGTGACTCTAAAATCATTGTCGATTGTTGGAAAAGCCCATCTTGTTCACTAATATCCTGAACATAGAACAGTACAGCACAGTACAGGCCCTTCGGCCCACGATGTTGTGCCGAACCTTTAACCTACTCTAAGATCAAACTAACTACCTACCCTTCATTCTACTATCATCCATGTACCTATCCAAGAGTCGCTTAAATGTCCCTAATGTATCTGCTTCTACTACCACCGCTGGCAGCGCATTCCACGCACCCACCACTCTCTGTGTAAAGAACCTACCTCTGACATCTCCCCGAAACCTTCCTCCAATCACCTTAAAATTATGCCCTCTGGTGATGGCCCTTTCCACCCTGGGAAATAGTCTCTGGCTATCCACTCTATCTATGCCTCTCATCATCTTGTACCCCTCTATCAAGTCACCTCTCATCCTTCTTCGCTCCAATGAGAAAAGCCCTAGCTCCCTCAATCTTTCGTCGTAGGACATGCCCTCCAGTCCAGGCAGCATCCTGTTAAATCTCCTGTGCACCCTCTCTAAAGCTTCCACATCCTTCCTATAATGAGGCGACCAGAACTGAACACAATATTCCAAGTGTGGTCGAACCAGGGCCTTATAGAGCTGCAGCATAACCTCGCGGCTCTTAAACTCAATCCCCCTGTTAATGAAAGCCAACACGCCATACGCCTTCTTAACAACCCTATCAACTTGGGTGGCAACTTTGAGGGATCTATGGACATGGACCCCAAGATCCCTCTGTTCCTCCACACTGCCAAGAATCCTGTCTTTAAGCCTGTATTCCGCATTCAAATTCCACCTTCCAAAATGAATCACTTCACACTTTTCCAGGTTGAACTCCATCTGCCACTTCTCAGCCCAGCTCTGGATCCTGTCAATGTCCCGTTGCAACCTACAACAGCCTTCCACACTATCCACAACACCAGCAACCTTCGTGTCATCGGCAAACTTGCTAACCCAGCCTTCCACTTCCTCATCCAAGTCATTTATAAAAATCACAAAGAGCAGAGGTCCCAGAACAGATCCTTGCGGAACACCACTGGTCACCGAGCTCCATGCTGAATACTTTCCATCTACTACCACCCTCTGACTTCTATGGGCCAGCCAATTTTGTATCCAGACAGCCAACTTTCCCTGAATCCCATGCCTCCTTACTTTCTGAATGAGCCTACCATGGGGAACCTTATCAAACGCCTTGCTAAAATCCATATACACCACATCCACTGCTCTTCCTTCATCAATGTGTTTTGTCACATCTTCAAAGAATTCAATAAGGCTTGTGAGGCATGACCTGCCCCTCACAAAGCCATGCTGACTGTCTCTAATCAAACCATGCTTTTCCAAATAATCATAAATCCTGCCTCTCAGAATCCTCTCCAATAATTTGCCCACTACCGACGTAAGACTGACTGGTCTATAATTCCCAGGGTTATCCCTATTCCGTTTCTTGAACAAGGGAACAACATTTGCCACCCTCCAATCATCCGGTACTACTCCAGTGGACAGTGAAGACGCAAAGATCATCGCCAAAGGCGCAGCAATCTCTTCCCTCGCTTCCCGTAATATCCTTGGGTATATCCCGTCTGGCCCCGGGGACTTATCTGTCCTCATATCATTCAAAATTTCCAGCACATCCTCCCTCTTAACCTCAACCTGTTCGAGCATATCAGCCTGTTCCATGCTGTCCTCACAAACGACCAGGTCCCTCTCACCAGTGAATACTGAAGCAAAGTATTCATTTAGGACCTCCCCTACCTCCTCCTACTCCAGGCACAAGTTCCCTCCACTATCCCTGATCGGCCCTACCCTCACTCTGGCCATCCTCTTGTTCCTCACATAAGTGTAGAACGCCTTGGGATTTTCCTTAATCCTACCCGCCAAGACTTTTTCATGTCCCCTTCTAGCTCTCCTAAGTCCATTCTTCAGTTCCTTCCTGGCTATCTTGTAACCCTCTAGAGCCCTGTCTGATCCTTGCTTCCTCAACCTTAAGTAAGCTTCCTTCTTCCTCTTGACTAGCTGTTCCACATTTCTTGTCGTCCAAGGTTCCTTCACCCTACCATCCCTTCCCTGCTTCATCGGGACAAACCTATCCAGCAGTCGCAGCAAGTGCTCCCTAAACAACCTCCACATTTCTGTCGTGCATTTCCCTGAGAACATCTGTTCCCAATTTATGCTCCCCAGTTACTGCCTAATAGCATTGTAATTCCCCCTCCCCCAATTAAATATTTTCCCATCCCGTCTGCTCCTGTCCCTCTCCATGACTATAGTAAAGGTCAGGGAATTGTGATCACTATCACCGAAATGCTCTCCCACCGAGAGATCTGCCACCTGGCCTGGTTCGTTGCCAATCACCAAGTCCAACATAGTCTCCCCTTTAGTCGGCCTATCTACATATTGAGTCAGGAAACCTTCCTGGACACACCTGACAAAAACTGCTCCATCCAAACTATTTGCACTAAGGAGGTTCCAATCAATATTAGGGAAGTTGAAGTCACCCATGACAACAACCCTGTTACTTCTGCACCTTTCCAAAATCTGCCTCCCAATCTGTTCCTCCATGTCTCTGTTGCTATTGGGGGGTCTATAGAAAACTCCCAACAAAGTGACTGCTCCTTTCCTGTTTCTGACTTCCACCCATAATGACTCAGTAGACAAACCCTCCTCGACGAACTCCCTTTCTGCAGCTGTGATACTATCCCTGATTAACAATGCCACTCCCCCACCTCTTTTACCTCCCTCCCTATTCCTTTTGAAACATCTCAACCCCAGAACATCCAACATCCATTCCTGCCCCTGTGATATCCACGTCTCCGTAATGGCCACAACATCGTAGCTCCAAGTACTGATCCAGGCTCTAAGTTCATCACCCTTATTCCTGACACTTCTTGCGTTAAAATAGAAACACTTCAACCCATCATACTGGCTGCAACTTTGCCCTGTCAACTGTCTAACCCTCCTCACAGACTCTCTGCACTCGGTATCTGCCTGTTCAACAGCTACCCCATCCACTGATCTGTGGCTCCGGTTCCCATCCCCCTGCCAAACTAGTTTAAACCCTCCTGAAGAGCTCTAGCAAACCTCCCGCCCAGGATATTGGTGCCCCTCCAGTTCAGATGCAACCCGTCCTCCTTGTACAGATCCCACCTTCCCCAGAAGGTATCCCAATGATCCACATATCTGAATCCCTCCCTCCTACACCAGTTCTGTAGCCACGTGTTCAGCTGCACTCGCTCTCTGTTTCTAGCCTCACTAGCACGTGGCACCAGTAACAATCCTGAGATTACTACTCTGCTCGTCCTGCCTTTCAGCTTCCAACCTAACTCCCTATATTCGCTTTTCAGGTCCTCATCCCTTTTCCTAGCTATGTCATTGGTACCGATATGTACCACGACCTCTGGCTGCTTCCCCCTCCCCCTTAAGAATCCTGTGGACTCGACCCGAGACATCCCTGACCCTGGCACCCGGGAGGCAACATACCATCCGGGAGTCTCGTTCGCGACCACAGAATCTCTTGTCTGTTCCTCTAACCATTGAATCTCCTATCACTATCGCTCTCCTATTCTCCCCCCTTCCCTTCTGAGCCACTGAGCCAGGCTCAGTGCCAGAGACCTGGCCACTGTGGCTTTCCTCTGGTAGGTCGTCCCCCCCCCATCACCCCCAACCATATCCAAAACGGTATACGTATTATTGAGGGAAGGAAATTTACTGCCCTTACCTGGCCTGGCCTACATGTGACTCCAGACCCATAGTAATGTGGTTGACTCTTAAATGCCCTCTGAAATGGCCTGACAAGCCATTCAGTTCAAGGGAATTTAGGGATGGGCAATAAATGCTGGCCTAGTCAGTGATGCCTACATCCCAGAAATGAATAAAAAAGGCCTATTGCTTCCCCCACCACTTCCCTCAACACAACTCTACCCTTGGACTTTTCTCCTTACAGATACCCAAGAACTGCATTATGGTGCAGCAGCGGAGGAGGAGCAAGAACAGGAAGAACAGTAAGACAGTGATGAAGATGAAAGACCATCACTTGCTGGTCACACACGCAGTCACCAGCTCAGATACTGACACTGCATGTACTTTCGAGTCTCGCATAGAGGCAGGATATGCATGTGGTGAGTCACCGGGCATGAGTGGCTTGAGCCAGGGCAGGAGGAAAGGATAGTGAAGGTGTCAGCTCACCAGAGAGTGAGTTTGCACACGGGTGCAGATGACTTAGATGAGCACTCTGATGGGGTGGGATACAAAAGAAGCACGCAGAGATTCTTGGTGCATTGGCAGGCCTGCCAGAAAGCCTGTGGTCAATGTCGGGAAACATGGAGGAGTCCAGCACCAACCTGGTATGTGGCTTTGCGCAGAGGTGGGAGTCCAACCTTTCCAGTGTGGAAGTGGTACCCATCTCAGTTAGCACACTTGAGGACCCAACCGTGATGCAGTGTCTGATTGCTGATTTCTCAGCTTCCGTTGTAGCACAAGCACAAGCCACCCAACATCTGAGTGAAAGCTCAGACTGAAGTCATGCAAGTTGAGCTTTCTGCCATGCCCCCTTTAAAAGCAAACTGTGCAGTTATTGGCACCCTCCAGCATGGGGAAGCCTGCAAACCTCTGAAAACTGCATGCACACTCTGCTTGCTTCTCCCTGGCAAGAGAGAATGAAATGTATTCAGCTCCCTTGAAATCCCATATACAACAGTGGACGGCATGCTGGTAGATGTAAATATTGCCTTCTCCAACCTGGAAGGAACCAGATGTATACGTTCATGTCCACGGTCACCTTCACTGGCAGTACCATCTTTTCCCTGCACATCTGCAAGTTAATATAGAAAAGGAAAAAGAAAGACTTGTATTTTATAGTGACTTACCTGACTTCAGGGGATCCCAAAGCACTTTACAACTGCTGATATGCTGCAGCAGGTGGCAGATTTCAGTGAGCACCTCCTTAGTGAAGCAGAGTCATCTGACACACTGTTCCTCACTGAGGTTCAGGTAGGAGAATTGCTCCTTGAACACTTTGGGAGACTATGGCCTCCTGTTGAGAGCCCTTTGCTCCCTCCTCCTCCTCCCTCTTCCAGCAGCATGTTGTGCTCTGTGCTGCATCTGCTCATTTTCCCTATCGTGCTGTCATCTAAGGGGGTTACAAACTACTGCACCCATGTCTGGGAGCAAGTAGTTTGTGCCAAATCTATGAAGTCAGGACAGACTCTTGCACCTGCCACTCCAGTCCCTGTAGACTCTGCAAACCACCAAACACTTCCACAATCACAGTAACACTGTGGGCGGCACAGTGGCGCAGTGGTTAGCACCGCAGCCTCACAGCTCCAGCAACCCGGGTTCAATTCTGGGTACTGCCTGTGTGGAGTTTGCAAGTTCTCCCTGTGTCTGCGTGGGTTTCCTCCGGGTGCTCTGGTTTCCTCCCACATGCCAAAGACTTGCAGGTTGACAGGTAAATTGGCCATTAGCAATTGCTCCTAGTATAGGTAGGTGGTAGGGAAATATAGGGACAGGTGGGGATGTGGTAGGAATATGGAATTAGTGTAGGATTAGTATAAATGGGTGGTTGATGGTCGGCACAGACTCGGTGGGTCGAAGGGCCTGTTTCAGTGCTGTATCTCTAAACTAAACTAAACAGCCGGTAGAAATCAATCAGCAACTAACCTGAAAGAAGTTGATCCCTTTAAGTAGTGCTGATGGGTGTCCTTCCCACTGCTGGCAAGCTTCAGAGAGGGTGTTAGCTGGAACATTGACCGCGCTGGCATCAAATCAGTGCTTACGCCAGTTCGCAATCTGCCTATTCTGCATACATCCAATAGATGCAACCTGTGTGTATGCGAACGGCCTCACTAAAATGGCACCTGTGGCACCAACAAACCAGGTGCTACTGAGCCACATTTTGCAGCTTGTAACTTTGGTTTGGATCCAGGCTATGAAATTGAACCCTTTCTCTAAGGGATGTAATTATCTTTAATGAAATTAAGTTTATCAGTCTTCACATTGCTCTGACTGGTCATGAGTCAAAAGCACAAACCTCACAATTACACAGAATAGACCGTCTTACTTGAGGATGGCTGGTTTGGGAACTGGAAGTAACCCCAGTAAGGTAGTGTTTTCCGAAAGCTAGATTTAAGGTCCAGTGGATTCAACCAGGTATTGACTTGGATCAATGTGCTTCATAATGACAGCATATAATAAAACTGGACAAATGTTTATTGAATGAGTCAATTGGCCTTTTCTTTTTGAACTCTCTTATGTTCATGTGTTTCATTCTGTAGAACTGACCTTTTATTTGGGTAAAGCACAACATTTACGTAGAAATATATTTCAAGAATCATCACAGAGTTACTTCTAGTTGTAAAGCACAATTAAGAAAGAATGTAGGAAAGAGAGAGTAGAAGGAGAGAAAGATTGAAGCAAATAGAGTGAAAAAATAGCAGAGAAAAACACACAAGAAATACCTCTGAGGTTGCAAACCATGAAAAGGGTAGAATTGAGGTTGGTGCTTTCCTTTATCTTTTTCATTATTCGTGCTGTTTCCCAGCATCCCTGTTTAATGTCAGGACATCTGATTAAAATGGGATAAATGAGAGGTCTGACAGAAGCTTAGCAGTGAGCAACTGACCACAGAAATATCGGATGAAAGAAAGAAAATTAAAGCAGTAAATAAATATGATAAAAAGGGAGAACCTGATTGAAACAGGAATAAGCGATATGGATAATATAAAAATAAATGTTGTAACTTTGAATCAATATTCATGTATTTATGTATTCTTTGCTCTGTATAAATTTAAAAAACAGCCCAAAGTTCCAGGAAAATCTTCTTCTTTGGCCTCCTTATCTCAAGAGACAATGGATACGCGCCTGGAGGTGGTCAGTGGTTTGTGAAGCAGCGCCTGGAGTGGCTATAAAGGCCAATTCTAGAGTGACAGGCTCTTCCACAGGTCCTACAAGCAGGATTTAGGGAGTTAGGAGCCAAGTTAAAAAGTAGGACCTCAGAGGTAGTAATCTCAGGATTGCTACCAGTGCCACGTGATAGTCAGAGTAGAAATGAAAGAATAGTCAGGATGAATTATTATGGAAAGATGTAGGAGCAACAGGGTGGTGGTGATAGGAGATTTTAATTTTCCCAACATTGACTGGGATTCACTTAGTGTTAGAGGTCTAGATGGAGCAGAATTTGTAAGGAGCATCCAGGAGGGTTTTCTAGAGCAGTATGTAAATAGTCCAACTCGGGAAGGGGCCATACTGGACCTGGTGTTGGGGAATGAGCCCAGCCAGGTGTTTGAAGTTTCAGTAGGGGACTACTTTGGGAATAGTGATCATAATTCCGTAAGCTTTAAAATACTCATGGACAAAGACGAGAGTGGTCCTAAAGGAAGAGTGCTAAATTGGGGGAAGGCCAACGATACCAAAATTCGGCAGGAGCTGGGGAATGTAGATTGGGAGCAGCTGTTTGAAGGTAAATCCACATGTGATATGTGGGAGGCTTTTAAAGAGAGGTTGATTAGCGTGCAGGAGAGACATGTTCCTGTGAAAATGAGGGACAGAAATGGCAAGATTAGGGAACCATGGATGACAGGTGAAATTGTGAGACTAGCTAAGAGGAAAAAGGAAGCATACATAAGGTCTAGGCGGCTGATGAAAGACGAAGCTTTGAAAGAATATCGGGAATGTAGGACCAATCTGAAACGAGGAATTAAGAGGGCTAAAAGGGGTCATGAAATATCTATAGCAAACAGGGTTAAAGAAAATCCCAAAGCCTTTTATTCATATATAGGGAGCAAGAGGGTAACTAGAGAAAGGATTGGCCCACTAAAGGACAAAGGAGGAATGTTATGCTTGGAGTCAGAGAAAATGGGTGAGATTCTAAACGAGTACTTTGCATCGGTATTCACCGAGGAGAGGGACATGACGGATGTTGAGGTTAGGAACAGATGTTTGATTACTCTAGGTCAAGTCGGCATAAGGAGGGAGGAAGTGTTGGGTTTTCTAAAAGGCATTAAGGTGGACAAGTCCCCAGGTCCGGATGGGATCTATCCCAGGTTACTGAGGGAAGCGAGAGAGGAAATAGCTGGGGCCTTAACAGATTTCTTTGCAGCATCCTTAAACACGGGTGAGGTCCCGGAGGACTGGAGAATTGCTAATGTTGTCCCCTTGTTTAAGAAGAGTAGCAGGGATAATCCAGGTAATTATAGACCGGTGAGCCTGACGTCAGTGGTAGGGAAGCTGCTGGAGAAGATACTGAGGGATAGGATCTATTTCCATTTGGAAGAAAATGGGCTTATCAGTGATAGGGAACATGGTTTTGTGCAGGGAAGGTCATGTCTTACCAACTTAATAGAATTCTTTGAGGAAGTGACAAAGTTGATTGATGAGGGAAGGGCTGTAGAGGTCATATACATGGACTTCAGTAAGGCGTTTGATAAGGTTCCCCATGGGAGGCTGATGGAGAAAGTGAAGTCGCATGGGGTCCAGGGTGTACTAGCTAGATGGATAAAGAACTGGCTGGGCAACAGGAGACAGAGAGTAGCAGTGGAAGGGAGTTTCTCAAAATGGAGACGTGTGACCAGTGGTGTTCCACAGGGATCCGTGCTGGGACCACTGTTGTTTGTGATATACATAAATGATTTGGAGGAAAGTATAGGTGGTCTGATTAGCAAGTTTGCAGACGACACTAAGATTGGTGGAGGAGCAGATAGTGAAGGGGACTGTCAGAGAATACAGCAGAATATAAATAGATTGGAGAGTTGGGCAGAGAAATGGCAGATGGAGTTCAATCAGGGCAAATGCGAGGTGATGCATTTTGGAAGATCCAATTCAAGAGTGAATTATACAGTAAATGGAAAAGTCCTGGGGAAAATTGATGTGCAGAGAGATTTGGGTGTTCAGGTCCATTGTTCCCTGAAGGTGGCAACGCAGGTCAATAGAGTGGTCAAGAAGGCATACGGCATGCTTTCCTTCATCGGACGGGGTATTGAGTACAAGAGTTGGCAGGTCATGTTACAGTTGTATAGGACTTTGGTTCTGCCACATTTGGAATACTGCGTGCAGTTCTGGTCGCCACATTACCAAAAGGATGTGGATGCTTTGGAGAGTGTGCAGAGGAGGTTCACCAGGATGTTGCCTGGTATGGAGGGAGCTAGCTATGAAGAGAGGTTGAGTAGATTAGGATTATTTTCATTCGAAAGACGGAGGTTGAGGGGGGACCTGATTGAGGTGTACAAAATCATGAGAGGTATAGACAGCTTGGATAGCAAGAAGCTTTTTCCCAGAGTGGGGGATTCAATTACTAGGGGTCACTAGTTCAAAGTGAGAGGGGAAAAGTTTAGGGGGGATATGCGTGGAAAGTTCTTTACGCAGAGGGTGGTGGGTGCCTGGAACGCGTTGCCAGCGGAGGTGGTAGACGCGGGCACGATAGCGTCTTTTAAGATGTATCTAGACAGATACATGAATGGGCAGGAAGCAAAGAGATACAGACCCTTAGAAAATAGGCGACATGTTTAGATAGAGGATCTGGATCGGCGCAGGCTTGGAGGGCTGAAGAGCCTGTTCCTGTGCTGTAATTTTCTTTGTTCTTTGCTGCAGAGAAATTTGTTTGTCGGGGCTGTTACACAGTTGGCTCTCCCCTTGCGCCTCTGTCTTTTTTCCTGCCAACTACTAAGTCTCTTCGACTCGCCACACTTTAGCCCCGTCTTTATGGCTGCCCGCCAGCTCTGGCGAACGCTGGCAACTGACTCCCACAACTTGTGATCAATGTCACAGGATTTCATGTCGCGTTTGCAGACGTCTTTAAAGCGGAGACATGGACGGCCGGTGGGTCTGATACCAGTGGGGAGCTCGCTGTACAATGTGTCTTTGGGGATCCTGCCATCTTCCATGCGGCTCACATGGCCAAGCCATCTCAAGCGCCGCTGACTCAGTAGTGTGTACAAGTTGGGGATGTTGGCCGCCTCGAGGACTTCTGTGTTGGAGATACGGTCCTGCCACCTGATGCCAAGTATTCTCCGGAGGCAGCGAAGATGGAATGAATTGAGACGTCGCTCTTGGCTGACATACGTTGTCCAGGCTTCGCTGCCATAGAGCAAGGTACTGAGGACACAGGCCTGATACACTCGTACTTTTGTGTTCCTTGTCAGTGCGCCATTTTCCCACACTCTCTTGGCCAGTCTGGACATAGCAGTGGAAGCCTTTCCCATGCGCTAGTTGATTTCTGCATCTAGAGACAGGTTACTGGTGATAGTTGAGCCTAAGTATGTGAACTCTTGAACCACTTCCAGAGCGTGGTCGCCAATATTGATGGATGGAGCATTTCTGACGTCCTGCCCCGTGATGTTCGTTTTCTTGAGGCTGTTGGTTCGGCCAAATTTATACAAGGGCAAAAAGTAACAATTACAGGAAATATCTTTTCATTATAGAAAAGAGCTATTTCATCTTATTTTCATTATTTTGCAGCCTCCTGAAACAGCAAACAAATCACATCCAATTACTGGTGAAATTCAGGTAAAATTCAAGTGTCATTTTATGTTATGTTGCAGTTGATGCTTCATTTTTAACACTACCAAGTATCAAACATGATTACTAAATTGAGCTTTCAAAAGTTGTTCTTTCAAACCTGTCTACTGTCCTGTTTTATATCTACATAAGATTATTGATCTGAAATCAGATGGTAAAGGTATATTTCACAAATTAATACCAGATGGAAGCAAAGCGAGGTCGTAATTCCAGCTTTATATCATCCTTTGAATTGTAAGCCTCACAATTTAGAACAGCAAATAAATCTATGATGTTATATCAGAATGGTGCATAATGTGAAAGATTTATAAACCAAGAGAATTGCAGATCAGTTCCAAATGTTTTTCATAAGTACATGTTAATGATAGAAGTAGTATTATTTAAATTACATTGCTATTAGAGTTTAGGATGATCCTACAGTATAAGTGATTATTTTCAAATGGAAATGGATTTGGAAGCATGGAGACCATTTAGGCTCCTGCTGGAAATTTATATTGACACTAAAAGTCACTCGGTTTGTCTGAAGCAAAAAAATATGATTTGTGACTCCACTCCTTTACCTTCCCTCCCTTCCTTCCTCCATTCTGGTTGCAAGCTCCTTTAATGAAAGATATGATTGGGATCATAATAATTACAGATTTTATTCCTTCCTGACAAGTGACAGGAGAATTGTGATGGATTGTACCAATATGGATGATTTGTTGAGTATGAGACATGCTTCATTATAGTTAGTTCCAAGCGTCATAAAGGTCAGACTAGATCCAATTGGATCAGGATCAGGTAATCCTATTTTCAGAACTGACATCGACTTGATGTTGCATTATACCTGCTTATATAATCTTGTGAAATCATAAAATGGCATTGGACATACAATTCTCTTGTCATTTTAGGTATTCTGCAAACTACTGGAAGGTTTATGGAAATAAGCAGTTAGATATTTCAACAGGGGAGTAGGAGAAGAAGAATTAAGTGAATAATCTTACAGAACCTAAATGAATTAATTTATTGCATTTTGCAACTTGAAGAGGCATCAGAAAATAGCAGCAACAAAAAGAGATATCAACTCCTTTTTCTTACTGTTACTTAGAATCTTTTTTTCCCTTAGTTACAAATGAACTATGACAAGCACATTGGAAATCTCATTGTTCATGTTCTACAAGCCCGGAACCTTGCTCCGAGAGACAACAATGGTTATTCAGATCCATTTGTTAAGGTTTATCTTCTTCCAGGCAGAGGGTAAGGAAAGTATCTCATGAACTATAATGTCTTTATAAAATTAAACATTGCTCCCCTGATGCACTTATAAAAAGGCTTAGGGCTGATATTAGATGATGTTTTCTTTGTACAATATAGAACTGCAGTTGAATAATGTTCATGGAGATTCCAGCCTTTTCCTCAGAAATTATTTGCAGATATTAAGGACTATGAAGATGCTGGTTAGAGTTTCATTTTAAGTCTTCGTAACCTTGGCGACATTATTAAGTCCTTTGAGTACATTAAAAAAAAAATGAACACAGAAGCTGACTCTGAGCCAAAGGATTCCTGCTTGCGAGTTTACTGTATTAAAACTTTGTAAAGAGTTGTGGCATAATATGAACAGTGTTTTGCAATTTACCTGCAGAAAGCAATTTGAATTAGGGTGGAGACAATAAAGTCACTTGACTGTCAGAGTTATCTCCTATCTCAGTTACCTGCACCAAGCAATTTAGGGACACGATGGGCTTGATACCAGATCTTGGAACAATAAATACTGTCCCAGATATTATCTCAATTGCATTAATATAAAACCAGTGTGTTCTGTAGAACAAAGACATTAAATTTTTTAACTTCTGCGACATATTCATTTTAGGATTGTATATGTGCTGAATGCTCAAAGCAAAGCAAAGGTGTTCCAATAACAAAACTGTGCTAATCATAATAAAGGCCAATTATATATTCTTGGAATCCAGAAAGCATTTTATAGATCATGCTTAAGTTCTTCTGTTTTTAATTTCTTTTGGGCCTCCTTATCTCGAGAGACGATGGGTAAGCGCCTGGAGGTGATCAGTGGTTTGTGAAGCAGCGCCTGGAGTGGCTATAAAGGCCAATTCTAGAGTGACAGGCTCTTCCACAGGTGCTGCAGAGAAATTTGTTTGTCGGGGCTGTTGCACAGTTGGCTCTCCCCTTGCGCCTTTTAATAACACATTTTAATTTTATATAGCTGTTGATTGATTCATTAAGAACCATACAATATCCTCTGACCTAAATGAGAGAAACATCAGCAATATTTTGCTTATGTAAAGTAGAACCCAGTTTTCATTTGTAGCTGTGGTAGTTCAGTGAGTTAAAACACTCATTTCACTTCTGAGATCCTTTGTTCTAATCCATCCCAAAGATAGTATTTTTTTTTTCTCTGCCTGTGTCTCTGTCAGGATCTTGGGACAGTTTCAATCCAGTGCTGAGGGAGTATGCACCAAAAGAAAAGATGGTTGTATGTTTTGGACAAATTGGGAGGCAACAAGAATACTTGGGGTGAAAGAGGGAAAAAAACCATCTAGATGCAGGAAAAGATTAGATTAAAGTACATTTTGGAATTAAGTAGAGTGAGCAAATTAATCTGGCTCAGGATAGCTGGAAGTACTTGTTGCGAGGACCACCTGTCAATCAACTGAAAATGTTTACATTTACCATCACATATTCCTTAACAGAAGATACAAGGATAAATTTTCCTGGCCCATACCCTGGGAATGCAAGCATTTTTTTCATGAAAATACTGGCCTTTAAATTATTGATCTAATCTATGATACGTGAGATGGACCAATTTATCAAAATGCCATAGCAAGTGCTCAGAGAAATGGTTTGAAGCAGTATTCACTGAAAGTCAAAGAAGAGTGCTATTCCTACCCTCTCACTCCATGCATTCCTTTTATAAATGCCTTGAAGAAACGGATTTATGTAAACCCTTTAGTAAAGAATTGAAACTCTACTAGTATGCCTGCTGTATGGTGCATCTTATTAATATTTTTAAGGGTTCATGGGCCGATGTACCAATGTCATCCAAAAAGGTTCCCGCCATCACACTTGAGTCAGACTGCTTTCTCAATCTTCAAATTTGGACCATTTGTATTTGACGTGGTCTGATTCTGAATAAAACTTCTTCTGAAAGTTTATTATTCAATATGAGCTGTCATAACAGCTTGCGGCAGTCATATTGTAAACAATCAGACACATTGGAACTGTGCAAGGGGAGCCCATCAGGATAGGCACTGAGGTAAGGGCCAGTTGTTGTGCTTTCCCTAAATCTTAAATATTTAGAGCAATGCTTTCAGCATGAGGTACTCCTTTATCTACATAATACAAAAAAAGAAGCAAGTGTTCCCTTGCAGCAGGAACATTATTAATTCTGACTTTTATGGAGACCCATAGAGATACTCAATGGAGCCATTCCAATGATTTGAGTTACTGGACAAATTATTGTTTTGGGCAAAATGCCAATCCTGAGCTACCAAAGCTCGAACAATCAGTAATGTACCTCACGTGTTTATTTTCCTTCTGCAAATCTTCTGTATAATGTTTCTGACACAGGGCTGTATTTTGCAGTACGTGGGTATTTGGTGAAGTTGCATAGAATTTTACAGCAGAGAAACAGGCCACTGCTGTCACAACTATTTTCTGCTACTCGCTCTAACTCCATATTTTGAATATTAAGACTCTTTGTTGTGAGTATTCAGTTTAACAACCAAAATAAAGGTTATTTCTATTGGCAAAGGGGGAGATACCTGGACCAGAAATGACGTGTGTGCTAAATGGGAAAACAGTTTTTATGAACAACCCTGCCACAGGTCAATCCCATTCAATCACATGACTGCTGTCCTTGCCTGCTGAAGATGGACCTCGAGAAATATACATGGACAGAGGCTTTATTATCCCAAACTGTTTCCACTCTACTGCCTCCCACATGTTGATAAAAGCAGTCCATAAAATAATTTAACCTGACATCTACCAACAGCACTATACATTTAACAAGGGAAAAGGCCATTCAGAATCCCAATAGAACCAAAACTTAACTATTTTTCCAAGCGTCTAAGCTGTTTAGGGAAACATGGATGTTTGTTCTGGTCAGTGAAATTCCTCAATATACACATCAAGTGAGGGCAGGATTGAATTTAGTGCTCAGTCTGCTTGTAACAAAGTAGCTCAGAGACAGACACTCATTCTCTAGAATCTCATTCAGGCTGGTAGAAGGAGGAAATAAAATGTTTCCATATTCATTCTACCACAAACCTAATTAAAAATACTGATTTTGTTTTTGGTGTTGTCCTGTTTTATTATATTAAATATTAATTTTAATTGGTGTGCAGAGATTTGCATAATCCAAGGAAGAAGGCTGGTAACCGTCTGTTTCATGTTACATTAGCTATTTGTTTTATTGTTGTAACCCAAATAGTTATTTCTTCTCCCTCCTCTTCCTACATTTTTAATATGAATTAGTTCACATGCTCAGCTTTATTCTCTATCTCATGCTGATTGGTCTTTGCCTTTGTGCATCTTCTTTATTTTCTATTTGCTCTGCTCACTCCTCAACCTTTGGGCGTATTCAGCCAAGTTATGGTTGTCCAGAATGCAAGGTAGTGTTTGCTTTTTCCTTCTGCTTGTAATTTCTGCTGAGCAGATCTTTGTGCAAGTTATACTAACAAAGCCTGGGTGGACTGACTTTAGAGCTGGATTTCTTAGTGCATTTGTATCAGATTTTGTGGCATAACAAACATTGTTTATTTATTCTACTAATCAATAACTTTCTTGATGATTACTTGACACTTCAAAATAAAAATGCACCTCTAAAGTTAGACACTTCCTGAGTGTAAAAGAAACATGATAATCTGAAATAAAAAACAAAAGTGGTGGAAATGTTCAGCAGGTCGGGCAGCATCTGTGGAGAGAGAAGCAGAATTAACGTTTTAGGTCTGTGACCTTTCATCAGAACAGCTCTGATGAAAGGTCACAAACCTGAAACTTTAACACTGCTTCTCTCTCCACAGATGCTGCCTGACCTGCTGAGCTTTTCCACCACTTCCTGTTTTTATTTCACATTTCTAGCATCTGCAGTATTTTGCTTTTAAACATGATAATCTGACTGTTTGTTCCATCAAAGTTAGAAATTATTAAGCTTCATGGAAATGATGCAATGCAATAATGGAAAAGCATTTCCAATTTTCTGCCTTAGTTACCCAGATATTATGCGTCTTCAGCTTTTGGTCTGTGGAGGGTAGAACAGATAAACAGTGGAAATATACTTCTGGCTCCAAATATAAATCAGTGAAAATTTATTTGTTTCAGTAAAACCAAGCTGGAACACAACTTTTATCAGATCAATTTGGGTTCAGGTTTTTGCAAAATAGCAGATGTGGAGAAATCTTGTACATAAACAACACAACTTTCAAAGAAGTGAAATTTTCCCCTATATTGTCAACATACTATTGTACCTTCAATGGTTATGATGTCTTCTTAAATGGAGAATTCAATTTTAAAAGATTCAAAATCAAATGGAAATCCTGCAAGCTAGCGATACCTGAAGATATAGCAGTGTTTCCTTTTTAATAGCTGAATATTCTTACAGACCACATTACAGTCTATTAGCATACAATTTGGGTAATTAACAAAGGATAATATTTGAATCTTTTGTATCTACCTAATGCATATATATTAAGTTATCAAATGTGCATGTACAGTACACACCAGATGAAATCTGACAACTTACTGTGGCTCAGTATCCCCTCAGTGTCGAATCCTGCACCGCTGAGGTAGCCAAAGTAAAGCCTATGGGCCATGTTTACCTTGCCAATTCTGCATGTCTGCTCACAAAGACAAAGTAACTTTGCTCTATCTGCAACAACTTTTTGTACTTGTTTAGTTTGTCCTGTTTCAGTTGTGGGACTGGAGATTCAGAAAGGGCTATTCTTAGCACTGTAATCTAATTGACGGCTACATGCTAAAGCAAAACCTACAGATTTGCTAATATCCCACATTGTGATATTTGCATGTGGCCTACGGGCCCCCTTCACCACTCCTTCTGTAAACTGTCTATGTTGCATGACAATAGCAGATGAGTCAATATTTGAAATTAGGACAATTAATGTTCGAGGAACAATTGTTTGCTTTTCTAGCATCAGATTATAAATTGTGCACCTCCTGCAGAAATGGTAAACATCCCCTTCATGGTTATTATTGGATACAATGTGATCTACATATGTACAGCAATGTCAGCTTTTGTGTTGCGTGTACTGTGAAGCGATATTAAAGAATTGAGTCCAAACCAGGTAGATTAGTGTGGTTAAATTGATGCAAGGCTAAATATTTTTTTGCTATGTTTTTTGCTATGTACTCTTAAGCAAAGTATTTTGCAAAATATTAGGATTTACATCTTGATTCCAAGCTTCTCCATTTTCATTTGTTGTTTTGTTTAATAAAAGTTTAAAGGAATAAAAGAAAATGGAAATGACTGTGAACCATTTCTTTTAAAATCAAAGCAGCATTTCCATTCAAGAGGTGCATGACAAGAGCGCCGGTTAGCAGGTCTTTGGGATAGATTTTGACTTTGTATGAGATTTGGCAGCTTGTTTTACACCTCGGCAAATTTCAAAATCAGCTGCCAACTCTTTGTCACCCATTTACAATATCGCAAAAGTCAAAATCAACCCCTTCTTGACAAATGTTTCAGTTTATCATTAACATTTTGTGCATGATGGAAAAATAAATTATCTGAATGGGTGTTGAATCTGGGGCACTCCCAGTTAAAAGACAATATTCCATTTCCTTGGCCTGCCTATTTCCTAATGTGTAAATTCTAACCAAGCTTTGCCTTCAAAATTCAAAATCATGAAGGGTCTGGACAGAGTAGATAGAGAGAAACCATTCCCACTCATGAAACGATTGAGAATGAGAGTGCACAGATTTAAAGTAACGGGTAAGAGAAGCAAAAGTGACATGAGAGAAAACTTTTTCACACAGCGAGTGGTTAAGGCCTGGAATGCACTGCCTGAGAACGTGGTGGAGGCAGGTTCAATTGAAGCATTCAAAAGGGAATTAGACAGTTATATGAAAAGGAAGAATGTGCAGGGTTATGGGGAGAAGGCGGGGGAATGGAACTAGGTGAATTGCTCTTTTGGAGAGCCAATACAGACTTGATGGGCCGAATCATTCTGCGCTATAACATTTCTGTGATTCTGAGATCATTCTGAGTCACCATTGTAGATTATCTCTTCTGTGAAAACACGGTTGCAAATTTCTCTTTAGTGTTTCTTTCCCAAGAGAGCAATTTATGTCCAGTTAATTTCCTTTAACTACAAGAGTAGATGAATGGAATTAGGACTCACCACTCCTCTGGCTACTCAAACCAGTGCCGACCAATCATAACCCAATGTTATTTGCACTTGATGTAGGACAATATAGATCAAGTTTTCCAATGTTGGACATATGGGGCAGGATTTCACCATTTGGGTCAGGACCCTGACATCATAGTCAAATCCCAACTCCAGGAAAATGGCAGTTCCCTGAGTTGTCCAACTAGTGGCCAGATGACACACTCGCTATCCAATTAAAGTTAGCCGATGGGCTCTTGAAGCTGAAGGGCCAATAGGAGGCCCTCCAGCATGGAAGGAGCTGCAGCCTGTGTTACAAGTAAGGGACGGAAAGGGCACCTCCATCTTGAGGTGCAGTCTCAGCACTTTATACATTTTTCAACTAAAGGATGGCCACAGCTGCCAGGCTACCATTAAGGAGGAAGAACCCCTTCACAGGGTGGTCTGGAGCCACAGCTATGGCCAGGTAGATGAAGAGGGCCTCAAAACCTGGACCCTGGTCTGTCATCGGGAGGCCACTTCCAGACAGCCGGTCTATTCTCCGATGCTGTGGGGGACCCGCAAGGCCGACTGGAATATTCTGATAATTGGCCTGTTACTTACTTTAATTGGCTACCCACTGCTTGCGGACCGGTAGTCCTTCCACCCCCCAATCCCTGGAATCCCACCTACAGAAAAATGGCCTGGGGTCAAAACGGTGCTGGTGGTGGCAAATTCCGTGCAATCTGCCTCTGTTCTTGCCCCATATTGTGTTGAAAATTCAGCCCTTGTCTTCTGTAGGTTTTCATATTTTGTTCAGTAGACAGTTGGCAAAACACTTCAGACTAGTATATTTTGCCACTTTCACACATTTCTGTGAAAATGTTAATGCGAGTATAAAAGAAAAGAAAAGGCTGAAGCATTTGCAACCACCTTCAGCCAGAAGTACCAAGTGGATGATTCATCTCCGCCTCCTCCTGAGGTTCCCAGGATCATAGATGCCAGTCTTCAGCCAATTCGATTCACTCGAAACAGCTGAAGGCAGTGGATACAGTAAAGGCTATATTAAGTGCCCAGTCCTCACCATTTTTAAGCCACATTTCTGTTATTGCCACTATATCATATTCCCACATGACTATTTGCGCTTGTAGCTCACCAACCTTATTCAGCACACTGTGTGTTTACATACTTGCATTGTAAACCTGTCTTTGTGTTCCTTGTAGTCCTTTTTCTGCTCCTATATAATATAGTACTACTTCCTTCTCTAGTACCATCCAACACTCTCACATTATGCACCTTATTCCTCTTTTCTACTTCTATATGCTGGTGCCCATCCCCCTGCCAATTTAGTTTAATCCCTCCCCAACCACACTAGTGAACCTCCCCACAAGGACATTGGTCTAAATCCTGTTGAGGTGCAACCCGTATCTTTTGAATAGGTGCCTCCTGCCCTAGAACCGCTCCCAGGGCCCCAAGAATCTGAAGCCTTGCCTCCTGCACCATGTTTCAAGCCATGCATTGATACTCCCTGTCTTCCTAATTCTATTCTTGCTTGCATATGGAATGGCATTATCCAGAGATTACTACCTTCAAGATCCTACTTTTTAGGTGCAAAAATTATAGTTATAATAGGGGACTTTAATTGTAAAAACATAGACTGAGATAATAGTAGTGTAAAGGGCAGTGAGGGGCAAGAGTTCCTAGAGTGTGTTCAAGGAAATTTTCTACAACAGTATGTTGCTAGTCCAACGAGAAAGGAAGTACTGAGAGACCTGGTTCTTGGGAATGAGGTGGGGCAAGTGGATCAAGTATCAGTAAGAGAGCATTTACAGGACAGTGATGATTGTATCATAAGGTTTAGGCTGACTATGGAAAAGGTTAAAGAACAATCCAGAGTAAGAACAATTAACTGAGGGAAAGCCAACTTCAGTGGTGTAAGAATGGAGCTGGGAGAAATAAATCGGAGTCAAAGGTTGGCAGGAAAACCAATAGCTGAACAATGGGCTAAATTCAAAGAAGAGATACTTTGGGCACAGTCAAGGTATGGGGCTGGATTTTAAAGGCCCTCCACCACCGGGAATGGTGGCGGGAGGCAATGAAGATTGGGACAGCGGATGCCTACCACCGACCCCGACACCGGCAGTCCCCGTACCGAACTCAGTGGTAGCGCAAGGCCTTGTTGCGGCCACCCCACGGCTCAGCGACGGGACCCACATTAAAATAAGTTAATTGTTACTTACCGTGCAGGCTGCAGCGATTCTTCTAGCACGTTGCAATCTTCAGTCTGGCGGCCGATAATGCTGTGCCTTCGAATCGCTGTTTTTTTCTCTGTGCGGGAGGCGGGGAGCGGGGTTAGAACGACTCGGATGGGTTGGCGGGGGGTGTTGCTGGGAAAGGGTAAAGGACCAAGGTGCCGAAATTTGGGGGAGGGGGAATGGTCAGATTTTCAACATAGGTTTTTTTGGGGGGAAAAGGGCAGGAATGTTGCGATATGCCATTGGGGGTGTGGTAGAATGCATGGGAAGACTTGTGCATTCATTTTTTAAACTTTAAAGCTACTGGCCCTTTAAAAATTTCAAAACTCTTTTCGGGCAGCATGCCCTTTAAAAATGGTGTCGGGGCAGACGCAGCGGCCAATGAAATGAGCCACCACGTTTGAAATCATGTTGGCTCCATGACGTGGGCCCCCGCATTTTTCTAAGCCCGGTCAAGCAAATCCAGAGCTCCCTGGATGACAAAAGAGGTAGAGATTAAGATAAAGAAGAAAAACTGTGCTCAAGACAGATACCACATAGAAAATACTATTGAGAACCAAGCTGACTATAGAAGGTCCAGAGGGGAAGTAAAAAAGCAAATAAGAGAAGTAAAGAGAGAGCATGAACAGAGACTGGCAGCTAGCATTAATTTTTTTTTTTATTTATTATTTTTTTATTTTATTTTATTTTTTATTTTTTAAATTTTTTTTAATTTTATTTTTTAGCATTAAATCTAGCAATAAAGGAAATCCCAAACTATTCTACAGACTTATAAATAGTAAAAGGGTTGTAAAAGGAAAAGTGGGGCCGATTAGGGACCAGAAAGGGGATTTGCACACGAAGGCAGAGGGCATAGCTGAGGTATTAAATGAATACTTTGCATCTGTCTTTACCAAGGAAGAGGATGCAACCCAGGCAATGGTGAAAGAGGAGGTAATTCAGACACTAGAATGGTTTAAAATTGATAAGGAGGATGTATTAGATAGGCTGTCTGTACTTAAAGTAGATAAGGCACCAGGACCGGATGAGATCCATCCAAGGATACTGAGGGAAGTGACAATGGAAATTGCAGAGGCACTGGCCATAATTTTTCATCTTCCTTAGACTTGGGGCTGGTAACAGAGGACTGGAGAATTGCAAACGTTCAAAAAAGGGTGTAAAGATAAGCCCTGCAACTACAGGCCAATCAGTTTAACTTCAGTGGTGGGAAAACTTCTAGAAAAAATAATTTGGGACAAATTAATAGTCATATGGACAAACGTGGGTGAATTAAAGAAAGCCAGCATGGATTTCTTAAGGGGAAAATCATGTTTAACTAACTTGCAGTAGGTTTTTGAGCAGGTAACAGAGAGGGTTGATGAGGGCAATGCTGTTGATGTGGTGTACATGGATCTTCAAAAGGCGTTTGATACAGTGCCACACACAGACATGTGAGCAAAGTTATAGCTCATGGAATGAAAGGGACAGTAGCAATACAGATACGGAATTGGCTGAGTGACAGGAAACACAGAGTAGTGGTGAATGGATATTTTTTGGGCTGGAATAAGGTTTGTAGTGGAGTTCCCCAGGGGACAGTGTTGGGACCCTTGCTTTTCCTGATATATATTAATGACTAGACCTTGGTGTACAGGGCACAATTTCAAAGTTTGCAGATGCTACAAAACTTGGAAGCATTGTGAACTGTGAGGAGGAAAGTGTAGAACTTCAAAAGGACATTGACAAGTTGGTGGAATGGGCAGACAGGTGGCAGATGAAGTTCAATGCAATGAAATGTGAAGTTATTCAATTCGGTAGGAAGAACATGGAGAGAAAATATAGAATAAAGGGTACAATTCTAAAGGGGGTGCAGGAGCAGAGGGACCTAGGTGTATATGTGCATAAATCTTTGAAGGTGGCAGGACAGGTTGAGAGAGCAGTTAATAAAGCATTCAATAACCTGGGCTTTATTAATAGGGGCATAGAGTACAAGAGCAAGGAAGTTATGTTGAACTTGTATAAGACACTAGTTCAGCCTCAGCTGTGTTAAAATCCAGAAAGCTTGTTATGGAAGGATAATGCTGGAGCTTATATTTACTCAGTTTTGCATTTATTGTGCACAATAAAAGATTACAAACATGTAGCACCTCACTCAAACCCTTCACCAGCCTCAGTGAGTGTCTGCTTATAAAAGCTCCACTCAGACCCCAATTAGTACCCTTCACTTGCATATAATCAAACCATTGACACACTATTAACAGATTAACCAGCTGGAGTATTGCGTCCAGTTCTGGGCCCCACACTTTAAGAAACATATAAGGGCATTGGAGAGAGTACAGAAAACATTCACGAGAATGGTTCCAGGGATGGGGAATTTCAGTTATGAAGCTGGATTGGAGAAGTTATGACTGTTTTCCTTGGAGAAGAGAAGGCGATTTGATAGAGTTATTCAAAATCATGAGGGGTCTGGACAGAGTAGATAGAGAGAAACTGTTCCCACTCATGAAAGGATCGAGAACGAGAGGGCACAGATTTAAAATATTTGATAAGAGAAGCATGAGTGACATGAGGAAAAACTTTTTCACACAGCGAGTGGTTAAGGTCTGGAATGCGCTGCCTGAGAGGGTGGTGGAGGCAGGTTCAACCAAGGCATTCAAAAGGGAATTAGACTGTTATATGAAAAGGAAGAATGTGCAGGGTTATGGGGTGAAGGCAGGGGAATGGAACTGAATAAATTGCTCTTTCAGAGAGCGGGTGCAGACACGATGGGCTGAATAGAACAAAGAACGGTACAGCACAGGAATAGGCCATTCGGCCCTCCAAGCCTGCGCCAATCTTGATGCCTGTCTAAACTAAAACCTTCTTCACTTCCAGGGACCATATCCCTCTATTCCTATCCTATTCATGTATTTGTCAAGATCCCTCTTAAACGTCGCTATGGTACCTGTTTCCACCACCTCCCCCGGCAACAAGTTCCAGGCACTCACCCACCCTCTGTGTAAAGAACTTGCCTCGCACATCTCTTCTAAACTTTGCCCCTCACACCTTAAACCTATGTTCCCTAGTAACTGACTCTTCCACCCTGGGAAAAAGCTTCTGACTATCCATAGCCTCCTTCTGCACTGTAACGATTCTGTGAACTTCCTTCCTAGGTCCTCAAAATCTGAGCATAGGACCTTCATACCTGATCTCTATATGTCATTGTACCAATTGTACCACAACTTCTGCCAAAATATTCTGTACCCACTCTGTGATGTCCTTCACCATGGCACCAGGGAGACAACACATCATGTGGGACTCACAATGACAGTTACAGAAATGCATGTCTATTCCCTAACAATGGAATCTCTGATAATGACTGCTTTTCGACTCTTTGCTGGTCCCTCCTGTGCAGTCCCTTGTCCATTGGTGCCACGGTCTGCACTGCACTCCTTGAAGGTGTCACCACTCCCAGCAGTCTCCAAAGCTGAGTACCGGTTTGAGAGTGGCACACACCCCAAAGACTCCTGCACCTCCTGCCTCTTGCTTCTCTTCTGGATGTCCACCCAACTACTATCCTGAACTCTCACTGCCTGCAGGGTGACCACTTCCTGGAATGTAAGATCCAGCAAACTCATCCTCCCTGATGGTCCGCAGTGACTGCAGCTGCCCCTCAATTTCAGAAATCCTGAGCTTGAGCTCAAGCAACTGGAGACACTTCCTACACACGTGGTCCCCCAAGATATATAAAGTGCCCTGAAGTTCCCACATGGTGCAGGAATTGCAAGGAACAGGTGTCAGCTGCCCATCCATGATCTAAGAAACATTCTATTCCTTATTTTAGAATATAATTCCAACGGTATTTAAACTAATTAATGCCTCTAGACCTGCTCTATGCTGATATTCTTAATTCTAATCCACTTTCCGTTAAACAAAGTCTGATTGAAATTTTATTAATTAGTTTAACTATTAAACTATAAATTTAATACAGTGCTTTATAGATTCTTGGGCCGATTTAAATCACTGGCCTTGGTTAAAAAAAAACTTATACTGACCAATGTGTCACCTACTTGCTATCCTGTGATGTCACTCCTGGCTTTTTTGGAAATACACCAATCAGATCTGTGTTGTTCCCCTGCTCTCTCTTTTATTCTCCACTGCTGCTGGTGTCTCCAATCAGGATAAAAATTAAACAACAGATCCACCAGTCTTCTGAGCCTACCTTTCTCCCAGCAGGGTGGGTTTCTGATTCATGTCTGTTCAGTGCACTCCTAGACATTCTGCCTCAGGTCTATAATTCAGAAAATGAGTTTTGTGATCTTTACACGAGCAAGTTATTCAATTGAGTTTGTTCATAAGTTCATTTGCATCAATTGTTCAACACCAAGCCCACTGACTTGTCATCAGCTCTCCCATGATCCTGATTACAGCTCCCTCCCATAGAGAAAATTCTATGTCCAGACGGTGTAAAGAGCTCACTGGTTCTTTGGGCAGAGGACAGAAGGGAATGCAATTATATCAATTTAATGTTACATGTGTATAAATGTATTTCTTAAAAATGTGAAATTAAATTCTAATAAATATTTTAGCAGAACTTGAATATCCAAAGGATTAGCTAAATGAGATTGGAAATGAGTGCAGGCCAAGAACATGGACATTGTTATTAACAATTTGCTTTAACTAGGCTTTCAGTGATATACATTTAAACAGAAACATTTTTGGTGAGGGTAAAAATGTATTTGGTACAAAAACATTGAGGTCTCTGCATTCTCAGTTTTTAACAGAACTGCTTAAGGAAAACTGAAATCACTTGGGTAAAAGCACATTTTTAAAAAATCATTCCAGAATTCAAATAGAGCAGATATTTAGTAATTGATTGAACAGTTACATTGTAAATTCATTTCAAGACAGTTACAGTTGACATTACTATTTCTGGATGGATGTTTGAAGTGAAGAGCATCAGTAGAGATCTCATTCTATTCCATATATAGATGGCATCAGATTTTTTTGGTTGAATTCTGATCCAGTTAAGCCTGTTTCTTTCATACCCATGGTTTTTTGTGAGAGATGGAAGAGGTTAAAACAATATTTGATGAGAACTATACAATGATAACTATCTCCTTTCCCATTAATTATAAAACATTGACATAACAGGCCTTCATTTACAGGATGAGAGAGCACGCAAGCTGCTCACAGATTTCTGCAATTGTTACTGAGCCAGGTGCTAAAAGGGTACACAAGGGTATCATAAATTAAATTATCCTTTAATTTCACAAACCACTTCTGGGAAACATTACCAGCACCTTGTCTCTGATGATCAGACACACTAAATGCACAGCATTGGGACAGCAGTGCACTACACCAATTAGCTCCATTCAACCCACAGTATATCTGCTTTGGCATTTTCCTTCAGCTGTAGTAACATAATAATGGACAAGAATTTTCTCTAGGATATATAGTTGAAAACATTAGCAAGCGCTAAGTGTTTGTACTGAAGAATCCTTATACATATTCTTACTACATCAGTTTAAAGAGAAACAAAATAATTTAAATAACTTATCAATTGAAAATTCACAGATCAGTGACCAAGCTTTGTACAGAAACTATATGAATATACAGTATCAAACTAGTTATATATAGAAAGGAATCATATCCCTTATGTGAAAAATAAGCAGAATTGCATATGTGTAAGGTCAAGGGATTAGTACTGTTATTGAGAATAATAGGAGGCAAGCGCATGTGACCCAAGACAAGGGTAGATTTTCCATGTAGTCTCCAATTTACATTGCATTTACCTCCTACTAGTGAACATAGACTTATACTGTGCTCCAACAGACTATCACACGTCAGTGCTCACTCAAATAACAATTTGAATTCATGTAACGCCTTTAATGCAGGAAAAATCTCAAGGCGCGATACTAGAACTTTGAATTTAAACACTAACGGTAGTGTAATGGGCCTATCCTCTCATCCATTTTATTTAAAGTGGAGTTGCTCTTTAAGTAAAAAATATTGCCAATTTTAAATGCAATTGGGTGAGCAAAAGCTAAGAATGAAATTGTTCTCACATTTTCTCCAAAAAACTGAAATTGCAGACTTGTATATCTTATTTCTATGTTTGCTTTTGCCTTGAAATAAATATATATCCAATTCCGAGCCTCTAATTTATTTAATAATACATTGTGTTTTGCAACAGTGTAGAGAACAAGCGCAGAACTAAGCATGTGCAGAAAAGCCTCAATCCAGAATGGAATCAAACTGTGATTTACAAAAACATCTCTGTGGAGCAGGTAATACTGTAATTTAACACTGAGAGAATGTGATTAACAAACAAAACATTCCTTTGGACAAATAAGATGCAGCAGAAAAACAACCCACTCCTTGGAATAGTGCAACACCAAAATTAGCACAATAAATTGTGGAAAGAATTCAAATATGTAGCAGATTATGGAGGTCTGCACAAGCCATCTTGAGGCTAATGTTTGCTGGTATATTAATTCATGAGCTAAATATGGTGAAAGGAAATTATTGAATTGGAAACTTGTACTGGTAGATAGATGCATGCTCAGTCTTTTTAATCACATTTCTCAAATTTGAACATTTTGTGATGATGCTTAGTTCCTAAAAATATTTTCATCTTCGGAAAAAAACACCAAGTTACCTTCAAATATGCAGTTCCCATCTATAATTTTCACAGCCACAGATGGAACTTATAAATATTACTCAGTTCAGTGACTTCCTAATTCCAGTTCTGATGAAAGGTCACTGACCTGAAACATTAACTCTGTTTCTCTCTCCACAGATGCTACCAGACCTGCTGAGTATTTCCAGTGTTTCTTGTTTTGATTTAAGTGACTTCCTACTTAGCTCTTTAGGTCTGTCAATATTTAAGCACCTTGCATTTTTTTCTACTGAAGGAAAGGATGGAGAGTGATGGGTTAACCTTGCACCTTAATGTATTTACACTTTAATTTTTTTTTAACATACGTAGATTGAAATACTTTTGACCCACATGGAAGCAATATTGAACATGTTCAGCTGTTATATTAAACTTGCCGCCGAAGTAGGTGGCGGACGTAAAAAAATACGACCTGCCCGCATGGGCACCGCGTTACGGAGCCACCGTGATTTCAAACGCGGCGGCTCATTTGCATGGCTGTGGAGGGGACAGGCGAGCTGCCGCAGGCAATGGCTTCCGGTGCCAATGCGCAGGCACCGGCGCCATTTTTAAAGTGTTGACAGCCCTCAATAGACATTTAAAAATTAAAGCGACAGGCAAGTAGAATTTCCACAAAACAGATTTCAATGACCTTTAAATGCATTTTCCCCCCTCCATCCCTGCACAATGGCATTTCCAGACATTCGTGCCCTTTTCCCTCCCAGAATTCGAATATTGACAATTTGACCTTCCCCCCGCCCCCAAAGTTTGGCAACTTTGCCCTTTACCCCTTCCCATCAACCCCCTCCCAGCCAATCCGCATCGTTGCTACCCGCCACCCAACAGGTGTCTTGCCACATTTCCCGAATGAATGGAGATCGGTGCGGAGATTAAGGAGGTGATGGGACCCTCATTACATCAGGTATGTAAATTAGTTTTCATATGGAAATGGGGCATGGGGCACGGGGCACGTGGCCTGCCACCGTCGGGGTGGGTGACGGGCCTCAGCCACATCAATCTTCATTGCGCCACCCCACCACCATTCCTGTGGCAGAGGGACTTTAAAATCCAGCCTCATATCTGCTGAATCTATCAAACAGAAATTTACCCAAATGAATGCATGTGAATGCAAAAGCACAAGAAATAGAAGCAGACCATATCCCATAGCCCATTGACCCTGCTGTGTACAATAGTCCTGCTCATTCATAGGTCTGATCCTTTTATGTCGAATTCTTTCTTTCTTTTGGGCCTCCTTATCTCGAGAGACAATGGATACGTGCCTGGAGGTGGTCAGTGGTTTGTGAAGCAGCGCCTGGAGTGGCTATAAAGGCCAATTCTGGAGTGACAGGCTCTTCCACAGGTGCTGCAGAGAAATTTGTTTGTCGGGGCTGTTGCACAGTTGGCTCTCCCCTTGCGCCTCTGTCTTTTTTTCTGCCAACTAAGTCTCTTCGACTCGCCACATTTTAGCCCTGTCTTTATGGCTGTCCACCAGCTCTGGCGAATGCTGGCAACTGACTCCCACGACTTGTGATCAATGTCACAGGATTTCATGTCGCGTTTGCAGATGTCTTTAAAGCGGAGACATGGACGGCCGGTGGGTCTGATACCAGTGGCGAGCTCGCTGTACAATGTGTCTTTGGGGATCCTGCCATCTTCCATGCGGCTCACATGGCCAAGCCATCTCAAGCGCCGCTGACTCAGTAGTGTGTACAAGCTGGGGGATGTTGGCCGCCTCGAGGACTTCTGTGTTGGAGATACGGTCCTGGTCGAATACCATCTCAGTATATTTAGTGACTTTTTCATTAAATATTATTAATGCAGTCATTGCAGTTTGTATCTTTAAAAAGCTCACACTGCATTAAAAATATTGTATTTTTTTGTGTGAATATTGTACTCATAAAAGTTATGGATGATACTAAGCTTCTTTTATAGTGCCTGGCGCTGGCAGGGCTCCCAATACCAGGCTGAAAAGGCAGGTGGAACCTGGAAGCTAGGTGCCCAGCACTGGGATCTCTGTCCCTTTAAAGACGGGAATCCCGCGTCCAAGAGCTGCCGGCCAATCACAGGGCTGGCAGCTCAGCCGTAGCGGCAGCGCCACCAGGATTGGTGGCGATTGCTGGTACTGCAGATCAAAGAACAAAGAAGAAAGAAAATTGCAGCACAGGAACAGGCCCTCCAAGCCTGCGCCGATCCAGATCCTCTATCTAAACATGTTGCCTATTTTCTAAGGGTCTGTATCTCTTTGCTTCCTGCCCATTCATGTATCTGTCTAGATACATCTTAAAAGACGCTATCGTGCCCGCGTCTACCACCTCCGCTCGCAACGCATTCCAGCCACCCACCACCCTCTGCGTGAAGAACTTTCCACGCATATCCCCCCTAAACTTTTCCCCTCTCACTTTGAACTCGTGACCCCTAGTAATTGAATCCCCCACTCTGGGAAAAAACTTCTTGCTATCCACCCTGTCTATACCTCTCATGATTTTGTCCACCTCAATCAGGTCCCCCTTCAACCTCCGTCTTTCTAATGAAAATAATCCTAATCTGCTCAACCTCTCTTCATAGCTAGCACCCTCCATACCAGGCAACATCCTGGTGAACCTCCTCTGCACCCTCCCCAAAGCATCTACATCCTTTTGGTAATGTGGCGACCAGAACTGCACGCAGTATTCCAAATGTGGCCGAACCAAAGTCTTATACAACTGTAACATGACCTGCCAACCCTTGTACTCAATACCCCGTCCGATGAAGGAAAGCATGCCGTATGCCTTCTTGACCACTCTATTGACCTGCGTTGCCACCTTCAGGTAACAATGGACCTGAACACCCAAATCTCTCTGTACATCAATTTTCCCCAGAACTTTTCCATTTACTGTATAGTTCACTCTTGAATTGGATCTTCCAAAATGCATCACCTCGCATCTGCCCAACTCTCCAATCTATTTATATTCTGCTGTATTCTCTGACAGTCCCCTTCACTATCTGCTACTCCACCAATCTTAGTGTCGTCCGCAAACTTGCTAATCAGACCACCTATACTTTCCTCCAAATCATTTATGTATATCACAAACAACAGTGGTCCCAGCACGGATCCCTGTGAAACACCACTGGTCACACGTCTCCATTTTGAGAAACTCCCTTCCACTGCTACTCTCTGTCTCCTGTTGCCCAGCCAGTTCTTTATCCATCCAGCTAGTACACCCTGGATCCCATGCGACTTCACTTTCCCCACAGCCTACCATGGGGAACCTTATCAAACGCCTTACTGAAGTCCATGTATATGACATCTACAGCCCTTCCCTCATCAATCAACTTTGTCACTTCCTCAAAGAATTCTATCAAGTTGGTAAGACATGACCTTCCCTGCACAAAACCATGTTGCCTATCACTGATAAGCCCATTTTCTTCCAAATGGGAATAGATCCTATCCCTCAGTATCTTCTACCACTGACGTCAGGCTCACCGGTCTATAATTACCTGGATTTTCCCTGCTACCCTTCTTAAACAAGGGGACAACATTAGCAATTCTCCAGTCCTCCGGGACCTCACCCGTGTTTAAGGATGCTGCAAAGATATCTGTTAAGGCCCCAGCTATTTCCTCTCTCGCTTCCCTCAGTAACCTGGGATAGATCCCATCCAGACCTGGGGACTTGTCCACCTTAATGCCTTTTAGAATACCCAACACTCCCTCCCTCCTTATGCCGAGTTGACCGAGAGTAATCAAACATCTGTCCCTAACCTCAACATCCGTCATGTCCCTCTCCTCGGTGAATACCGATGCAAAGTACTCGTTTAGAATCTCACCCATTTTGTCTGACTCCACGCATAACTTTCCTCCTTTGTCCTTGAGTGGGCCAATCCTTTCTCTAGTTACCCTCTTGCTCCTTATATATGAATAAAAGGCTTTGGGATTTTCCTTAACCCTGTTTGCTAAAGATATTTCATGACCCCTTTTAGCCCTCTTAATTCCTCGTTTCAGATTGGTCCTACATTCCCGATATTCTTTCAAAGCTTCGTCTTTCTTCAGCCTCCTAGACCTTATGTATGTTTCCTTTTTCCTCTTAGCTAGTCTCACAATTTCACCTGTCATCCATGGTTCCCTAATCTTGCCATTTCTATCCCTCATTTTCACAGGAACATGTCTCTCCTGCACGCTAATCAACCTCTCTTTAAAAGCCTCCCACATATCAAATGTGGATTTACCTTCAAACAGCTGCTTCCAATCTACATTCCCCAGCTCCTGCCGAATTTTGGTATAGTTGGCCTTCCCCCAATTTAGCACTCTTCCTTTCGGACCACTCTCGTCTTTGTCCATGAGTATTCTAAAACTTACGGAATTGTGATCACTATTCCCAAAGTAGTCCCCGACTGAAACTTCAACCACCTAGCCCGGCTCATTCCCCAACACCAAGTCCAGTATGGCCCCTTCCCGAGTTGGACTATTTACATACTGCTCTGGAAAACCCTCCTGGATGCTCCTTACAAATTCTGCTCCATCTGGACCTCTAACACTAAGTGAATCCCAGTCAATGTTGGGAAAATTAAAATCTCCTTTCACCACCACCCTGTTGCTCCTACATCTTTCCATAATCTGTTTACATATTTGTACCTCTATCTCACGCTCGCTGTTGGGAGGCCTGTAGTACAGCCCCAACATTGTTACCGCACCCTTCCTATTTCTGAGTTCTGCCCATATTGCCTCACTGCTCGAGTCCTCCATAGTGCCCTCCTTCAGCACAGCTGTGATATCCTCTTTGACCAGTACTGCAACTCCTCCACCCCTTTTACCTCCTTCTCTATCCCGCCGGAAGCATCGATATCCTGGGATATTTAGTTGCCAATCATGCCCTTCCCTCAACCAAGTCTCAGTAATAGCAATAACATCATACTCCCAGGTACTAATCCAGGCCCTAAGTTCATCTGCCTTACCTACTTCACTTCTTGCATTAAAACAAATGCACCTCAGACCACCAGTCCCTTTGCGTTCGTCATCTGCTCCCTGTCTACTCTTTCCCTTAGTCACGCTGACTTCATTATCATTCCTTACAGGCTTTAGTTACTACCTGCTTACTGTCCACTGACCTCATTTGGTTCCCATCCCCCTGCCACATTAGTTTAAACCCTCCCCAACAGCATTAGCAAAAGCACCCCCAAGGACATTGGTTCCAGTCCAGCCCAGGTGTAGACCGTCCAATTTGTAATAGTCCCACCTCCCCCAGAACCGGTCCCAATGTCCCAAAAATCTGAACCGCTCCTTCCTGCACCATCTCTCAAGTCACGCATTCATCCTGACTATTCTTTCATTTTTACTCTGACTATCACGTGGCACTGGTAGCAATCCTGAGATTACTACCTCTGAGGTCCTACTTTTTAACTTGGCTCCTAACTCCCTAAATTCTGCTTGTAGGACATCATCCCGTTTTTTACCTATATCATTGGTGCCTATGTGCACAACGACAACTGGCTGTTCACCCTCCCCTTTCAGAATGTTCTGCAGCCGATCTGAGGCATCCCTGACCCGTGCACCTGGGAGGCAACATACCATTCGGGAGTCTCGTTTTCGACCACAGAACCGCCTAGCTACTCCCCTTACAATCGAATCCCCGATGACTGTAGCCCTTCCACTCTTTTTCCCGCCCTTCCGAACAGCAGAGCCAGCCACGGTACCATGAACCTGGCTACTGCTGCCTTCCCCTGGTGAGCCATCTCCCTCAACAGTATCCAAAACGGTATACCTGTTTTGGAGGGAGATGACCGCAGGGGACACCTGCGCTGCCTTCCTGCTCTTTCTCTGCCTTTTGGTCACCCATTGCCTTTGACCCTCAGCAATCCTAATCTGCGGTGTGACCAATTCACTAAACGTGCTATCCAAGACCTCCTCAGCATCACGGATGCTCCAAAGTGAGTCCATCCGCAGCTCCAGAGCCGTCATGCGGTCTAACAAGAGCTGCAGCTGGACACACTTCCAGCACGTGAAGGAGCCAGGGACATCAGCCGTGTCCCTGAGCTCCCACATTGAGCAAGAGGAGCATAACGGGTCTGAGATCTCCTGGAAGAAGAAGGTTCCGAAGAAGGGTCACTGACCCGAAACGTTAACTCTGCTTCTCTTTCCACAGATGCTGCCAGACCTGCTGAGTGAATCCAGCATTTCTTGTTTTTGTGTCTGAGATCTCCTGCCATTTTCAATCTTAAGCTTAAGTTAGTCTTAACTTGGATAAACGAAAAAGGAACGAAAAGTTTTCACCAATGACACGAATAAAATAAATAAATTGAAAAAGCCTTACCTTATCTGCACACCACGAGTCCTTTTTTTTTGGTTAGAGGAGGAGGGCGGGTGGGGGACACTACAGGTGTAGTGTCTCGGGTTCAGCCGCTGCCCAAATATATAGGACTTACTTACCCAGCTGCCACCTCGCTCTCCCTGTCGCCGCTGCAAAAAAAAAAGAAGCCTTGGACCGAGGCCCAGCGCTGGAATCCTGGACCTCAGGTAAGTGGGGTAGGGTCACCAGGGCCAGGCTGGAAGGCTCTGGCAAGCGGGGTTTGGAGGGTGAGCATGTGCTGCAGGGGGAGGGGGATCCAGTTTGCCCACAGAGGAGAGGACCCCTCCCCCCACCCCTTCAAAGACCTGTGGTTGTTAATAGGCCACTTAAGGGCCACAAATATCCTCTGGGTGGGAAACTGTCGCCGGCCTATCCTGCTCCTAATAAAACTGCTTGGAAATGGGCTCCCTGCCTCCCCCCTACCTCCCGTTACAGATAACATAAAGTTGAATTTCACTGCTCAAATCAAGTCCAAGAGCTGAAAGGGGCCTGTAGCTTTCACTTCTCCGCCTATTTCATGCAGTATTTTCTGAGACCTGGGTTCATATCTGCTCCAGACTGATAGATGAAACTCTCCTCCACATGCTGCCTGTAAGGGTCCTTGTGAAGTGAGTATGGGTATCCTCAATCCAGTACCCAATAGGCATGGACTTACAGCACAGAAGTGCCCTTATTTGGGCATTAACTGGCAATGTCACTCAGACAGACCTAAAGTTGGTTGCTATGGGAAATAGGTAAATTGCCACATGAATCCACTTGGAGGTGTCATTCTGAGGTTGTGATTAAAGCATTTTAAAGCAGAAATGAAGGAGTTGTACTCTATGTTTTATTATAACTGGCCTGGGCATATTTGATGGCAGCTGACACTGGGCCACAGAATTCAATAGTGCCGCACAAGTTTTACAGGCACGAATAATTACTAAACCCTCAAGTTACATTACCAATTTTATATGCTTGTGAAACATAAGTCATTTCACATCAATAAACCACATCACCAATATTGGCAATATCAGGGTTTCCTAACAAACAGCTGGGCTGAATTTTTTGCGGATCTCAGGAGCAGAAATAGAGGCGGGAGGACCTAAAATCAAGACGGGCTGTCAGACGTCGTGATGTCCCATCTTGATTTTGTCCATGGAAGCAAACATGGAGAGGGGAGATCAGACATTAATGTGGTAGGCAGGCAATTAAGATACTTAAGAGGCCCATTGACAATGATTTTATTCATAGTTTTCAATTTTATTAATGGCACTCGGGATTTACAGGGCTTCAGAGCCTCGTCTGGTTGAAGGGAGAGACATGGAAGTGGGAGCTCATCACTGTACTGCTGCAAGGGGAGGCAGCATCGGCGGCCAGGCAGGGTGGAAAAGGAAGGGCATGGGACATCATCTGAGGAGGGGGGCAAAGCTGCCATACTGAGGGCCCACTGGCAGTGAAGGCCTTGTACTTAGGGAGAGGCCAACTATCATGGGCCTCATTCATCCAGGTTTTGAGGACCCTATTGAAGAGGAGGTGCAGCAGAGTGGGAGGAAGATCCAAGCACCGGCAGTGGCACCGCAGTGACCTATGAGGCCACAGGAGGGTCAACAGCAGCATCCAGATGGTGGTGAGGGGAAAGACAGATGACTCCCCAATGCAGAAGAAGCTACCTTCCAGAGAGGGTCTACCGGTTGAGGCTCAATTACCTGCAGATGTCCGAGAGGCAGTGTCAATGAAGACTCCGCCTCTCCAAGGAGGCCATCACTGACCTATGTGCTATGATGCAGGATGAGCTGTGCCCTAGGAGATCGGGTGGAAATCCAATGCCAGCAGTGCTGGAGGTCACTGTGGCACCGAACGTCTACGCCTCTGGATCATTGCTGGGATCCATTGGGAACAAGTTTGGGATCGCACAGTCAGCGGCCCATCGGTGCCTCATGGAGGTCACCAATACCCTTTTCAGGAGGGCAGGTGACTATGTGCACATCCGCATGGATCCTAGTTCTCAAGCTGAGAAATCCATTGTGTTCAGGGCCATTGCTGGATTCCCTCAGGGTGTGATCGACTACACGCATGTGACCATCAAGACTCCTGAGCACTAGCCAGTGGCCTTCATCAACAGGAAAGGCTTCTACTGCCACAATGTACAACTTTGTAACCACTGTAAACAGATCCTGCAGGTCTGTGCACATGTCCTGAGAAGTTGCCACGTTGCCTACATTTTGAGGTAGTTCCAGATGCCAGAACTTTTCTGGCCAACTGTGCACCTTCAGGAATGGATCCTTGGAGACAAGGGCTACCCACTCAGGACATGGCTATTGATGCCTGTGAGGAACCTATGCATAGATGCAGAGGAAAGTACAAAACATGCCATGGGAAAAGGAGAGGGATCATAGAGCAGAGCATTGGACTGCTGAAGATGAGATTCAAGTGCCTAGATCAGTCCAGTTGAGCCCTTCAGTATGCTCAGCAAGGATTTCAAGGACAGATGCTTCCCCTCCCTTGCAAGGCACACTAGTGCCTCCATACTGACCTGAGAGGGTAGAGGACCTGGTGCTGACTTCAGGTCCCTGTCTCCCTCTCGCCCTGTCATTGCTGCCTTGCACGCATGGTCCAGACATGGGTATGCATGTCTACACAAATATCCTGCAGACACTGAGTGTTCTGTCGCATGCGATTCGCCAGGAGCTCTGCCAATTTCTCAATGGAGGATGCCACTCGTGCACCATGCAGCACCCAAGACTGGATGGACTCCTCCATCGTCTGCACTTGGGCACACACAGACTCTGGCATCTCTGCCAGATGTTTCCTGACCTCTTGCTGCAACTGCAGCATTTCCTGTAAGCTGGCAACACCAGAGGCACGTCATGAGCCTTGGGCTCAGCATGGACCTGGCCTCCCCCAGTCCTCTGACTGTCAGAGACCTGGGCTGACACAGCCTTCGTCAGCTGTTTGGACACATCTGTGATGTGCTCCCCAGTTGTGTACCCAAATTTAACAGCAGGCACACATCCACTCACATGAGAGCATCTGCGCTGGTGGAGGGTGCGGGGGTATGAGGTGATGATGCACCCTCCGAGGCTCTGTCCTCCCGCTCAGAGATGGCAGGCTCTCCACCAGTCTTGGAGGCTCTTCAAGTAAGTTCTGCATGACCTGCTTGAGAGAACGGAGACATTGAAGGGTCAAGGATATTTCCTCCTGACACAGCACATATCCCTACTTTGGAGATCCCTGCAGGCACCCAATGCCTGATGAGCAACATGGCTCCATCGCTGCAGATGCAGATGACGACCTTACTCACTGTCTTGGGTAGGTGCCCCATCTCTCCGTCTGCAGCACCTCTCCATCCTGCAGTCCAGCCATCTCCATGGCCTCCTCCTCCATCAGGCTCAGGACATGGAGAGTTGGCAGCTGCTGGTCTTGGCCCACTCTCTGTGATTGTTGTGCAATCTTCTCCTGCAGACACAAGGATGCATGCTGTTGGTCTCCCAATGGGAACAATCCCAGACACATGCTGGCGTTTATCCATCAGTTACTGATGGGGGCACACAAATGACTCCTGGGTCCGAACTCTTTCCAGGGACTTCATAAGGGTCTCCAATGACTAACAGCTTCCTTTCAGGGCCATTTCGCCATGCCTCAGGCTGTTTGTTTGCATCACTGGCCCTTTGCCTACGTCTGGTTGGGCACTCCCTCTCCAACCAACACACTTTCCCCCTCTGATAGATGCAAGATCCAAGAACTGAAGGCTTTAAGAGCTACTCACTTTCGCTGCCCAGATGAGATCATTGAGCCACTGGCAGCACTGAATCCATGTCCTTGGCTTGACTCCACGACTGCTGACTTCCTCCGCAATCTGCAACCAGGCTTGCTTGGTCAGGCTCTCAGCTCTTATCCTCCACGCCCTAGGGAAAACAATCTCCTGCCGTTCCCTGACAGCCTGTAAGAGCACTTGGAGGGAGGCATCACTAAAGCATCAGGCCAACCAGATCTACTGTCCGCCATTACTCTGCAGGCTTTCAGCACTCTGGAAATCCTATCAATACAGACAGCAGCATTTATTGCAGGATGGGCAGTTCTTTAAAAATGGCGCCTGCACCTGCTGCGGCATCAACTGACACTGGCGTCATTGTCTCTGCCCCCCGCCACTGTCCACGTAATTGGTCAGCCCCTGCACTTCAGTGCTTTTAATTGGCCGCGCCACTGGATTACATGTGGCCGGCCACTCCTGGCCCCAACATAAGCTGCACCTGCTTCCTGTCCCGATGGCGGAACCAACATCACAAAATCCTACCCCTTAAATCTAAACCCTCATATTGTTTGATGACAAATAATGTATTGTGTAAAATGCAACACATCTAATTCTTAATAAATATTTTACACTTGTGTTCCTTTTGAAGCTTATATGCTTTTTATATTATATTTAATGAAGAATGCAAAGAATACATATAGTTTTAACTCATCCATACCAAAAGTTATGAGGCGCAAGTTGGCCATGACGGATTGGGAAACGTTACTTAAAGGGATGACGGTGGATAGGCAATGGCAAACATTTAAAGATGCGCATGGATGAACTGCAACAATTGTTTATCCCTGTCTGGCTCAAAAGTAAAACGGGAAAGGTAGCCAAACCATGGCTTACAAAGGAAATTAGAGGTAGCATTAGATCCAAGGAAGAGGCATATAAATTTGCCAGGAAAAGCAACAGACCTGAGGATTGGGAGCAGTTTAGAATTCAGCAAAGGAGGATCAAGGGATTGATTCAGAAGGGGAAAATAGAGTATGAGAGCAAGCTTGCGGGGAGCATAAAAACTGACTGTAAAATTTCTACAGGTATGTGAAGAGAAAAAGATTGGTGAAGACAAATGTAGGTCCTTTACAGTCAGAAACAGGGGAATTTATTATGGGGAATAAAGAAATGGCTGACCAACTAAATGCATACTTTGGTTCTGTCTTCACAAAGGAGGAGACAAATATCATACCAGAAATGTTGGGGAACACAGGGCTTCGTGAGAAAGAGGAACTGAAAGAAATCAGTATTAGTAGAGAAATGGTGTTGGGGAAATTGATGGGATTGAAGGCCGATAAATCCCCAGGGCCTGATGGTATGCATCCCAGAGTACTTAAGGAAGTGGCCCTAGAAATAGTGGATGCATTGGTGGTCATCTTCCAAGATTCTATAGACTCTGGAACAGTTCCTACTATTCTTCTTGAAAACATACAATGTTTGGCCTCAAGTGCTTTCTGTGGTAGGGAATTCTACAGGCTGACCACTCCCTGGGTGAAGAGATTTCTCCTCATCTCAGTCCTGAAAGGTTGACCCCGTATCCTTAGACTATGACCCCTGGTTCTGGACTCCCCCACCATCGGGAACATCCTTCCTGCTAATGTAACCCCACTATTTAAAAAGGGAGGTAGAGAAATAGCAGGGAATTATAGACCAGTCAGCCTGACGTCAATAGTGGGGAAAATTCTAGAGCCCATTATCAAAGATTTTATAGCAGAGCACTCGGAGAACAGTAGTAGAATTGGATAGAGTCAGCATGGATTTATGATAGGGAAATCATGTTTGACAAATCGACTAGAATTCTTCGAGGATGAAACTAGTGGAGTTGATGAGGGGGAGCCAATGGATGTGGTTTATTTGGACTTTCAGAAGGATTTCGACAAAGTCCCACATAAGAGATTAGCGTGTAAAATTAAAGCGCATGGGATTGGGGGTAGTGTATTGCAATGGATAGAAAATTGGTTGGCAGACATGAAACAAAGAGTAGGGATAAATGGGTCTTTTTCCGAATGGCAGGCAGTGAGTAGTGGGGTACCACAGGGATCGGTGCTTGGACCCCAGCTATTCACTATATACATTAATGATTTAGATGAGGGAACTAAATGTAATATCCCAAGTTTGCAGATGACACAAAACTGGGTGGGGGGTGGGGGTGAGTTGTGAAGAGGATACAGAGAGGCTTCAGGGTGATTTGGACAAGTAGAGTGAGTGGGCTAATGCATGGCAGATGCAGTATAATGTGGATAAATGTGAGGTTATCCACTTTGGTAGCAAAAACAGGAAGGCAGATTATTATCTGAACAGCTATAAACTGAGAGAGGGGAATGTGCAGCGAGACCTCGGTGTTCTTGTACACCAGTCACTGAAGGTAAGCATGCAGGTGCAACAGGTGGTAAAAATGGTATGTTGGCGTTCATAGCGAGAGGATTCGAGTACAGAAGCAGGGATGTCTTGCTGCAATTAAACAGGGCCTTGGTGAGGCCACACCTGGAATATTGTGTGTAGTTTTGGTCTGTTTGTCTGAGGAAGGATGTTCTTGCTATCGAGGGAGTGCATCGAAGGTTTACCAGACTGATTCCTGGGATGGCGGGACTGATGTATGAGGAGAGATTGAGTCGGTTAGGATTATATTCGCTGGAGTTCAGAAGAATGAGGGGGAATCTTGTAGAAATCTATAAAATTCTAACAGAACTTGACAGGGTAGATGCAGGAAGGATGTTCCTGATGGTGGGGGAGTCCAGAACCAGGGGTCATAGTCAAAGGACACGGGGTAAACCTTTCAGGACTGAGATGAGGAGAAATCTCTTCACCCAGAGAGTGGTGAGCCTGTGGAATTCACTACCACAGAAAGCAGTTGCGGCCAAACATTGTATGTTTTCAAGAAGGAGTTAGATATAGCTCTTGGGTCTAAAGGGATCAAAGGGTATGGGGCGAAAGCCAGTACAGGCTACTGAGTTGGATGATCAACCATGATCATAATGAATGGTGGAGCAGGCTTGATTGGCCAAATGGCCTACTCCTGTTCCTATTTTCTATGTATGTTTCTATGTTTTAAAGGAAATATTAAACTCAGTTAAAGAAAATGGTGAACTGCTTAACTATACCTAGAGTACAGCACTCAATCTGCTCAATGATGAACTGCCATCGGTAACACAAGCACTATGTTGTTCAGTACCTTTCAGTTTTAGTATTTGTGTCTCATACACATTATGGGCCTTCACTCACCATTGCCTCTCCAGTGATTCCTACTGGTTCAGGTTAAAAACAATTATCAACGTCAGTATCACCTCTCCACAGTCTTAGCCTGAAATAGGTACTCATTTTATATATTACTCCATTAATCCAACAATGTTTTTTCTTCCAGAATTAATTCTATAGACCAAGACTGTTATTGTATATCAAACTGCTTGTTGCCTGAGTGAATGGAGAGAGAGGAAATGTGTGGCAATGAGAAAATGATTGACTCGAACTATGGCAAAGGTTATGATAAATTCCAGTTAATAGTATTTTGTTTTGGCTGCAGCTCAAAAAGAAGACACTGGAAGTTACTGTCTGGGATTATGATAGATTCTCCTCGAATGACTTCCTTGGTGAAGTGAGTACTTCTAAGTTCTAGCAAGTAAATAGTATTAAATCGCAGTAAATCAATTGTTGAAATTAAACCAAAGATTTGCCTATATTCAGTTTTTTTGCATTATTATTGAACTGTTCTTATTTATAAATGTTTTTATTATCCAGGACAATATCCATAATTATGATCACTTCTGGGCTTGCATATTACCATTTCCTGTGAAATGGTAAACCATTAAAAGAGGTAGAAGAGCAGAGAAACTTAGTCCAGATACACTAATGTTTAAAAGTGGAGAAAATGTTAATGCAGTTAATAAAATAAAATATATAGCATCCTAGGTTTCATAAATAAGGGCACTGAGTGCAATGAACTAATTCTAAGAGCATATAAATCATTGGACAATCTAGACTTAGAACTCTGTCTAGTTTTGGATGCCAAGACTATGGAGAGGATACAGAAGAGAGATGCTAGGATTATACCAGCAATGGGAAGCTTTAGTCACGAGAAACACTAGAAAATGTGAGAAGCTTTTCAATGGAAATGAGAAGGTTATGAGTTGATATGATGTGTTAAAAATTATCAAGGAATATGATGGAAAGTCAGGCATTTTTCTAACATTGTTAGCCTGCTCTCTCACCAAGATCGGAACTGAGGATTGAATATACAGAGGCTTCCCTCAGCAATTAGTCCCCAATTGACCACTGGATGAGTCTGTTTAAATTACTGATCCCACTGAGTGCCTAAGCTATGGCCTGAAAGGAACAGGCTAGATTTAACACAGCTCCATTTACCAGTGAAACAGTCTTCCAATCACAGACTACCCATGAGGAATGACACAGATTAGCGAGTATATAATAATATATTATAGATACCACTGATAGGAGTAAATATAGTGAAATAATTGCCTGGGTTTTGCTATGAATGATAAAGGAACAGATTTTACTGTTCACCTTGCATACTGTTACCCACTGGCTTTTAGCAGAGACATCCAATCATGCTGCATCTGTTTTAGTGTGGTGTTCTCTACGGGGAATCATTGAAGCCTGTGAACAGGGAAAGCTACGAGGAGGTTTCTTCGATCAGACTGAAGAATCCGTGCTGAGGCACACAAACTGTAAAATACGAAGTAAAACATAGGACATGTGAATTACATTTAAATCATTGCACAGGAAGCAAAGTAAAGACTGGAACTTACAAATGGGATTAAGGGAAAGACATAAAAGAGAAAAACAGAGACATTACTTTTTAAAAATTTGCTACATTGCTTTTCTTCTGAGGGAATGAGACTCCACACTTGTAAAATTAATTTTTCAGAGCCAGAGAGGTTGTTCAGTATTCATCACTGTTAATCTGTTAATTGTGTATAAATTGTTTGATTACATGCAGGTGGAGGGTGTTAATTGGGGTCTTATAAAGTCATAGAGTCGTACAGCATAAAAACAGGCCTTTCGGCCCACCGCATTCATGCCGACCATAATGCCTATCTATGCTAACCCCACCTGCCTGCATTAATTCCATATCCCTCTATGCCTTGCTCATTCAAGTACCTGTTCAAATGCCTCTTAAATGTCGCTACTGTTCCTGCCTCCATCACCTCCTCAGGCAGCTCATTCCAGATACCCACTATTTTTGTGTGAAAAATTTACCCCTTTGATCCCCTATAAACCTCCTCCCTCTCACCTTAAATCTATGCCCTCTAGTTTTAGTCACTCCTACCATGGGAAACAGACTCTGGTTATCTACCCTATCTTTGCCTCTCATAATTTTATATACCTCTATCATGTCCCCTCTCAGCCTCCTTCGCTCCAGGGAAAACAGAACCAGCCTATCCAATCTTTTTTTATAACTCAAGCCCTCCAAACCAGGCAACATCCTTGTGAATCTTTTCTGCACCCTCTCTAGCTTAATCACATCTTTCCTGTAGTGCGGTGACCAGAACTGCACACAGTACTCCAAATGCGGCCTAACCAATGTTATGTACAACTGTAACATGACGTCCCAACTCTTGTACTCAATGCCTCGGCCGATGAAGGCAAGCATGCCATACGCCTTCTTCACCACCCTGTCTACCTGTGTTGCCACTTTCAGGAAACTATGTACTTGCACCCCAAGGTCTCTCTGCTCAACAACACTCCCCAGGGCCCTGCCATTCACTGTATATGTCCTGCCCAGGTTTAACTTCCCAAAATGCATCACTTCACATTTGTCTGCATTAAATTCCATTTGCCACTCCCTTGCCCACTTTCCCAGTTGATCTATATCCTGTTGTAACCTTAGACAACCTTCTTCACTGTCCACTATAGCACCAATTTTGGTGTCATCTGCAAACTTATTAATCATGCTCCTTACATTCGCATCCAAGTCATTAATATATATGACAAACAACAGAGAGCTCAGCACCGATGCCTGCGGCACACCACTGGTCACCGGCCACCAATCTGAAAAACAACACTCCACTACCATCCTCTGCCTCCTATCACCAAGCCAATTTTGTATCCAATTTGCTACCTCACCCTGGATCCCATGTGTTCAAACCTTCTGGAGCAGCCTACCATGCAGGACCTTGTCAAAGGCCTTGCAAACGTCCATGTAGACAACTTCCACCACCCTGCCCTCGTCAATCCTCTTGGTCACCTCCTCGAAAAACTCAATCAAATTCATGAGACATGATTTCCCACGCACAAAGCCATGCTGACTATCCCTAATCAGACCATGCCTTTCCAAATGCTTATAAATCCTGTCTTTCAGAATCCCTTCCAATAACTTTCCCACCACTGATGTAAGGCTCACCGGCCTGTAGTTCCCTGGCTTATCCCTAATGCCCTTCTTAAATAAAGGCACAACATTAGCTATCCTCCAGTCTTCCGGTACCTCACCCGTGGCTAACGATGATACAAAAATCTCTGCCAGGGCCCCTGCAATCTCCTCCCTTGCTTCCCATAGCATCCTAGGATACACCTGGTCAGGCCCTGGGGATTTACCCACCTTAATGCGCTTCAAAACCTCCAACACCTCCTCCTTTGTAATGTTGATATGCTCCAGGATATCGGTGTTCCCTCCCTTGAACTCACGTGCTTCCATGACCTTCTCCACGGTAAATACGGAAGAGGAATATTCATTTAAGACTTCGCCCATTTCCTGTGGCTCCACACATAGATTGCCACACTGATCCTTAAGGGGACCTACTCTCTCCCAGCTACTCTTTTACTTTTAATATACTTACAGAATCTTTTAGGATTCTCCTTTATCTTATCTGCCAGGGAAATCTCATGGCCCCTTTTCGCCCTCCTAATTTCTTTCTTAAGTGTTGTCCTACATCCCCTATAGTCCTCGAGGGACTCGCTCGATCCCAGCTGTCTATACCTGATATATGCCTCCTTCTTTGTCCTGAACAGACCCTCAATATCCCTCGTCAACCAAGGTTCCCTAAACTTGCCAGCTTTACCCTTCCATCTAACAGGAACATGCCGGTCCTGAACTCTACCTAACTCACTTTTAAAAGCCTCCCACTTGCCAGACGTCCCTTTACCTGTAAACAGCCTCTCCCATTCAACTTTTGAGAGTTCCTGTCTGATGCCGTCGAAATTAGCCTTCCCCCAATTTAGGACTTCAACCTGAGGACCAGTCCTATCCTTTTCCATAACTATCTTGAAGTTCATAGACTTATGGTCACTGGTCCCAAAGTGCTCCCCCACTGACACATCAACCGCCTGCCCATCCTCATTTCCTAAGAGGAGGTCGAGTGTAACCCCTTCTCTAGTAGGGCCATCCACATGGGGCGGCACAGTGGCGCAGTGGTTAGCACTGCATCCTCACAGCTCCAGGGACCCGGGTTCGATTCTGGGTACTGCCTGTGTGGAGTTTGCAATTTCTCCTTGTGTCTGCGTGGGTTTTCTCCGGGTGCTCCGGTTTCCTCCCACAAGCCAAAAGGCTTGCAGGTTGGTAGGTAAATTGGCCATTATAAATTGTCACTAGTATAGGTAGGTGGTAGGGAAATATAGGGACAGGTGGGGATGTTTGGTAGGAATATGGAATTAGTGTAGGATTAGTATAAATGGGTGGTTGATGGTCGGCACAGACTCGGTGGGCCAAAGGGCCTGTTTCAGTGCTGTATATCTAATCATGCTGCTTCAAAAAACTATCCTGGACACACTTAACAAATTCTTCCCCATCTGATCTCTTAGCACTAAGGCAGTCCCAGGCAATATTAGGGAAGTTAAAATCACCTAATATTACAATCCTATAATTCCTACACCTATCTGACTTCCCTACATATATGCTCCTCCAATTCCCTCTGACTATTGGGGGGCCTATAGTATAATCCCATCAAAGTGATCACCCCTTTCTTATTTCTAAGTTCTGCCCATATGGCCTTGCAAGACATTTCCCCCGGAATATCCCCTCTAAGTACTGCCGTGATGTTCTCCCTAATCAATAGTGCAACTCCCCCTCTTCTCTTACTTCCACTTCTGTCACGCCGGAAGGATCGGTACCCCGGAACATTGAGCTGCCAGTCCTGCCCATCCCTCAACCACGTTTCCATAATAGCTATAATATCACAATCCCATGTACCGATCCATGCTCTGAGTTTATCTGCCTTACCTGTAAGGCTTCTTGCATTAAAGTAAATGCAGTTTAGCCTATCATACCTTCCACACTCCCTGTCCTGCCCCTGCCCGGCCTGCCTACAAAGAACAAAGAAAATTACAGCACAGGAACAGGCCCTTCGGCCCTCCAAGCCTGCGCCGATCCAGATCCTCTATCTAAACCTGTCGCCTATTTTCTAAGGGTCTGTATCTCTTTGCTTCCTGCCCATTCATGTACTGGACTTGCTTGCTTTAACCTCTACATTTGCCTCAGCTATCTCATCTGAGAGACTACTATTTTGGGTCCCACCCCCCCCTCCCCCCACCACCTGCAAGACTAGTTTAAACCCTCCTGAGTAGTACGAGAAAACCTCCCCGCAAGGATATTGGTTCCCCTCCAGTTTAGATGCAACCTGTCCTTCTTGTACAGGTCACCTCTGCACCAGAAGAGATCCCAATGATCCAAGTAGCTGAAGCCCTCCCGCCTACACCAGCTCTTCAGCCATGCATTCATTTGCCTAATCCTCCTATTCCTACCCTCGCTAGCACATGGCACAGGGAGTAATCCTGAGATTACAACCCTAGAGGTCCTGCCTTTTAACCTTCTGCCTAACTCCCTATATTCACTTTGCAGGACCTCATCTCTCTTCCTGCCTATGTCGTTAGTACTGATATGGACCACGACCTCTGGCTGCTCACCCTCCCCTTTCAGAATGTCCTGCAGCTGCTCCGAGACATCCTTGATCCTAGCACCAGGGAGGCAACATACCATCCTGGAGTCTCGTTTGTGGCCACAGAAACGCCTATCTGCACGCCTTACGATAGAATCTCCCATCACTATAGCTCTTTCATCCCTTTTCCTCCCCTGCTGTGCAGCAGAGCCCTCCGTGATGCCACGAACTTGGCAGTTGTTGCTTTCCCCTGGGAGGTCATCCCCCCCAACAGTATCCAAAGCGGTATATCTGTTTGAGAGGGGGATGGCCACAGGGGACTCCTGCACTACCTGCCTGCGCCTACTACTCCGTCTGGTGGTCACCCATCTCTTTTCTGCCTGTGCAGTCATTACCTGCGGTGTGACCACCTCACTAAATGTGCTATCCACAACGTCGTCAGCAACGTGGATGCTCCACAGTGAATCCACCCGCAGCTCCAGCTCCATAATGCGGGTAGCCAGTAGCTGCAGATGGATACACTTCCTGCACACATGGTCGTCAGGGACACTGGAAGCATCCCTGATTTCCCACATAGCGCAGGAGGAGCATATCACGGGGCTGAGCTCTCCTGCCATGTCGTTAGATTAATTAGTTACTCCCTTCATTAAAAAATACTAGTCATACTAGGGGCCCTGTTCTACCCACTTCAATCTAAAGCCCTTAAAAAAAACACTTTAGTAGTACTCAACTTATCACCAGAGATTTTTTTTCCAACAAAAAAAACAACTTTCCCCTTATTTTTTAAAGATATTCTAACAGCTGCTGCTCACCAACAAATCAGCTTGCAGCTCTCCTCTGACATCACTGTTGGCTTTTATTTCAAAACTCCGGTGCACTGGCAGAGCTCCTCTCCCAGAAGAATTACTTGAACACTTATAAGCAAACACTTACTGAGACTGGTGGAGGGTTTTGAGTGAGGACCTACATGTTTGTAATCCTTTACTTTGTACAATAAATGTGAAACTTAGTAAAGGTAGGCTCCAGCATTATCCTTCCATAACAAGCGTTCTGGAATTTAACATGGTAGCAGAGTATGGTTGTCTAAAGCAGAAGATTGGAAGCTAGGATCTTTTTTTTGAACATAGAAAACTAAAATCTCATGGTCTGTTGTGGAAAATATGGCAGAAAGCAAGTGTAAATTGTCAGGGTAAGATAACCCTCCGATATTCTCTGAATCTGAACCATATGACTCGTGGAAGAATGAAGTCGATTTGAGGGCATGGGTTACATCTCTACCAAAGAGGAAACAAGGCATAGCCTTGATGTTGTGATTTCCTACCAGAAGTAAAATCAGAAGTAAAGCATTTTGTGTACTTGATGGTCATCATTGGATACTGATGAAGGGTTGGATCTTCTGTTCGAAGTCTTGGATGAAATTTACAAGAAAGATGACCAATTGAAAGCGTATCAGATATGGTCAGACTTTGATAGATTTTGGGAAACAGATGTTTATTCAATGGAGGAATATAGCATGGACTGTATAGAGGATTGAGGAAATTCAATTTGGAGATCCCTGGTTCAGTGCTAGATTGTGCTAGGGAGTAGCATATGGACAGGCTCCTGGTTCTAACTGGGGTTTGGGTTCTTGGACAAAGACTCCCTGTTGGATCAAATGTCTGCTGCATTAAAGAAATTCCTGGGGAAACAATCATTTCCTACAGCCTGGAAGAACAAAAAGGGCACTCTGCAGTGACACAAAGAATGGAGAACTCGATCTTTACTCGATTTCAAAATAGTCCAGTGTCCTAGGCCCAACCATCTTCAGCTGCTTCATCAATGACCTTCCTTCAATCATAAGGTCAGAAGTGGGGATGTTCGCTGATGATTGCACAATGTTCAGTACCAATCGCGACTCCTCAGATACTGAAGTGGCCTGCGTAGAAATGCAGCAAGACCTGGACAATATCCAGGCTTGGGCTGTTAAGTGACAAGTAACATTCGTGCCACACAAGTGCTAGGCAATGACCCTCTCAAACAAGCGAGAATCTAACCATCTCCCCTTGACATTCAGCGGCATTACGTTGGCTGAATCCCCCACTATCAACATCCTGGGATTTACCATTGACCAGAAACTGAACTGGAGTAGACATATAAATACCATGGCTACAAGAGCAGGTCAGAGGCTAGGAATACTGCGGCGAGCAACTCACCTCCTGACTCCCCAATGCCTGTTCACCATCTGCAAGGCACAAGTCAGGAGTGTGATGGAATACCCTCCACTTGCCTGGATGGGTGCAGCTCCAACAACACTCAAGAAGCTCAACACCATCCAAGACAAAGTAACCCACTTGATTTGTATCCCATCCACAAACAATCACTCCCTCCACCATCGACACACAGTGGCAGCCGTGTGTACCATCTACAAGATGCACTGCAGCAATGCACCAGGGCTACTTCGGCAGCACCTTCCAAACCTGCGACCTCTTCCACCTAGAAGGACAAGAGCAACAGTTGTGTGAGAACACCACCACCTGCAAGTTCCCCTCCAAGTCACACATCATCCTGACTTGGAATTATATTGCCGTTCCTTCACTGTCACTGAGTCAAAATCCTGAAACTTCCTTCCAAATAGCACTGTGGGTGTACCTACCCTACATGGACTGCAGTGGTTCAAGAAGGTAGCTCACCACCACCTTCTCTTGGGCAATTAGGGATGGGCATTAACTGCTGGCCTGGCCAGCGATGCCCACATCCCATGAAATGAATTTAAAAAAATACTGGACCAAGTCATAAATACAATGGAAGAGTTAAAGACAGGGGAAATGAGGATGAAAGCACCTTTACAGGTCTGACTATTACAGTGGAAGGCATAATTGGAACTGTAATCATCGGCGAATGAATCCCAGGAATGCCCAAGGAGCAGTTAATAGGTGCTTCAGATGTGATTCAAAGTATCATTATGCAATTAACTGCCCTTAGCAGAGGGGCACAGTCCTCAAAACACACAATACAGAGAATTGTGAGGCAGAAGAGGAAGATACTGATGAATCTGAACGAATTGTACTAGTCACAATGAGTTTTAGTCCTGTGATGAATATGTTAGTTGTGGATTCATTCAACTGTGCTGTATTGGATAGTGCTTGCACGTTGACAGTAGGTGGAACTGATTGGTTACAGTGTTATCTGAATTCACTCAGTAGTCAAAATCAATGCAAGGTTAAGGAGTATAAAAGTACTACCAGCTTTAGGTTTGGTGATGACAACACATTGAAATCACTGAAGAGAGTAGGAATTCCATGTATAATAGCTGGAGTATCCACTTTATCAGTACTGATATAATCTCTAGTGAGATGCTTTTACTGTTGAGTAAGCCTTCAATGAAAAAGTTCAAATGAAACTTGATATGGAGCATGCTAAAGCAATTGTTTTTGGAAAGTCAGTGGATTTGCTATTTACCCAGTCAGGGCATTAATGTATACCCTTAACAAAACCTGATGTTTCTAGCCAGAATGTAAGAACAGTATTAATGGCATCCGATGTTAAGGATCAGAGAGATAAAAGATAAATTGTCTTAAAGTTATAGACAATTTGCTCACTCTTTTTGTCAGAGATTAAAAACCCTGCTAAAGGATGCAGGTATGATTGATGAAGAGTATATGAGGTTAATAGAAGAGATTCGTGAAAAGTGTGAAATTTGTGAAAAGTATCGGAGGACACCATCACGTCTTATTGTCAGCCTTCCATTGGCACGTGACTTTAATGAAGTAGTTGCCATGGATTTAAAGGTGTGTGATAAAGACAACAATATGTTCGTTGTGGATGCTCCATCATTGAATACATTTAAGGCTGGGATAGATAGATCTTTGGTCTCACAGAGAATCAAGGGATATGGGGAGTGGGCAGGATAGTGGAATTGAAGCCCAAGAGCAGCCATAATCGTATTGAATGGCGGAGCAGGCTCGATGGGCCATATGGTCTACTTCTGCCCTTATTTCTTGTGTTCTTGTGTACACTTTATAGACCTAGCAACTATATTTAGTCTTTCTACAATCATAAATAGCAAGGTGTCACAACCGAGGTGGGAGGAGTGCACTGTCTTTTCTAGTCCCACTTCTCCACAGGTCACAACTTATATTTTAAAATGTTTACCCAGTTACTGATATGGTCGATTATATACTCTACTCTATCCCAGAATAAAATACAACAAGCAGGTTTCTTTAATAAACAACTAAATTATCAGTTTATTATAAAACAAGACTTAACCAGTAACGAAGCAAAACATTAACACACAGATTAAAATATGAAAGTTCCTATGAAAATTCTCTCTGCAGAACTCTGTTACAAAAAAAGACAAAAATGAATACTTTGGCCAAATACTTGCTAATTCTTGAAGAAGAAAAAAAAAGATGTGGAAAGATGTCAGTTGTCCCTTTTATTCTGGCCTCCCAAGTACGTGTAGATGGTTGTCACTGAGAGGAATGGAGCATCAATTTCTCTATTTCTTATACTCGCTTCTAAGAGCTTCTCAAAGAGATGGAAAAGCTGGCAGGCTTTTCAAAGAGATGAAAAAGGCTGAGCTGGGGTTTTGTCCTTGGCGGGTTGATTTTTTTAACCTCCTTTCAAAACAATATCTACACTACAATTGATGGTGAAACCAAAACAATGTCACACGAATCAAGCCTCCTGATGTCTATAAATCTTGACCTATCACTACTCTGTAAACATCTTTCCCGGGTCAAAAAATCGCCACTGGGTAATTATCTGAAGAAAGATGACTTCCAGTAAATGTTGTTTTCAAACAACCTCTCAGTGACCCTTGTTAAAAAAAATCCATGTTATCCTTTTCAGTTTGAAAACACAAGTCCTCAAAATTAAACACAAAATGGAACACATTCGTAACAAAGGACAAAAGGGTGATTATGGACAACATTATGGAGAAAAGGATAGGGACTGGAGTTGGGGCACCAGCTAAGTTTCTGACTGATAATGGAACAGAATTTTCCAATGATGAGGTCAGAAACATGTGTGAAAACATGAATATTATGGTTATGACTACTGCAGCTGAAAGTCCTTTCAGCAATGGGCTCAGTGAAAGGAATCACGCAGTGGTTGATGAAATGTTGCATAAAATCTTAGCTGACCAGCCAAACTGCAAGTTGACAACTGCTCTGGCAAGGGCAGTTCATGAGAAGAATTTGCTTCAAATGGTTGGAGGATATAATCCCTATCAATTGGTCTGTGGGCGGAATCCCAAATTGCCTTCTGTACTGTGTGACAGTCCTCCTGCTCTAGAAGGTACTACAATAAGTTAATTTTTTCTATATATTTGAATACTTTACATGTAGGGAGACTGGCTTTCATCAAGGCTGAGGTATCTGAGAAAATTCAGAGCTCTCTGAGGTATTGTACAAGGCCATCTGAGGCGGAATTTAATTCAGGAAATTTGGTGTATTATAAAAGAGAGGGTCATAGGGAATGGAAGGGCCCTGGTAAGGTAATCGGTCGTGATGGTAAGACAGTAGTTATCAAGCATGGAAATCAAGCTGTTAAGGTTCACTCCTCATGATTGATTGGGGTTGATTACAAAATCTCAGAATCTGAGCAGTTGATAGAGGGAAACGAGGCACCTTGTACCTCAAATACTCATGTGTTTTATGATGAAGGTCCTGAGGAACGGAATGAGGTAGATCAAGTGTTGGATAGTAATGTGAGCAATCATGATGCTCGTGATAGAGGTATCACATCCAAAAGACAATTGCCCCGAGTAGGTACTCAGGTGACATATATTTCAGAGGTGTCTAATAGATGGAGGGATGCAACAATTGTGGGACATATAGGAAAATATGCAGGCAAGTTTAAATATTAGCGAAATGTTTAAGATGATGGGCAAGAAGCAAGGTCTATGGACTGGTAGAATGGGGTGAAAGAGTGGAGGGTAAGAAAAGGCGATGCAAGTTCTAGTAGTGAGTCTGGAAGTGACTCTTGCGTAAGGAAGTGATCACGTACTGGAGAAAAAGCGTCCGAGAATATGCGAGGGAGATCTTCTAGCAGTAATAGAGGCCGTAGTTTGAACATATTCCACAATGAAATGAAGGCTAGAGAGCAGTCTCAGAATAGAGCTAGAAGCAGAAATCCTCATGACCGTGAAGTTTTAATGGCCGCCAAGAAACTTGAGGATAAACTAATAAGAGAAGCAAAACATAAGGAATTAGAGAGTTGGGGAGAGTTTGTAGTTTATTCTGAGGTACCAGATAGGTGACAGCCAGCCTTGTCACATAGATAGATTTGTACTAAAAAAGTCCTTCCCAATGCAACTTATAAAGCTAAATCGAGGCTAGTTGTAAGGAGTTTTGAAGAGCAACTGGGTGATACCGATGTTAGAGTCGACTCTCCCACAGCTGGAAAGTAATGTTGAAAATCCTTTTGGCCACATATTCATGGGAATGTAGATCCATTGACATAAAAGCCACATTTCTGCAAGGTAATACTTTTCAGAGAGAAGTGTTTCTGAAACCACCTAAAGAGGCAGCCGATGCAGAAGGAAAACTGTGGAAACTGAACAAATGCGTCTATGACCTTAATGATGCTTCCAGGGTGTGGTATTTCTCGGTGAGATCGGTTTTGTTGAAAATTGGTTGTGCTCAACTAAAAGCAGATCCTGCAATGTTTTATTGGTATCATAAAGGAAAATTTTCAGGCATCTTCATGATGCACTTTGATGATTTCTTATGGGGAGGTACTGCGCATTTTGAGAAATATGTTATGAATAAGATTAGGGAAGAATTTAAGATTGGGAGTCAGATTTAGAGTCATAGAGTCGTACAGCATAGAAACAGGCCCTTCGGCCCACCACGTCCATGCTGACCATAATGCCTATCTATACGAATCCCACCTGCCTGCATTAATTCCATATCCCTCTATGCCTTGCTCATTCAAGTACCTGTTCAAATGCCTCTTAAATGTCGCTACTGTTCCTGCCTCCATCACCTCCTCAGGCAGCTCATTCCAGATACCCACTATTCTTTGTGTGAAAAATTTACCCCTTTGATCCCCTTTAAACCTCCTCCCTCTCACCTTAAATCTATGCCCTCTAGTTTTAGTCACCCCTACCATGGGAAACAGACTCTGGCTATCTACCCTGTCTATGCCTCTCATAATTTTATATGCCTCCATCATGTCCCCTCTCAGCCTCCTTCGCTCCAGGGAAAACAGACCCAGCCTATCCAATCTCTCTTTATAACTCAAGCCCTCCAAACCAGGCAACATCCTTGTGAATCTTTTCTGCACCCTCTCTAGCTTAATCACATCTTTCCTGTAGTGCGGCGACCAGAACTGCACACAGTACTCCAAGTGTGGCCTAACCAACATTATGTACAACTGTAACATGACGTCCCAGCTCTTGTATTCAATGCCTCGGCCGATGAAGGCAAGCATGCCATATGCCTTCTTCACCACCCTGTCTACCTGTGTTGCCACTTTCAGGGAAATATGTACTTGCACCCCAAGGTCTCTCCGCTCAACAACACTCCCCAGGGCCCTGCCATTCACTGTATATGTCCTGCCCAGGTTTAACTTCCCAAAATGCATCACTTCACACTTGTCTGCATTAAATTCCATTTGCCAAATCCTTGCCCACTTTCCCAGTTGATCTATATCCTGTTGTAACCTTAGCCAACCATCTTCACTGTCCACTATACCACCAATTTTGGTGTCATCTGCAAACTTCCTAATCATGCCCCCTACATTCGCATCCAAGTCATTAATATATATGACAAACAACAGAGAGCCCAGCACCGATACCTGTGGCACACCACTGGTCACCGGCCCCCAATCTGAAAAACAACCCTCCACTACCACCCTCTGCCTCCTATCACCAAGCCAATTTTGTATCCAATTGGCTAGCTCACCCTGGATCCCATGTGTTCGAACCTTCCGGACCAGCCTACCATGTGGGACCATGTCAAAGGCCTTGCTAAAGTCCATGTAGACAAAGAGGGGCCTTTAAATATATTGGTTTAGATGTTAAACAGAGCATTTAAATCAACAATCCTATTTAGAGAGTGTTACTCCCATCCTGGTTAATCGTGTTAGGTCATCACAGAAAGATAATGCCATATTTAAAGTAATGATTGAGCAATTGCGAAGCTTGATTGGTCAATTAAACTGGTTGTGCTCTCAGACTAGGTCTGATGCTAGTTTTGATGTGCTGGAGTTAAGCACGATGATGAAACGTCCGAAAGTTGAGAATGTTTTAAGGGCAAATAAAACATTAAAAAAAACTAAATCTCGATATATGTGTGCTGAAGTTCCCATCCTTAGGTGTGTGATGGAAACCACACCTGCCAAATGGAAACATATTAATTTTGTCATATGGAACACTATTTGAACGTATACTGGACAATTGAACATAACTTGTTTAAAAAGACCACCGAACTGAAAGGCTGAAAACATGGCTGCACATTTGCATTCTGAGAGACAGTTGCACAGAGAGACATTGGAAGTGCTCCCTGATTCAATTAGCCAGATAGGTTTTGTCAATAGTGAAGTTCAACAGATATTGAGAGTCATTGTCTGTGTAAGAGCCAGCACTCCATCCCCCCACTGAGTGTGTCCAGTAAGCTTTGAAGAATCAACAACCCTCGCAGATGATTCAGTTTCAAACAAAGACCTAGTCACATGACTAACCTGCTGGCCAACCTGGGAATTGATTGAATTGTACATTACAGTAAAGTTTTGAGACAGACTGCAATTTTGAAGACCAAAGAGAAGCAAGGTCTCTCTCTCTCTCCCTCTCTCTCTCACAAAGTTCCAGGGACCCACAGAAGTAACTTAAGCCTCAAGACAGAAGACCCCTGCAGCCTTCTGGTACCAACAAAACAAGTTTGAAAGTGTGCACTGGGCCCCAACAAGAACTGCAAGACTTGACTTCAATCAAAGACTTCACTGCAAAACCAAAAAAGCTGTAACCAAATTCCATCTACTACCTCAAACCTCCCCCTTTAATTCTTTCTCCTGCTCTGTATCTATTTGTGTGTGTGTTTATTGCATATGCATGCTTGCATAGTTGTGTCATGTATTTTTAGTAGTGTTCACTGAGTTAGAGTGTTAAGGTTAATAAACTTACACCCTTCTTGTTTAAACCTGAGAAAGCCTGTCTAATTGGTTCCTTTACAATTACAATTAGAGAGTAGTGAGGGAAAGCTAAAACACTGTGTGTTAAAGGTTAAGCACTGTTATGGCCAAACCAGGAAAGGGCCGAGAGGGGAGCCTGAGACCCCTTCACTCGGTTGGAACATAAATTTGGGGGCTAGCATCCAAGAGTGGACACAGACAAATGAGAAATTGGAAGTTGGAAATCAAATTGATCCCAATCAAAAAGAGAAAAGATTTCAATACAGGTTTTCTTGTGGTTGTGTATGCTAGAATACTAACATGTCCGTGACTGGAGCCAGTACACTCCCAAGTCAGGGTGAAGTAACTTGAGATAAGTTAAAGGCACTGTCTATGGAGGAGTTGAGGAATATAGCTGAGCAGTGTGGGATCACTTTCTGTGCCAAAGCTAGGAAATTGGATCTCCTAAGACTAGTGGCCAGCCATTTTTCCCTCGCATCTGAAAAATCAGAAACAGGGTTAGAAATAGACTCCGGCAGGGTATTGCTAGCAAAGATACATTTGGAACAGAGGAAACTTGAATTAGAAGACAGGGAAAGAGAAGGAGAAAGTGAGAAACAGGAGAAACAAAAACAAAGACAGGAGAGAGAAGAAGAGAAAGAAAGACAGGAGAGAGAGAGAAAGAAATTTCCAGAAGGAATGGCAGGAAAGAGAGCTGAGGTGGCTTGAATTAACTGGGGGGCGACAGAGTAACCCCAGTGAAAGCATGGAAAATACTGGTGGTGCAGGGCTGTGTACTGAGTTTTTAAAATTTTCCCAATTGATTCCAAAATTAAACGAGTGAGACATGGAAGCATTTTTGTATCTTTTGAGAAATTTGCAAGGCAGTTAAAATGGCCAGCTGAGAGTTGGACTCTTCTGTTGCAAAATAAACTCACAGGAAAAGCCCATGAGGTTTATTCCCTGACAAAAAATGCTATCCTCAGTACATATGAGCTAGTAACGGAATCCCACCGCCAGAAGTTCCAAACACTAAGGAAACAGACTGATCAAACTTACTTGGAGTTTGGGAGAAGTAAGCAGCTGACCTTTGACCAGTGGTTGAGGGCTCTTAAAGTGCAGCCCAGCTATGAAAACCTCAGAGAGGTGATTTTGCGAGAGGAATTTAAGAACTCTCTCCCACTCTCCATAAAGACCCATGTGGAGGAGCAAAAAGTACATAGAGTGAGGCAAGCTACAGTTCTGGCTGATGAGTTTGCTCTAATATACAAGTTGAGATTCCCCAGGGGAAAACCTTTCCTAGTCACACCCACAAATCCTAAAAGGACAAAGGGTGGGAAGGTGATAGGAGCCTAGGCTAATGCTTTGGGGACATGGGTTTGAATCCCACCACAACAGATGGTGAAATTTGAATTCAATTAATAAACCTGGAATTAAAAGCTAGTCTAATGATGATCATAAAACCATTGTCAATTCATGTAAAAAAAAAAAAAATCTGATTCACTAATGTCCTTTAAGGAAGGGAATCTGCTGTCCTTACCTGGTCTGGCCTACATGTGACTCCAGGCCCACAACAATGTGGTTAACTTTTAAATGCCCTCTGAAATGGCCTAGCAAGCTACTCAGTTCAAGGGCAATTAGGGATGGGCAGTAAATGCTGGCCTAGCCAGCAATGCCCACATCCCAGGAACGAATAAAAAAAGAGGATATAAGGAGGTAACAAAGGGATATAGATAGGTTAACTGAGTGGGCAAAGATCTGACAAATAGAGTATAATGTGGGAAAATGTGAAATTGTCCATTTTGGCAGGAAGAATAAAAAAGAAGCATATTATCTAAATGGTGAGAGATTGCACAGCTCTGAGATGCAGAGGGATCTGGGTGTCCTAGTGCATGAATTGCAAAAAGGTTAGTATGCAGGTACAGCACGTAATTAGGAAAGTTAATACAATATTATCATTTATTGCAAGGGGAATTGAATACAAAAGTAGTGAGGTTATGCTTCAGTTATACAGGACATTGGTGAGACCACATCTGGAGTACTCTGTACAATACTGGTCTCCTTATTTAAGGAAGGATGTAAACATGTTGGAAGCAGTTCAGAAAAGGTTTACTAGACTAATACCTGGAATGGGTGGGTTGTCTTATGAAGCAAGGTTGGACAGGATAGGCTTGTATCCACTGGAGTTTAGAAGAGTAAGAGGCGACTTGATTGAAACATATAAGGTCCTGAGGGGTCTTGACAGGGTGGATGTGGAAAGGATGTTTCCTCTTGTGTGAGAATCTAGAACTTGGGGTCATTGTTTAAAAATAAGGGGTAGCCCATTTAAGACAGAGATGAGGAGAATTTTTTTCTGTCAGAGAGTTATGAATCTTTGGAACTCTCTTCCTCAAAAAGGCAGTGGAAACAGAGGCTTTAAATATTTTTAAGGCAGAGGTAGATAGATTCTTGATAAGCAAGGGAGTGAAAGGTTATCAGGGATAGGTGGGAATGTGGAGTTGAGGTTACAATCAGATCAACCATGATCTTATTGAATGGCGGAACAGGCTCGAGGGGCCGAGTGGCCTACTCCTGCTCCTAATTCATATGTTCATATCTTCGTACGGTAAATAATAAAAAGTTGTAAGTTGGTGTAATGATTGAAACCTCTGAATTTCAGCCTTATTTCTTATTGCAAGCACATTTCAATTCTCTGCATACATATAAAATACTACCAAGTTTTTTCATTAGTGAGTAGGATGCTTCACAATCCTTTGCATTAACTTATGGGATAAATGTACTTCCTCTTCATATTAAACACTTTCTGTATCAAGTGAAACAGAAATGATTCTCTTGTTGAATCAATGGCTCAAATGGAAAATACATTTCAGGTACAATATCTTGATGTATATTGTTTAATAACTATAATATTCAGTAATCTGTGTTTCTGCAGCTAAATTATCAAAGTTTTTTTCCATTTTGTTCTTTGTATCTGAATCAAAATGATGCCGGGATAATTACTGTGGGATATTGCCATGATCGTATTTAACAGATCATTGATTATAGATTAATTTCCAAGGCAACAATCATAAAATGAACAGCAGGGTTAATTTAGAGTATGGCTACTGAGCAACAGTTGAGGACAATGCAGTGCAGTCTGTAGGATGAGCAGCAACATTAAAAAGTAAGTAAAATAAAAGTTTTGCTATAATATTCTTTGTATCCCACAGAGAAGACTGAAACAATTGTTCTTCAAACATAATATTGTAATTGGCCAAAATGAAAACAGGAAATGCTGGAAACACTCTGCAAGTCAGGCAGCTTCTATGGAGAGAGAAACATTTCAGGCGAATGACCTTTTGTCAGACCTGGAAGGTAGCAAAAGGTTAACTGTTTCCCTCTCCACAGAGGCTGCCTGACCTTCAGAATGTTTCCAACATTTCCCATTTTATTTCAGATTTCCAGTATTTTGCTTTTGTAGCTGGCCATCTGGTTGTACTGTTAAGAATAGGGGAGGAGTGGGGGAAATCATGGACTTATCACTTCATCTTAAATACAGCCAGAGATGCACATTGTGTATAGAACCATGTCATCAAAAATAACAGCTGAATACCAATTATCTAGATTGTCTAGATAAACTGCCTGTGAAGAGAGTGCAGATGCTCCTGCAAACATCAGGAAGCTGATTGCAGATGAAGCATCTTCTCTAATGGCTTCTCTTAGCACTGTAAAAATCATTAAGGCATTTGGCAAATAAGTATTTAGACAGGGCCACTTACTGTTCTATGAATGCAGAAAAAATACATTGGGTTTGTTTTGAAAATTAGCCTCACAGTTCATAATCATAAAGTACTTTATTTTTCCACCAAGGAATGATTTAAATTATGATCCCTTACAGAATTGGTCTCCTATCTTGCTTGTAAAAGACAGAGCATTACGTGAGTGGGAATCTTCAAACATTTAAGTTAGTAGCAACAGATGCTGCAACAGATGATGAAAGTTTTAATAAGCCATAGCAGGAAAAAAATAAGAGTAATGCACAAAGGAAATACCTGTCTGCATATGTACTTTTTTATTATTCATTCATGGGATGTGAACATCGCTGGCTAGGCCAGCATTTGTTGTCCATCCCTAATTGAGAAGATGGTGGTGAGCTGCCTTGTTGAACCGCTGCAGTTCATTTGGGGTAGGTACACCCACAGTGCTGTTAGGAAGGGAGTTCCAGGATTTTGACCCAGCGACAGTGAAGGAACGGCGATATAGTTCCAAGTCAGGATGGTGTGTGACTTGGAGGGGAACTTGCAGGTGGTGATGTTCCCATGCATCTGCTACCCCTGTCCTTCTAGGAGGTAGAGGTCACCAGTTTGGAAGGTGCTGTCTAAGGAACGTGGGCAAGTTGCTGCAGTGCATCTTGTAGATGTATGCAGACCATGAAGTAAAGTTTATTTCTATCATTCTATTAATTTATGTGGTTCTTCAGCATTCTGCAACATCTCTGCCAGTAAATGTCAAGTGTTAAATTCCAGCCTTCTGCCTGCCATTTCCTAATGTATTATGACCCAGGTATGTAATTTCTTGGAACATTAGATGTGCACTCAACTGTACTTGGTATTGGGAGCTGAAAATGAAATATTTTGCTGATATGGAAAGATGCAATCATGGAAATAGGAAAGGAAATTTACCACTTGGAAGGTTAATGCAGTCGTTTTTTGTTTCATCTTGATGTTAATTTTGTAATTTCATTATCAACCATCAAATGGACTCAGAATACCCTCATGTGTTCCACTGGACTTGCATCATAACTCCAGCAGGAATCCAGTGGAAGGTTCTGGAATAAGACAGGGACTTGGATATGGCAGGTCCCCATAGAGTCAGTGAGTTTCTGGTCAGCATTGTAAGGGACAGAACCTCCACCGTGTCTTTATAATGCAAATGACACTAAGTGGCTGAACAAAACAAGACACTGGTTCTCCCTATATCAGTGATACCTATTTGCTCAGATCAGAATGGACTCAGTATAGCATTGAGGGTTGATACGCTGAAAGAATGAGGCGTATCACCCTCTGAAGGGTGCAAGTGGGCTTGCACATAGGTGCAAGATTTTTAAAAATTCATTCTTGAGATGTGGGTGTCACTGGCAAGGCCAGCATTTATTGCCCATCCCTAATTGCCCTTGAGAAGATGGTGGTGAGCTGCCTTCTAGAACCACTGCAGTCCATGTGGTGTAGGTACACCCACAGTGCTGAGAATCCAGGTGGGTAGGACTTGGGTGTAAGTGGATAACACAAACCTTTGGGTTCTGAATTATTGTTGAATGATGGGTATGTCTCATTTTTATTTGTTTTTTGATTTTCCTTTTGGTGAACTAATGTGCTCCTGTACCTTTGATTAAGTCTTTCAAGTAACATTCATGCCACACAAGTGCCAGGCAGTGAACATCTCCAATAGGAGAGAATCTAACCATCTCTCCTTGACATTCAATGGTGTTAACATCACTGAATCCCCCACCAAAAGCATCCAGGGGATTACCATTGAATAGAAACTTCACAGAATCGTAATATTGCAGAAGGAGGCCATTTAGCCCATCGTGTCCACACTGGCTCTCTGAAAGACCAATTCCCTCAGTTCCATTCCCCTGCCTTCTCCCCATAACCCTGCACATTCTTCCTTTTCATATAACTGTCAAATTCCCTTTTGAATGCTTCATTTGAACCTGCCTCCACCACGTTCTCAGGCAGCACATTCCAGATCTTAACCACTCGCTGCGTGAAAAAGTTTTCCCTCAGGTCACTTTTGCTTCTCTTACCAAATACTTTAAATCTCTCATTCTCAATCCTTTCATGAGTGCAAACAGTTTCTCTCTATTCACTCTGTCCAGACCCCTCATGATTTTGAACACCTCTATCAAGTCACCTCTCAGCCTTCTCTTCTCCAAAGAAAACAGTTCTAACTTCTCCAATCTATCTTCATAACTGAAATTCTTCATCCCTGGAACCATTCTCTTGAATATTTTCTGTATTCTCTCCAATGCGCTCATGTCTTTCCTAAAGAGTGGTGCCCAGAACTGGACGCAATACTCCAGCTGAGGCTGAACTAGTGTCTTATACAAGTTCAACATAACTTTCTTGCTGTTGTACTCTAGGCCCCTATTAATAAAGCCCAGGATACTGTATGCTTTATTAACCACTCTCTCAACCTGTCCTGCCATCTTCAATAACTTATGCACAGATACACTAGGTCCCTCTGCTCCTGCACCCCCTTTAGATTTTTACCATTTATTCTATATTGTGTCTCCATGTTCTTCCTACCAAAATGAATCACTTCACATTTCTCCACATTGAACTTCATCTGCCACCTGTCTGCCCATTCCAACTTGTCTATGTCCTTTTGAAGTTCTACACTATCCTCCTCACAGTTCACAATGCTTCCAAGTTTCGTATCATCTGCAAACTTTGAAATTGTGCTCTGTACACCAAGGTCTAGGTGATTAATATGTATCAGAAAAAGCAAGAATTGCAACACTGATCCTTGGGGAACTCCACTACAAATGTTACTCTCGCCAGAAAAACATCCATTAACCACTACATTTTCTTTCCTGTCACTCAGCCAATTTTGTATCCATGTTGCTACCGTCCTTTTATTCCATGAGCTACAAGTTTGCTCACTAGTCTGTTGTGTGGCACTGTATCAAATGCCTTTTGAAAGTCCATGTACACCAGATCAACAGCATTGCCCTCATCAACCCTCTCTGTTACCTCCTCAAAAAACTCCAGCAAGTTAGTTAAACATGATTTTCCCTTAAGAAAACCATGCTGGCTTTCCTTAATTAACTCGCATTTGTGCATGTGACTATTAATTTTTCCCGAATTATTTCTTCCAGAAGTTTCCCCCACCACCGAAGTTAAACTGACTGGCCTGTAGTTGCTGGGCTTATCTTTAAACCCTTTTTTGAACAAGGGTGTATTGTTTGCAATTCTCCAGTCCTCTGGCACCACTCCGAGTCTAAGAAAGACTGAAAAATTATGGCCAATGCCTCTATGATTTCCATCCTCACTTCCTTCAGTCTCCTTGGATGCATCTCATCTCATCCTAGTGCTTTAAGTACAGACAGTCTATCTAATACTTCCTCTTTTCAATTTTAAACCCTTCTAGTGTCTGACTTACCTCCTCTTTCAACATTGCCTGGGTTGCATCTTCTTCCCCAGTAAAGACAGATGCAAAGTATTCATTTAATACCTCAGCTATGCCCTCTGTCTCTAGGTGTAAATCCCCTTTCTGGTCCCTAACTTAACTGAACCAGCCATATAAAACAGTGGCTAAAAGGACAAGTCAGAGGCTGTGAATTCTGCAGCAAGTAGCCCACCTCCTGACTCCCCACAGCCTGTCCACCATCGACCAGGCACAAGTCAGGAGTGTGCTGGAATACTATCCACTTTCCCGAATAAGTGCAGTTCCAACAACACTCAAGAAGCTCCACACCAACCAAGACAAAGCAGCCCGCTTGATCGGCACCCCACCCACCACCTTAAACATTCACTCCCTCCACCACCGACACACAGTGGCAGCAATGTATACCATCCACAAGATTCACTGCAGCAACTCACATCTCTGCCTCTCCACCTCGCTTTCCTCCTTTTAGACACTCCTTAAAACCAACCTCTTTGACCAAGCTTTTGGTCTGCTGACCGAATATCTCCTTTTGTGGTTCGATGTCATACTTTGTTTTATAATGCTACTGTAAAGTTCCTTGGGGAATTCTGTTACACTAAAGGTGCTATATAAATATAAGTTGTTGTTGTTAGGAAATGTCCAGAGCCGATTGTCACTTGGCTCCACACGGTGGCATAGCCGAGATTAGTCATATGGTGGCAAATAGCTGATTGGCGCCACAATGCTACTCACATGATACCTGAATTTAATCGAGGTATTACATCACAGGAAAGTAGGTAGGTGATTGGCTTGTATTTCCTAGTTATCTTATCTAAACAAGGGAATAAATTGGCATCTCTTATCTTTCTTTTAAAGTAAAGTTTATTACTACTAGTAAGATGTATTAAGTATTCGTAGAGTTTATCAGTATTAATACAGTTTGTTAGCATTAGTAAGGTTTATTAATAGTGTTATGACCAAGGTGGGAGTAATGCACCTGGGTATTTTCCTCTCCGGGGGTCTTTATTTTCTCTCCAGGCAGACCACAACAACCACCTCAAATGTAGAATTTCTATTTACAAGAGAGACAAACCTTTTTCAGGGAGAGGTCTTTTTTCTCCGGTCTCCAAAAAACAGGTCCCAACCAGTTTGTTCTGCCTCCTGCCTGTCCAGCTTACTGGTCTCCATAAAGCAAAACTGAAACTGAAACACTAACAATCAAGTCATGTGACCTGTAATTTCCCTTGCTGTTGTTTGGAACAGGTGTCTTGCAGTCTGTCCCACTCAGTTCAAATACCAAGTTTCAGCATTGAATGTTCACAAAGAAAAATCCTTTTTCTCAGTCTCTTTAAAAACACACAGAATTCCAAGCTGTCAAATAAAAAGACAAAATTCTTGTGGCAATAATAGTAAGGATTATTAGTATTGGTAAAGGTTTATTAGTAGTAGTAAAGTTTATTAGCAGTAGCAAGCTTTTTAACTAACAGACAAAGGAATAGCAGAGCTGCTTCAATCTCGAGTGCACATCCTGTGCTATGTGGGAAGTCCAGGATCCTTCTTGTATCCCGGATAACCATATATGCAGGAAGTGTCTTCAGTTGCAACAGCTTGAGCTCCAGGTTTCGGAACTTGAACAGCAGCTGCCATCACTGTGGTGCATCCACGAAGTTGAGAGCTTCATGGATAACACATTTATAGATGTGGTCACCTATAGCTTAAGAGTGTGCAGGAAGAGAGGGATTGGATGACTGCCAGACAGTCCTCTATGAGGGGGAAGGGTGAACAACCAGCAGTCATGGTCCACATTGGTATCAATGACACAGGTAGGAAGAGGAATGTGGTCCTGCATAAAGAGTTTAGTGAGCTGGGTAAGAAATTATCAATGTTACGACTGACTGCTCATGTCAAAGCCCCCAATCAAAATTTACAATTCTGATTGTGGTGGGACCAACGAACTGTTAATTCAATCCCGTCATTCCACAGATCACCTAACATATCATTTAAAACGTTCCAAATTAAAGAAAGACCCAATCAAATTGTACCATCTATTAACCACTGAATGAGGCTAACCAAACCAGGTGTCTTTAAATCAACAAATTAACCCTTTAATTAGAAGAACTAAATTCTTAAACACTATGAAGATATAAACAACATTTAAAATAGAAAAAATTAGAGTCCTTGCAAATTTACAGTCCAATGTTGCTTGATGTTCTCACGGGATGTTGCTTGAAGTCCTCGGAGGATGTTGCTTTCCTTCTTCAGCGAATTTCAACAGTTAGCGACTTGCAAACACTTTCAACTCTAACTTTAGAGTTTTTGAGGGATAAAAGATTGTCACAGTCTAACTTCCCTTTCTTCAATTTAAATTACCAGAGACCTTTGTTTTGGCTTTACTTTTTCTTAGAATTTTCAGAGATAATAATAAACAGACTAAAATCCTATTCCCTCAATTTAAATGGTAGAGAGCTGTTTTTCAGATGTGCTCATCACAGCTATCTGTGTCTTCTGTCAGTGTGTTCTGTTCGGACAAACTGTCTCACGAAAAGCCAGTTCAAACTGAATTGAAACAAATGTATCGCATCAGGCTCACTCCCAGTTGCTGTTTCTGTGGTATCAAGAATGCACCCTTTGAATCGCAGTCGCCAAATGACTGTTTCTAAGGCAACGAAAATGCACCTTCCTATAACTCCTAAGGCTTGCCAGCTTTTAAAGCAATACTGACCCCTTGCAAGCCATAAAGGCAAACCGCATATTCCAAAAAAAAATTACAGGACCATGACAGCAAGCAGGAGCTCAAACGTAGCAATCTCCATATTGTTTAAGAATTTAGTTTTTCGAATTAACCAGTTAATTTGTTGTTTTAAAGACACCTGGTTTGGTTAGTGTCATTAAGGGGTTAATAGATGGTACAATTTGACTGGGTCTTTCTTTAATTTGGAACGTTTTAAATGATATGTTAAGTGATCTGTGGAGGGATGGGATTGAATTAACAGTGTGTTTCTCCCACCACAATCAGAATTGTATATTTTGATTGGGGGCTTTGACTGGAGTGTTCGGTCATAACATATTAATTGGGGGCTTGTTGGGGATCAGAATCAGACAAATTTGGAGGGCTCGCATTTGGAATCATAGTAACTACTCATCTCTGGAATAACATTTAAATTGGGATCCTGCATTTGGCATCATATTATTTGCTCTTGAGTCTGGGATCATAGCAATTGGAAACTCTATTGTTGGGATCTAAATCTGACACCAATTACAAATAAATTAAAAGAACCAGGTCTCTTGTATAATAAGGTACAGTCTATACCATTGTTATTGGCATTAGTGGTTGTAGCAGAGTTTTTGGGAAAGCAGAATGTTTCCCTGAGTGACTTGATAACTTTAACTAAGAACAAATTAAAAGATTTGGCAATGAAATTGGGATTGGAATTAAAAACAGGTGCCAAAAACGCAGAGATAATTGACATAGTAGCAGAACATCTGGAATTAATAGAAGAAGATGATGATGATGATGATACTGATGAAGGGCAACACGAAGAACAAGAAAGAGAATATGAGAGACCTGAAGGTAGTAGGTCTGAGAGTGATGCAGTGGTATTGGCTAGGATTCAGTTAAAAATGAAAAAACCTGAGACAGAAAAAGAATTAAGAAAATTTGAATTGGAAAAAGAGGCAAGGGGGAAAGAGAGACCATTTCTGAGAGAAAGTGAAAGAGAAGAGAGGGAATTTAAATTGAAAGAGATGGAACTAAGACAAAAGGGTAGTCTTGAATCCAGGGAAAATTCTGGTCAGGAAGAATCGGAGTTTAGATCAGGACCCAGCGAGAAGTTGTTTAAGTTTATATAGGCTGTTCCTAAGTTCGAGGAAAGGGACGTAGAGGCATTTTTCATATCTTTTGAAAAAATAGCCAAACAGATGAAATGGCCAAAAGAAAGCTGGACATTGCTCATGCAGGGCAGGCTGGTAGACAGAGCTCATGAGAGGCTTCTGCAGACTGAGATGGCAAAAAAGGCTATTCTTGCTGCGTATGGGTTAGACCCTGAAGCTTACCGTCAGAAGTTTAGGAACTTCTGAATTTTGACTGTTGGATACAGGCATTAAAGATAGAAACCACATATGAGAACCTTTGAGAATCGATTCTCTTAGAAGAGTTTAAAAACTCCATTCCTTCGGTAGTGAGAATTCATATAGATAACCTGAAAGTTTTGAAAGCTAGACAAGCAGCAGAGATTGCTGATGATTTTGAGCTTGTGAATAAACCAACCTCTTTCATCTGTCACCCGCATAAACCCAAGAAGGATGAAAAGTGGGAGAGTGAAAGGAAGGCAAGTAGCCGGGGACAAGAAGGAACAGCTGGGAATGCCCCAGGATCACCTCCTCAGGTCAGAAAGGAAGGTGCTGAGGGTAAAAGTGAGGTTCACAAGCCAAAGTGTTATCATTGCAACAAAACAAGTCATCTTCGTTCAGAGTGCTGGAAATTGCGAGGTAAATCCATAGGACGTGTTAGGGTACGCAAAGTTAGTGCAGAGGAAAAGACTCTGACTGAGAGTATAGCAGACCAGGCTATAGCTTTAACGACAGCTGTGAATGTGAAACCAGATACTAAAACTAAAAGCAGTGTAGAGGGTAAGATTAAAATACCTGAGAGTTATAATGATTTTTTTGTCAAAGCGGAGAGTAACTCAGTATCCAGTAAGTGAGGCACTTAAACCTATTATTATATTCAGGGACACAGGAGCAACCCAATCTCTCTTGCTGAGGAAAGATATGAGGTTTCCACCAGAGAGCGCCTTGAATGCTAAGGTTTTAGTAAATGGAATTGAATTAACAGTGCATTTCTCCCACCACAATCAGAATCGTATATTTTGATTAGGGAATTTGACTGGAGCAGTCAGTCATAACAATAAAAAGTTCAGAGGGGAAATGGAAAAGCAAATAAGGGAAGCAAAGAGAGAGTATGAAAAGAAACTGGCAGGTATCATTAAAGGGAATCCCAAAGTGGTAAAACGGTTGTAAATGGAAAAGATTAGGGACCAAAAAGGGGAGTTGTGCATGGAGACAAAGGGCATAGCTGAACTATTAAATGAATTCTTTGCATCTAAGAAAGATGCAACCCATACAATGGTGAAAGAGGAGGTAATGCAGACAATAGAAGGATTTACAATTGATAAAGAGGAGGTATTGGATATGCTGTCCGTATTTAAAGTGAATAAGGCACCAGGACCGGATGAGATGCATCAAGGATACCGAGGGAAGTGAGAGTGGAAATTATGGAGGCACTGGCCATCATTTTTCAGTCTTCTGTAGACTCAGGGGTGGTGCCAGAGGATTGGAGAATTGCAAATGTTACACCCTTGTTCAAAAAAGAGTGTAAAGATAAGCCCAGAAACTACAGGCCAATCAGTTTAACTTCGGTGGTGGGGAAACCTCCAGAAACAATATTTCGGGACAAAATTAATAGTCACATGAACAAATGTGAGTTAATTAAGGAAAGCAAGCATGGATTTCTTAAGGGAAAATCATGTTTAACTAACTTGCTGGAGTTTTTTGAAGAGGTAACAGAGAGGGTTGACGAGGGTAATGCAGCTGATGTAGAGTACATGGACTCTTCCAAAAGGCATTTGATACAGTGCCACACAACAGACTTGTGAGCAAAGTTATAGTCCGTGGAATAAACGGGACAGTAGCAACATGGATACAGACTTGGGTGAGTGACAGGAAACAAAGAGTACTGGTTAATGGATTTATTTCGGGCTGGAGGAAGGTTTGTAGTGGAGTTCCCCAGGGATCAGTGTTGGGACCCTTATTTTTCCTGATATATATTAATGATTAGACCTTGGTGTACAGGGCATAATTTCAAAGTTTGCAGATGATACAAAACTTGGAAGCATTGTGAACTGTGAGGAGGATAGTGTAGAACTTCAAAAGGACAGAGATGTTGGTGGAATGGGAGGACAGGTGGCAGATGACGTTCAATGCAGGGAAATGTGAAGTGATTCATTTTGATGAGAAGAACAGGGAGAGACAATATTGAATAAAGAGTACAATTCTAAAGGGGGTGCAGGAGCAGAGGGACCTGGGTGTATATGTGCATAAGTCATTGAAGGTGGCAAGACAGGTTGAGAGAGTAGTTAATAATGCATACAGTATCCTGGGCTTTATTAATAGGGGCCGAGAGTACAAGAGCAGGGAAGTTATGTTGAACTTGTATAAGACACTAGTTCGGCCTCAGCTGCAGTACTGCGTCCAGTTCTGCGTGTCACACTTTAGGCAGGATATGAAGGTGTTAGAGAGGATGCAGAAAAGATTCACTAGAATGGTTCCAAGGATTAGGAACTTCAGTTATGAAGATAGATTGGAGAAGTTGGGACTGTGTTCCTTAGAGAAGAGAAGGCTGAGAGGTGATTTGATAGAGGTATTCAAAATCATGAGGGGTTTAGACAGACTAGATAGAGAGAAACTGTTTCCACTCGTGGAAGGATCGAGAACGAGAGGTCACAGATTTAAAGTAATAGGTAAGAGAAGCAAAAGTGATATGAGGAAAAACGTTTTCACGCAGTGAGTGGTTAAGGTCTGGAATGCGCTACCTGAGAGTGTGGTGGACGCAGGTTCAATCGAGGCATTCAAAAGGGAATTAGACTGTTATATTAAAAGGAAGAATGTTCAGGGTTACGGGGGGACGATGGGGGAATGGCACTAAGTGAATTGCTCATTTAGAGAGCCTGTGCAGACATGATGGGCCGAATAGCCTCATTCTGCGCTGTAACAATTTTATGATTCTGTGAGTTTTTTTGGCTCTGTATGTTGTGCTCCAACTCTGGCCTGTTGAGCATCCCGATTTTATTTGTTCCACTGTTGGCGGCCGTGCCTTTCAGCTGCTGAGACCCTCAGCTCTGGAATTCCCTCCCTAAACCTCTCCAGCTCTCTACTTCTCTCTCCTCCTTTAAGACACTCCTTAAAGCCTACATTTTTCACCAAGCTTTTGGTCTCCTCTCCTGATATCTCTCTCTGTGGCTTAACAAAGAACAAACAAAGAAAATTACAGCACAGGAACAGGCCCTTCGGCCCTCCAAGCCTGCGCCGATCCAGATCCTCTATCTAAACATGTCGCCTATTTTCTTAGGGTCTGTATCTCTTTGCTTCCTGCCCATTCATGTATCTGTCTAGATATATCTTAAAAGACGCTATCGTGCCCGCGTCTACCACCTCCGCTGGCAACGTGTTCCAGGCAACCACCACCCTCTGCGTAAAGAACTTTCCACGCATATCCCCCCTAAACTTTTCCCCTCTCACTTTGAACTCGTGACCCCTAGTATTTGAATCCCCCACTCTGGGAAAAAGCTTCTTGCTATCCACCCTGTCTATACCTCTCATGATTTTGTATACCTCAATCAGGTCCCCCCTCAACCTCCGTCTTTCTAATGAAAATAATCCTAATCTGCTCAACCTCTCTTCATAGCTGGCGCCCTCCATACCAGGCAACATCCTGGTGAACCTCCTCTGCACCCTCTCCAAAGCATCTACATCCTTTTGATAATGTGGCGACCAGAACTGCACGCAGTATTCCAAATGTGGCCGAACCAAACTCCTATACAACTGTAACGTGACCTGCCAACTCTTGTACTCAATACCCCGTCCGATGAAGGAAAGCATGCCGTATGCCTTCTTGACCACTCTATTGACCTGCGTTGCCACCTTCAGGGAACAATGGACCTGAACACCCAAGTCTCTCTGTACATCAATTTTCCCCAGGACTTTTCCATTTACTGTATAATTCACTCTTGAATTGGATCTTCCAAAATGCATCACCTCGCATTTGCCCTGATTGAACTCCATCTGCCATTTTTCTGCCCAACTCTCCAATCTATTTATATTCTGCTGTATTCTCTGACAGTCCCCTTCACTATCTGCTACTCCACCAATCTTAGTGTCGTCTGCAAACTTGCTAATCAGACCACCTATACTTTCCTTCAAATCATTTATGTATATCAGAAACAACAGTGGTCCCAGCACGGATGCCTGTGGAACACCACTGGTCACACGTCTCCATTTTGAGAAACTCCCTTCCACTGCTACTCTCTGTCTCCTGTTGCCCAGCCAGTTCTTTATCCATCTAGCTAGTACACCCTGGACCCCATGCGACTTCACTTTCTCCATCAGCCTACCATGGGGAACCTTATCAAATGCCTTACTGAAGTCCATGTATATGACATCTACAGCCCTTCCCTCATCAATCAACTTTGTCACTTCCTCAAAGAATTCGATTAAGTTGGTAAGACATGACCTTCCCTGCACAAAACCATGTTGCCTATCACTGATAAGCCCATTTTCTTCCAAATGGGAATAGATCCTATCCCTCAGTATCTTCTCCAGCAGCTTCCCTACCACTGACGTCAGGCTCACCGGTCGATAATTACCTGGATTTTTCCTGCTACCCTTCTTAAACAAGGGGACAACATTAGCAATTCTCCAGTCCTCCGGGACCTCACCCGTGTTTAAGGATGCTGCAAAGATATCTGTCAAGGCCCCAGCTATTTCCTCTCTCGCTTCCCTCAGTAACCTGGGATAGATCCCATCCGGACCTGGGGACTTGTCCACCTTAATGCCTTTTAGAATACCCAACACTCCCTCCCTCCTTATGCCGAGTTGACCGAGAGTAATCAAACATCCGTCCCTAACCTCAACATCCGTCATGTCCCTCTCCTCGGTGAATACCGATGCAAAGTACTCATTTAGAATCTCACCCATTTTCTCTGAGTCCACGCATAACTTTCCTCCTTTGTCCTTGAGTGGGCCAATCCTTTCTCTAGTTACCCTCTTTCTCCTTATATATGAATAAAAGGCTTTGGGATTTTCCTTAACCCTGTTTGCTAAAGATATTTCATGACCCCTTTTAGCCCTCTTAATTCCTCGTTTCAGATTGGTCCTACATTCCCGATATTCTTTCAAAGCTTCGTCTTTCTTCAGCCTCCTAGTCCTTATGTATGCTTCCTTTTTCCTCTTAGCTAGTCTCACAATTTCACCTGTCATCCATGGTTCCCTAATCTTGCCATTTCTATCCCTCATTTTCACAGGAACATGTCTCTCCTGCACACTAATCAACCTCTCTTTAAAAGCCTCCCACATATCAAATGTGGATTTACCTTCAAACAGCTGCTCCCAATCTACATTCCCCAGCTCCTGCCGAATTTTGGTATAGTTGGCCTTCCTCCAATTTAGCACTCTTCATTTGGGACCACTCTCGTCTTTGTCCATGAGTATTCTAAAACTTACAGAATTGCGATCACTATTCCCAAAGTAGTCCCCGACTGAAACTTCAACCACCTGGCCGGGCTCATTCCCCAACACCAGGTCCAGTATGGCCCCTTCCCGAGTTGGACTATTTACATACTGCTCTAGAAAACCCTCCTGGATGCTCCTTACAAATTCTGCTCCATCTGGACCACTAACACTAAGTGAATCCCAGTCAATTAAAATCTCCTATCACCACCACCCTGTTGCTCCTACATCTTTCCATAATCTGTTTACATATTTGTACCTCTATCTCACGCTCGCTGTTGGGAGGCCTGTAGTACAGCCCCAACATTGTTACCGCACCCTTCCTATTTCTGAGTTCTGCCCATATTGCCTCACTGCTCGAGTCCTCCATAGTGCCCTCCTTCAGCACAGCTGTGATATCCTCTTGTGTCACATTTTATTTAATATACTCATGTGAAGTACCTTGGGATGTTTTACTATATTAAAGGTGCTATATAAATACAAATTATTGTTGTTCTCTTAATTTCACATCAGCAACTGTGAAGCAGGACAGTGATAATAGAGATAGGCTCATATCTTAGGACAGCCATTTAGCTAGTTGATTGGCCTACCATGGCACATAGGGATATGTTGGAAGTTCATTTCATCAGTATCAACCTCAGTCAGGACATCGATAGAAAAAATCTGGGTGGGAGCGATCTCACTTCTTATTGTGAGAGTCAATGGGCCAGAGGTAGAGGGTAATGGTATTGTTACAGCTGTATCTTTCACAGATTGGAGGTCACTGTGCTCTATCAGTTCATTGTGTAGTAACTGAATAAAATTAGCTATCTAATACTGATTACAGAAGCAATACTGTGACTCTGTATGTATTTGAAAGCTAGAATCTAGCATAAAGTGGCAATACAGCCTGCTGACTATTGTATATAAATTGTAAGGTCTCACATTGGAGATCTCTGGAAGCCCTACCTTCTGTATTGCTGCTGTAAACTGAACCTTTATTATCGACTCCCTCTAGTGGCACACTGCACATGCTACACCAAGCATGCACTGTGGCCTCAAATAAACAATACACAACATACTAAATGAACAATGAATGGACAATACTTCTTTGGCCTCCTTGTCTCGAGAGACAATGGGTAAGCGCTTGGAGGTGGTCAGTGGTTTGTGAAGCCGTGCCTGGAGTGGCTATAAAGGCCAATTCTAGAGTGACAAACTCTTCCACAGGTGCTGCAGATAAAATTGGTTGTTGGGGCTGTTACACAGTTGGTTCTCTCCTTGCGCTTCTGTCTTTTTTCCTGCCAACTGCTAAGTTGAACAATACACTACATAAATAAACCTCATTACAATATGTAGCACTGACAGCCCTGGATGCAGGTTTCTTTCACCTCTAAGATGGAAAATTGTATGGTGTACAAAGGACAAAAACCATAAGTTGAACAAAATTTAAAAGAATCCAATTTCAGCTTGGTTTAAGCCAAGATCATCTCCAGTCTTTCCCCCTAACTACTGTAGATTTCCACTCTGTAATTTTGCTGCAAAGTGGAAGTAGGAAATCCAGATGTTCTTATTACTTGTGGATTTCATTCTAGCGAAATGGATGTCTGTTTGCTTCTTCTTCGCCTGTAACTGATGTAATTAAATGTCAGCAAATAAATTATCGTAATTGAAATGAAATGCTCCCCTCAAGGAGAAAGGAATGAGAAATTAGACAAGGGTCACAGTTGATTTGATTTGAATTTAATACAAACCTTCAAATGCATCAAGAGAAGCAAAACTGCAACTTTATCATATCTTCATTCTGTCTGGTTCATTCAAACATTGCAGTGGCAATAATGCTTTTCCTGCTGAAATTATAGGATATTTATTTTAAATTGCCTCCTCATGGCAGTTTCACTGAAACATTTGGCTTCCCAGTCACCACATGCTTATCTGAGATGCAGATTGACAGTACAGGTCTGAGTTTTCATTTGATTGACTATCATTTCAAGCCTCTCCACTTAAACAACTGCAGGTACATTTTCAGAACATATACCATACACTCATGGAAACACAATGTTATAAGAAAAATGCACAGCTGTGGAATGGCACTTTCTAAATGTCATCAGTGATCAAATTGCCTTCTCAATAAAAGTCATTTTTATATTCTTGGCTTCATCTTTAATTACATCCTTTCGATAAATATAATGAATTCCATTAGGCTCTGATTATAAATTAATCTCCATAAATTCAAGTTAGTTTATTTTTTTGAACCTTTGTCATCTTTTTCTTTCTAAGGCGCTGATTGACTTGTCTAATACCTCACACTTTGATAACACACTGAGGTGGTATCCACTAAAGGAACAAGCAGAAAATATTGACCATGCAAGGTCCCATTCTGGTCAAAGCAGCCAGCAGTCGCCAAAACCATCAGTTATCAAGAGTCGGAGCCATGGTATCTTCCCAGATCCATCGAAGGGTATGTGACACTCTTTCCATATTTCTCTGAAGTGCTTAAGCAATTCCTTCTTTGCTGATGCCTCTGGTCATCTCATGTATTTATATTTTATGCCACTGCAAAGGAGAAAGAGTCTTTCTCTTTCATTTGTTGCTGTACCAAAAAATATTTAGGGAATATTTAGAGACAGAGAAGGGAATCTATGTGTGGAGCCAGAGGAAATGGGCAAGGTACTAAATGAGTACTTTGCATCAGTATTCACCAAAGAGAAGGACATGGTGGATGATGAGCCTAGGGAAGGGAGTGTAGATAGTCTCAGTCATCTCATTATCAAAAAGGAGGAGGTGTTGTGTGTCTTGCAAAGCATTAAGGTAGATAAGTCCCCAGGGCCTGATGGGATCTACCTCAGAATACTAAGGGAGGCAAGGGAAGAAATTGCTGGGGCCTTGACAGAAATCTTTGCATCCTCATTGGCTACAGGTGAGGTCCCAGAGGACTGGCGAATAGCCAATGTTGTTCCTTTGTTTAAGAAGGGTGGCAAGGATAATCCAGGAAATTATAGGCCTGGGGAGCCTTAAGTCGGTGGTCGGGAAATTATTAGAGAGGATTCTTCGGGACAGGATTTACTCCCATTTGGAAACAAACAAACCTTTTAGCGAGTGGCAGCATGGTTTTGTGAAGGGGAGGTCGTGTCTCACTAATTTGATTGAGTTTTTTGAGGAAGTGACAAAGATGATTGATGAAGGAAGGGCAGTGGATGTTATCTATATGGACTTCAGTAAAGCCTTTGACAAGGTCCCTGATGGCAGACTGGTACAAAAGGTGAAGTCACACGGGATCAGAGGTGAGCTGGCAAGATGGATACAGAACTGGCTCTGTCATAGAAGACAGAGGGTAGCAGTGGAAGGGTGCTTTTCTGAATGGAGGGATGTGACGAGTGGCATTCCGCAGGGATCAGTGCTGGGACCTTTTCTGTTTGTAGTATATATAAATGATTTGGAGGAAAATGTAGCTGGGTCTGATTAGTAAGTTTGCGGATGACACAAAGGTTGGAGGAGTTGCGGATAGTGATGAGGATTGTCAGAGAATACAGCAGGATATAGATCGGTTGGAGACTTGGGCAGAGAAATGGCAGATGGAGTTTAATCCGGACAAATGGGAGGTAATGCATTTTGGAAGGTCTAATGCAGGTGGGAAGTATACAGTAAATGGCAGAACCCTTAGGAGTATTGACAGGCAGAGAGATCTGGGCGTACAGGTCCACAGGTCACTGGAAGTGGCAACGCAGGTGGATAAGGTAGTCAAGAAGGCATATGGCATGCTTGCCTTCATCGGCCGGGGCATAGAGTATAAAAATTGGCAAGTCATGCTGCAGCTGTACAGAACTTTAGTTAGGCCACACTTAGAATATTGCGTGCAATTCTGGTCGCCACACTACCAGAACGACGTGGAGGCTTTGGAGAGGGTACAGAGGAGGTTTACCAGGATGTTGCCTGGTCTGGAGGGCATTAGCTATGAGGAGAGGTTGGATAAACTCGGATTGTTTTCACTGGAGCGACGGAGGTGGAGGGGCGACATGATAGAGGTTTACAAAGTTATGAGCGGCATGGACAGAGTGGATAATCAGAAGCTTTTTCCTAGGGTGGAAGAGTCAGTTACTAGGGGACATAGGTTTAAGGTGCGAGGGGCAAAGTTTAGAGGGGATGTGCAAGGCAAGTTCTTCACACAAAGGGTGGTGAGTGCCTGGAACTTGCTGCCGGGGGAGGTGGTGGAAGCAGGTACGATAGCGACGTTTAAGAGGCATCTTGACAAATACATGAATAGGATGGGAATAGAGGGATACGGACCCCGGAAGTGCAGAAGGTTTTAGTTTAGGCAGGCATCAAGATCGGCGCAGGCTTGGAGGGCCGAATGGCCTGTTCCTGTGCTGTACTGTTCTTTGTTCTTTGAAGAAGACTGGCAAGTAGAGGAAGGTACATTGCCGAGCAATGAGGAGCACCCTCATTCCAGAACTACAAAAAGTATACTTTGTGGTTCCAGCATTCAGTAGCCGATTGAATGTAAATGTCTGAAACAGAAATAGTTGCCTTCATGTTTTTTAAATTTTTCCAGACTTAAATGTAATATTGCAGTAAACAAGATTCTGGGATACATTTTTGGGCATTGGAGCACAAGGCCAAGCAAGTTGCTTTGAGTTGCCATGGAAATAAAATGTTGTTTGGTTGCAAACACATCAAGACATCTTTCAGCTTGTTGGTGTTGTCTGACTGAGTAATTTGAGGGATCTGGTCTGGATGGCTGAATTGATTTATTAACAATCTTATGATAAGCAAGTGTTACGATCACATTCGGGACAGTTATCTTTTAAAAATAGAAAATTGAATTTCCAGTTATTGCTGAATTACGCCACAAGATTTCATGTTTTAAACAAAAAACTTACCTGTGCAAAAGTCAAATAAAGCAAAACACTACTATCTTAATACTACAATTTGGAAACATTTAAAATGTTAATTTAAAATCTCAACAGAATGTGAAAACGTATACTTCAAACTCTAAATCTCAACAGAATCTCCTGTTTGACTGTTAGTTTTATATTTGTTCCTGCGATGTGGGTGTCGTTGGCTAAGTCAGCATTTATTACCCATCCCTAATTGCCCTTGAGAAAGTGGTGGTGAGCTGCCTTCTTGAACCACGACAGTCCATGTAGGGTAGGTACCAATAAATTTCTAACAGGAATTGACAGGGTAGATGCAGGAAGGATGTTCCCGATGGTGGGGGAGTCCAGAACCAGGGGGCATAGTCTAACGATACGGGGTAAACCTTTCAGGACTGAGATGAGGAGACATTTCTTCACCCAGAGAGTGGTGAACCTGTGGAATTCGCTACCACAGAAAGCAGTTGAGGCCAAAACATTGTATGTTTTCAAGAAGGAGTTAGATATAGCTCTTGGGGTGAAAGGGATCAAAGGATATGGGGGGAAAGCAGGAACAGGTTACTAAGTTGGATGATCGGCTGTGATCATAATGAATGGCGGAGCAGGCTCGAAGGGCCGAAAGGCCTACTCCTGCTCCTATTTTCTATGTCTATGTACACCCACAGTGCTGTTACGAAGGGAGTTCCGGGATTATGACCCAGCAACAGTGAAGGAACACAGATATATATGGTGTGTGGCTTGGAGGGGAACTTGCAGGTGGTGGTGTTCCCATGCATCTGCTGCCCTTGTCCTTCTAGGTGGTAGAGGTTGCAGTTTGGAAGGTGCTGTCGAAGGAGCCTTGGTGCATTGCTGCAGTGCATCTTGTAAATGGTACACACGGCTGCCACTGAGTGTCGGTGATGGAGGGAGTGAATGTTTGGCGATGGGGTGCCAATCAAGCGGGCTGCTTTGTCCTGGATGGTGTCGAGATTCTTGAATGTTGTTGGACCTGCACCCATCCAGGCAAGTGGAGAGTATTCCATCACACTCCTGACTTGTGCCTTGTAGATGGTGGACAGGCTTTGGGGAGTCAGGAGGTGAGTTACTCGCCGCAGGATTCCGAGCCTCTGACCTGCTCTTGTAGCCACAGCATTTATATGGCTACTCCAGTTCAGTTTCTGGTCAATGGTAACCCCCAGGATATTGATAGTGGGAGATTCAGTGATGGTAATGCCATTGAATGTCAAGGGGAGATGGTTAGATTCTCTCTTGTTGGAGATGGTCATTGCCTGGTACTTGTGTGGCACGAATGCTACTTGCCACTTATTTGCCCAAGCCTGGATATTGTCCAGGCCTTGCTGCATTTTCACCCCCAAAATTCCCCTATTCATTACGGGATCTTGGTGTTTGTTCATTTTTGTGACCAATCCAAGGTGTGCAACAGCTCTTAGGAATTCACTTCTATTTCCTTACTTTCTCAGCTGTTTTCAGACATCAGATCTCCTGGATCTGGGCTTCCCAGCTTGAGCCTTACCCAAAACAGAAACACCCCTGGTTCCAGGTGGCCTCTTCGCTCCTGAGTCCAACTGACTTCCAAAAACCAACTGACTGACTGGACTGGATTTTCAAGTGTCCTCAATGCTGGGAATGGTGGCAGTGGAGGCATGAAGATGGCAATGGATGATGCCACCGACCCTTATGCTGGCAGGGCCCGTCCCGATCTCGGTGGCGGTGCTGAGGCCCCGTGGCAGCCACCCCACCGCTTGGCGACGGGACCTGCGTTATAACATGCAATGGGTACTTACCTTTAATTAATATGCAGGCCGCAGCAATTCTGCCAGCAGGTTTGGATCTTCATTCCGGCGCCTGGTATTGCCGCGCCTTCGAATCTCCATTCAGGGAAACAGACGCCGTGGTCAGGGACGGCTCGCCCACCCGGTCCACGTCATTGAGGGGCGTGAGCGACCACCCTAGCCATGCTAATGAGCTGCTGCATTGGGAATTGCAGTGGTTCTGGAACGTGGGCCCCGTGTGCGCGGGCTGAAAATGTTTCCTCCCGCTGCCTATTTCAGCGTTGGGCTTTTAAAATGCAGTCCACTGTGTCAGCAAGCAAACAGATCAAGAAACCAACAGACACCCCATTGCGTCATTTATCTCCATAGCAATGTGGTACACGTTGGATGTCGCAGATAGCAACTAAAACTAATTATTTCCAACTCCAAATCTTCTCTTTGATCTGGGAAATCAGATGAATAATTTAAACTGAGTGAGGGAGCTGCAGACACACTGGGCTGAATTTTTACAGCTTGCCTCAAAAATGGCACAGCGTCTGCGCGAGATTTGCCGCTGAGCCGCTGTGATATTTAGCGCGGTGGCTCATTTACATGGAGGGGGCAGAACGCCCTCCCCCGATGGCAGAGAAGCGGTAGGCGCACCGTCCCCGACAACAGCACCACACTGGCACTGGTGCCATTTTTAAAAGGCTTCAGGCCCTTTCGCATCATTTGCATTTTTAAAGTCACAGCATTTTAAAAAATAAAATTACACATTTATTCCCTGTTCCAATCCCCTCTCCACCGCCCACCCCCCCCCCCCCCACCCAATGACTACTCAGTTTAATTTTTGTACTCTCCCCCTCCAAAAAGTAAACTCTTGATCCTGATCGCCCCCTCCAAACTTTCTTTACTTTCACCTTCAACCCCTTCCCACCTTTGCCAATTACGTTAGTTTTTGCTATTCCTTCCCCACTCCACCCTGAAAACTTCACTCCTCCCCCTCCCCACCAGTGTTCCGCCTCGGATCTCCGAATGGCAATCCGAAGGTGTGGGAGTTCCAGCAGCCGGCCTGAATATCGGAGCAGGATGGCCGTCGCTACAAGGTAGGTCATTATACAAGTAATTTAAATTAATTAACATATTTTAATTAGGTCCCCATTGCTGAGCGGCGGGGGGAGGGGCCGTCATGCGGCCTTGCCATCGGCGGTAGTATGGGGTGGAGTCCTCCCGGCGTCGAGACCTCTGGCAGGCCTCTCCCGGAAATATTTTACAGGCCTCCTCTGCCTTGAGCCTGCACATCGGGGGGCTGATAAAATCCAGCCCACTTTCTCCATCAACAAGTTAAGAGGGGTTCCCATTGTGCAGGGTCTTCACAGTTCCCAGTATAACCTTACAAAATAAACATGGGCTTCCCTTTGATTTGGAATCACCCTCTGTTTGTTTGCCAGCTTCTTAAACCTCTGTTTTCATTGGTCAATTTTTTTTTTATTCATTCAGGGATGTGGGCGTTGCTGGCCAGGTCAGCATTTATTGCCCATCCCTATTTGCCCTTGAGAAGGTGGTGGTGAGCTGCCTTCTTGAACTGCTGCAGTCCATGTGAGGTAGGTACACTCACAGTGTTGTTAGGAAGGGAGTTCCAGGATTTTGACCCAACGACAGTGAAGGAACAGATATATCGTTCCAAGTCAGGATGGTGTGTGACTTGGAGGGGAACTTGCAGGTGATGGTGTTCCCATGCATTTGCTGCCCTTGTCCTTCTAGTTGGTAGAGGTCGTGGGTTTGGAAGGTGCTGTCTAAGGAGCCTTGGTGCATTGCTGCAGAGTATCTTGTAGATGGTACACACTGCTGCCACTGTGCGTCGGTGGTGGAGGGAGTGAATGTTTGTGGATCGGGTGCCAATCAAGCGGGCCGCTTTGTCCTGGATGTTGTCGAGCTTCTTGAGTGTTGTTGGAGCTGCACCCATCCAGGCAAGTGGAGAGTATTCCATCACACTCCGACTGGTGCCTTGTAGATGGTGGACAGGCTTTGGTGGGTCAGGAGGTGAGTTACTCGCCTCAGGATTCCTAGCCTCTGACCTGCTCTTGTAGGCACGGTATTTATATGGCTACTCCAGTTCAGTTTCTGGTCAATGGTAGTCCCGAGGATGTTGATAGTGGGGGATTCAGTGATGGTAATGCTGTTGAATGTCAAGAGGAGATGGCTAGATTCTCTCTTGTTGGAGATGGTCATTGCCTGGCACTTGTGTGGCACGAATGTTACTTGCCACTTATCAGCCCAAGCCTGGATATTGTCCAGGTCTTGCTGCATTTCTACACAGACTGTTTCAGTATCTGAGGAGTCACGAATGGTGCTGAACATTGTGCAATCATCAGCAAACATCCCCACTTCTGACCTTATGATTGAAGGAAGGTCATTGATGAAGCAGCTGAAGATGGTTGGGCCTAGGACACTACCCTGAGGAACTCCTGCAGTGATGTCCTGGAGCTCAGATGATTGGCCTCCAACAATCACAACCATCATCCTTTGCGCTCGGTATGACTCCAACCAGCAGAGGGTTTTCCCCCTGATTCCCATTGACTCCAGTTCTGCTAGGGCTCCTTGAAGCCATACTCGGTCAAATGCTGCCTTGATGTCAAGGGCAGTCACTCTCACCTCACCTCTTGAGTTCAGCTGTTTTGTCTATGTTTGAACCAAGGCCGAAATGAGGTCAGGAGCTGAGTGGCCCTGGTGGAACCCAAACTGAGCATCACTGAGCAGGTTATTGCTAAGCAAGTGAAATTTGATTGATTTTTTTGAGCATGTGACCAGGTGTGTAGATGAGGGTAGTGCAGTTGATGTAGTTTACATGGATTTCAGCAAAGCCTTTGACAAGGTCCCACATGGGAGACTTATCAAGAAAGCAAATGCACATGGGATATAAGGTAACTTGATAAGGTGGATTCAAAATTGGCTTAGCTGTAGGAGACAGAGAGTGATGACAGACGGCTGTTTTAGTGACTGGAAGCCAGTGTCCAGTGGCGTACCACAGGGATCTGTGCTGGGTCCCCTATTGTTTGTCATTTATATTAACGACATAGATGACTATGTGGGGAGTCGGATCAGTAAGTTTGCGGATGACACAAAGATTGGCCGTGTGGTTAACAGTGAGGTGGAGTGTCTTAGGTTACAGGAAGATATAGACGGGATGGTCAAATGGGCAGAAAAGTGGCAGATGGAATTTAACCCTGAAAAGTGTGAGGTGATACACTTTGGAAGGAGTAATGTGACACGGAAGTATTCAATGAATGGCCTGACACTGGGAAGTTCCGAGAAACAAAGGGACCTTGGCATGTTTGTCCATAGATCTCTGAAGGCAGAAGGGCAGGTTAATAGGGTGGTGAAAAAGGCATATGGGACACTTGCCTTTATCAATCGAGGCATAGATTACAAAAGCAGGGAGGTCATGTTGGAGTTGTATAGAACTTTGGTAAGGCCACAGCTGGAGTACTGTGTGCAATTCTGGTCGCCACATTATAGGAAGGATGTGATTGCATTGGAGGGGGTGCAGAGGCGATTCACCAGGATGTTGCCTGGGATGGAACATTTAAGCTATGAAGGATAGGCTTGGGTTGTTTTCACTGGAGCGGAGAAGACTGAGAGGTGACCTGATCGAGGTGTCCAAGATTATGAGGGGCATGGACAGGGTGGATAGGGAGCAGCTGTTCACCTTAGTTGAAGGGTCAGTTACGAGGGATCACAAGTTTAAGATGAGGGGCGGGAGGTTTAAGGGGGATTTGAGGACGAACTTTTTTACCCAGAGGGTGGTGACGGTCTGGAATGCCCTGCCTGGGAGGGTGGCAGAGGCGGGTTGCCTCACGTCCTTTAAAAGGTACCTGGATGAGCGCTTGGCACGTCATAACATTCAAGGCTATGGGCCAAGTGCTGGCAAATGGGATTAGGTTGACAGGTCAGGTGTTTTAATGCATCGGTGCAGACTCGATGGGCTGAAGGGCCTCTTCTGCACTGTATTATTCTGTGATTCTGTGAAGTGCCGCTTGATGGCACTGTTGATGACACCTTCCATCACTTTACTGATGATAGAGAGTAGGCTGATGGGGCGGTAATTGGCCGGGTTGGACTTGTCCTGCTTTTTGTGTACAGGACATACCTGGGCAATTTTCCACATTGCAGGATAGATGCCAGTGTTGTAGCTGTACCGGAACAGCTTGGCTAGGGACGCGGCAAGTTCTGGAGCACAGGTCTTCAGTACTATTGCCGGAATATTATCTGGGCCCATAGCTTTTGCAGTATCCAGTGCCTTCAGTCGTTTCTTGATATCACACGGAGTGAATCGAATTGGCTGAAGTCTGGCATCTGTGATGCTGGCAACTTCAGGAGGAGGCCGAGATGGATCATCAACTCGGCACTTCTGGCTGAAGATTGTTGCAAATGCTTCAGCCTTATCTTTTGCACTGATGTGCTGGGCTCCCCCATCATTGAGGATGGGGATATTTGTGGAGCCACCTCCTCCAGTTAGTTTAATTGTCCACCACCATTCACAGCTGAATGTGGCAGGACTGCAGAATTTAGATCTGATCCGTTGGTTATGGGATCGCTTAGCTCTGTCTATCGCATGCTGCTTACACAGTTTGGCACGCAGATTGTCCTGTGTTGTCGCTTCACCAGGTTGACACCTCATTTTGAGATATGCCTGGTGCTGCTCCTGGTATGCCCTCCTGCACTCTTCATTGAACCAGGGTTGGTCTCCTATCTTGATGGTAATGGTAGAGTGGGGGATATGCCGGGCCATGAGGTTACAGATTGTGGTTGAGTACAATTCTGCTGCTGCTGATGGCCCACAGCGCCTCATGGATGACCAGTTTTGCATTGCTAGATCTGTTCGAAATCTATCCCATTTAGCACGGTGGTAGTGCCACACAACACGATGGATGGTATTCTCAAAGTGAAGGCGGGACTTCGTCTCCACAAGGACTGTGTGGTGGTCACTCCTACCAATACAGTCATGGACAGAAGCATCTGCGGCAGGCAGATTGGTGAGGACGAGGTCAAGTATGCTTTTCCCTCGTGTTGGTTCCCTCACCACTTGCTGCAGACACAGTTTAGCAGCTATGTCCTTGAGGACTCGGCCAGCTCGGTCAGTAGTGGTGCTACCAAGCCACTCTTGGTGATGGACATTGAAGTCCCCCCACCCAGAGTACATTTTGTGCCCTTGCCACCCTCAGTGCTTCCTCCAAGTTGTGTTCAACATGGAGGAGTACTGAGTCATCAGTTGAGGGAGGGCGGTAGGTGATAATCAGTAGGAGGTTACCTTGCCCATGTTTGACCTGATGCCATGAGACTTCAAGGGGTCCGGAGTCGATGTTGAGGACTCCCAGGGCAACTCCCTCCCTCCTGTATACCACCGTGCCACCACCTTTTGTGAGTCTGTCCTGCCAGTAGGACAGGACACACCCAGGGATGGTGATGGCAGTGTCTGGGATATTGTCTGTAAGGTATGATTCCGTGAGTATGACTATGTCAGGCTGTTGCTTGACTAGTCTGTGGGACAGCTCTCTCAATTTTGACACAAGCCCCCAGATATTAGTAAGGAGGGATTTGCAGGGTTGACGAGGCTGGGTTTGTCGTTGTCGTTTCTGGTGCCTCGGTCGATGCCGGGTGGTCCGTCCAGTTTCATTCCTTTTTATTGTCTTCGTAGTGGTCAGATACAACTGAGTGGCTTGCTAGGCCATTTCAGAGGGCATGTAAGAGTTAACCACATTGCTGTGGGTCTGGAGTCACATGTCGGCCAGACCAGCTAAGGACAGCAGATTTCCTTCCCTAAAGGACATTAGTGAGCAAGATGGGTTTTTACAACAATCGACAATCTAATCATGGCCATCATTAGACTAGCTTTTAATTCCAGATTTATTAATTAAATTCAAATTCCACCTTCTGCTGTGGTGGGATTTGAACCCATGTCCCCAGAGCAATACCCTGGATCCCTGGGTTACTAGTCCAGTGATAATACCACTGTGCCACTGCCTATCCTGAATTAAAAGTTACCTTTAGAAAATTATATTCTGAACCATGAACCAGATGATCATAACACAAGGCAAAGGAGCCACAAAACAAACTGTTGTTTACACCACATTGCTGTTGCTATCATATTTGATAATTCCATAATCTGTCAACTTTTCACTAAGATAATTGTATTTTTTCTGATTTTACTGTATTAAGTAAGAGCATTCGAGATAAGAACAAATAAAAACAGTGCAGTCCATATCCCTTTGTACTCATCCAGCCCAGCTCAGGGCCTTTTCCAATTACCTTATTGTTCTGTGCGGTTATAACACAGGTTGTATCATTGTGTAAAGAAAAACCCTGCTTTGACTAGTGATTGTCAATAAGCAATTTGCACTCCCACTATTTATCCAGCAGGAGTGTGAAGGAAGGGCCAGACAACAGGCCCAGACCTGAACATACTGCTGGAATCACATGGTCAAGGACTTTTAGAGCTAATAATTCTCAATTTTCTGCCTATTAACGATGAATAGGGAGTCCAATATCTTCATGCAAGTGGAGGCAATGTGGTTCTTAAGGTGGGGGAAGAAAATAAAATTAGAATTAGAATTAGAATTAGAACATTACAGCGCAGTACAGGCCCTTCGGCCCTCGATGTTGCGCCGATCATCTGACCTACACTATTCCATTTTCATCCATATGTCTATCCAATGACCACTTAAATGCCCTTAAAGTTGGCAAGTCTACTACTGTTGCAGGCAGGGCGTTCCACGCCCCTACTACTCTCTGCGTAAAGAAACTACCTCTGACATCTGTCCTATATCTTTCACCCCTCAACTTAAAGCTATGTCCCCTCGTGTTTGCCATCATCATCCGAGGAAAAAGACTCTCACTATCCACCCTATCTAACCCTCTGATTATCTTGTATTTCTCTATTAAGTCACCTCTCCTCCTGCTTCTCTCTAACGAAAACAACCCCAAGTCCCTCAGCCTTTCCTCGTAAGACCTTCCTTCCATACCAGGCAACATCCTAGTAAATCTCCTCTGCACCCTTTCCAAAGCTTCCACATCCTTCCTATAATGCGGTGACCAGAACTGCACGCAATACTCAAGGTGCGGCCTCACCAGAGTTCTGTACAGCTGCATCATGACCTCGTGGCTCCGAAACTCGATCCCCCTACTAATAAAAGCTAACACACCATATGCCTTCTTAACAGCCCTATTAACCTGGGTAGCAACTTTCAGGGATTTATGTACCTGGACACCAAGATCTCTCTGCTCATCTACACTACCAAGAATCTTCCCATTAGCCCAGTACTCTGCATTGCTGTTACTACTTCCAAAGTGAACTCACTTTGAGACTCACTCATGAGAGCAACTCATGTTCTGTATTTCTGACAATCTCCTCTGGTCTAACTGGGAGGCATTGGCGGAAAGCAGGCTCTTGTATTGCTGCTTTGGTCAGGAATAGTATTTGTCTTGCTAGGTTGACACTCCCAGTACCGTACAGAGGGAGTCCTGCACTGTAGGAGGTGCTGTCTTTTGCATTAGACTGTAAACCAAGGGTGTCGCGGAGGGAACGATCCCTTCGGAATGCTGACAGGGGAAGGGAGGGGAAGATGCGTTTGGTAGTGGCATCAAGCTGGAGGTGGCGGAAATGGTGGAGGATGATCCTTTGGGGTGGAAAGTGAGGACAAGGGGAACCCTGTCGCGGTTCTGGGAGGGAGGGGAAGGGGTGAGGGTAGAGGTGCGGGAAATGGGCTGGGCACAGTTGAGGGCCCTGTCAACCACAGTGGGGGGGGAATCCTCGGTTGAGGAAAAAGGGACATGGAAGGTAGCATCATCAGAGCAGATGTGTCGGAGACGGAGAAACTGGAAGAATAGAATGGAGTCCTTACAGGAGGCAGGGTGTGAAGCAGTGTAGTCGAGGTAGCTGTGAGAGTCGGTGGGCTTATAATGAATATTAGTAGACAGCCTATCCCCAGAGATGGAAACAGAGAAGTCAAGGAAGGGAACAGAAGTGTTGGAGATGGACCATGCAAAGGTGAGAGAACGGTGGAAATTAGAAGCAAAGTTGATAAAGTTTTCCAGTTCGGGGCAGGAGCAGGAAACGGCACCAATGCAGTCATCAATGTACCAGAAAAAGAGTTGGGGGAGGGGTCCTGAGTAGGGCTGGAACAAGGAATGTTCGACATATCCCACAAAAAGACAGGCATAACTAGGACCCATTGGGTACCCATAGCAACATACTTGAAGGAAGTGAGTGGAGTTGAAGGAGAAATTGTTCAATGTGAGAACAAGTTCAGCCAGGCAGAGGAGGGTGGTGGTGGGTGGGGACTGGTTGGGCCTCTATTCCAGGAAGAAGCGGAGAGCCTTCAAACCGTCCTGGTGGGGGATGGAGGTGTAGAGAGATTGGATGTCAATAGTGAAGAGGAGGCGGTTGGGGCCAGGAAACTGGAAATTGTCAAAATGACGTAGGGCATCAGAAGAGTCACGGATGTAGGTGGGAAGAGACTGGACCAGCGGAGAAAAGATAGGGTCAAGATAGGAAGAAACAAGTTCAGTGGGGCAGGAGCAGGCTGACAGCAATGGGTCTGCCGGGACAGTCCTGTTTGTGGATTTTGGGAAGGAGGTAGAAGCGGGCAGTCCGGGGTTGCGGGACTATGAGGTTGGAAGCTGTAGAGGGAATTTCTCCGGAGGAGATGAGGTCAGTGACAGTCCTGTGGACAGTAGCTTGATGTTCGGTGGTGGGGTCATTTAGTTTATTTAGTTTAGTTTAGAGATACAGTACTGAAACAGGCCCTTCGGCCCACCGAGTCTGTGCCGACCATCAACCACCCATATATACTAATCCTACACTAATCCCATATTCCTACCACATCCCCACCTGTCCCTATATTTCCCTACCACCTACTTATACTAGGGGCAATTTATAATGGCCAATTTACCTACCAACCTGCAAGTCTTTTGGCTTGGTCCATAGGGAGGTAGAAGTGTCTGAGGGTTGGCGCTGAGCCTCTGCAAGGTAGAGGTCGGTACGCCAGACAACAACAGCACCACCCTTGTCGGCAGGTTTGATGGTTAGACCTGAGGGAACGGAGTGCGGCAAGTTCAGAGGAAGACAGGTTAGAGTGAGTGAGGGGGGCGGAGAAGTTGAGATGACCAATGTCTCGCCGACAGTTTTCAATGAAAAGATCAAGAGCGGGTAAGAGGCCAGGAGGAGGGGTCCAGGTAGAGGGAGAATGCTGGAGGCAGATGAATGGGTCTACTGGTCGGGGGGAGGACTCCTGATCAAAGAAGAGAGCCCGGAGGTGGAGGTGACGGAAGAAGAGCTCAACGTCATGCCAAGCGCGAAATTCATTGAGGTGGGGGCGTAAGGGGATAAAACTGAGACCTTTGCTGAGTACAGAACGTTCAGCATCAGAGAGGGAAAGGTCAGAGTGTATAGTGAATACACGGCAAGGGGTCAGATCAGAAGGGGTGGGGGTCAGAGGGAAGTGAAGCGGAAGAAGGATCTGGAGGAGCATTCGTCCCCATCAGCTGCTGGAGCTTGCGTTCCTTGACACCTGAAAGGAAGAAAAAAAGTTTTTTGTTAATGCATCGGATGAGACGAAGGATGAAATGAAACTGCGGAGTAGAATAGCTTTGAGATAAGGTGAGGCGGTGCTTCTGGAGAGAGAGGTTCAGTGTGTACATGTAGCGGTGCATGGCACTGAGTGTGGATCTCAGGATGAGGCAAGGATAGCAGTCCGAGGAATGTTGTATTTCTCGGAGATACCTGTAATCCTTTGTGGATTCAAAACATGAAGGATAAAACTTCAGTTGGAATCCACGTGGAATAAGTTGGAGCCGGAGACAGTCACTGAGGAAGGAGATGTGGCTGTGAAAACGGGTCTTGGTAGACACTTTATCAAACACCAGGAGGGAAATAGAAAGCAATGAAGGTAAACAAGTTAAAAGGGACAAATGAAAATCCCGTCGGAGAGAAGAGCAGAACTTCTTCAAGGTAGGCATTCCTGGAAGAGAAGTGGCCGTGAATTAAACACTAAAATAAAAGCAAAATACTGTGGATACTGGAAATCTGAAATCAAAACAAGAAATGTTTTCCCCTGTCAGCATTCCGAAGGGATCGTTCCCTCCGCAACACCCTGGTCCACTCCTCCATTACCCCCACCACCTCGCCCTCTTCCCACGGCACCTGCCCCTGCAGTCGCAGGAGGTGTAATACCTGCCCATTTACCTCCTCTCTCCTCACTATCCCAGGACCCAAACACTCCTTTCAGGTGAAGCAGTGATTTACTTGTACTTCTTTCAATGTAGGATATTGTATTCGCTGCTCACAATGTGGTCTCCTCTACACTGGGGAGACCAAACGCAGACTGGGTGAATGCTTTGCGGAACATCTCCGCTCAGTCCGCAAGCAGGACCCTGAGCTTCCGGTTGTTTGCCATTTCAACACTCCCCCCTGCTCTCATGCTCACATCTCTGTCCTGGGATTGCTGCAGTGTTCCAGTGAACATCAATGCAAGCTCAAGGAACATCATCTCATTTACCGATTAGGCACACTACAGCCTGCCGGATTGAACACTGAGTTCAATAATTTCAGAGCATGACGGGCCCCCCATTTTACTTTTATCTTTAGTTATTTTTTTATTTTTTATTTTTTTTGTGTTTATTTTATTTTATTTCATCTTAGTTTGTTCAGTTTGCTTACCCACTTTTTTTCATGTTTGTACTTGCAGCTGTTCAATTTACAGTCCATTAACACCCTATCTGTACTAATGCTTTGTCTTTCGACACGCCATTAACATATTGTTTGCTTTATCCATGACCTTCTAGTCAGCTATTCTGTGACCTTGTCCTATCTACACCTCCTTTGTTATCTCTTGCCCTCCACCCGCTGTACTTGCTTATAACTTATCACATTTCTAATATTTGTCAGGTCTGAAGAAGGGTCACTGACCTGAAACATTAACTCTGCTTCTCTCTCCACAGATGCTGCCAGACCTGCTGAGTATTTCCAGCATTTCTTGTTTTTATTTCAGATTTCCAGATTCAGCAGTATTTTGCTTTTATTTTCGGAAGATATTGATGGTCTGGACAGATGGGCAGAAAAGTGGCAAATGGGATTCAACTTGGAGAAGTGTGAGGTGATGCATTTGGGGAGGTCAAACAAGGCAAAGGAATACATGATTAATGGGAAAATACTGAGAAGTGTAGAGGAAGTGAGGGACCTTGGAGTGAATGTCCACAGTTCCCTGAAGGTAGCAGGACAGGTCGATAAGGTGGTTGAGAAGGCATATGGAATCCTTTCCTCTATTAGCTGAGGTATAGAATATGAGAGCAGGGAGGTTGTACTGGAGCTGTCTAACTCATTGGTTAGGCCACAACTTGAGTACTGTGTACAGTTCTGGTCACCTCATTACAGAAAGCATGTAATTGTACTAGAGAGGGTTCAGAGGAGATTTACGAGGATGTTGCCAGGACCGGAAAAATGCAGCAAAGAGGAAAGATTGGACAGGCTGGGGTTGTTCTCCTTGGAACAGTGAAGGCTGAGGGGAGATCTGATTGAAATGCATAAAATTTTGAGTGGCCTGGATAGAGTGGAGGTGAAGGGTCTATTCACTTTAGCAGAGAGGTCAGTGATGAGGGGGCATAGATTTAAAGTGATTGGTAGAAAAATTTAGAGGGGAAATGAGAAAAACCTTTTTCACCCAGAGGGTGGTGGGGATCTGGAACTCACTGCCTGAAAGGGTAGTTGAGGCAGAAACCCTCAGCTCATTCAAAAGGAGTCTGGATATGCACCTCAAGTGCTGTAATCTGCAGGGCTACGGACCAAATGTGGGCAGGTGGGATTAAAATAGGTGGATTGTTTTTCGGCCAGAACAGACACGATAGGCCAAGTGGCCTCTCTCTGTGCCTTAAACTTTCTATGATTCTAGAAAATTATTTCGGTGATTTCCTGTTTGCTTATTCTTTGTGAACTGGAGCTTTGCTGCTGCTGAATAAAGTTGTGTAATGAGGGAATAGACATTCAGAATGTTGTATCTGAACTGAAAACAGTGGTGTTCAAGCTGTGTTGCATGGGCTGCAGGTAACCTTCAAGAATTGACAATACAGCCGACACAGGCCCAATGGTGCTTAATGGGCTGGATTTTCTGCTCCGTTAGAAGGTGTTTTTTTTGGCGGGGGAGTTGGAGAATCGGTGCAGAGTCATCCACCATGAAACCCACCGCTGTAATGCAGTTTCCGATTTTCTCGGATGCAACAAAGTTCCATGGTGTCACCTCTGCCATGACGCAATTTAAATCTGTTTCATACAGTTTTGCATGAATTTGTATCTCATTCGCCACAATCCTACCAGCCATTCACAATCTTACACATGACATGCGGCACTCACATGCCTTCACTTTCTCGTCTTTGAAAAGCTGGTGCCACCGAGGCGAGAGTCCTCGGTGCCTGAAAAGGTTAGGTAAGTTATCTGTTGTTTATCTTATGGAATTTTTTTTTCACATTGGACATTGCCACTGAGCTCAATCTGCAGGTGTGAGGGAAGGAGGGACCTTTGCAAGTGGATACTGTTTGCGGGGGGGCAGTGGAAGTCTGCAATCCAACATCAGGAGACGCCATTAACGGCATTGCCAATGCTGCCCCCGCCATGTGATGGGGGAGGACGGCCACCATCATTGTGCTAAATGGCACGGCGGCACGGCCACTAACCTCACAGAGGGGACCGCCGCCATTTTGTACATCTGCTGCTGCTCCCGGCAGTGTGAAAATAAAATCCAGCCCAATGTTTCTTACCTGCTAGTTTGACTTGTCTGAATTTCTTATGGTTAGTTTGCAAACGTCTGTCCTTAGCACAATTGCCTCTTTGCTGGTTGAATTGTCAATCTGAATGCCAAAATTTATTAGTATCAAAAGCTTAAGATATTTGTGAATTGGTGGGATTTTTATAAATATTGGATGGGTTCTAGAACAAAGGGTGGATCCGCTCTTCCAGATTATCGCCCATACAGTAAAGATGTAAATTTATCCCATAGTGTCTGTTTGAATCTCATTCAGGCAGGTATGGGGTCTGAAAGCTTAGGACAAGCATTTCCCTATAAGGAAGGAGGAGGGACTGGAGAAGGACCTATCCCACAGATTACTTTGATATTTCTGATGGCCAATAACAGAGTAACTTTATAGGAACAGGAGTAGGCCATTCAGTCCATCGAGCCTGCTCCACCATTCAGTTAGATCATGGCTGTTCATCTACCTCAATGCCACTTTCCTGTGCTATCCTCATATCCCTTGATGTTATTAGTATCCAGATATCCATCGATTTCTGTTTTGAACATGCTCAATGATTGAGCTTCCACAGCCCGCTAGGGTAGAATAGGAGGCTTAGCAGCAGATTTGCGGCCTGTGGTTGTGGTCAAAGAGGAAATGTGTGAAGACTGTAAGGTAAAAAATAAATCACTTCAAATAAATAACATTGAATATCCCATTGCAGCTAATAACAACATTCATTACCAATGTTTGTTTCCCCAGAGATGCACGTGCCCACCATTGAGAAATCACAGAGCAGTCCTGCCAGCTCAAAATCGTCTTCAGAAGGACATTTACGTTCTCATGGACCATCACGAAGTCAAAGCAAAAGCAGCGTCACTCAGACCCACCTAGAAGATGCTGGGGCCGCCATTGCTGCAGCAGAAGCAGCCGTGCAGCAGCTCCGACTCCAGCCAAGTAAACGACGCAAATAACTTCCTCAGCATGGCAGCTTAACGTTCATCTGTTGCCTTTTGTCTTAGCTCCCTTAACTTTCTGAGCCTCAGTTACTCTGGTTTTCTTCAGTTCTCTTTTACTGTCTGCACCATCTGCTCACTGTATGTAGTCGTACCTCTTTGTGTAGTCGTATTTATATATCACTAATCACTTTCCTAACTGTGACTTTAATTTGGAATAAGGCAGTGAAACTGGCAGTTCCTGTACTGTTAGTCCCTTCACCAACACAATCTGTTCTGTATATTCGGGTTTGAACAAAATATCTTATGGGCAACATAAATCTATAAATCAGTATGCATTGCTTTTGTTAATCACAAAGATCACATTTATTTGTCATTCTGTTGGTTAATGTATCCCTTGGCCACTTTGTTTTAATACTTTGATTTTCTTCCTGACCTTGAGTGTTTTTAGTCGCATGCTAAGCAGTTGACCTGATACCAAACCACTTGAAGTGACATTCTGAGCAGATCCTAAGAGGCGTCCAAGAACTGCCTATGATTCTGACACTGATCTTGCTCTCTCTCTCTCTCCCCCTCATCTCCTTCTGCCACAAGCCAGAAGATCCTGTGCTGGTAATCATTGGTGTGTACCACATCCTATAATTTAGGGAACACCATGTTGATAACAGTTAAAAAGCACTTTAAAATCTGTTTCTTTCATTGAGATCAAATTCAAACACTGTATGCAGAGCTTTCAGCATTTACTGTCTGAGGTGGAAAGGTGAATGGGCTGACAGTACCTTAAAGATAGATCTTAATAAAAGCAACAGACAACCTTACACATTTCTTGCAACCGTGAGATTTTGGCTTCATTGGCTTGTTCACTGCAATTGGATAGAACAGAACAAAACTGCTTGACACAGTTGGGGTGATGTAGTCGGTGTATTCACAAACTGCCTTTAATTGTACAATGGAATACATTGTATTTTTTCTTAGAAAAAAACTGGAAGAGAAAAGCTACCATATTTGAAATTTTTTTAATGCAAGTCTGTCTTTTTTCACTTGAAAACAGATGTCAGCTGCTTTTTGGGCTATATATGATCAGCACCTAGTTTCTAAAATTAATGTTGGATGTTATCCTTTTTTTTATTCTTTCATGGGACGTGAGTGTCACTGGCTAGGCCAGTATTTGGTTCCCATCCCTAATTGCTGTTGAGAAGGTGGTGGTGAGCTGCCTTCTTGAACTGCTGCAGTCCTTGGGGTGTAGGTACATCCACAGTGCTGTCAGGGAGGGAGTTCCAGGTTTTTGGCAACAGTAAAGGAATGGCAATATAGTTCCAAGTCAGGATGGTGTGTGGCTTGGACGGGAACTTGAAGTTGGTCGTCTTCCCGTGCTTCTGCTGCCTTTGTCCTTCGAGGTGGTAGAGGTCGTGGGTTTGGAAGGTGCTGTCCAAGGAGGCTTGGTGAGTTGCTGCAGTGCATCTTGTAAATGATACACACTGCTGCCACTGTGCGTCAGTGGTGGAGGGAGTGAATGTTGCAGGTGATGGATGGGGCGCCAATCAAGCGGGCTGCTTTGTCCTGGATGATGTCGAGCTTCTTGAGTGTTGTTGGAGCTGCGCTCATCCAAGCAAGTGGAGTGTATTCCATCACACTCCTGACTTATTCCTTGTAGATGGTGGGCAGGCTTTTGGGAGTCAGGAGGTGAGTTAATGACCATAGAATTCCCAGTCTCTGACCTGCTCTTGTAGCCACAGTATTTATATGGCTGGTACAGTTACGTTTCTGGTCAATGGTAACCCCCTAGGATGTTGATGGTGGGGGAGTCAGCATTGGTGATGTCGTTGAATTTCAAGCAGAGATGGTTAGATTCGCGCTTGTTTGAGAGGTCATTGCCTGGCACTTGTATGGTGTGAATGTTACCTGCTACTTATCATCCCATACCAGAATGTTGTCCAGGTCTTGTTGCATGTGGACATGGGCTGCTTCAGTATTTGAGGAGTCACGAATGGTGCTGAACATTGTGCAATCGTCAGCGCACCCCCACTTTTGACCTTATGATTGAAGGAAGGTCATTGATGAAGCAGCTGAAGATGTTTGGGCCTAGGACATTACCCTGAGGAACTTCTGCAGTGATGTCCTGGGACTGAGATGATCGACCTCCAAAAACCACAACAAAGTTGTTCTATGACAAATAGCAATGAATTAGAGCATAAGCCAGAGCTTCTGCTGTATTAGCTCCAGTACCATACTTGTATTGCCAGAAGAAACAAGAAACTACTAGTAATTGACAAGAGTGGTAATGACTACATTACTGAAATGCTCAATAGTGTGCATTATCATTAAATATAGGATTAGCACACCTCTCTGCAGTGCCCTGTGACCAATACAACACAAAATGTATTGTGAATCATTAAAAAATATTGTGGACAACAGAAACTTGTATTTATATAGCAACATTAATGTAATAAAATGTCCCAGGGGCATTATAAAACAAGATATGACACCAAGCCACCAGAAGGCAATATTAGGTCAGATGAACAAAAGCTTGGTCTAAGAGGTAGGTTTTAAAGAAACAAAGAGAGGTAGAGAGGTTTAGGGACAGAATTCCAGATCTTAGGGCCTGGGCAGCTGAAGGCACGGCCACCAATGGTGGAGCAGTTAAAATCAGAGATGCTCAAGTGACCAGAATTGGAGGCATGCAGATATCTTAGAGGGTTGTGAGGTTGGAGGAGATTACAGAGATAGAGAGGGAAAAGGCCATGGAGGAATTTTAAAGCAAGGATGAGAATTTTAAAATCAAGATGTTGCTTATCTGGAAGCCAATGTAGGTCAGCGAGCACAGGGGTGATGAGTGAATGAGACCTGGGGGGAATTTTATCCTGGCAGCAGGGGTCTCAACGTCAGGAGAAACCAACGCAGAGATCCTCCCGTTGCCTCTTTTCTGGAAGGCCCACTGAATTAGTGCCAAACAGGCACTTAAGTGGACAGCGGCAGGCCTCCTTAGGATGTAGGACCCCGTTACTGGAAGTCCCGCACTTGGAGAGTTGTCAGCCAATCAGAGGCTGGCAGCTGCAGTGCCACTGTAAAGGCAATGGCTGCTGCTGGAGGCCGAGGAACGTCGCTGGAGCCAGGCCTCAGGTAGGTGAGGTCAGGGGGGGTCTCGCGGCAGTGGTGGGGAGGGGGGTTGGCAGCAAGGGCAGAGGGGTGGCCCTCAGCAAGCAACCCCCTTTCCGATACAGGGTCCCTCATTCAGGCACTTAGTATCTTTGAACGAGGGATCACGCCTCCCAACCCCCACCTTCGGAGCCGGGAAGCAGCCACACAGTTTTTCGTGAGGTCCTTCCCATGCAGCGACAGGGCCGCCTACCGCATGGCCAATTGCAGTGGGAAGAGGCCCTTAATTGGGAGTTAATTATCCAGTCAAAGGCCTCAATTGGCAGTGGAGTGGGAAGGCCATTCACAGGTCTTCCCGCCCCAGATGGAATTTTGGCAGAGGTGGGATGGTGGTGGGAATCAACCCGATTTTATGCTGTCCCCACCTCCAAACCTGCCAACAGGAGAGCATAAAACTTCTCCCATGGTGTGAATCAGGATGTCGGCAGCGGAGTTTTGGATTATCTCAAATTTACGGAGGGTAGAATGTGGGAGACCATCCAGGAGTGCATTAAAATAGTCAAGTCTAGAGGTAACAAAGGCATGATTGAGGGTTTCAGCAGCAGATGGACTGAGGCGGGACGGAGCTGAACGCTGTTATGGAGGTGGAAATAAGCAGTCTTAGTAATGGAATGTACCCCTATACTCTTAATCACATTGCCCAGCAGAAGCCAAAGCTTAACATATCACCGCAGCATAATTTATCATTATATCTCTGAGAGAATTTGTTCATCCAAAGTCTGGTTTATGATGGTTCACTTTTGCAATAAGGGCATGTTTGTGCACAAACCAAGAAACTGCAGCTGTATTTTAATACAAAGAGCAGGCCTGTTGGACTGTTTTCTGTTATAGTCAATTGCAGTATGAAATTCATGTGATAAGAATATGGATCCCTCTATTCAAATATTATTTATCCTAAATAATAGTTTTACATTATTAAATTATCTGTTTTTATTTATGGTATTGCACGCAGGTTAGTGTTGGATAATTAATCCATTACATGTACAGATAATCATCATTAGTAAGAACTCCATAGGACTAAAAAAAGAGATTACTATCTCAGAATCAGATCATCATCCTGTTCCATAACACACTTAATTACAGGACCTGCAGACTGAGTTCATATATATGTCGGGTCTCATTCCACCAGAGTTCTTATTAATGCGTTTTGACTGTATTATTGTTTACAACTCTGAATTCTGTCTGTGGGACACTTGTGGTCAACATTCTAGATCACAGTAATGTTTGGCCAAATTAAGTGGAATCAGGTCTTAGCAAAGGAACTGGCCAGTTTTGACTCCTTAATACTCTGCATGATGTGTCTCTTTTTGGTGTTTACACAACTTATTTAAATGGAACACTTCTGTTTGCATGAAAAAACACTTAAGCTGGTTCCATCTGAGGATACATACTCTGGGTTTCCATTTCACCCACACTGCCACAGCACATAAAAGCGGTCAGGTTCAGAATCATTCCAGGAAGCACAGACACAGCATTGCAGGCGTCCCTATTCAAAGAACTCAGTCTGACAATCTGCCTTCACCAGCCAATGAGAACAAAGACCAAAGCCAGCTTGCCATAAGAAAGGTGATGTCAGAAGGATCGCCCAAGTCTGAAGGAGGTAAGGAGATCAACATTATTCAAGATTTTCATAATTCTCTATGCAAGTGGGCAGGTGGGAATGATTTGCCAACATTTTTAAATACTTATTGAATCATTGTTTTAAAGCATTCATCTTACCTCAGCAATCCTCTCTAAATTAATAATGGAATTGCAGATAGTGTGTTTGTGCACTGTTTGTCAACACATTTCAGCTCAGTTTCTCCCACCATGTAATCCTCCAGGCTCCTGTATTCTAGCAGCGAGGATTCAATTGCTAAGCAGATATTTTCTTGACCTTTGCCATTATATCATCAACTACAGTTAAATTCTAAAGTGCAATCTAATATGCAACCTCCTGCAAATCTATTTTGCCCACGAGCTTTTTTACATTGGTTGAGTATCTGTCACACCTCATGGTATACCTAGTAATCTGACTGAGATTGGCAGTACACTATCTGGCAGTAATGTTAACTGGGGTTGAGATTTTCCCACAGGCTGACCAGTCTATTGCTCTGTTCTTAAGATCTCTTTACTGGGCCAATAGTTTTGTGAATTCTCTTACTCCCCATTTCCTTTGTGTTACTTTCTAAACAAAGCTTCTTTAATCACTACACTGCCAGTTCGTTTGGACAATTTCACTTTCATCACATTCACTTCATTAAAGTGTTTTGATTTTTTTATTAACATGTGCAAGAAGAATCTGTATCTATTTATAACTCACCATATTTGCAAGTTGAAAGAAATCACTGAGTAAAATGTATCTGTGGAGCTTGGCATGTCAGTGTGAAGTAGTAGTATTGTACAGAAGTTAATAGATTTCATAAAGTGTTGTCTGTTTTGAAGAAAAAACTGTAGCTTAAAATTAATGGGGGGTTATTTTGGTGTGGAGTGCAGATCAAGCAGACAGGAGGCTCAATCAATTTTGTTGGTTAATTGTGCTATTTATAAGTTGCTCAACATTTGGGAGGGCAAAATATCTGGTGGACAGTCATTAATTATGGGCCTGCAACAGTACCTTAAAGAGGAAGGTAAGGCTAGAAAGCTCAGGAAGCAATGGAGCAGCTTATTTCGGGATTGGACTAATTTAAAGAACACCCCCAGCAACAATGCTGTGAAGATTAGTGGTAGGCCAAAAGATTGGGAACATTTTAGAAACCAGCAGAGAATGACTAAAAAGGGGGGGGAGTATGAGAGTAAACTAGCAAGCAATATAAAAACAGTCAAAGCTTCTAGAAATATATAAAAAGGAAGAGAGTAGCTAAAGTAAGTGTTTGTCCCTTAGAAAATGAGACTGGGGAATTAATAATAGGAAGCAAGGAAATGACAGAGACTTTGAACAAGTATTTTGTATCTGTCTTCACAGAAGACACAAAAAGCATCCCAAGAATAGTAGAAAATCAAGAGGCGAAAGGGAGGGAGGAACTTAAAACTATAGGACTAAAGGTTGACAAGTCCCCACGACCTGATGGTCTGCATCCTAGGATCTTAAAAGAAGTGGCTGCAGAGATGGCGGATGCATTGGTTGTAATCTTCCAAAATTCCCAAGATGCTAGAAAGCCCCAGCGGATTGGAAAATCGCAAATGTTAACAGCTCTATTCAAGAAAGGAAGGAAACAGAAAGCAGGAAACTATAGGCCAGTTAGTCTATCTATCATTGGGAAAATGCTATAATCCATTGTTAAGGAAGTAGTAACAGGACATTTAGAAAATCATAATGCAATCGAGCAGATTCAACATGGTTTTATGAAAGAGAAATCATGTTTGACAAATTTTTTAGAGTTCTTTGAGGATGTAACAAGCAGAGTAGATAAAGAGGAATCAGTAGCGGCAGAGGGGCGGCACAGTGGCGCAGTGGTTAGCACCGCAGCCTCATAGCTCCAGGGACCCGGGTTCGATTCTGGGTACTGCCTGTGTGGAGTTTGCAAGTTCTCCCTGTGTCTGCGTGGGTTTTCTCCGGGTGCTCCGGTTTCCTCCCACAAGCCAAAAGACTTGCAGGTTGACAGGTAAATTGGCCATTATAAATTGTCATCAGTATAGGTAGGTGGTAGGGGAATATAGGGACAGGTGGGGATGTTTGTTGGGAATATGGGATTAGTGTAGGATTAGTATAAATGGGTGTTCGGCACAGACTCGGTGGGCCGAAGGGCCTGTTTCAGTGCTGTATCTCTAATCTAATCTAATCTAAAAAAAGATGTAGTGTATTTGGATTTCCAAAAGGCATTCGATAAGATGCCGCATAAAAGATTATGACACAAGATTTCAGCCATAGGCTGCCCTGTTTCATATCTCACCCCTATTATCTCCCCTGAGAGTGGAAGGGAGCATGAGCTATATGTGACACCCTAGTAGGGGATGAGGGGCATGGTGTCAGGACCTGGAGGTTATCTGGGCGTTGAGGTTCCAACACCAAATTGAAAGTCAAGTCCCATGTCTCTATAATGGCGATTAGATCTAAATCATTTATCTATATTTGTGCCATTGGTTCATCTATCTTATTGCGAATACTTTGTGCATTCAGATAAAAAGCCTTAAATTTTTTTATTCATTCATGGGATGTAGGCATCGCTGGGGTAAGTTCAGCATTTGTTGCCCAGCCCTAATTGTCCTTGATAACTGAATGGCTTGCTCGGCCATTTCAGAGAGCAGTTAAGAGTTAACCACATTGCTGTGGGTCTGGGATCACATGTAGGCCAGACCAGGTAAGGATGGCAGATTTTCTTCCCTAAAGGACATTAGTGAACCAGATGGATTTTTACAACAGTCGATGATAGTGTCATGTCACCATTACTGAGACTAACTTTTAATTCCAGATTTGTATTAATTTATTAATTAATTGGATTTAAATTCCATCAGCTGCCATGGTGGTAATTGAACCCATATCCCCATGACATTAGCCTATGCCTCTAGATTGCTAGTTCAGTGTCATTACCACTGCACCACTGCCTCCACCATTTGCATGGACCTGATTGGCTAATGAATTATTACTGTTAAACACTGTCATATGATCATATGAACATGCAAATTAGGAGCAGGAGTAGGCCACTCGGCCCCTCGAGCATGCTCTGCCTTTCAACAGGCCCTTCCTGTCCCACTTTGCTTGTCTTTACCCAGATCAGTACACTATTGTACAGTCTTGACTTTTCTCTTTAGATTTCTAAATCTCCTTTCACCTGAACCCTCCCGTACCTCTTTTAGTTTAAAGCTCTATCCACAGCCTTAGTTATACAATTCACCAAGACACTGGCCCCAGCTCAGTTTAAGTGGAGTCCATCCCAAAGGAACAGCTCCCTCTTTCTCCAGTACTGGTGTCAGTGTCCCATGAATCAAAACCCCTTCTTTCCACACCACTCTTTGAACCATACGTTTAATTCTCTAATCTGCTTGACCCTATGCCAATTGGTGTGTGGCTCAGAGATTATTACCTTTGAGATTCTGCGTTTTAATTTGGACCCTATCTCCTCTAACTCTCTCAGCAGAACATCATTCCCAGCTCTATCAATGTTGTTGATTTCTACATGGACCATGACAACTGGATCCTCCCCCTCCCACTCCAAGTTCATCTCCAGCCATGAGGAAATGTGCTTAACCCTAGCAGGCAACACAGCCATCGGAACTCCTGGTTGCAGCTGCAGAGAACAGTATCTATGCCCCTGACTATACTGTCCTCTATCACAGTTACATTCCTTTTCACTCCCCCGCATGAGTAGCATCTTGCACCATGGTGCTATGTTCAATTTGCTCATCCACCCTGCAGTCCTTATTTTCATCCACACAGGTAGCAAGTACCTCATTAGTGTTGGTCAAAGTCAAGGGCTGTGTCTCCTCCATCACAATATACTACATCCCCATACCTACCTTGTTATTCCCTTGTTCAAGAAAGGGAATAGGGATAACCCTGGGAATTACAGACCAGTCAGTCTTACGTCGGTGGTGGGCAAATTATTGGAGAGGATTCTGAGAGACAGGATTTATGATTATTTGGAAAAGCATAGTTTGATTAGAGATAGTCAGCATGACTTTGTGAGGGGCAGGTCATGCCTCACAAGCCTTATTGAATTCTTTGAGGATGTGACAAAACACATTGATGAAGGAAGAGCAGTGGAAGTGGTGTATATGGATTTTAGCAAGGCGTTTGATAAGGTTCCCCATGGTAGGCTCATTCAGAAAGTAAGGAGGCATGGGATACAGGGTAATTTGGCTGTCTGGATACAGAATTGGCTGGCCCATAGAAGACAGAGGGTGGTAGTAGATGGAAAGTATTCAGCCTGGAGCTCGGTGACCAGTGGTGTTCCGCAGGGATCTGTTCTGGGACCTCTGCTCTTTGTGATTTTCATAAATGACTTGGAAGAGGAAGTGAAAGGCTGGGTTAGTAAGTTTGCCGATGACACAAAGGTTGCTGGAGTTGTGGATAGTGTGGAGGGCTGTTGTAGGTTGCAACGGGACATTGACAGGATGCAGAGCTGGGCTGAGAAGTGACAGATGGAGTTCAACCTGGAAAAGTGTGAAGTGATTCATTTTAGAAGGTCGAATTTGAATGCAGAATATAGGCTTAAAGACAGGATTCTTGGCAGTGTAGAGGAACAGAGGGATCTTGGGGTCCACGTCCATAGATCGCTCAAAGTTGCCACCCAAGTTGATAGGGTTGTTAAGAAGGCGTATGGGGTGTTGGCTTTCATTAACAGGGGGATTGAGTTTTTTTTTACAACATTAGAACATTACAGCGCAGTACAGGCCCTTCGGCCCTCGATGTTGCGCCGACCATCTGACCTACACTATTCCATTTTCATCCATATGTCTATCCAATGACCACTTAAATGCCCTTAAAGTTGGCGAGTCTACTACTGTTGCAGGCAGGGTGTTCCACGCCCCTACTACTCTCTGCGTAAAGAAACTACCTCTGACATCTGTCCTATATCTTTCACCCCTCAACTTAAAGCTATGTCCCCTCGTGTTTGCCATCATCATCCGAGGAAAAAGACTCTCACTATCCACCCTATCTAACCCTCTGATTATCTTGTATGTCTCTATTAAGTCACCTCTCCTCCTCCTTCTCTCTAACGAAAACAACCCCAAGTCCCTCAGCCTTTCCTCGTAAGACCTTCCTTCCATACCAGGCAACATCCTAGTAAATCTCCTCTGCACCCTTTCCAAAGCTTCCACATCCTTCCTATAATGCGGTGACCAGAACTGCACGCAATACTCAAGGTGCGGCCTCACCAGAGTTTTGTACAGCTGCATCATGACCTCGTGGCTCCGAAACTCGATCCCCCTACTAATAAAAGCTAGCACACCATATGCCTTCTTAACAGCCCTATTAACCTGGGTAGCAACTTTCAGGGATTTATGTACCTGGACACCAAGATCTCTCTGCTCATCTACACTACCAAGAATCTTCCCATTAGCCCAGTACTCTGCATTGCTGTTACTCCTTCCAAAGTGAATCACCTCACACTTCTCCGCATTAAACTCCATTTGCCTTCTCACAGCCCAGCTCTGCAGCCTATCTATGTCCCTCTGTACCCTACAACACCCTTCGACACTATCCACAACTCCACCGACCTTCGTGTCATCCGCAAATTTACTAACCCACCCTTCTACACCCTCATCCAGGTCATTTATAAAAATGACAAACAGCAGTGGCCCCAAAACAGAACCTTGCGGTACACCACTAGTAACTAAACTCCAGGATGAACATTTGCCATCAACCACCACCCTCTGTCTTCTTTCAGCTAGCCAATTTCTGATCCAAAGCTCTAAATCACCTTCAACCCCATACTTCCGTATTTTCTGCAATAGCCTACCGTGGGGAACCTTATCAAATGCCTTACTGAAATCCATATACACCACATCCACGGCTTTACCCTCATCCACCTGTTTGGTCACCTTCTCGTAAAACTCAATAAGGTTTGTGAGGCACGACCTACCTTTCACAAAACCGCGAGGTTATGCTGCAGCTCTATAAAGCCCTGGTTAGACCACACTTGGAATATTGTGTTCAGTTCTGGTCGCCTCATTATCGGAAGGATGTGGAAGCTTTAGAGAGGGTGCACAGGAGATTTACCAGGATGCTGCCTGGACTGGAGGGCATGTCTTATGAAGAAAGGTTGAGGGAGCTAGGGCTTTTCTCATTGGAGCGAAGAAGGATGAGAGGTGATTTGATAGAGGTGTACAAGATGATGAGAGGCATAGATAGAGTGGATAGCCAGAGACTTTTTCCCAGGGCGGAAAGGGCTATCACCAGGGGGCATAATTTTAAGGTGATTGGAGGAAGGTTTAGGGGAGATGTCAGAGGTAGGTTCTTTACACAGAGAGTGGTGGGTGCGTGGAATGCACTGCCAGCGGTGGTAGTAGAAGCAGATACATTAGGGACATTTAAGCGACTCTTGGATAGGTACATGGATGATAGTAGAATGAAGGGTATGTAGGTAGTTTGATCTTAGAGTAGGTTAAAGGGTCGGCACAACATCGTGGGCCGAAGGGCCTGTTCTGTGCTGTACTGTTCTATGTTCTATGTTCTACCTGACTCACAGTCACACCCTCCTGTCCCTCACCATTGACATAACCTAAGGTGTGTGCCTGCCTCCTGCAACAAAGTGCCCAGGTAACTGTCCTCACTGATGCTCTGCAATGTCTACAGCTCAGACTCCAGATCAACAACTCTGAGCAGAAGTTGCTCAAGCTGCAGACACCACGGATATGGTTGTCTGGGACTGCATTGCTTTCCACAAACTCCCACATGCTGCAGTCGCGGCACACCATTCTTGCCCTGTCTGTCTAACTTTATTTATTTATTTGATTACTAAATTAGTAACTAGTTAGCTAAAGTAGTAGCAAGTTACAGTCTCCTAGTTTGCAGTCAAAAGAAGTACACTTACCAGCTACTGGAGATAAAACAAAAATAGAAAGCAGCACCTCCTTCCCACTTGCACCAATTCCTGGCCAAGCACTCTGTTCCCAGATCACTCTGTGCTTCCCACTCTTTGGCCTACATGTACTCCAGACCCACAATAATGTGGTTGCCTCTTAACTGCCCTCTGAAGTGGCTTAGCAAGCCACTCAGTTGTATTAAACCAGTACAGAAAAGTCAAATAAGAATGAACCGGACAGCCCAGCGGGTGTTGACATCGGCAGCCGAAACGACAAAGGCACACCTTGTCCAGTCAATCCTTCAACGTCCTCCTCACCAACATCTGGGGACTCGTGCCAGAATTGGGAGAGCTGTCCCGCAGACTAATCAATCAATAGCCTGGCATAGTCACAGTTACCGAATCATACCTTACAGCCAATGTCCCAGACTCCTTCATCACCATCCCTGCATATGTCCTGTCCCAGTGTTAGGACCCATAAGAGGTGGTGGAACAGTGGTGTACAGTCGGGAGGGAGTGGCCCTTTGAATCCTCAACATTGCTTCCGACCTCCATGACGATGCATGGCATCGGATCAAATATGGACAAGGAAGCCTCCTTCTGATTACTGCCAACTGACCTCCCTCAGCTGATAAATCAATGCTTCTCCACTTGGAAGAAGCACTAAGGGTAGAAAGGACACAGAATGTGTCTGGGTTGGAGACCTCGATGCCCATCACCAAGAGTAGCTTGGCAGCACCACTAATGACCAAGCTGGCCAAGTCCTAAAGAGCATAGCTGCCAGACTGGACCTGTGGCAGGTGGTGAGAGAACCAACAAGAGGGAAAAACCTACCTGACCCACCCTCATCAATCTACCTATTGCAGACACATCTGTCCATGGCAGTATTGGTAGGCATGACCACCACACAGTCCTTGTAGAGATGAAAGATACTCACCATTCTGTTGCGTGGCACTACCACCGCGCTAAATGGGATAGACTCAGAACAGATCGAGCAGCTCAAAACTGGGAATCCATGAGGTGCTGTGGGCCATCAACTACAATCTTCAATCTCATGGCCCTTCATATCCCCCATCGACCATTACCATCAAGTCAGGGGACCAACCCTGGTTCAATGAAGAGTGTAGGAGAGCCTGCCAGAAGCAGCATTAGGCATACCTAAAAATGGTGAAGCTACAACACAGGACTGCATACATGCTAAACAGCAGAAGCAGCATGAGATAGACAGAGCTAAGTGATCCCACAACCGACGGTTGCAGCCGACCACATCCAGATGTGAATGATGGCGGACAATTAAACAACTAACTGAGGAGGAGATTCCACAAACATCCCCATCCTAAATGATGGGAAAGCCCAGCACATCAGTGCAAGAGACAAGGCAGAAGCAATTGCAACCATCTTCAGCCAGAAGTGCCGAGTGGATGATCCATCACGGCCTTCTCCTAAAGTCCCTACCGTCATAGATGCCAGTCTTCAGCCAATTCGATTTACTCAAGTGATATCAAGAAACAGCTGAATGCACTGGACACAGTAAAGGCTATGGGTCCTGACAACATCACGGCTGTAGGACTGAAGACTTGTGCTCCAGAACTAGCTGCGCCCCTAGCCAACCTGTTCCAGTACAGCTACAACACTGGCATCTACCCGGCAATGTAGAAAATTGCCCAGGTATGTCCTGTACACAGAACGCAGGACTATCAGCAAAGTGATGGAAGGTTCGTCGACAGTGCTATCAAGCGGCACTTACTCAGCAACAACCTACCAACAAATGCTCAGTTTGGGTTTCACCAGGGCTAATCAGCTCAAGATCTCATAGAGTTATATAGCACAGAAACAGGCCCTTCAACCCACTGTGTCCGTGCTAGCCATCAAGCCTATCTATTCTAATCCCATTTTCCAGCACTTGGCCCGTAGCCTTGTATGCTATGGTATTTCAAGTGCTCATCTAAATACTTCTTAAATGTTGTGAGGGTTCCTGCCTCTACGACCTCTTCAGGCAGTGTGTTCCTGATTCCAACCACCCTCTGGATGAAACTTTTTTTCCTCAAATCCCCTCTAAACCTCCTGCCCCTTACCTTAAATCTATGTCCCCTGGTTATTAACACCTCCGCTAAGGGAAAAAAATTTTTTCCTATCTATGCCCCTCATATTTTTGTAGACCTCAATTAGGTTCCACCCCCGCCCCCCCTCAGCCTTCTCTGCTCTAAGGAAAACAACCCTAGACTATCCAGTCTCTCTTCATAGCTGAAATGCTCCAGCCCAGGCAGCTTCCTGGTGAATCTCCTCTGCTCCCTCTCCAGTGCAATCACATCCTTCCTTTAGTGTGGTGCCCAGACTGTACACAGTACTCCAGCTGTGGTCTAACTAGCATTTTATACAGCTCCATCATAACCTCCCTGTTCTACATTCTATGCTTCAGCTAATAAAGGCAAGTATCCCATATGCCTTCCTAACCAACTTATCTACCTGTGCTGCTGCCTTCAGTGATCTATGGACAAGTACACCAAGGTCCCTCTGTACTTCTTATGGTCCTACCATCCATCGTATATTCCCTTGCCTTGTTAGTCCTCCCAAAATGCAACACTTCACACTTTTTAGGATTAAATTCTATTTGCCACTGCTCTGCCCGTCTTACCAGCCCATCCTGTAATCTAAGGCTTACCTCCTCACTATTTACGACACCACCAATTTTCATGTCATCGGCGAACTTACTGATCATACCTCCTATATTCACGTCTAAATCATTAATTTACACTAAAAACAGCATGTATCCCAGCACCTCATTACAGCTTTGGTCTAATCATGGATAAAAGAGCTGTACTCCAGAGGTGAGGTGAGAGCAATTGTCCTTGACATCATGGCAGCACTTGACTGAGTTGAGTATGGAATAAGATCATAAGAAATAGGAGCAGGAGTAGGCCATTCCACCCCTTGAGCCTGCTCCACCATTCAATAAGATCATGGCTGACTTAACTCCACTTTCCTGCCTGCCCCCCATAACCCTTGACTCCCTTGTAGATCAAAAATCTGTCTATAAGATCATAAGAAGTAGGAGCGGTAGCCAAACTCAAGTCAATGGGAATCAGAGGGAAAATTCTCCACTGGTTGGAATCATACCTAGCACAAAGGAAGACGGTTGTTGCAGGTCAGTCCCAGTCCCAGGTCCCAGTCAAGTCCCAGGACATCACTGCAGGAGTTCCTCAGGTAGTGTCCCAGGTCCAACCATCTTCAGCTGCTTCATCAATTACCTTCCCTCCAACATAAGGTCAGAAGTGGGGCTGTTCGCTGATCATTGCACAGGGTTCAGCACCATTTGCGACACCTCAGCTACTGAAGCAGTCCATGCCCGCATGCAGCAAGACGAAAAAAACATTGAGGCTTGGGCTGATAAGTAACATTTGCGCCACACAAGTGCCAGGCACTGACCATCTCCAACAAGAGAGAATCTAACCATCTCCCCTTGACATTCAATGGCATTACCATCGCTGAATCCCCCACTAATCAACATCCTGGGCGTTACCATTGACCAGAAACTGAACTGGATCAGCCGCATAAATACGATGGCAACAAGAGCAGGTCAGAGGCTGAGAATTCTATGGGGAGTAATTCACCTCCTTTTCTCCCTAATGCCTGTCCACCATCTACAAGGCACAAGTTAGAAGTGTGATGGAATACTCTCCATTTGCCTGGATGAGTGTGACTCCAACAACACTCAGGAAGCTCGACACCATCCAGGACAAAGCAGCCCACTTGATCGGCACCCCATTCATCACCTTAAACATTCAATACTCCAACACCAATGCACAATAGCAGCAGTGTGTACCATCTACAAGATATACTGCAGCAACTCACCAAGCCTTCTTTGATAGCACCTTCCAAACCCATGGCCTCTACGACCTAGGACCAAGGCAGCAGGTGCATGGGAACACCACCACCTGCAAATTCTCCTCCAAGCTGCACACCATCCTGACTTGGAACTATATCGCCGTTCCTTCACTGTCACTGGGTCAAAATCCTGGAACTCCCCCCTAATAGCACGTTGGGTGTACCTACACCACATGGATTGCGGCAGTTCAAGAAAATAGCTCACCACCACCTTCTCAAGGGCAATTAGGGTTGGGCAACAAATGTTGGCCTAGCCAGCAATGCTCACATCCCATGAAAGAATCAAAAAAGATAAGTTACGATCTGTTGTAATTAAATCTGTTGGTTCTATTCACTCCCTCTATGTGGCTGAAACCTAACAAAGCACAAGTTAAAATTCAAGCACGACACTAGTTGTTCGTTTCATACACATGGCCGATTTAACATGGCCATTTTCTTGGGCAGTTTAGGTGCATGCTTTACTCAGACCAAAACCTCTTAAATATATTCAAATCAGACTATCACTTTGATGGGACTGCAGTGCTGATGTAACTGCCTACTGAATAGAATGCTTGCCATGAACACCTGGCAGGCACACAGCAGAGACAAAGACTGTGTCAGGTCTGTGTAAAACTTAGATCTGTTGGCCCTGGTGGATCAAAATTGCTCTTCTAGGCCCAGATGTATGGACTGCTACACCCTGGGATCCCCTCGTCACACTGCAAACCCCAGCATGAGTAAATCTGAGACAAATTGGGAATCAAACCTGCGATTCTCTGGTCTGTATGGCTTAGCCACATAATCAGTATCAATGTAACCATCAGGGGAGCTTTCCACTGCCAGTTTCAAAGAGAAATACTCAATTCATAATCTTTGGGATGATTTGTTGTGAGCTGTTACTGCCTTGAAGACTGAGGCCTCAACAGTACGAAAATAAAACTCACTGGTGCTACACCTCAGTCAGCGTTGTATAGCTCAATCAGTAAGTTAGATGTACTGATGGAAAGCAATGTTTGAACAATATTCCCTGAGATTTTCTTGCATGCCTGGAATTTTAAATATGTGCAAGTCAAGAAAGGTCCCCAATGTCCTGATTGTATGTGTGGGCTTGTGTATTAGAGACTATATGATACTTGGAAGTGAAAGTGAAAGGAATTCAGGGTTTTGGGGAAACACCTGACCTGGGGGTTGTTGTAAGGTCAGATAGGCTTTGCAGCCACAATGAACAGCAGGAAGCAAGAACTCTACTCTATTAAAGCTTGTTAAATCTTTGTTAAAGTTAAATCTGTGATTTCAAGTGTGATTCTTCAGCCTGAGCTGTGACATTGGCAATGAGGATATCAAGGGAAGCAATACAGAGGTAAATTTGGAGATATTTAAGTTTCTAACATGGCATTTACTGAAGCTGATATGTCTGCAGTCCGGGGAATTGAGCCATTTGATCTGACAGGTGGTGCCAGTTCCGTCAGTGTAAAATAGAAAGCATGCCAGGAGGAGTTTGAAGTGTATGCTGACAGTTGCGGTTTGTTTTTCAATGGGGCGACAGAGGTACAGAGAGCACTGCGATGGGCCTTATTGCTGTTCAAGGCGGGTGCGTTGGTGAAGGAGACTTTCAAGACATTGCCTGACATGGGAGAAAAGGTGGATTATGAACGTGCAGTGAAAGCTTTGAAGGACCATTATATGGTGATGCCAAATGCCACATTCCAAAAGGCAAGTTTTCCATCAAATGAGACAGAAAGAGGGGGAGACAGTAGCTCAGTTTGTGACTCTTTTGAGGAAGGCATCGGATGGATGTAATTATGTTGTGACAGATCTGAATAACCAGACAATGGATCAGGTGGTCCAATATTGCAAGTCAGATACATTGGCTGCTGGAAGGAGGAGGTGACTGAACATCGGATGACATCGGAGAGATGTGACTAGTGGTGTTCCGCAGGGATCAGTGCTGGGACCTTTGCTCTTTGTAGTATATATAAATGATTTGGAGGAAAATGTAGCTGGTCTGATTAGTAAGTTTGCGGACGACACAAAGGTTGGTGGAGTTGCAGATAGTGATGAGGATTGTCAGAGGATACAGCAGGATATAGATCGGTTGGAGACTTGGGCAGAGAAATGGCAGATGGAGTTTAATCCCGGTAATGCATTTTGGAAGGTCTAATACAGGTGGGAAGTATACAGTAAATGGCAGAACCCTTAGGAGTATTGACAGGCAGAGAGATCTGGGCGTACAGGTCCACAGGTCACTGAAAGTGGCAACGCAGGTGGATAAGGTAGTCAAGAAGGCATACGGCATGCTTGCCTTCATCGGTCGGGGCATAGAGTATAAAAATGGGCAAGTCATGCTGCAGCTGTACAGAATTTTAGTTAGGCCACACTTAGAATATTGCGTGCAATTCTGGTCGCCACACTACAGAAGGATGTGGAGGCTTTGGAGAGGGTACAGAAGAGGTTTACCAGGATGTTGCCTGGTCTGGAGGGCATTAGCTATGAGGAGAGGTTGGATAAACTCGGATTGTTGTCACTGGAACGACAGAGGTGGAGGGGTGACATGACAGAGGTTTCCAAAGTTATGAGCGGCATGGACAGAGTGGATAGTCAGAAGTTTTTTCCCAGGGTGGAAGAGTCAGTTACTAGGGGACATAGGTTTAAGGTGAGAGGGGCAAAGTTTAGAGGGGATGTGCAAGGCAAGTTCTTTACACAGAGGATGGTGAGTGCCTGGAACTTGCTGCCAGGGGAGGTGGTGGAAGCAGGTACAATAATGACGTTTAAGAGGCATCTTGACAAATACATGAATAGGATGGGAATAGAGGGATTCGGTCCTCGGAAGTGCAGAAGGTTTTAGTTTAGGCAGGCATCAAGATCGGCGCAGGCCTGGAGGGCCAAATGGCCTGTTCCTGTGCTGTACTATTCTTTGTTCTTTGACACTTCAAAAATGACGGCTGCATTGGAAGCAGTGGATGGACAAGTTCACAGCATGAAACTTAGTCCTGTCTCCACCATCAGCACAACAAAATCTGAGGTTAATCGAGTGACAAAACGGAATCCAGATACACGTAAATGTAAAGAGCAAAAGTCTGAAAGAGAGTGTTTCAGATGTGGCAACTTGGGGCACTTTGGAAGAGATGATTGCTGCTCTGCCAAGGGAAAGATATGCAGAAAATGTAGGGGAAGAGACTATTTTTCCAAGAAGTACAGAAGCAAAGTTGAACAGAGTGGGAAGCCTGGCAAACCATGTAAAGGAAAGAGAGATGGAAGTAGTACAACTGTGAGATGAGTTGAAGAAGATGCAGTGAGTGAGGACATGAATAGTAATCATTGATACATGTTTCCTGTCAATGGAAGCAACCATGAGAACGTTCCAGTGATTGTTGGGGGTGTTGAAGTGAGCATTATTGTAGATTCAGGCAGTCACAGTAATGTCATCAGCAGAGCACTGTGTGAGGAACTGAAGATAATCAAGTGCAGCATCTCAAAAATGTGTCAAAAAGCTTTATCCTTACACATCTAAAACCCCACTTCAGACTGTTGGATGCTTCACTGTGAGTGCGAGAGCTGGGAGTCTGAGCATGGAGGCAGAATTCATAGTGATTGAGGAGGATGGTGAGCCTCTTCTGAGTAGAGAAACTGGTCAAGCCTTTGGGGCGCTACACATTGGATTGAAAGTGAATTCTGTGAAATCCTATACAGAGTTTCGCAAGGAGTTTAGACCAGTATTTCGAGGAATTGGGAAGTTGCACAACTACCAAGTGAGATTAGTAATTGACGAGAACATGAAGCCTGTAGCTCTGCCGATACGCAGAACACCTTTTGGTCTGAGAGGGAAGGTTGAAGCAAAGATGAAAGAACCGGTTCATCAAGACATCATAACAGCCAGTTGAAAGACAAACACACAGATCTTCACCAGAGAAGGAAGCTGCGGTTTGTGGCAGTTCATGCTGCACACAGAGTAATAACAACTAGAGAAATTGAAAGAGAGTCAGACAGCGATCCAGCATGAAATCAGACAGAGAATCCGAGCTGGAAATTGGGAAAATTGCCCATTCAGAGCATACATCGTTATATGAGATGAACTATGCACAACTGGGAGGTGTATTCGCAGAGGCAACAGACTTATAGTGCCTCAAAAGCTTAGGCCTAGACTGGTGATGCTAGCACCTGAGGGCCACTTAGGAGTGGTTGGTACCAAGCAAAACTTACGAGCCAAAGTATGGTGGTCAGGGATGGAGAAAGATGTGGAGCAGTTTGTTAAAAGATGGCAATAGATCCAATCCACCAGAACCAGTTGTTATGGGTAGTAGAGAGATACAGCACTGAAACAGGCCCTTCGGCCCACCGAGTCTGTGCCGACCATCAGCCACCCATTTATACTAATCCTACATTAATCCCATATTCCCTACCACATCCCCACCATTCTCCTACCACCTACCTACACTGGGAGCAATTTACAATGGCCAATTTACCTATCAACCTGCAAGTCTTTGGCTGTGGGAGGAAACCGGAGCACCCGGCGGAAACCCACGCGATCACAGGGAGAACTTGCGAACTCCGCACAGGCAGTACCCAGAACCGAAGCTGGGTTGTTGGAGCTGTGAAGCTGCAATGCTAACCACTACACCACTGTGCTTCTTTGTTTTTTAAGATAGGTTTTAAGGATGTATGGTTGAATTATGGACATTGATTCATCCGGAAGCTTGAAGAGATGCTGAACTTTGTGTTTTTTAAAAGAAGTCACCCGAAGATTTCCTGGACTTGGCTTGTAAACAAACCCCTACTGGAAGGCACCTGTTTTCAGATAAAATACCAGCAGGGAGCTTGTTGTATTGACTTGGAGAAGATGTTTACAGAGAAGTGAGAGGTAAAGATTTATAGGGGTCAGGAGGCTTGATTCTTGTGACATTGTTTTGGTTTCACTTTGGACAGGGAGGTGGAGGGAAAATTGCTTGGAAGACAGTTGGTTTTTGCCTGCCAAGGAAACCCAGCTCATCTCTTTCTCTCCCTTTGAAATAAACCTGTGTGTCAGTCTCCTCTTTCCTCCTGTATTTGAAAAAAACGCTGCATATCAAATGTGTGGGAATTGAAACCCCTGTTGCCACATTTCTGCTTTCAGGCCTGTGTGTGTGTGTGTCGCTAAGGTAAAACAGGGAACTTTTATATTTCAATCTGTGTGTTTATGCTTTATTTCATTATTGATTAAGACTTGTTTTATAATAAACTGATAGTTTTGTGGTTTATTAAAGAAACCTGGTTGGTGTGTTTTATTCTGGGAGAAATAGAGGCCGGAATTTTACCCACCGCCCCCACCCCCGCAAAGAGTGGGAAAGTGGTGGGTGGGGGAAATGGAGCGGGAGGCTCGGAGGGCCCTTCCCGACCCTCTCCTAACTCTGCCGCCACTTTTCGCAGGGCAGTGGTGGCGAAAAATGGCACGCCTGCCCCAGGCCAATCCCCACGGGGAATATACTCATGGCTAGTCAGGCGGCCCAGCACCAACAAAAGCCGCCTGACAAAAGCAGGCGGCCGCCCCCGCTGCCCCAATCACACCTATCACGTCCCACCTGCCGTCTCCCCAATTGACCAGCCTTGCCTCGCCGGAGTCCAACCGATCACCCCGGCGGGGCAACAAAACCTTGCCTTGATTCCGGGGCTCCCTGACATCATCTTCTTGAAGCTGGACTACAGTCCCAGCAGTGGCCACCGCTCCTTGTGGCACTGCTGGGACAGAGAGCTGCTGGCCCGCTGATTGGTCAGCAGTTTCATTAGGCGGGTCTTCCTGGGTCTTCCAATCTTCCAGGGTCCAATGAAGAAAGGAAAACAGTCCAACACCCAAAGTTTCAAACTCCTCTTTCTTCCAGTGATGACCACGGTAGATCAACAACTCGCAATTGAATCAATCTGGCTTTAGAATTTTTGAGGGATAAAAGATTGTCACAGTCTAACTTCCCTTCCTTCAGTTTAAATTATCAAAGATCTCTGTTTTGGGTTGACTTTATTTATTATTCTCTCAAAATTCTCTTCCTTCCGTTTAAATGGGCTAAGAGCACTTCTTTCAGGTGCTAACATATAGCTGTCTGTCTGTGTTCATTCTTAGAACAGTCTGTTTGCACTATAAGCCAGTTCAAAATTAAATTGTAACAAATGTATCTCTTGATGCTCAGTCTGAGTGGTTGTATCCAAGGTGTAACGAGAATGCACCCTTTGAATCGCAGTCTCCAAATGGCTGTATCCAAAGCAACGAGAATGCATTCTTTGACTCAGTCTTTAGAGCTTGCTTAAAGCAGTACGGCTCTTTTTCCAGCCTTAAAGGCACATCGCATTCTTCCTGAAAAAAAAACTAAAAAAATAACACTTGCCACAGAGCTTACTTCTCCACTCTTAATAATGCCCAGCCAGTGCTGGCTGGATCTTTATATATACACATTGGAGTACAATTAATTAATCAACACCCAACACCTGTTCATCCTATTACCTTCAACTACTAGGCATTTAACATCCATTAACAGAACTTAGACACTAACAGATTCCCCTCTTTTCTTTAAATTAAATACATACATATATGAAAATAAAATGAAAAAGAGACAAAATAATGACACATTTTCTATATCTTACATTTTTATACCATTAACCTTCAACAGCACCAGCCATTAACATACTGTATATTCCTCCTTAAACAAAAAATAGCTTGTTTAAAGAATTACAAAGCGATCTTAACAAAAAAAAAAATCCACGTTTTCTTAACTCATCATAACACAAGGCAACCCTCTTGTAGGACATCCAACAATTTCTTTGAACAAGCACCTCTCTTCGTAAAACAATCTGACAATTGATGACTTGCATCGTCCCATTTTATTTCTGAAATTTCTTTTCTTTCCAACATTTCTTTTATTCTCGCGAGATCAATCCTCAAACTCTTTTCCGTGACACTTTGTCGAATGGACATTATCCCAGAGGGAATGGTTCTCTATAAAGCATTCTATAGGAAAAGTTTTCTCCGATTGCCCCTTATATAAGAGTTCCTTTAAAATACTCGATAAATACATACCCATTTCTAATCGCTTCTACCAATGCAAGTGTCTCAGCAGCTAAGGTGCTTTTAACTATCATCTTTATTTTCTTCGATTTCCAGGCTAATGGACAACATTTATCATTTCTTCCCACCAAAGATATAATGAAACCTGCTGCGCTCGAATAACCATTGAGAAGATTAGCGTGTAAGGCATTGTTAAAAATGACTAATTTCATTTCTTCTGGGTCACCCAGTGCTGGAAACTTGATTGTACATTTGTCTAAACTCAATTTCTTCAATGTCTTATTTGCTTTCAGCACTTGCCCAACACTAGCATGTCTCAGCATGGTGCTCAATTCTAATACATCATAGCAAGCATCTGGCCTAGTTAGTGTGCACAACCAGTTTAATTGCTCGATTAAGCTCCTTAACTGGTCTACTGCTTCCTTGGTTGCAGAGTTTTCCTTTTGTGAGGAACTGGCCTGATTTATTGGGATCCTATGAGCCTGTGGAATTCGCTACCACAGAAAGCAGTTGAGGCCAAAACATTGTATATTTTCAAGAAGGTGTTAGATATAGCTCTTGAAGTCTAAAGGGATCTAAGGATATGGGGCGAAAGCGGGGACAGGTTACTGAGTTGGATGATCAGCCATGATCATAATGAATAGCGGAGCAGGCTCGAAGGGCCGAATGGCCTACTCCTGCTCCTATTTTCTATGTTTCAGTTTTCTAGGTAAGACTGTTGATTTAGGGTTACCCCCCAACTTAGTCTGCCTAATATTCAACCCTATATATTTAAAAGCTCTGGAAGCCCGATTTCCAATTTTAAATTCCTATAAAATTTTATCCACCACAAATTTCTCAAATGCCGCAGATCCTCCCCACAGAAAATCATCTACGTGCAACAAGAAAATGCCCTCTAGCTTTTCTTCATAGTATCAACTTTTAGCTGAATATAACCAGCTTTTAGTAGGACACAACATCTAACTGAAAAACCACAGACCTAACTGAAAAATACCACATCTTGGATGCATCATTGAGCCCATAAACACACTTGTTTAGCTTCCATAATTTCCCCTCTATATCTCCAACTTCTTTTGGTGGCTTTAAAAATACTTCCCTTTGAAATTTCTCCCCTTGCAAAAGTGCTGCTTTGACATCAGTGGACTTGCATTCCCATGAGTGTGTCGCTAAAAGGACTAGGAAAATCCTCAAACTTACTTTTCCTGTTGTTGGGAATCTACTCTAACTTCTTGGTTGCCTAGTCGTTCCTCAAATCCCCGAGCTACAAGTCTGGCCTTCACTTTATACGTACCATCAGGAAGTACTTTCTCTGTACAGATCCATCTATGAGACAATGCTGGTTGTCCTCTATCTGGCATCCGTGTATACGCCAAACTCTCTCCAACTGTCAAGTTCTTTTTGTTTTGCATCCTTTACCAACTTACCATCTAACTTGCTAATAGCCACTAGAGCTTCTCTATCGTAAGGGCACCTATTTCTTGTGGCACTCCTCTCCTGCTCTCTGGTCCTTGCTCTTGTGAGACCACGTCCCCTACTAGATTTACTATCCCTTTCTGCACTGCTACAACTCAACCTGTCCTTCCTACAACCAGACTTCCTTTCACAAGCTCGTGACCTTTTTCTTGGACTATGATCATCTTCAGGCCCACTGTCTGAACTTACACTACATTTTCTGGCCTTCCACATTTTCACTTGCTTCTGCCAATCTCTCGGTCTGATATCCTGTCCCTTGTCTTGCACATTCAGACAATGTTTGTATTTCCCTGTTTGTATTGCACTTCCTATAATGGTGGCTTCCCTCCATTCACTAGCTGCTTCTGGCATATCTGTCACTCTAGTCCCAACTTTCAGGAGTTGACCTTTGGGATAAATGGCCTTTTCTGGATCTTCACTATCATTTGGTCCACTCTCAGTCAGCCCATTATCTGCCACAATCTGTTGCTTGTAAAGGTCTGGCATATGTGCATCATCAGTGCCCATCATTTGTTCAGGTTCTGTAAATGTATAATCATTGCCAATAAGCTGTGAGGAATGTACTCTAACGGTTTGGTTGCCACGTTGCAAAATTACTGTTTTGCCATCAGTGCATATACCTTTTCCTGTGCCTCGCCATTCTTTTCGCCCTTCTCTTTTATAATACACCATGTCCCTGGTATTAAAATTCTTTTCTGGTGGCCTGATCCAATACCTCAAAGTCCTCCTGATTTTTTCTGAAACCTCCGCCTTAATAAATGCTGTTCTCCCAGCATGCATGGCATTCAAATGTTGTGTAAAAATTGAGCTAATCATAGTCCCTCTAAGTCCGGAGGATGATCCCACGTTACCAAATGTATTTTCGGATTCCTGCCATAAACCAACTGAAAAGGGCTGTAGCCCCATCTATTTGAAGCGTGTTTTTTGCATGTACTGCCATGCCAGAGCAGTAGTCAATTTACAATTTGGTTGTCAGCTAAAATTTTTCAGAGCATTTCATCAATCACAGCAGGATTTCTCACAAATCCCATTACTAAAAAAACTTTCTGCTGACGTGTGCATTGCTACAATATTCATATTTTCACACATACTCCTGAACTCATCATTGTCAAATTCTCCTCCATTGTCAGTTAGAAACCGAGTCAGTGCTCCCAGTCCTGTTCCTATCCATCTTTCCATTATCTTGTCCAATATTACTTTTTTGTCTTTACTATAAATTACCATTGACAGACGGAATCTAGTTGCTCTGTCTATAAAGTGTAGAAGAAAAATGTTTGTCTTTATCCCATAGCTTCAAGTCCATCGCTATGTTTTCATTAAAGTCCCTTGCTAGTGGGAGACTCATTATGTGTTGCGATGGTGTCCTCCTGTATCTTTTACAGATATCACATTTTCCACTGATACCTTCGATAAGTTTCGTGTAGTCAACATCTATTACCCCTGCATCTTTTAACAGAATCTTCAACCTGTGACATGATGGATGTGCAAACTGTTGATGTAGTTTTGAAATAATTTGCCTTTACTCCTTTAAATCCCTACCCCCAGATGCCATTAATACTTCTTTAACATCCTGCTTAGAGATGTTAGGTAAATTACAAGCAAAATACTGCAGATGCCGGAAATCTGAAACAAAAACAAAAAGTGCTGGAAATACTCAGCAGCTCTGGCAGCATCTGTGGAGAGAGAAGTAACGTTAACATTTCAGGTCAGTGACCTTTCATCAGAACTGGCAAAGGTTAGAAAAGAATTAAGTTTTAAGCAAATGAAGCGGAGGGGGTGGGGAAGAGAACAAAGGGGAAGGTGTTTGATAGGGCAGGAGAGATTAAATAACAAAGCTGTCCTGGGACAAAGGCAAAGCGTGTGTTAATGCTTGTGGTGAAAGACACATCAATAGTTCAGAGAGACTGTTAATAGCGGAATAATGAGCAACTCTGACTGCATGAAAAGCAGGCACATGGTTAAAAAATAAATTTTAAAAAGGCCAGTCATGCTCTGAAATTATTGAACTCAATGTTCAGTCTGCAAGGCTGTAGATTGCCTAATCGAAAGATCAGGTGCTGCTCCACGAGTTTGCGTTGATGTTCACTGGAACACTTCTTTGGCCTCCTTGTCTCGAGAGACAATGGGAAAGAGCCTGGAGGTGGTCAGTGCTTTGTGAAGCAGCGCCTGGAGTGGCGATAAAGGCCAATTCTAGAGTGACAGGCTCTTCCACAGGTGCTGCAGAGAAATTTGTTTGTCGGGGCTGTTACACAGTTGGCTCTCCCCTTGCGCCTCTGTCTTTTTTCCTGCCAACTACTAAGTCTCTTCGACTCGCCACACTTTAACCCCGTCTTTATGGCTGCCCGCCAGCTCTGGCGAATGCTGGCAACTGACTCCCATGACTTGTGATCAATGTCACAGGATTTCATGTCGCGTTTGCAGACGTCTTTAAAGCGGAGACATGGACAGCCAGTGGGTCTGATACCAGTGGCGAGCTCGCTGTACAATGTGTCTTTGGGGATCCTGTCATCTTCCATGCGACTCACATGGCCAAGCCATCTCAAGCGCCGCTGACTCAGTAGTTTGTATAAGCTGGGGATGAACGCTGGAGCAGGCCAAAGACAGAAATGTTGGAATAAGAGCAGGGGGAAGTGTTGAAATGGCAAGCAACCGTAAGCTCAGGGTCATGCTTTCGGACTGAGTGGAGGTGTTCCGCAAAACGGTCACCCAATCTGTGTTTGGTCTCTCCAATGTAGAGGAAACCACATTGTGAGCAGTGAATACAGCATACTAAATTGAAAGAAGTACAAGTAAATCGCTGCTTCACCTGAAAGGAGCGTTACAGATGTTAAAGGAATACAATAATGTCCCAAAAATAAAAGCAAAATACTGCGGATGCTGGAAATCTGAAACAAAAACAAGAAATGCTGGAATCACTCAGCAGGTCTGGCAGCATCTGTGGAAAGAGAAGCAGAGTTAACGTTTCGGGTCAGTGACCCTTCTTCGGAACTTCAATAATGTCCCAACTGTGTAAACTGCAAAGATACAAATTTCCCAAACACAATTGCCTTATCATGTTCCATAATCCACTTTCATCCGAACCTTTTTCATAGACGGTTTACTTAACAGAAAAGGTAATTGACTGGATACTACATGTGTACTAATAAAATGGTTTACCGCTGCTATTTTACACGGAATTACCACTCTTTTTAGTGATTTCAATGTGCTGTCATCCCCAAACCTGAAACAGGTCATATTCTTGGACCTTACTTAAAGAATCCATGTAACACCTTAACTAGTCCACTCCACATACTGTGGACATACATCCACTGTCTAGTACTGTGCAATTGAACAAATCTGCGACTAGGACACTCGTTACCGGACTGAAGCTTCTCGTGACCAGTACAATTCCTTCTGATTGATCAGTAGCGTCATCCGAACCTTCCGAACCTTCCACATCATGTGTCATCTCAAAATCCCTGTTATTCCCTTTTGTACAATGCAATGCATGATGATGCTTTGAGTCACATCGAAAACACCTGTTGACCACCTCTTGTTTATTCCTGGGGTTCAACCTTCTGCCATAATTACCCAATTCTTGCCATTTGTTATAGTTGCCAAAAGGGTTCTCTCATTCATTTTGTGTGTGATTCTCCTTTCGTATGTACATGTGGGCCCCACATTTGAATGGCCTCAATATGCTGCCAGTATTCCCCAAAAATTTTCAGTGTGTCAGACATCTAATTAAAAAGCGTATCTCTTTCTTTGAATCTAACTCAAGTTAATACCAAGAGCCTATCCATCTTCGATATCCTAGCACAATCCAACAATTTGACGGCAAGTTCCGAAGAAGGGTCACTGACCCGAAACGTTAACTCTGCTTCTCTTTCCACAGATGCTGCCAGACCTGCTGCGTGGTTCCAGCATTTCTTGTTTTTATTTCAGGTTTCCAGCATCCGCAGTATTTTGCTTTTAATTTGAAGGCAAGTACTGATCTAGGAATTTCCAAGTAGAATTACTGCAACCTTGCATATAGTCAATTAAACTCCAGAACATATTCTTCTGTGGAAGAACCATCCATTTTTCTAAATTCATCAAAGTCTGATCACGCCTCATAGGCACTCAATAAGTCATCTTGCATTTAAATTTTATCCATAAATTTTAAGAGATTGTCCAAACCTTCCTCATTGTCCAAATGATGAGCCTCTTGCTCCGAGAACACTTTGCCCCTGATCTTGCTTCTGACGGGAAGTGAAAGTGCAAGGTCTATTCCTTGCTTCCTTTTTGGTACAGACCGTAACCCCTGTCCATAGATCAATTTCATTCTTCCATTGATCATAAGGTTCGGCTTCACAAAACAGTGGTGGAAAATCATATCCCAACACCTTACACCTGGATATAAAAGCAGCTGCTGGAATTCTGAAACACAAACAAGAAATGCTGGAAATACACAGCAGATCTGGCAGCATCTATGGAGAGAGAAGCAGAGTTAACATTTCAGGTCAGTGACGCTTCATCAGAACTGGCAGATATTAGAAATACAAAAGGTTTTAAGCAAGTAAAGCGGGAGTGGGGCAAGAGATAACAAAAGAGGTGTTGATAGGACAACTCACATAGGATAACTGACCAGATGGTGATGGAGCAAAGGCAAACGGTATGTTATTGGTGTGTTGAAAGACAAAGCATTAGTACAAAGAGGGTGTTAATGGACAGAAAACTGAGTAGCCTGGCCCCGAGCACAAACATGAAAAAAACAGTGCATACGCACTGTAGAAACAAACTAAATAAAACTAAAATAAAATAAACACATAAAAAAGAAAAAATAACTAAAAAGAAAAATAACAAAAGGGGCCCGTCATGCTCTGAAATTATTGAACTCAATGTTCAGTCCGGCAGGCTGTAGTGTGCCTAATCGGTAAATGAGATGCTGTTCATCGAGCTTGTGTTGATGTTCACTGGAACACTACAGCAATCCCAGGACAGAGATATGAGCATGAGAGCAGGGTGAGTGTTGAAATGGCAAGCAACCAGAAGCTCGGGGTCATGTTTTCCAACTGAGCGGAGGTGTTCTGCAAAGCGGTCACCCAATCTGCGTTTGGTCTCACCAATGTAGAGGAGACCACATTGTGAGCAGCGAATACAGTATCCTACATTGAAAGAAGTACAAGTAAATTGCTGCTTCACCTGAAAGGAGTGTTTGGGGCCGTGGATAGTGAGGAGAGAGGAGGTAAATGGGCAGGTATTACATCTCTTGTGATTGCAGGGGAAGGTGCCGTGGGAAGGGGATGAGGTGGTGGGGGTAATGGAGGAGTGGACCAGGGTGTTTTGGGGGGCACGATCCCTTCGGAATGCTGACAGAGGAAGGGAGGGGAGGATGCCTTTCGTAGTGGCATCACGCTGGAGGTGGCAAAAATGGCGGAGGATGATCCTTTGGATGGGGATAGGGCCCTCAATCATGTCCGGCCCATTTCCCGCACCTCTACCCTCACCCCTTCCCCTCCCTACCAGAAGCGCAGCAGGGTTCCCCTTGTCCTCACTTTCCACCCCACCAGCCTCCACATCCAATGGATCATCCTCCGCCATTTTAGCCACTTCCAGTGTGATGGCACTACCAAACACATCTTCCCCTCCCTTCCCCTGTCAGCATTCCGAAGGGATCGTTCCCTCCGCGACACCCTGGTCCACTCCTCCATTACCCCCACTACCTCACCCCTTTCCCACGGCACCTTCCCCTGCAATCGCAGGAGATGTAATACCTGCCCATTTACCTCCTCTCTCCTCAGTATCCCAGGCCCCAAACACTCCTTTCAGGTGAAGCAGCGATTTACTTGTACTTTTTTCAATGTAGGATACTGTATTCGCTGCTCACAATGTGGTCTCCTCTACATTGGGGAGACCAAACGCAGACTGGGTGACCACTTTGCGGAACACCTCTGCTCAGTCCGCAAGCAGGACCCTGAGCTTCCGGTTGCTTGACATTTCAACACTCCCCCCTGCTCTCATGCCCACATCTCTGTTCTGGGATTGCTGCAGTGTTCCAGTGAACATCAATGCAAGCTCAAGGAACAGCATCTCATTTACCCATTAGGCACACTACAGCCTGCCGGACTGAACATTGAGTTCAATAATTTCAGAGCATGACGGGCTGCCCTTTTTATTTTTATTTTTAGCTATTTTTTCTTCTTTCTTTTTTATTTCTGATGTGTTTATTTTATTTTAGTTTGTTTAGTTTGTTTCTTCTGTACCTACCAACTGTTTTTATCATGTTTGTGCTTGGGGCCAGGCTGCTCAGTTTTCTGCCTATTAACACTCTCTCTGTATTAATGCTTTGTCTTTCAGCACACCATTAACATACCATTTGCCTTTGCTCCATCACCATCTGGTCAGTTATTCTCTGTGACCTTGTACTATCAACACCTCTTTTCTTATCTCTTGCCCCACTCCCGCTTTACTTGCTTAAAACATGTTACATTTCTAATATCTGCCAGTTCTGATGAAGCATAACTGACTTGAAACGTTAACTCTGCTTCTCTCTCCACAGATGCTACCAGATCTTACATCTGGTTTCAGTCATCTTTCTTCAAAGAAAAACTCCAATTACAGCTTCTCAAAAAAAACTCCAATTTTAATCACATGAGTGAAAACAAATCTTAGTCTCCAATCTGCACTTTCAGGCAACCACCCTCTGCTACCAATGTTAGAGATACTTCGAAGCCTGTTTATGAAGAAGACACTGAGACTAGGATGATATGGTGGAGACTGTTTATTGCTGGGCCATGGCTTACTTCTTCACTCCTAACAACACCCAGCCAATGCTGGCTGACTCTTCTTTATATATACACATTTGAGTACAATTAACTAATCAACACGTGTTATGATCGACCGTTCTTGTCAAAGCCCCCAATCAAAATATACGATTCTGATTGCGGTGGGACCAACACACTGTTAATTCAACCCCGTTGCTCCACAGATCGGCTAACATATCATTTTAAACTTTCCAAATTAAAGAAAGACCCAGCCAAATTGTACCATCTATTAACCCCTGAATGAGGCTAATCAAACCAGGTGTTTTAAAATCAACAAATTAACTCTTTAATTAGAAGAACTAAATTCCTAAACACTATGAAGATATAAACAAAATTTAAAATAGAAAAAAATTTGTGTCCTTGTAAATTTACAGTCCAACGTTGCTTGAAGTCCTCACAGAATGTTTGCTGAAGTCCTCCAGTGAATTTCAACAATTAACGACTTGCAAACACTTTCAACAGAATCAATCTGACTTCAGAGTTTTTGACGGATAAAAGATTGTCACAGTCTAACTTCCCTCCCTTCAGTTTAAATTACCAGAGATCTCTGTTTTAGCTTGATGTTTTAGAATTTTGAGAGATAATAATTAAACAGATTAAAATCCTATTCCTTCAGTTAAAATGGTTGAGAGATCTTTTTCAGGTGTGCTAAACATCACAGCTGTGTCCTCTGTCTGTGTTTTATGTTCGAACAAACTGTCTTCAACTAAAAGCCAGTTCAAAACTGAATTGTAACGAATGTATCGCATGACACTCATGCCCAGTGGCTGTATCTATGGTAACGAGAATGCACCCTTTGAATCGCAGTCTCCAATGGCAATGAAAATGCAACTTTCTATAACTCCTGAGGCTTGCTGGTTCCTAAAGCAATACTGATCCCTTGCAAGCCTTGAAGGCAAACCGCATATTCCAAAAGAAAAACTACAGGACCATGACACCCAGCCCCTAGCAGAATGAAACTCCATTCCAGATGATGCGTTTCATTACAATGGGTAAAAAAAAACAAATTGGAAAAACGCTAAAAAAAAATTCATGTATTTACCGATATACACATTTGTAAAAAAATATGTTTAGACTACAGCAACAAGTTCTACCAGAACATTTGGCTTAAAATTTTCAAAAGGTTGTTCCAGTTAACCCATTTCAAATTTACCAGCATAGTCTTCCGATTGTTTCATGTTTTCCTTCCAAGTGTCCCTATTGTCCATCACCTCAGCCATTTGAGCTGCACAGCTAGGATCACTGACCACTACTGGGTTCACTATTCTCTGAGAAGTTTCTCGAGTACCCCTTAACCTATGTGGCATCACTTGACACTGGAAAACCCTGTCCGGTGTAACAGAAGCTGATTTTTTCTTACCCTGGGGTGTCAAAGGAATTTGACAGTATCCTTCCAACACATCTGTCTCTTTAAGACACATTGTGTTGCCCACTCTGTCCTTACAGTCCTTTAAATGAGAATTTGAGTCTGCCTTCTTTACAACAGTGACTTTTCTAGAGTCTATGCAAGTTTGAGCTGATCCACCAGGTTTAATCATCAAGACCATCTGCGAATTCCAGCTGTCCTGACGAGGTTCATCTAAGCTTCCCTTCAGCATGCATTGCGCCTCTGCCTCCACCTGGGCCTGTCTGTCTGGGCCTAATCAACAAGGATGTCATTTTAAAGGAATGGCTCCCTCTATACCCACATCATGTGTGGCTAAGGTTGTACATCCTGGCTTATCCCCACAAACATTTTGAAACATTGTGAAAACGCTGTTTTGCCTCTAAGTGTAAAAGTCTATTATTTAATTTTCCTAGCCATTCTGCATTCGCTGATTGGATAGTTGGAGGTTCAATCTGAGAATTTCCTTGGCCTACTTCTGGCTCATCCTCACTATCCTTTTCCTTCTCCACAGTCCCGATTACCTGACAAAACTGTACTGGCTCATTCACCTCCCTGAGGTGGGTAATATGGTTTGAGAAAATTAATGTGACACAACCGGTTCTTCATCTGGCGATCAGGGGGGTCAATCAAATAATGTACTTTACCCACTCTTTTGATCACTCTATGTGGGCCACTGAACCGTGCTTTCACTGGTTCTCCCTGTGACAGTAACAACACTAATACTTAATCCCCTGGTTTTATGGTCGGTTGTGGTTTTCCCACCATTTTATAGGTGTAGCATGTCCTACAAAATTGTCTCACATCCTTTGTAAGACCTGGCCAGTAATAATATTTGCTTATGTGTGATTTGGTCTTCCAAATTCCCCTATGTCCTGAAAGAGGAATGTCGTGTGATAACCTTAATAATCCTTGTCGATATTTAGGTGGTACCACTACCTGTTCAACAACTGTCCAGTCTTCATCGGCAGGTCCATGAGGTGGTCTCCATTTCCTCCTCAAAACCCCGTTTGCCATATAGTAGCCTTCCGGAACTCCTTTCACCTCAGCTTCTGACAGAGCCGCCTTTGCTGTTTGGTAGATCTCTGGATCAGCTTGTTGTGCTGCAATGCTAGACGATCTGTTAAACATTTCATTTGGATTATCTAAATCCCCAAATAAGATTTCAGATGCCTGATTATCTATTTGTGGTGCCCCTTTTACCTCTGACAATGGATCCTGTTTAGCCATTGCTCGGGTAACTACACACGCAGGAAATATTCTCAGAGCTTGCTCCTGTAATTGCTCCGTTTCCTTAACTTCACATGGTTCCTCTGTATCTATAGGAGAAATTAATATTTTTGATCCTGCCAAATCGTTTCCTAGGAGTAAATCAATTCCCTTTACTGGTAAACTGTGGACAACACCTACAGTTACTACCCCAGTTATTAAGTCACTCTCTAGGCATACTCTATAAAAAGGTACGGGTATACACATCCCGCCAATTCCATTAATTAAAACATTAGCATTCATGGCGCTCTCTGGTGGAAACCTCATATCTTTCCCCAGCAAGAGTGTTTGGGTTGCTCCTGTATCGCTGACTATAATGATAGGTTTTCCTGCCTCACTTACAGGATACAGAGTTACTCTCCCCTTTGACAAAAAATCATTATAACTCTCAGGTAGTTTATTCTTAACCTCTACAATCCTCTTAGTTTTAGTATCTGCTTTCATATTCACAGCTGTCGTTAAAACTACAGCTTGTCTGCTATACTCTCAGTCAGAGTCTTTTCCTCTGTACTAACTGTGCGTACCCCAATAAGTCCCATGGGTTTACCTCACAATTTCCAGCATTCTGAAAGAAGATGACCTGTTTTGTTGCAATGATAACACTTTGGCTTGTGAACCTCACTTCTACCCTCAGCACCTTCCTTTCTGACCTGAGGAGGTGATCTTGGACATTCCCAGCTGTTCCTTCTTGTCCCCGGCTACTTGCCTTCCTTTCACTCTCCCACTTTCTATCCTTCTCGGGTTTATGGGGGTGACGGACAAAAGAGGTTGGCTTATTCACGAGCTCAAAATCATCAGCAATCTCTGCTGCTTGCCGAGCTTTCAAAACTTTCAGGTTATCTATATGAGTTCTCACTACTGAAGGAATGGAGCTTTTAAACTCTTCTAAGAGAATCAATTCTCAAAGATTCTCATATGTGGTTTCTATCTTTAATGCCTGTATCCAATGGTCAAAATTTATTTGCTTCACCCTGTCAAATTCTAAATATGTCTGCCCAGTCAATCTCCGGAAGTTCCTAAACTGCAGGGACTAACTCATACGCAGCGAGAATAGCCTTTTTTGCCATCTCATAATCTGCAGAAGCCTCTTCAGAAAGCATGGCATAAGTTTCATAATCTCTGCCTATCAGCCTGCCCTGCATGAGCAGTGTCCAGCTTTCTTTCAGCCATTTCATCTGTTTGGCTATTTTTTCAAAAGATATGAAAAATGCCTCCATGTCCCACGTGCCAGTGAGGCTAGAAATAGCAAGATAGTGCAGCTAAACACGTGGCTGAACAGCTGGTGCAGGAGGGAGGGTTTCAGATATCTGGACCATTGGGATCTCTTCAGGGACAGGTGGGACCTGTACAAGAAGGACGGGTTGCATCTAAACTGGAGGGGCACAAATATCCTGGCTGTGAGGTTTGCTAGCGTCACCCGGGAGGGTTATACTAGTGGGGGGGGTGGGAACCAGAGCAGTAGGGCAGCAGGTGAAATAACTGAGGGGGGACTAGTAAATAAGGCCAGTAAGACTAAGAGAAAGAGCAGGCAGGGAGATGTTGCGGAGCACAGCGGGACTGGTGGTCTGAAGTGCATTTGTGTCAATGCGAGAAGTATAACAGGTAAGGCAGATGAACTAGAAGCTTGGATTAGTACTTCGAACTATGATGTTGTTGCTATTACAGAGACTTGGTTGAGGGAAGGACAGGATTGGCAGCTAAATGTTCCGGGATTTAGATGCTTCAGGCGGGATAGAGGGGGATGTAAAAAGGATGGGGGAGTTGAATTACTGGTTAAGGAGAATATCACAGCTGTACTGCGGGAGGACACCTTGGAGGGGTCATGCAGCGAGGCAATATGGGTGGAGCTCAGGAATAGGAAGGGTGCAGTCACGATGTTGGTGGTTTACTACAGGCCTCCCAACAGCCAGCATGAGGTGGAGGAGCAGATATGTAGACAGATTTTGGAAAGATGTAAAAGCAACAAGGTTGTAGTGGTGGGTGATTTTAACTTCCCCTATATTGACTGGGACGCACTTAGTGCTAGGAGCTTGGATGGGGAAGAATTTGTAAGGAGCATCCAGGAGGGCTTCTTGAAACAATATGTAGATAGTCCAACTAGGGAACGGGCCGTACTGGACCTGGTATTGGGGAATGAGCCCGGCCAGGTGGTCGAATTCTCAGTAGGGGAGCATTTCGGGAGCAGTGACCATAATTCCATAAGTTTTAAGGTACTTGTGGATGAGAATAAGAGTAGTCCTCGAGTGAACGTGCTAAATTGGGGGAAGGCTAATTATAACAATATTAGGCAGGAACTGAAGAATTTAGATTGGGGGCGGCTGTTTGAGGGTAAATCAACATCTGACATGTGGGGGTCCTTCAAACGTCAGTTGATTAGAATCCAGGACCGGCATGTTCCTGTGAGAAAGAAGGATAAGTTTGGCAAGTTTCGGGAACCTTGGATAACGAGGGATATTATGAGCCTAGTCAAAAAGAAAAAGGAAGCATTCATAAGGGCTAGAAGGCTAGGAACAGCAAAGCCCATGAGGAATATAAAGAAAGTAGGAAGGAACTTAAGCAAGGAGTCAGGAGGGCTAAAAGGGGTCGTGAAAAGTCATTGGCAAACAGGATTAAGGAGAAACCCAAGGCTTTTTATATGTATATAAAGAGCAAGAGGGGAGCCAGGGAAAGGGTTGGCCCACTCAAGGACAGAGGAGGTAATCTATGTGTGGAGCCAGAGAAAATGGGCGAAGTACTAAATGAGTACTTTGCATCAGTATTCACCAAAGAGAAGGACTTGGTGGATGATGAGTCTCGGGAAGGGAGTGTAGATAGTCTGGGTCATGTCGTTATCAAAAAGGAGGAGGTGTTGGGCGTCTTGCAAAGCATTAAGGTAGATAAGTCCCCAGGGCCTGATGGGATCTACCCCAGAATACTGAGGGAGGCAAGGGAAGAAATTGCGGGGGCCTGGACAGAAATCTTTGCATCTTCATTGGCTACAGGTGAGGTCCCAGAGGACTGGAGAATAGCCAATGTTGTTCCTTTGTTTAAGAAGGGTAGCAAGGATAATCCAGGAAATTATAGGCTGGTGAGCCTTACATCAGTGGTCGGGAAATTGTTAGCGAGGATTCTTCAGGACAGGATTTACTCCCATTTGGAAACAAATGAACTTATTAGCGAGAGGCAGCATGGTTTTGTGAAGGGGAGGTCATGTCTCACTAACTTGATTGAGTTTTTTGAGGAAGTGATGAAGAGGATTGATGAAGGAAGGGCAGTGGATGTTGTCTACAGGGACTTCAGTAAAGCCGTTGACAAGGTCCCTCATGGCAGACTGGTACAAAAGGTGAAGTCACACGGGATCAGAGGTGAGCTGACAAGATGGATACAGAACTGGCTCGGTCATGGAAGACAGAGGGTAGCAGTGGAAGGGTGCTTTTCTGAATGGAGGGATGTGACTAGTGGTGTTCCGCAGGGATCGGTGCTGGGACCTTTGCTGTTTGTAGTATATATAAATGATTTGGAGGAAAATGTAGCTGGTCTGATTAGTAAGTTTGCAGACGACACAAAGGTTGGTGGAGTTGCGGATAGTGATGAGGATTGTCAGAGGATACAGCAGGATATAGATCGGTTGGAGACTTGGGCGGAGAAATGGCAGATGGAGTTTAATCCGGACAAAGGTGGGGTAATGCATTTTGGAAGGTCTAATGCAGGTGGGAAGTATACAGTAAATGGCAGAACCCTTAGGAGTATTGACAGGCAGAGAGATCTGGGCGTACAGGTCCACAGGTCACTGAAAGTGGCAACGTATGTGGATAAAGTAGTCAAGAAGGCATACGGCATGTTTGCCTTCATCAGTTGGAGCATAGAGTATAAAACTTGGCAATTCATGCTGCAGCTGTACAGAACCTTAGTTAGGCCACACTTAGAGTATCGCGTGCAATTCTGGTCGCCACACTACCAGAAGGATGTGTAGGCTTTGGAGAGGGTACAGAAGAGGTTTACCAGGATGTTGCCTGGTCTGGAGGGTATTCGCTATGAGGAGAGTTTGGATAAACTCGAATTGTTTTCACTGGAACGACAGAGGTGGAGGGGCGACATGATAGAGGTTTACAAAGTTATAAGTGGCATGGACAGAGTGGATAGTCAGAAGCTTTTTCCCAGGGTGGAAGGATCAGTTACTAGGGGACATAGGTTTAAGGTGCGAGGGGCAAGGTTTAGAGGGGATGTGCGCGGCAAGTTCTTCACACAGAGGGTGGTGAGTGCCTGGAACCTGCTGCTGGGGGAGGTGGTGGAAGCAGGTACGATAGCGATGTTCAAGAGGTATCTTGACAAATGCATGAATAGGATGGGAATAGAGGGATATGGTCCCCGGAAGTGCAGAAGGTTTTAGTTTGGACAGGCATCAAGATCGGTGCAGGCTTGGATGGCCGAATGGCCTGTTCGTGTGCTGTACTGTTCTTTGTTCTTTGTTGTTCTTTGTCCCTTTCCTCAAATTTAGGAAGAGCCTGTATAAATTTAAACAGCTTCTTGCTGGGTCCTGATCTAAATTCAGATTCTTCCAGACCCAAATTTTCTCTGGATTTAAGACTACCCCTTTGTTTTAGTTCCATCTCTTTTAATTTAAATTCCTTCTCATCTCTTTCACTTTCTCGCTGAAATGCTCTCTCTTTCTCCCTTTCTTCCAATTCAAGTTTTCTTATTGTTATTGCTTTTTATTTTTCCTTTTCCGTTTCCTTTTCCTCTTTTTTCAATTCAAATTTTTAAAATCCTTTTTCCTGCTGAAGCCCCAGTCTTTTCATTCCGAATTGAATCCTAATCAATTCCACTGCAGCAGTCTCGGATCTATTACCTTCATGTCTCTCATATTCCCTTTCTTGTTCCTCGTATTGCCCTTCATCTGTATTATCATCATCATCTTCTTCTATTAATTCCAGATGTTTGGCTATTATTTCAATTATCTCTGCTTTTTTGGCACCTAATTTCAATTTCAACCCCAATTTTGCTGCCAATTCTTTTAATTTGCTCTTAGTTAAAGTTATCAAGTCACTCAGGGAAACATTCTGCTTTCCCAAATACTCTGCTGCAACCACTAATGCCATAACAATGGTATAGACTTTCACTTATTATACAAGAGACCTGGTTCTTTTAATTTCTTTGTAATTGGTGTCAGATTTTGATCCCAACAATCAAGTTTCCAATTGATAAGATCCCAGACTTGAGAGCAATTAATCTGATGCCAAACGCAAGACCCCAATTTAAATATGTTATCCTGGAGATGAGTAATTACTATGATTCCAAATGTGAGCCCTCCAGATTACTCTGATTCTGATCCCAGATGTGAGCCACTGATTTAAATGTGATTCAACTACAAGTGAGCCCCCAATTAAGATATGATTCAAATCCAGAAACCCAATTAATATGTGATTCAAATCTTGAATGAGCCCCCAATTAATATGTTATTCAAATCCTGGGATGAGCCCCCAATAAATATGTTACTCAAGTCGTGGACGAGCCCCCAATAAATATGTTATGACCGACCGCTCCTGTCAAAGCCCCCAATCAAAATATATGATTCTGATTGTGGTGGGACCAACACACTGTTAATTCAACCCCGTCGCTCCACAGATCAGCTAACATATCATTTAAAACGTTCCAAATTAAAGAAAGACCCAGCTAAATTGGACCATCTATTAACCACCACCCCCCCCCCCCCCCCGAATGAGGCTAACCAAACCAAGCGTCTTTAAATCAACCAATTAACCCTTTAATTAGAAGAACTAAATTCTTAAATACTATGAAGATATAAACAACATTTAAAATAGAAAAAATTAGAGTCCTTGCAAATTTACAGTCCAATGTTGCTTGAAGTCCTCACAGAATGTTGCTTGAAGTGCTTCTCCAGCGAATTTCAACAATTAACGACTTGCAAACACTTTCAACAGAATCAATCTAACTTTAGAGTTTTTGAGGGATAAAAGATTGTCACAGTCTAACTTCCCTCCCTTCAGTTTAAATTACCAGAGATCTCTGTTTTGGCTTGAAGTTTTAGAATTTTGAGAGATAATAATTAAACAGACTAAAATCCTATTCCTTCAGTTAAAATGGTTGACAGCTCTTTTTCAGGTGTGCTAAACATCACAGCTGTGTCCTCTGTCAGTGTTCTATGTTGGAACAAACTGTCTTCAACTAAAATCCAGTTCAAAACTGAATCCTAACAAATGTATCGCATGACACTCACTCCAAGTGGCTGTTTCTAAGGCAACAAAAATGCACCTTCCTATAACTCCTGAGGCTTCCTGGTTCTTAAAGCAACACTGATCCCTTGCAAGCCTTAAAAGCAAACCACATATTCCGGAAAAAAAAGTACAGGACCATGACACACCCATTACTTGTTCACCCTATTACCTTCAACTACTAGGTATTTAACATCCATTAACAGATCTTAGACACTAACACCAGAGGGGCCATTGACATTTCCTAATCCTGTTATCGTGACCAGAGTTCCTGAGACAACAGGAAGGCCATTGCACAAGAGCAGATCACCAAAGCAATATGAAGATTTTGTGTTGTGATTATGTTTACAATAAAAGGGTGTATGCCAAACGCTGCCCTTGAAAACTAATGTAATTGAAGAAATTCATATACTTAGTGAGTTACGAAAATGAGGGATATGTTTCAGTCTGATAAGGGAGGAATATCATGGTTGTGTGTGTGGGCTTGAATATTACAGCCTCTATGGTACTTGAAAGTATTTTGTAGAAAACACCTGACCTGGGGGTTGTTGTAAGGTCAGATAGGCTTTGTAGCCACAATGAGAAGCAGTAAACAAGAACTCTACAGAAGTCTCTTTATTAAAGTTTGTTAAATCTTTGTTAAAAGTTGAATCTGTGACTTCAAGTGTGTCTCTTCAGCCTGAGATGTGGCACACACAAGTGAAAAAATGGTGAAACTATTGCATGCATGCGCTGAGATTGCAGAATCACACACAATGTGTTGAGCTTGTCAGTGCAGATTATTTATTTTCGATTAGTCAACCTTGTACTTAGTAATTGAAGAAACCTATTTTGGAAGACATTACAAAAGATAAAGAGTTTACTATATCTAGAAGAGCACCTTCCCATTAAATGCAACCATCTTAATAGAAAGAGCATGTTGTTCAACTATGGCTTTGGCCATAGGCTTCTGTCCAGGACTCTGAGTTGTTGGTTGTTATTTAAATTGTCAGCTTTTTGGGTGCTATTCAACTCTTTTGACAATGTCCAGTATATAACCACTAAAAGAATATTGTAGTTGTATTTGACAAGCTAAAGAAAGACATGTCTGAGCTCAGTACAGTCCAAAACCATGCAGCACAGTGAACTAATAGCCACACTAGAGTCCATCCTGTACCAGACTGACTGAAGCTAAAGCATTGCCAGAATTGCTGACTGCATCCCAGACTGTATCCTAAAATTAACTGATATAACTGAGTAGTAATGCAGAAATGTAACACAGTAAATCAGGTTAGACAGTGGATTAAAGGACAACCTTTACCTTTAACTCTCTGTGAGTCTGCTTGTTCACTATATTTAGTTTACGTCTGTAACCCTGATTTTTTTATTATTCATTCCTGGGATGTGGGCATCACTGGCTGGGGCAGCATTTATCGCCTATCCCTAATTGCCCTTGAGAAGGTGGTGGTGAGCTGCCTTCTTAAACTGCTGCAGTCCATGTGGTGTAGGTATACCCACAGTGCTGTCAAGAAGGGAGTTCCAGGACTTTGACGCAGCATTTACATAGTTTACTGAGCTCTCTATATTGCCTTCCCAGTGTCTCTGATTTAACCAGATTTAATAGACTGAATTTTAGTTCCAGGGTCCCAATCTTGACGCCAGGCTGAATTCCAGGGTAGAAACCCAGCAGTGGCTGTGGCGGGATCCTGGAGGATGTTTTTGAGGATGGGGCCCAATTAAGAGGCCACCCCAGGTGCTCCGTCCAATTAAGGACAGCGAGAGAACTCTGCAGCCACAGGGCCTTAGGTGCACACGACACTCTGGGTAGCTAGCAGCCTCACCAGGAGAGGTAAATGATAAAAAAAATATATACTGTGGCCACAACTGCCAGGCCATCATTGTGGTGAGGAAACCCCTCCACAGGAAGGCCTGCAGCCACAGCTGAAACCCACGCAGCCCCAGTTGGGCTGCTTTGCAAAATGTGCTCCTGGCAACCACCTCCCACCCCCCAAGCCACTCCACCCTGGCTGCCGCCAGGAGGTCACGCTGGGAAACTGTCCGCCATCTGGAAAATCCAGATGGTGTGCGATGAGTGTCCTTAATTGGCATCTTCCTTGGCCATATTGGCTACCTATTGCAGGCGGGCGGATATCCGTCACCCCCTGAAGCCATCTCCCTGATAATAGGCCAGAGGCGGGAATGTGCTAGCAGACCCACACACTGGCTGGTAGCGAGAAATTACCAGCCCACCTGCCTCCAAATCCACGTCCACCTTGCAATGAAAGTTTTGCACAATGTCATCAGTTAATGGATCAATTTTGCCAAATGGCCTGTTCCTTGCTTTTCATTCAATGTAATTCAACGTAATCATTAATGACTTTTGTTAGGTATCGATTGGCTTCTAATATCCATCAGTTGAAATTGAAGGTCTCATAATCTACAATTTAACTGCTGGCAACTTTTCCCCAATTCTGATTGCAGGACAGGCAAACTTTATTGAGAATATGTGACATTATAGGACCTTGTGCTGAATTTGGACAGTAAAAACAACATAATGTTGGCTAAGAAGGGTACAATATCGCTTACACCCAGACCTCCCTCCTAAAAGTCTAAGCTACTCATACAGGCATCTGTATATTAGAACTAAATAACAGTAATGCACATAATTTTGTAGATTACAGTTAAGAATAGACAGCCTGATATCAGGGCTCAACCCCAAGCACAGTCAACTGTCATGACACTTGTCTGTTAATTGAAAAATGCTGAGCAATAAATCAGATTTCAGTTTTCAGATACTGCCTTGGAAATTTGACATATCTTGAACACTTTGTTCTTAAGTTTATGACACACCAATGCAGATTCACAGTAACAAAAGATTCCTCACTGTTCCTTGTGTTTAATGAAATTGAGTTCTATTATACTGACTGATGAATGAAGTTAATACCATTTCATTGTACAGGAGATAAGAATATCCAGAATATTGAATTAATTTTTTGTATTTATTCATGGGATGTGGGCATCGCTGGATAGGCCAACATTTAATACCCATCCCTAATTGCCCTCGAGAAGGTGGTAGTGAGCTGCCTTCATGAAGCGCTGCTGTCCGTGGGGTGTAGGTACACCAACAGTGCTGTTAGGAAGGGAATTCCAGGATTTTGACCCAGCGACAGTGAAGGAATGGCAATATAGTTCCAAGTCAGCATGGTGTGTGACTTGGAGGGGAACTTGCAGGTAGTGGTGTTCACTGGCATCTGCTGCCCTTGTCTTTCTAGGTGGTAGAGCTCGAGGGTTTGGAAACTGCTGTCAAAGGAACCTTGGTGAGTTGCTGCAGTGCATCTTGTAGATGGCACACTGCTGCCACTGAGCGTCGGTGGTGAAGGGAGTGAATGTTGAAGGTGTTGAATGGGGTGCCAGCCAAGCAAGCTGCTTTGTCCTGGATGGTGTTGAATTTCTTGAGTGTTGTTGGAACTGCACCCATCCAGGCAAGTGGAGAGTGTTCCATCACACTCCTGACTTGTATCTTGTAGATCGTGGGTAGGCATTGGGGAGTCAGGAGGTGAGTTACTCGCACAAAATTCCTAGCCTCTGACCTGCTCTTGCAGCCTGCAAAGGTCTTGCACCATATCTTGCCCAGAGGGCAGAAAATAATGTGTTTTGTAACAATGCAAAGATAATAAAATCATTACAATGGATACTTGCTAGTGCTTAACTGTTGAGAAACCTAGGTGAAAAGCCTGGCACTTAGTGCCGGTAGGACACACCAAGGTTCAGAACAGTAAGAGGGAAGATGAGGTGAATCTAGTCTTAGTGGTGCAATGATGTCAAGGTTAGGATTTAAACATTTTTAGATTGTAGGAAGTCTAAGGGAGGTAAAGTTACAGTTTTAAGATATTAGGCAGTATAAGACGATAGCTGTGATAGTAGGACATAAGTTTTTCAGCTAGGAGACCGAACTATGAGTTCTAATCACAACTCATATTTACAGCTAACCTTCTAGGAAATAGGGGGCTGGGTAAATACCAGCCTCAGTAGCTCACCTGGGGAAGCAGCAATTGGCTAGGGTGGAGTTTCTTAGCTCATTGTTTAAGCACACTTTCAGTTGAACCAGCTACGGATGGTATCCATCAAGATGAGAAGAGGTGGAACATCTCACCTCCATTACTGAGAAAAATGAAAGGAATACATGGGAGAGAAATACAAAAATAAAATGTAAAGGGAAGTAGATATAATTTTCAAAGAATCAGTGTTTGACTGAAGAAAGCTTTGCATTGGGCATCAAAGAGTCTTGCCCAGAACTGCCAATGTACATGAATTAAGAACAATTACCATTGGCCCTTTTGGCTATGTAAGTGAGAGAATGATTAGAAACATTTAACACTGCAGAAGTGAAGTCGTGCAGTTAGTGTAAGATCTAATATATTCTGACATAGAGGCAGAGGATTGGATTGTACTCAGAAGGGGAATCATCCTACACATCACTCTTGTCAGATTCCTATAGTCCAGCTATAGAATCATGAATTGAGTGTGTCAAATGGGGTCACAGAATGGCAGAAAATAATAAATTATTTATTAAAATGGAGAAGATACGTGCTCTGCTGAATTTAAGAGCATAGACATGGGGTAATTTTCTGATTTACTGCCAATGTCAAGGGTTTATGCATTGGTTCTCCAAAATTGTAATAAATGATGCAACAGGTAGTTATTTTATAGGTGAGTTCTAGTTATGCCAAGTGTACAAATGAACTAAGCTTCCATTTTCAATCACAGCAAGTTTTAACTTGAGCCCCTGGTATTCAACATAATGAATTGGTCTATCCTGACCCCTATTGAGCAATGCTAGCATAACAGTCCATTAAACAATCAACAAGAGTGTGATTGAGGATATGCCTGGAAACTACACTGTGCATTATTAGTGTACAAACCATTAACAATCGGATTAATCAAGCATGATCTGCACTTTACAAATCTGCACTGGCTATCTTTAATTAACTCAAACCACTCCAAGTGCCTGTTGATTTTTTCCCTGATTATTGTTTCTAAAACCTTACCCACCACTGTTAAACTAAGTGGCCTATAGTTGCTAGGACTGTCCTTACTCCTTTTTTGAATGAGGGTGTCACATTTTCCGCTCTCCAATCCATATTCAGGGAAGATTGGAAGATTATGCCAAGCCCTTCTGCTATCTCCACCCCCACTTCCTTTAAAAACTTGGGATGTAAGCCATCCAGACCAGATGACTTATCTACCCTAAGCTTCGCAAGCCTTTCCAGTACCTCCTCCTTCAATTTTTACTCTATCCATTGCCTCTGCTTTCTCCACTTCTACTGATATTTTGTCAGATTCCTCTTCCTTAGTAAACAGGTGTATGCTTGTTATGTGCAACTCTGTAAGTAAATATAAAAGTGTGTAAACATTGGCTCCAATTCTATCTTTCACCCACTGGCTTTCTGGAATAAAATTGTAGAACCATAGAAAAATTACGGCACAGAAGGAGGCCATTCAGCCCATCATGTCTGTGTCAGCCAAAAAAAACTAGCCACCCAATCTAATCCCACCTTCCAGCACCTGGTCCATAGCCTCGCAGGTTACAGCACTTCAGGTGCAGGTCCAGGTACCTTTAAATGAGTTGAGGGTTTCTGCCTCCACCACTGTTCCTGGCAGTGAATTTCAGACACCCACCACCCTCTGGGTGAAAAAGTTTTTCCTCATGTCCGCTCTAATCCTTCTACCAATCACCTTAAATCTGTGCCCCCCAGAAATTGACCTCTCCGCTAGGGGAAACAGGTTCTTGCTAATGACTCTATCTAGGCCTGTCATAATTTTGTACACCTCAATTAAGTCACCCCTCAGCCTCCTCAGTTCTAAGGAAAACAACCCTAGCCGATCCAATCTTTCCCAATAGCTGCAACTTTCAAGCCCTGGCAACATTCTTGTAAATCTCCTCTGCACTCTCTCCAGAGCAATTATGTCCTTTCTGTAATGTGGTGACGAGAACTATACGCATTACTCCAGCTGTGGCCTCACCAGCGTTTTATACAGTTCCAGCATTACATCCCTGCTTTTGTATTCTATACCTCGGTCAATAAAGGAAAGCATTCCATATGCCTTCTTCACCACTCTATCTACCTGTCCTGCCACCTTCAGGGACCTGTGGACATGCACTCCAAAGGTTTCACACTTCTTCTACCCCTCTCAATATCCTCCCGTTTATTGTGTATTCCCTTGCTTTGTTTGTCCTCCCCAAATTCATTACCTCACATTTCTCTGGATTGAATTCCATTTGCCACTTTTCCATCCACTCAATTAAACCATTGATATCATTCTGGAATCTACAGCTATCCTTTTCACTATCAACTAAATGGCCAACTTTTGTGTCATCCGCAAATTTTCCAATCATGCCTCCCACATTTAAATTCAAATCATTAATATATCCCACAAACAGCAAGGGACCCAACACTGAGCCCTGTGGAACGCCACTGGAAACTGCTTTCCATTCACAAAAACATCTCTCGACTACTTTCCTTTGTTTCCTGTCACTGAGCCAATTTGGATCCAACCTGCCACATTCCCCTGTATCCCATGAGATTTCATTTTTCTGACCAGTCTACCATGTGGAACCTTGTCAAATGCCTTACTAAAATCCATGCAGACCACATCCACTGCACTACCCTCATCAATCCTCCTTGTTACTTCCTCAAAAAATTCAGCTAAGTTAGCAAGACATGACCTTCCCTGAACAAATTCATGCTGACTATCCCTGATTAATCCGTGCCTTTCCAAGTGGTAGTTTAACCTGTCCCTCAGAATTGATACCAATAATTTACCCCCCACCGAGGTCAGAGTGACCGGCCTATAATTATTTGACCTCACACCCATTTTAAACAATGGTGTAACGTTCGCAGACCTCCAATCCTCTGGCACCTCACCCGTATCCAGTGAGGGTTTGAGGATGATCCTCAGCGTATCCACTATTTCCTCCCTGGCTTCCTTTAACAACATGGGATGCAATCCATCTGGCCCTGGTGATTTATCCACTTTCAAGGATGTCAGACACTCTAGTACTTCCTCTGTCATTATGCTTAGCATATCTAATATTTCACACTCCTCCTTTCCACCCCAGAACATACGAATTAGGAGCAGGAGTAGGCCACTCAGCCCTTCGAGCCTGCTCTGCCATTCAACAAAATCATGGTTAATCTGATTGTAACCTCAACACCACATTCCCACCTACCCCCAATAACCTTTCACCCCCTTGCTTATCAAGAATCTATCTACTCCTGCCTTAAAAATACTCAAAGACTCTGCTTCCCCCGCCTTTTGAGGAAGAGAATTCCAAAGACTCACGACTCTTTGAGAGAAATAAATTTCTTCTCATCTTTGCTTAAATGGGTGACCCCTTATTTTTAAACAGTGACTTTTTGTTCCAGATTCTCCCACAAGAATCACAGAATCACAGAATTATTTCAGCGCAGAAGAAAGCCATTCGGCCCATCTTGTCTGCAACGGTTTGCCGAATGAGCAATTCACCTAATGCCATTCCTGCACCTTCTCCCTGTTACCCAGCACATAGAAACATAGAAAATAGGAGCAGGAATAGGCCATTCGGCCCTTTGAGCCTGCTCCGCCATTCATTATGATCATGACTGATCATCCAACTCAGTAGCCTGTTCCCGCTTTCGCCCCAATCCCTTTGAATCCTTTAGACCCAAGAGCTATATCTAACTCCTTCTTGAAAACATTCAATGTTTTGGCCTCAACTGCTTTCTGTGGTAGCGGATTCCACAGGCTCACCACTCTCTGGGTGAAGAAATTTCTCCTCATCTCAGTCCTAAAAGGTTTACCCCATATCCCTAGACTATGACCCCTGGTTCTGGACTCCCCCACCACTGGGAACATCCTTCCTGCATCTACCCTGTTAAGTCCTGTTAGAATTCTATAGGTTTCTATAAGATCCCCCCTCACTCTTCTGAACTCCAGCGAATATAATCCCAACTGACTCAATCTCTCCTTATATGTCAGTCCCGCCATCCCAGGAATCAGTCTGGTAAACCTTCGCTGCACTCCCTCTATAGAAAGAACATCCTTCCTCAGATAAGGAGATCAAAACTGCACACAATATTCCAGGTGTGGCCTCACCAAGGCACTGTATAATTGCAGCAAGACATCCCTGCTCCTGTACTCAAATCCTCTCACTATGAAGGCCAACATACATTTGCCTTTTTTACCGCCTGTTGGACCTGCATGCCGACCTTCAGCGACCGGTGTACGAGAACACCCAGGTCTCGCTGCATATTCCCCTCTCTCAGTTTATAGCCATTCAGATAATAATCTGTCTTCCTGTTTTTGCTACCAAAGTGGATAACCTCACATTTATCCACATTATACTGCATCTGCCATGCATTAGCCCACTCACTCAATTTGTCCAAATCACCCTGAAGCCTCTCTGCATCCTCCTCACAACTCACCCTCCCACCCAGTTTTGTGTCATCTGCAAATTTGGAGATATTACATTTAGTTCCCTCATCGAAATCATTCATGTATATTGTGAATAGCTGGGGTCCTTGCATCGATCCCTGCGGTACCCCACTGGTCACTGTCTGCCATTCGGAAAAACACCGACTGGTCTATAATTCCCTGCTTTCTCTCTACCACCCTTTTTAAATAGTGGGGTTACATTAGCTAGCTTCCAATCTGTAGGAACTGTTCCTGTGCCTATAGAATCTTGGAAGATGACCACCGATGCATCCACTATTTCTAGGGCCACTTGCTTAAGTACTCTGGGATGCATACCATCAGGCCCTGGGGATTTATCGGCCTTCATTCCCATCAATTTCCCCAACACCATTTCTCTACTAATACTGATTTCCTTCAGTTCTTCTCTCTCACTAAGCCCTGTGCTCCCCAACATTTCTGGTATGATATTTGTGTCCTCCTTTGGGAAGACAGAACCAAAGTATGCATTTAGTTGGTCAGCAATTTCTTTATTCTCCATAATAAATTCCCCTGTTTCTGACTGTAAGGGACCTACATTTGTCTTCACCAATCATTTTCTCGTTACATACCTGTAGAAATTTTTACATTCAGTTTTTATGTTCACCACAAGCTTGCTCTCGTACTTTATTTTCCCCTTCTTAATCAATCCCTTGGTCCTCCTTTGCTGAATTCTGAACTGCTCCCAATCCTCAGGTCTGTTGTTTTTTCTGGCAAATGTATCTGCCTGTTCCTTGGATCTAATGCTATCTCTAATTTCCTTGTAAGCCATGGTTTGGCTACCTTTCCCGTTTTACTTTTGCGCCAGACAGAGGTAAACAATTGTTGCATTTCATCCATGTGCTCTTTAAATGTTTGCCATTGCCTATCCACCGTCATCCCTTTAAGTAACGTTTCCCAATCCGTCATAGCCAACTCGTGCCTCATATTTTCGTAGTTTCGTTTACCAGGATTCAGTACCCTTGTCTCAGAATCAACTACGTCACTCTCCATCTTGATGAAGAATTTTATCATATAATGGTCGCTCAACCCCAAGGGGTCTCGCACAACTAGATTGTCAATTGTTTCTCTCTGATTACACAATACCCAGTCTAGGATGGCCTATTCTCCAGTTGGTTCCTCAACGTATTGGTCCATCCCGTATCATCCGTATACACTCCAAGAATTACTCCTCTACGGTATTGTGACTAATTTGATTTGCCCAATCTATATGCAGATTAAAGGCACCCATAATTACAGATGTTCCTTTATCGCATGCATCTCTAATTCCCTGTTTAATGCCATTCCAAACATCACCACTACAGTTTGGGGGTCTCTATACAACCCCCACTAACATTTTTTGCCCCTTAGTGTTTCTCAGCTCTACCCATACAGATTCCACATCGTCAGAGCTAATATCTTTCCTCACTATTGCACTAATTTCCTCTTTAACCAGCAATGCAACTCCACTGCCTTTTGCTTTTTGTCTGTCCTTCCTAAATACGGAATATCCCTGGATATTCATTTCCCATCCCTGGTCACCTTGCAGCCATGTCTCTGTAATCCCAACTATATCATACCCGTTTACATCTATTTGCACGATTAATTCATCCACTTTATTGCGAATGCTCTGCGTGTTAAGGCACAAAGCCTTCAGGCTTGTCTTTTTAACATTACTTGTCCTCTTCCCACTATTTTTCACTCTGGTCCTGTTTGATTCTGGCCCTTGATTTCTCTGCCTATCACTTTTCTTATTTCCCTTACTGTCTTTTGTTCTTGTCTTTGATCCCGCCCCCTCTGACTCTTTGCAAAGGTTCCCATCCCCCTGCCATTTTAGTTTAAACCCTCCCCACTCACTCTAGCAAATATTCTCCCAGGATATCAGTCCCGGTCCTGCCCAGGTGTAACCTGTCCAGTTTGTACTGGTCCCACCTCCCCCAGAACCAGTCCCAATGCCCCAGGAATGTAAAACCCTCCCCCTCACACCATCTCTTCAGCCACGTATTCATCCGATATATCCTGCTATTTCTACTAGCACGTGGCACTGGTAGTAATCCTGAGATCACTACCTTTGAGGTCCTACTTTTCAACTTACTTCCTAACTCCCTATATTCCGCTTTTAGGACTTCATCCTCTTTTTTTACCTTTCCCCACGACCACTGGCTGTTCACCCTCCCCCTTCAGAATGTCCTGTAACCACTCTGAGACATCCTTGACCCTAGCACCAGGGAGGCAACATACCATCCTGGAGACTTGTTTGTGGCCACAGAAACACCTATCTATTTCCTTTACAATTGAATCCCCTATAACTATTGCATTCCCACACATTTTACTCCTGCCCTGTGCAGCAGAGCCAACTGTGGTGCAATGAATTTGGCTGTTGCTGCTTTCCCCTGAGAGGCCATTCCCCCCAACAGTATCCAAAACAGTATATCTGTTTTGCAGGGGAATAGCCACAGGAGATTCCTGCACTGCCTGCCTCGTCCTCTTGCTCTGCCTGGTGGTCACCCATTCCCTTCCTGCCTGGGGGGTCTGAGCCTGTGGTGTGACCACCTCTCTATACGTGATATCCACGATACTCTCCGCCTTGTGGATGCTCCACAGTGTCCTCAGCTGCCACTCCAGCTCCGAAACCTGGGCTTGCAGGAGCAGTAGCTGGGCACACTTCCTGCACACACGCTGGTCCCGGACACTAGAATTGTTCCTGGCTTCCGACATGGAGCACAAGGAGCACACCACGGCTTTGAGCTCTCCTGCCATGACTTAACCCTTTAAATTAATTTAAACCTTCTGGAAGATCTTCATGTCCAATAATATCAGTTACTCTAGGGCCTTTCTTCCCTGGTCCTTGTTACTACAGAACTCACTAAAAAAAAAACTCTATTTACTATATTTGAAATAAACTTTAAACTTTTCTTACCTGAGATACTTACCCAACTATTCAGAGCTATTCCTTAACAGCAGTGACTCACCAACCAATCACCTTGCAGCTCTCCCGTGATGTCACTGTTGGCTTGTTTTTTCTTTTCTTTCAAAACTCAGGCGCATTGGAAGAGCTCCGCTCCACTCCCAGAAGGTAAGAGACTGGGCCTCGATCCTCGGGTTCGATTTATGGGCTCCACTCTCAGTGTTCTCCCCACAGGTCCGCTCCACTCCGTTCCCGGGGGGTACAATCTTCCTTTTTATATAACTGTCAAATTCCCTCTTGAATGCCTCGATTGAACCTGCTTCCACCATACTCTCAGGCAGTGCCTTCCAGATCCTAACCATTTGCTGCGTGGAAAAGTTTTATCTCTTGTTGCTTTTGCTTCTTTTGCCAAGCACTTTAAATCTGTGCCCTCTCATTCTCGATTCTTTCATGAGTGGGAACAATTTCTGTCTATCTATTGTTACGACCAGGTGAGCAATGTGTCTAGGGGGTCTGTTGCTGTCTTCACCTGGTCTTATTGTAACAGGGTTTAATTTTGAACATACTGTGTTTTGAGCTCCCCTTTGTGTGAATTCTTGTTCACAGTTTCCAATTATCAGACAAATAACTGAGCACAAAAAGGCTTCCTTTGGTTTAAAGCAGAAAGATGAAATTTATTGAACCTTAAACTTAAACCCTAATACGGTTCATGCCTACGGATATACGATGCACACGTGATATAAACATATAAAATAGGATCAGAAAAGAGCATAAGAAAAGATAAGTAGAACAGTTTGAGGCAATATTTTGTTACTGTTTCTCGAGTTTGCTGTAGTCCTTAATTGGAGATATAGTCTTGTGTTCCGTTGGGGCCCAGTAATCATCTTAAAACTTTGTTCACATTGCAAACCTTTCTCTCTTTGAGTTTCACGTGTTTTCAATGGTTTCAGTTCCCTGAGAGATGAGTGGGCAGACAGATAGGCAGGAAATGTTCTTGCTTCAGTTCCAGGAGCACTCAGCAGTCTGCCTTTGTTGGGAGTCTCAAATTCAAAAAGCTCCCAGGTTGCCCTGCAGGTTAGTCATGTGTCTAGTTCCTTATATGGAACAGTCTCTTCACATCCTTGGTTGGAGGTTCAACTTTCTCTGCAACAACCAGTTAGCCATGTGACTAAAACTGGTCTGACCACTTCTGTGTATTGGAGAGACAGGGACTGCTGGATCTCCATTGTTTCCACATTGTCTGTTACCATGGAAATGTCTTTCCGGTCAGGATTTTCAGTTTTAAGTTTTAATGTTCATGTGGTGAAATAATGTGTGCCTCAGTCTTGGCAGGTGGGGTTTGCCTGACACTACTCTGTCCAGACCCATCATGATTTTGAATAACTTTATCACATCACCTCTCAGCCTTCTCTTCTCCAAAGAAAACAGTCTCAAATTCTCCAATCTTCATAACTGAAGTTCCTCATTCCTGGAACCATTCTTGTGAATCTTTTCTGTACCTTCTCCAATCCCTTCACATCTTTCCTAAAGTACAGCACCCAGCACTGGATGCAGTACTCCAGCTGAGGCCAAACTGGAGTCTTATACAAGTTTAACATAACTTCCTTACTCTTGTACTCTATGCCCCTATTAATAAAGCCCAGGATACTGTATGCTTTATTAATCACTCTCTCAACCAGTCCTGCCACTTTCAAAGACTTATGCACATATACACCAAGGTCCCACTTCTCCTGCACCCCCTTTAGAATTGTACCCTTTATTTTATATTGTCTCTCCATGTTCTTCCTATCAAAATTAATGACTTCTCATTTCTTTGCATTGAACTTCATCTGCCACTTGTCTGTCCATTCCACCAACTTGTCTATGTCCTTTTGAAGTTCTACACTATCCTCCTCACAGTTCACAATTGTTCCAAATTTCGTATCATCCGCATGTGTTGAAATTGTGCCCTGTACACCAAGGTCCAGGTCATTAATATATATCAGAAAGAGCAACGGGAGGCTGGATAAACACGAGGAAGAAAGGAATATAAGGATCTGCTGATAGAGTGAGATCAACAGAAGTGGGAGGAGGCTTGTGTAGGGCATAAACACCAGCATGGAACTGTTGAGTGGAATGACCTGTTTCTGTGCTGTCCTAACAGCTCTGTGGTGTACCGACACCAGCTGGACTGCAGCGGTTCAAGAAGGCAGCTCACTAGCACCTTCTCAAGGGCAGTTTGGGATGGATTAAAAAATGCTGGCCTAGCCAACGATGCCCACATCCCATGAAAGAATATAAAAACGTTATAATCAAGAGCCCTTTGTTAACAAATAATTTTCTCAAACATATATTTTTGTGTCAGGCAGATTTCAAGGGAACCATGTGACACGTTAAAAAAAATGCCAAAGTCAAACTCATATTCAAAGCAACTCTCCAACACTCTGGTAGCCTGCATGATCCACAGTCACATCCAAATGTGTCCTGGCACAGTGCAGTACAATGGGAAACTATGGGTGAGGTGGTGACCTCAGGTAACCAATGGCTTTGAAACAAAGATGAATATTTTATATACTAGCAGAGGATAACCATCCATTTGTTGAACATCAAAGCCACTCTTACACAATAAAGCAGAATGCTGGTTATTATAACGGTAGCTTTCTAAGGAAAGTGTTGCGTCAATGTTCACTCTCTTGACTGAAACATATAAAATTACTGCTGGGTAGCCAGTAAATGTGGAACTGTATGCCAACTCCAGCTGGCACCATCTGGAGGGAGCAGAGAGAATATGCAAGGGAATGTAGGAATTGATTCAGCTTAGTTTTAACAACTAGACGTTTGTCCCATACAACATGAGGTGATGCATTTTGGTAGAAGGGATAGGGTGAGGCAATATATACTTAATGGCACAGTTCTAAAGTGTGTGTGGGAACAGAGGGATCAGGGGGTGCATGTGCATCGATCTTTGAAGGTGGCAGGACATATTGAGAGAGTGGTTAGTAAAGCATATGGATCTTGGGCTTCATAAATAGAGGTATTGTGCACAAAAGCAGAGAAGTTATGCTGAACCTTTATAAAGCTCTGGTTAGGCCCCAACTGGAGTATTGCATCCAGTTCTGGTCACCACACTTAAGGATGTGAAGGTCCTCGAGAAGGTACTGAGGGGATTTACCAGAATGATTCCAGCTGGAAAAGCTGGGTTTATTCTCCTTAGAATAAAGGAGATTTAGGGGAGAATTAATAGAAGTGTACAAGATTATGATAGGCTCAGATAAGTTAGACAAGAAAAAGCTGTTCCCATGAACAAACGGTACAAAGACTAGGGGACACACATTGAAAGAGGAAACATCCTTTCCACATCCACCCTGTCAAGACCCCTCAGAATCTTACATGTTTCAATCAAGTCGACTCTTACTCTTCTAAATTTCAGCGGATACAAGCTCTGTGAAGATGGAGAGGGAGGGCTCTCCACAGAAAGCCCTACCCACCAGGGTTTTTTCAAGAGCACTTCTCAGATCTGCACCTCACCCAGCAGCAGTATCTGAGGTATCTCATGTTCAGTGAGGAGATGGTAGCTGAACTGTGCTACCTCCTTCAACACAACCTGGAGCCTCACACCAGGGCAAGGACGGTGCTTTCAGTTGCTGTCAAAATCACAGTAGTAGTGATCGTATTGAATGGCGGAACAGGCTCAAGGGCCCATATGCTTTACTTCTACTCCTATTTCTTACGTTCCTATGTTGCCCTTGCATTACCTGTACCTCCCCCATTGTCATGGAGACCCCACAGAACCACGTGCATGCAGTCAATAGTGCCTAGCACCATCGGGATTCCTGCTATCCTGGTGAAGCCATGTGTCATTTCATCCTGCCTGTCCCTGTCAAGGGAGAAGACAATGTACTCGCCTCTTCTGGACTTCCCAGATGCTCCAATGGACAGTATAGTGGGATAGGTTAGAGATGTCTCCCACTCCTGCCTGGAAGGACATAAAACCTCAATCCCATGCTGCTCAATGCCTAATCAGCTGGGAGTGATCAGTATAGGGTGATTGGAAGCACGGGCAGCGCTATTCCCTGGCCTCAGCACTGGCACTACTGGAACACAATTTCATGACCGTATATTTTAAAGTTATTTATCCAAACGGGCCAGATGCTTCTTACCCCTTTGAGTTCAATTTATGTGAAAGACACTACACAGTTTTTATTTTTCGAAATTAACTGGGTGTAATCCCAGGATATATTCATGCTTTAGTGCTCCAGTAATTTCGTCCAAGAATCTGAAAGATAACCTGTTCCTTATTGTCCTAGTGCAGTGAACTCATGTTGAAATATCAGATCTAACCTCTGCACTCCTGCCACATCCAGTCATAAATGGTGGTGGACAATTAAACAACTGACAGGAGGAGGCAGCTCCACAAATATCCCCATCCTCAATGATGGGGGAGCCCAGCACATCAGTGCGAAAGATAAGGCTGAAGCATTTGCAACAATCTTCAGACAGAAGTGCCGAGTTGATGATCCATCTTGGTCTCCTCCTGAGGTCCCCAGCATCACAGATGCCAGACTTCAGACAATTCAGTTCACTCCACGTGACATCAAGAAATGACTGAAGGCACTGGATGTAGTAAAGGCTATGGGCCCAGACAACATCTTGGCTGTAGTACTGAAGACTTGTGTTCCAGAACTAGCTGCCCCCCCTAGCCAAGCTGTTCCAGTTCAGCTATAACACTGACATCTAGCGACAATGTGGGAAATTGTCCAGGATGTCCTGTGCACAAAAAGCAGGACAAATGCAATATGGCAAATTACCACCCCATCAGTCTACTCTCGATCATCAGCAAAGTGTTGGAAGGTGTCATTGACAGTGTTATCAAGCGCCACTTAAACAGCAATAACCTGCTCAGTGACGCTCAGTTTGGGTTCCACCAGGGCCACCCATTCCTGACTTCATTAAAGCCTTGATCCAAGTATGGACAGAAGAGCTGAACTCAAGAGGTGAGGTGAGAGTGATTACCCTTGACATAGAGGCAGCATTTGACTGAGTGTGGCATCAAGGAACAATAGCCATACTGAAGTCAATGGGAATCAAGGGGAAAACTTTCCACTGGTTGGAGTCATAATTAGCTCAAAGGAAGTCGGTTGAGGTTGTTGGAGGCCGATCATCTCAGGCCCAGGACACGGCTGCAGGAGTTCCTCAGGGGAGAGTCCGAGGCCCATCAACGCTTTCTTAAAATCTATATAAACATCCACCGCAGGTACCACATAAAAGGCTGGTTACCAAAATTGAGGCTCATGCAATAGCAGGGTCATTGTCAGAATGGATAAAAAAAATTAGCTTAAGGACAGTAAACAGTGCGTTGTGGTAAATGGTTGTTTTTCACACAGGAGGATGGTAGACAGTGGTGTTCCTCCAAGCGTCAGTGCTGGGACCATTGCTTTTTTTGATATACATAAATGACTTGGATATTGGAACACTGAGTAAAATTTCAAAATTTGACGATGATACCGAACTTGGAGGTATGGCAGACAGTGAGGATGATACCAATCAACTTCAACAAGACATAGATAGGCTAGCAGACAAGGGGCAAATAGAATTTAATAGAGAAATGTGAGGTGGTCCATTTTGGCAAAAGGGACAGGGAGAGGCAATATAATCGCACAGTTCGAAAAAGTGTGTGGGAACAGCGGGACCTGGGGGTTGTTACAAGATTACTTCTGTTTTTTTTTGTAAGGTATGTTTTAAGAACTTATATTTAAATTATGGACATTGAGTCATTTGGAGATTGCTGAAATTTGTGTTAAATAAAGGAAGGTCAACAAAAGGTTTGGCTGGTAAACAAGTCTTACTGGAGGGCATTTGCTTTCAAGTTAAAAACAGCAGGGGTTGTTTTGGGTTGCAGAAGAGTGACAAGCCAAGATTTATGGTTGTCATGCAACTTGCTGCTGAACAGTTTTAGTTTCATTTGAACTGTGTTATGAAAGTGACCCGGTTTTGTTGAAAAAAAATATTTTTAAAGGAATTTATAGTTAAGCGAAATAATTGTTGGATAAGTTTTTAATCAAGAGGGCAGTGAAGGAGCCAGATTGGCAACAGTGTTGCTGGTTGTCACATAGCTCAGGTTAGGCTTCGCACAGAAACCCTGGTAACAAGGGCAGAAAAGTGACAAGCACTGCTTTGATTGGACACGCCCAGTCGTACCAGAACACACCTGGGATGGGCAGAAAAAACTCACCAAGTGTTTTGGGTGTTAGTCAGTGCGTGTGTGTGTTACCTTCTAGTAGGAGATAAGTCAAGTGCTGCTGAAGTGTCAAAAAAGGACAGAAGAGGAAGAGAATTCTAAGGAAGAACAGAAGACTACAACTCAACTCGTTTTCTCGCAATTCCCTAAAAGATTCTGTGAAGTTCACTATGTCGATTCGTCTTGTATCCTGCATTTTAAGAAAGCCTGCTAAAAATAATTCTCAACACCACCTGAAGGGAACTGTGTGAAAGATTCTGCCTGCGTGTGCTCAGAGGTTTGACTGTGTGCCAATTTGGTGCAGCGTGCCTCATCTGCTATCATTTTCTAACGGTGGGCAAATGATCTGCCCGAATGTGGTTTTTGTCTGGACTAGAGCTCTGATCTAAAAATCCTTTTTTAACTTTTTTGGTTAACTGATGTATATATACGTGTGTGTGTGTGTGTGTGTGTGTATGTGAGTGTGTGAGTGTGGTGTGGGTGTGTGTGTGTGTGTGAGTGTGTATGTGTGGGTGTGTGTGAGTGTGTATGTGAGTGTGTGGTGTGGGTGTGTGAGGGTGTGTGTATGGGTGTGGTGTGGGTGTGTGGGTGTGTGAGTGTGGTGTGGGTGTGTGAGTGTGGTGTGAGTGTGTGTGAGTGTGCGTGTGTGTGTGTGTGAGTGTGCGTGTGTGAGTGTGTGGTGTGTGTGGTGGGTGCGTGTGTGGTGGGTGTGGTGTGGGTGTGTGAGTGTGTGTGTGAAAAAGGGACTTGAAAATTTGGTAAAAGTAGAAAGGGGACTTTTTAAAATTTAATGTTGGATTTTTAAAAATGTAATCTACGTGATATTGTTTTACTTCATTACTAGTTCAGAATTGTTTTATAATAAACTGTTAATTTTATTGTTCAGTAAAGAAACCTGCTTAGTGTGTTCTATTCTGGAAAAAATAGTGTATCTGATTGATCCTGCAGTAACGAGGACCAGGGAAGAAGGGTTTTAGAGTAACTGATATTATTGGATATTAAAATCTTCCAGAAGGTTTAATTTAATTTAAAGGGTTATGTCATGGCAGGAGAGCTCAAAGCCGTGGTGTGCTCCTCGTGCTCCATGTCGGAAGCCAGGAACACTTCCAGTGCCCGGGACCAGCATGTGTGCAGGAAGTGTCTCCAGCTGCAGCTCCTGGAAGCCCGGGTTTCAGAGCTGGAGCGGCGGCTGGGGACACTGTGGAGCATCCGCGAGGCAGACAGTATCGTGGGTAGCACGTATAGAGAGGTGGTCACACCGCAGGCTCAGACTCCACAGGCAGGAAGGGAATGGGTGACCACCAGGCAGAGCAAGAGGACTAGGCAGGCAGTTCAGGAATCTCCTGTGGCTATTCCCCTGCAAAACAGATATACTGCTTTGGATACTGTTGGGGGGAATGGCCTCTCAGGGGAAAGCAGCAACAGCCCAATTCGTTGCACCACAGTTGGCTCTGCTGCACAGGGGAGGAGTAAAAAGTATGGGAATGCAATAGTTCCAGGGGATTCAATTGTAAGGGGAATAGATAGGCGTTTCTGTGGCCGCAAAAGAGACTCCAGGATGATATGTTGCCTCCCTAGTACGAGGGTCAAGGATGTCTCAGAGCGGTTACTGGAGGGGGAGGGTGAACAGCCAGTGGTCGTGGTACACATTGGTACAAACGACGTAGGTAAATAAAAGGATGAGGTCCTAAAAGCAGAATATAGGGAGTAAGGAAGTAAGTTGAAAAGCAGGACCTCAAAGGGAGTGATCTCAGGATTACTACCAGTGCCACGTGCTAGTCAAAGTAGAAATAGCAGGATATATCGGATGAGTACATGGCTGAAGAGATGGTGTGAGGGGGAGGGGTTTAGATTCCTGGGGTATTGGGACCAGTTCTGGGGGAGGTGGGACCAGTACAAGGTGGATGGGTTACACCTGGGCAGGACCGGGACTGATATCCGAGGGACAGTATTTGCTAGAGTGGGTGGGGAGGGTTTAAACTAAAATGACAGGGGATGGGAACCTTTGCAACGAGTCAGAGGAGGGGGGATCAAAGACAAGAACAAAAGACAGTAAGGGAAATAAGAAAAGTGATAGGCAGAGAAATCAAGGGCCAGAATCAAACAGGACCAGAGTGAAAAATAGTGGGAAGAGGACAAGTAGTGTTAAAAAGACAAGCCTTAAGGCTTCGTGCCTTAACGCGCGGAGCATTCGCAATAAAATGGATGAATTAATCGCGCGAAAGATGTAAACGGGTATGATATAGTCGGGATTATGGAGACATGGGTGCAAGGTGACCGGGGATGGGAAATGAATATCCAGGGATATTCAGTATTTAGTAAGAATAGACGAAAAGCAAAAGGTGGTGGAGTTGCATTGCTAGTTAAAGAGGAAATTAACACAATAGTGAGGAAAGATATTAGCTCTGACGATGTGGAATCTGTATGGGTAGAGCTGAGAAACACTAAGGGGCAAAAAACGTTAGTGGGGGTTGTATATAGACCCCCAAACTGTAGTAGTGATATTGGGAATGGCATTAAACATGAAATTAGAGATGCATGCGATAAAAGAACACCTGTAATTATGGGTGACTCTAATCTGCATATAGATTGGGCAAATCAAATCAGTCACAATACCGCAGAGGAGGAATTCTTGGAGTGTATATGGGGTGGTTTTCTGGACCAATACGTTGAGGAACCAATTAGAGAACAGGCCATCCTAGACTGGGTATTGTGTAATGAGAGAGGAATAACTGACAGTCTAGTTGTGCGAGACCACTTGGGGACGAGCGACCATAATATGATAGAATTCTTCATCAAGATGGCGAGTGACGTAGTTGATTCTGAGATTAGGGTCCTGAATCTTAGTAAAGGAAACTACGAAGGTATGAGGCACGAGTTGGCTATGACGGATTGGGAAACATTACTTAAAGGGATGACGGTGGATAGGCAATGGCAAACATTTAAAGAGCGCATGGATGAACTGCAACAATTGTTTATCCCTGTCTGGCGCAAAAGTAAAATGGGAAAGGTAGCCAAACCATAGCTGACAAGGATATTAGAGATAGCATTAGATCCAAGGAACAGGCAGATACATTTGCCAGGATAAACAACAGACCTGAGGATTTGGAACAGTTTAGAATTCAGCAAAGGACGACCAAGAGATTGATTAAGTAGGTCGTGCCTCACAAACCTTATTGAGTTTTTCGAGAAGGTGACCAAACAGGTGGATGAGGGTAAAGCAGTGGATGTGGTGTATATGGATTTCAGTAAGGCGTTTGATAAGGTTCCCCACGGTAGGCTATTGCAGAAAATACGGAAGTATGGGGTTGAAGGTGATTTAGAGCTTTGAATCAGAAATTGGCTAGCTGAAAGAAGACAGAGGGTGGTGGTTGATGGCAAATGTTCATCCTGGAGTTTAGTTACTAGTGGTGTACCGCAAGGATCTGTTTTGGGGCCACTGCTGTTTGTCATTTTTATAAATGACCTGGAAGAGGGTGTAGAAGGGTGGGTTAGTAAATTTGCAGATGACACGAAGGTCGGTGGAGTTGTGGATAGTGCCGAAGGATGTTGTAGGGTACAAAGGGACATAGATAGGCTGCAGAGCTGGGCTGAGAGATGGCAAATGGAGTTTAATGCGGAAAAGTGTGAGGTGATTCACTTTGGAAGGAGTAACAGGAATGCAGAGTACTGGGCTAATGGGAAGATTCTTGGTAGTGTAGATGAACAGAGAGATCTTGGTGTCCAGGTGCATAAATCCCTGAAGGTTGCCAACCAGGTTAATAGGGCTGTTAAGAAGGCATATGGTGTGTTAGCTTTTATTAGTAGGGGGGTCGAGTTTCGGAGCCACGAGGTCATGCTGCAGCTGTACAAAACTCTGGTGAGACCGCACCTGGAGTATTGCGTGCAGTTCTGGTCACCGCATTATAGGAAGGATGTGGAAGCTATGGAAAGGGTGCAGAGGAGATTTACTAGGATGTTGCCTGGTATGGAGGGAAGGTCTTACGAGGAAAGGCTGAGGGACTTGAGGTTGTTTTCGTTGGAGAGAAGGAGGAGGAGAGGTGACTTAATAGAGACATATAAGATAATCAGAGGGTTAGATAGGGTGGATAGTGAGAGTCTTTTTCCTCGGATGGTGATGGCAAACACGAGGGGACATAGCTTCAAGTTGAGGGGTGATAGATATAGGACAGATGTGAGAGGTAGTTTCTTTACTCAGAGAGTAGTAAGGGCGTGGAACGCCCTGCCTGCAGCAGTAGTAGATTCGCCAACTTTAAGGGCATTTAAGTGGTCATTGGATAGACATATGGATGAAAATGGAATAGTGTAGGTCAGATGGTTTCACAGGTCGGCGCAACATCGAGGGCCGAAGGGCCTGTACTGCGCTGTAATGTTCTAATTGTTCTAATTCAAATTCTAATTCTAAAAGGGGAAAATAGAGTATGAGAGCAAGCTTGTGGGGAACATAAAAACTGACCGTAAAAGTTTCTATAGGTATGTGAAGAGAAAATGATTGGTGAAGACAAATGTAGGTCCCTTACAGTCAGAAACAGGGGAATTTATTATGGGGAATAAAGAAATGGCTGACCAACTAAATGCATACTTTGGTTCTGTCTTCACAAAGGAGGACACAAATATCATACCAGAAATGTTAGGGAACACAGGGTTTAGTGAGAGAGAGGAACTGAAGGAAATCAGTATTACTAGAGAAATGGTGTTGGGGGAATTGATGGGATTGAAGGCCGATAAATCCTCAGGGCCTGATGGTATGCATCCCAGAGTACTTAAGAAAGTGGCCCTAGAAATAGTGGATGCATTGGTGGTCATCTTCCAAGATTCTGTAGATTCTGGAACAGTTCCTACACATTGGAGGGTGCTATTTAAAAAGGGAGGCAGAGAGAAAGCAGGGAATTATAGACCAGTCAGCCTGAGGTCAATAGTGGGGAAAATTATAGAGTCCATTATCAAAGATTTTATAGCAGAGCACTTAGAGAACAGTTGTAGAATCGGACAGAGTCAGCATGGATTTACAAAAGAGAAATCATGCTTGACAAATCTACGAGAATTCTTTGAGGATGTAACAGGTAGAGTTGATGAGGGGAAGCCAATGGATGTGGTTTATTTGGACTTCCAGAATGCTTTGGACAAAGTTCCACATTAGAGATTAGCATGTAAATTTAAAGCGCATGGGATTGGGGGTAGTGTATTGCGATGGATAGAAAATTGGTTGGTGGAAAGGAAACGAAGAGTAGGGATAAATGGATCTTTTTCCAAATGGCAGGCAGTGACCAGTGGGGTAATGCAGGGATCGGTGCTGGGACCCCAGCTATTCACAATATATATTAATGATTTAGATGAGGGAACTAAATGTAATATCTCCAAATTTGCAGATGACACAAAATTGGGTGGGAGGGTGAGTTGTGAGGAGGATGCAGAGAGGCTTCAGGGTGATTTGAACAAGTTGAGTGAGTGGGCTAATGCATGGCAGATGCAGTATAATGTGGATAAATGTGAGGTTATCCACTTTGGTAGCAAAAACAGGAAGGCAGATTATTATCTGAACGGCTATAAACTGAGAGAGGGGAATATGCAGCGAGAGCTGGGTGTTCTCGTACACTAGTCGCTGAAAGTAAGCATGCAGATGCAACAGGTGGTAAAAAAGGCAAATGGTATGTTGACCTTCATAGCGAGAGGATTCGAGTACAGGAGCAGGGATGTCTTGCTGCAATTATCCAGGGCCTTGGTGAGGCCACACCTGGAATATTGTGTGCAGTTTTGATCTCCTTATCTGAGGAAGGATGTTCTTTCTATAGAGGGAGTGCAGCGAAGGTTTACCAGGCTGATTTCTGGGATGGCGTGACTGACGTATGAGGAGAGATTGAGTCGGTTAGGATTATATTCGCTGGAGTTCAGAAGAGTGAGGGGGGATCTCATAGAAACCTATAAAATTCTAACAGGACTTGACAGGCTAGATGCAGGAAGGATGGTCCCGATGGCGGGGGAGTCCAGAACCAGGGGACATAGTCTCAGGATACGGGGTAAACCTTTCAGGACTGAGATGAAGAGAAATTTCTTCACCCAGAGAGTGGTGAGCCTGTGGAATTCACTACCACAGAACGCAGTTGAGGCCAAAACATTGTATGTTTTCAAAAAGGAGTTAGATATAGCTCTTGGGTCTAAAGGGATCAAAGGGTATGGGGCGAATGCCAGAACAGGCTACTGAGTTGGATGATGAGCCATGATCATAATGAATGGCGAAGCAGGCTCGAAGGGCCGAATGGCCTACTCCTGCTCCTATTTTCTATGTTTCTATGACTGTTTCAGTAAGTGGGATCATTTTTTAAATATGCTGTGACCTGTGGAGAAGTGCGACTGAATTAACAGTGCACTCCTCCTGTTTCAGTTTTACTGTATTTAGTTGGGGACTCTCTCTTTCTGGGATAAACCTAACACTGACAACGTACAATTGTAAGTAGGGTAATAATAATTGGAAAAGAAAAAGAAATGGTTTATTGCGCAATAATGTAAAGTTTACACCACTGAAATATCTTTACCAATTGCTGAAACTTTTCTGGGGAAGGAGGATGTATCCGTCAGTGATTTTTGAGATACTTAACCAAAATTAAACTAAAGGATTTGGCAGACCTGTTGGCATTAGAGTTACAACCAGGGGCTAAGAAAGCAGGAATAATTGAAGTAATGGCAGACCATTTGAAATTGGAAGAAGAAAGCAAACCAGAGGGTAATGCAGTTGAATTAGCTAAAATTCAGTTACAGATGAGTCAGCATGAACTTGATAAAGAAAAAGTAAAAGAATTAGTAACAAGAAAACTTGAACAGGAAAAAGAAATAGAAAAACTTAAATTTGAGTTTGGAAAAGAAGTGACAATGAAAAATCTTGAATTTGAGGACAAGGGAAGGGAAAGAGAAAGAAAAAGGGAATACCAAATTAGAAAGCTGGAACTAAGTCAAAAGAGAGGTTGTAACTCCAGTGAAAGTTCTCGTGGGGAAAGATCTGTCTCCAGCTCAGAAAGCAGTGGAGAACTCTTTAAATTTGTGCAAGCACACCTGAAATTTGAGAAAAGGGATGTCGAGGCATTTTTCATTGCTTTTGAAAAGATGACCAAAAAAAATGACCAAAGGAAAGCTGGGCACTGCTTATGCAAAGCGGTTTGATGACATAAAGTTCATGCCATGCTTTCTGAGGAGGCTTCTGCAGATTATGAGATGGCAAAAAAGGCTATTCTCGCTGCATATGAGTCGGTCCCTGAAGCTGACTGACAGAAATTTCCGAACCTCCAGAGATTGTCTGGGCAGACTTATATAGAATTTGAGAGAGTAAAACAAATTAATTTTGATCATTGGTTACGGGCACTAAAGACAGAAGCCACAGGAGAACCTTAGGGAAGTAATTCTCCTGGAAGAATTTAAAAATTCACTCCCTCAGTTAGTAAGAATCCGTGTAGAGAACCAGAAGGATTCGATGGCCAGTGTTATGACCAGGTGAGATAGGGGTCTAGGGGTTCCCTCTCAGCCTTTGCCTGGTTTAACCGTAACAGGGTTTTAATTTTAAAACATTGTGTTTTTAGTTCCCCCTCAGTGAATCCTTGTTCACTGCTTTCCAATCGTAAGGCAAAGAAATGGGACAGGTTTTCTTAGATTTAAACAAGAAAGGTGGAAGTTTATTAATCTTAAACTCTAATTCAGTTAACGACCAAGAAAATGCAATGCGACCACGTGATAAACACAAATGCAGATAGAGGCAGAAAAGGTAGAAAGAATAAAGGGGAAAAGTTTGAAGCAATATCTGGTGGTTATTTACGGTCCTTTGAATTCAATGTGGGCATCTTTGGTTGCCGGTAAGAGTTGCTGTTCGTTGGATGCTTTAACATTTTTCGATGTAGGAGTCTTCTCTCTCTTGAGGTTTAAGCAACTTCAATGGGTCTGGAGGTTTGTGAGAAAGCAAGCGAGAGAGCCAGCCAGGGGAGAGGCTGTCTTGTTCCAGGTTCAGTTGCAATCTGCAGTCTGAATTTAAACTGTCCTGTGTCTAGTTCAAAAACCCTGGACCAGTCATGTGACCAGCTGGCTTAACCACTCCTGCGTTTGTGGATTCCAAAGCTCTCTGTGGGGTGTTGTAGTGCTGTCTCCCACCCCAACAAGATGTGGATCACCATTGCCCAGACCAATCCCTGTTAATTGGATCACTGAGCATTTCTTTTGTCTCTCCAAGCACTGTCTCTCAGTATGCAAATGTTTTCCAGCCAAGTGTCTGGTGATCTCTTTAAACAAGTCATTTCTTCACTCCAGCAACAGTTTAAAATTAATGTTCGTATGATGAAATTAATATGCTTCATTCTTGGCAGGTGGGGGTCTTCATGACACCAGACAGGCAGCAGAAATTTCTGATGATTATGAGATTGCATATAAGCTCAAACCCTTTGTCCATCACCCCCACAAACTTGAGAAGGATAGAAGGTGGGAGACAAGTATCCGAGGACAAGAAGGGACAGCTGGGGACGCCCCGGGATCTCCTCCTCAGACCAGAAAGGATGGTGCTGAGGGTGGAAGTAAGGTCCACAAGCCTAAATGTTATCATTGTCACAAGGTGGGACATTTTGTACAGGATGCTAGAAGTTGCAGGGTAAACCCATGGGACTTATTGAGGTATACAAAGCCAATGCAGTGAAAGAGGCCCTAACTGAGACTACAGCACATCAGGCTGGAGCTCTGACTGCAGCTGTAAGGCCAAGTACAAAACCACTGTGATGAAGGAGTTGTGAATAAGATACCTGAGAGTTTTGGGAATTTTTATCAAAAGGAAAAGTAACTCCTTATCCCTCAAGTGAGGCAGGCAAACCTATAGTTATACTTAGGGATACAAGAGCCACCTAAACTCTTTTGCTGGGGAAAGGCATAACATTTCCACCAGACAACACACTGAATGCTAAAGGTTTAGTAAATGGTATTGACAGGAAGTATATACCCGTACTTTTGTATCAGATGCAGCTAGAGTGTGACCTTAGGTTGAATTTTACTAGTGCGCCACAAATCGCGGCAGCGTGCTTTGAAGTCGGTGACCTTCAGGCGAGATGTGCTGTTGCTGAGCCCCCACGATATTTTGCAGTGGGTAGTGGGGTGGCCGTTCCGGCCCCACCAACAGCATCCGGCGCCACTGTGCAGGCACCGGCGCCATTTTTAAAGGGCTTCAAGCCTTTCAGTGCCATTTACATGTTTAAAGAGACAGAGTTGTTACAAAACTAAAATAAAATTTTATTAATACTTCCAATCCCCTCTCCCACCCGACCAATGATTTTTTTTGTCCCATCTCCCCAAAAAGGTGAGTTTGCATTCACGACCTTCCCCCCTGAACTTGATTCCCTTTGACCCTAAACCCCTTCGCATCATCCCCACAACCAATCGGAGCAGTTTTCCCCGCACCCCCCCGCCACCCTGAAATTTTCTCTCCTCCCCCCTCCCCACCAGTGTCACAACTCAGAACTCTGAACTGAATTCTGCAGGCGCGCGAGTTACAGCCGGCAGCTAGAATATTGACATGGGATGGCCGCCAGGACAAGGAAAGTTAATTTGCATTTATTTTACTTCATTTTAATAGTTAAATGAAGACCCCGTTGCTGAGCAGCGCGGGCGCTACATCAAGGCCTCACCATTGCCGGTAAAGTGTGGCGGGGTCTTCTTAGCATCAGGGGTCGTGGCGGGCCTCTCCCAAAAGAATTTTCCGGGCCCCCCCCATCATGACCCCTGACACCGGTGGCCTCATAAAATTCAGCCCCTAATGTCTAGAATGGTAACTGTAGGAGTTGTCCATAGCTTGCCAGTAGACGGGTTTGATCTACTCCTGGGGAATGATTTGGCCAGAGCGAAAGTAGTAGCTTCGCCAGTAGTCACGGAAAAAACAAGATAAAGAGGCAGAACAGTTACAGGAAAAGGTTCCAGGAATTTTTCTTCTAGTGTAGTAACCTGAGCAATGACTAAACAAGTTCCATTGTCAGAGGTAAGATTGACTCCACAGTCAGATAGCCGAATATCTGAAGATTTCTTTGGGGATTTGGATAATCCAAAAGAAATCTTTAATAAACCTTCTCTAATCACAGCTCAGCAAGCTGATCCAGAGTTGAAGAAGGTGGCACAATCAGATCCAGCAAAAGCTGAGTGAAAAGGCTATTATTGAAATGGGGGTCCTGATGAGGAAATGGAGACCTCACAGACCTGCGGATGAAGACTGGACGGTTGTTCATTAGATAGTGGTACCGCCAAAGTATCGCTGGGAACTATTAAGGTTAGCACATGGGATTCCTCTAGCAGGACATATGGGGATCTGGAAGACCAAAGCATGTATAAGTCAACATTATTACTGGCCAGGTCTTTCCAAGGACATGGTGGAGTTTTGCAAAACGAGCCACATGTGCCAGATTGTGCGAAAACCGCAATCTGCCATAAAACCGGTGCCTCTAATTCCCATATAATAAAAGCAAAATACTGCGGATGCTGGAAATCTGAAATTAAAACAAGAAATGCTGGAACCACTCAGCAGGTCTGGCAGCATCTGTGAAAAGAGAAGCAGAGTTAACGTTTCGGGTCACTGACCCTTCTTCCAAAGCGTTAACTCTGCTTCTCTTTTCACAGATGCTGCCAGACCTGCTGAGAGGTTCCAGCATTTCTTGTTTTTACCTCGAATTACCATACCAGTTATTGGGGAACCATTTAGTAGGGTGTTGGTAGACTGTGTAGGACCTTTACCGAAAACAAAAGCAGGACACCAATATATACTCACTATCATGAAGATGGCTACTCGGTTCCCAGAGACCATTCCCTTGAGAACAATTTCTGCTAAGGTAGTGGTAGAGAAGCTAACCCAGTTCTTCACTAGATATGGATTACCGACTGAGATGCAGTCGGATCAAGGTTCCAATTTCATGTCTAAAATTTTTCAGGAAGTTATGGGTAACTTAGGTATAACACAGTCAAGGTCTTCAGCATACCAGTCACAGAGACAGGGAGCTTTAGAAAGGTACCATCAGACCCTCAAAACAATGATCAGGGCAGACTGTCATGAATATCCCCATGATTGGGATAAAGGGCTAGAATTTCTTTTGTTTGCCGTTTGGGATTCATCTGAAGGTTTTATTCTTTTTGAATTAGTTTCCGGACATGAGATAAGAGGCCCTTTAAAACTAATAAAATAAAGATTTTTGTAACAGAGGGATGAATCCTCTGTGCTAGATTATGAATCCATGTTCCGGGAATGACTCATGAGAGCTTGCAAAATGGCTTAGGAACACCTTAAAGCTTCCCAGACAATTATGAAAAAATGGGCAGACAAGCATGCTAACACCCATACATTTTGGCCAGGGGATGAAGTGTTGGTATTGATGACTTTACAGGGTGAACCATTAAAAGCATGGTTCAGTGGTCCATATAAAGTGGTCAAGAGAATTGGTGAAGTAAATTATTTGATTGACACCCCTGTTTGCCAGAAAAAGAATCAGCTGTGTCATATCAATATGTTAAAACAATATTATTGCCGGGAAGAGGATAAGCAAGCACAGGGATGTCAGGTAGTGGGGACCATGAAGGATGGAAGGAATAGTGATAGATCACTGAAGGCAGCAGCACAGGTAGATAAGGTGGTTAGGAAGGCATATGGGATACTTGCCTTTATTAGCCGAGGCACAGAATATAAGAGCAGGGAGGTTATGATGGAGCTGTATAAAATGCTAGTTAGGCCACAGCTGGAGTACTGTGTACAGTTCTGGGCACCACACTATAGGAAGGATGTGATTGCACTGGAGAGGGTGCAGAGGAGATTCACCAGGATGTTGCCTGGGCTGGAGCATTTCAGCTATGAAGAGAGACTGAAAAGGTTAGGGTTGTTTTCCTTGGAGCAGAGAAGGCTGAGGGGGGAACATGATTGAGGTGTACAAAATTATGAGGGGCATTGATAGATTAGATGGGAAGAAACTTTTTTCCCTTAGCGGAGGGGTCAAGAACTGGGGACATAGATTTAAGGTAAGGGGCAGGAGGTTCAGGGGGTATTTAAGGAAAAAAATTTCACCCAGAGGGTGGTTGCAATCTGGAACACACTGCCTGAAGAGGTGCTGGAGGCAGGAACCCTCACAACGTTTAAAAAGTATTTAGATGAACACTTGAAACACTATAGCATACAAGGCTATGGGCCAAGTGCTGGAAAATGGGATTAGAATAGTTGGGTGCTGGATGGCTGGCACAGACACGATGGGCCGAAGGGCCTGTTTCTGTGCTGTATACCCCTATGACTCTATGACTCCATGAGGCAGGAGGAGGCTAAGACAATTCTCAAATTGAGCCTCCCAGTATCCGGTTAGCTAATACTGAATTGTTAGGGAGATTGGACACTATGCTTTCATATTTAGGTGCAAACCAATGAGAAAACCTAACAAGGCTACTCTTAGCATTTAACAGAGTCTTTAGGAATAAGCTAGGATGTACAATCTTAGTCACACATGAGATATAGGGGAATCTATTCCTATAAAATAACCTCCTTACAGCTTAAGTCCAGAGAAATAGGCTCAGGTCAAAGCAGAAATCCAGTACATGCTGGAGAGCCACCTACTGGATCCCAGTCAAAGTAGTTGGAGTTCACTAATAGTCTTTTGCCTAAACCTGATGGTTCAACCAGATTTTGCATAGGCTGCAGAAAAGTTAATGCAATCGCAAAGACAAACTCCTACCTAATTCTTCACTTGGAACAACTGGGGGGTTCTGTTTGGAAAGTTACAGTCACCAAATTTGGTGATAAACCTTTGTGAAAAAAATAAAATCAGATGGAGTTTACTGTTACAACAATGTCACTAGAAGATTGTCCACATTGTGAGTAAAGGTAGTATTGTTGCAGATGCTTTATCGAGAATCTAACTTTGTTCAAGTTATTTAAATGAAAAGAGTGAATGAGTATAGTGTGAAAATGTGTTTTCTATTTTTCCCACACTTTGTAATGGAACACATTTAAAAATGGTGTTTCATTCCTCCAAGGGTGGCGGTGTTATGAAAGTGACTTTGTTTTGTTAAAAAATATATTTTTAAAGGAATTTATAGTTAAGATAAATAAATGTTGGATCAGTTTTTTAATCAAGAGGACAGTGAGGGAGCCGAATTGGCAACAGTGTTGCTAATTGTCACATGGCTCGGGTTAGGCTTCGAATAGAAACCCTGGTTACTGGGCCGGAAAGGTGACAAGCACTGCTTTGATTGTACAAGACCAGTATTAACAGAGCACACCTGGGATGGGCAGAAAAAACTCACCAAGGTTCTTGGTTGTTAGTGCGTGTGTGTGTTACCTTCTAGAAGGAGATAAAAGTCAAGTGCTGCTGAAGTGTCAAAAAAGGGACAGAAGGAGAGAATTTCAAGGAAGAGCAGAAGACTACAACCCAGCTTGCTTTCTTATAATTCCCGAAAAGATTCTGTGAAGTTCACTATGTCGATTTGTCTTGTTTCCTGTATTTTAAGAAAGCCTGCTAATTATAGTTCTCAATGCCACCTGATGAGAACTGTGCTAAAGATCCTGCCTGCGTGTGCTCAGAGGTTGGACTGTATGCAGTTTGGTGCAGCGTGCCTCATCTGCTATTTTTTTTTTTCCCAGGCGTAGGCAAGTGATATGCCCGGGTGTATTTTTTGCCTGGACTAGAGCTCTGTTGTAAAAATCGTTTTTTTTTACTTTTTTGTGTGTGTGTGTGTGTGTGTGTGTGTGTGTGTGTGTGTGTGTGTGTGTGTGTGTGTGTGTGTGTGTGTGTGTGTGTGTGTGTGTGTGTGTGTGTGTGTGTGTGTGTGTGCACTAAGATAAAAAAAGTGACTTTAAAATTCAGTTAAGGTAGAAAGGGGACTTTTTAAAATTTAATGTTGGATTATTAAAATTTTGATCTATGTGATATTATTTTACTTCATTACAAGTTAAGACTTGTTTAATAATAAACTGTTAATTTTGTTGCTCAGTAAAGAAACCTGGTTAGTGTGTTCTATTCTGGGAAAAATAGTGTATCTGATTGACTTTTTCAGTAAGTGGGAATTTTTCTTTAAACATGTTGTGACCTGTGGAGAAGTGGGACTGAATTAAAAGTGCACTCTACCCACCTCATTCATAACAACTGTTAAAAAAGCCAGTTGGCATTTTGGCCTGAAAACAGAAAAAGAGTTGCTGTGTGCCTGCCAGGAGAAGACAGCCAATATCTTTCTCTCTGAAGAATCCCAGCATCTTTGAAGAATTCCTGTATCAAGTGTGTTTACTATTTCCTCCTGTATTTGAAGAAACCTTCACTGCTACTTTTCTGCTAAAAGACCTAAGAAAATCCTTGTTGCTACTTCCTGCTGTAAAGCCTGACTGGAGCTTTCTGTGCATCTCTTGGAAGCCTACCCAGATTGATCATCGACATCGCCTGGAAAGAGCTGTTCCAGGAAGATCCCATTGACAGCCACTTATTCGCCTTTGCGACACTTCAAAACAAAGGACTTCTTTTAAGCCGAAGTAGTTTTTTTTATTCCTTCTATTTCTTTGCAACAGCTGTACACAAAAATTCCTTTTGTTTTCTCGGTTAACCAGTTGTGTGTGTCTGTATGTCTGGGCTAGGATAAATAAGGGGCTTTAATACTGCAATTAGTGTGTATGTTTTGCTTCATTATTGGTTCAAACTTGGTTTGTAATAAACTGATAATTTTGTTGTTTATGAAAGAAACCTGGTTAGTGTGTTTTATTCTGGGGTAAAATAGAATATCTGATTGACTTTCGGTAAGTGGGAAAATTTTAAATATATGTTGTGACCAGTGGAGAAGTGGGACTGAATTAACAGTGCACTCCTCCTGCCTTGGCCGTAACAGGATTCATGTGCATCGATCGTCAAAGGTGGCAAAACATATTGGGCTGAATTTTAAAAGCTTGCTGCTGTTCTGAGCTTGAAAAAGTACATGAAGCATGCACGAGACGTGTGCTGCGGAGTCGCCGCGATATTTTGTGCGGGGGATCACTAGCATGGAGGGGGCTTAGCACCCGCCCCTGATGACGTAGAGGGGGCAGGCGTTCTATCCCTGGCAATGGCGTTCAGTGCCACTGCACAGGCACCGGCGCCATTTTTCTTTAGGGCTTCAAGCCTTTAAACACATTTAACTTTTTAAAGGGAAATGAAACTATGTTGTCATTTGCACAGTCAAAAAACAGGTGAAGCCCCTTTTTCACCCTCCGCTGACCTACCAAGTCTTTAATTTCCCTCTCTCCCCCCGAAAACACTGTTTTGCCAGTCCCGACCTTTCACCCCCAAATGTACAGATTTTTGCCCTTCAACCCCTTCCCACCATCCCCTCAGCCAATTGAAACAGCTTTACTCGCTCCCCACCACCCTGAAAATTTCACTCCTCCCCCTCTCCACTGGTGTTACACCTTGGATTTCCAATCGGAGATCCAAAGGCGTGGGACCTCTAGCAATCGGCAGGAATACCGGCATGGGACGGCCGTCGCTAAAAGCTGTCGTTATTCATTGATTTTATTGTAACTAATATATTTAAATAAGGTCTCTGTCGCCGTGCGGCGGGGAGGCCGACACGAGGCCTCACCGCTTATAACATGCAACGGAGCCTTCCCAGCGTCGAGGCCCGTTGCGGGCCTCTCCCGGAAGTATTTTCTGGGGCCCCCGCCACGACCCCCAACATTGGGGGCTGATAAAATTCAGCCCATTGAGAGAGTGGTTCACAAAACATATGGAATCTTGGGCTACATAGAGGTATTGAGTACAAAAGCAGGGAAGTTAAGCTGAACCTTTATAAAGCTCTGTCTAGGCCACAGCTAGAGTATTGTGTTCAGTTGTGGTCACCATACTTTCGGAAAGATGTGAGGGTCCTTGAGAGGGTGCAGAGAAGATTTACCAGAATAGTTCCAGGGATGAAGGAACTTATCCACAATGGAGAAACTAGGGTTCTCCTTGCAGCAAAGGAGATTTGATAGAGGTGTACCAGACTTCTTTGGCGAGAGAGACAATGGGTAAGCGCCTGGAGGTGGCAGACTATGACAATTTTAGATAGGGTAGACAAAGAAAATCTATTAGTTAATGGTACAAGGACTAGGGGACACAGATTTATGGTTTTGGGAAAGAGATGCATGGGAGGATGTGAGGAAGAACATTTTTATGCAGCGAGCGGTAATGACCTAGAACTCACTGCTCACAAGGGTGGTGATAACGGAGACGATGAATGATTTCAAAAGGAAATTGGATAGGCAGTTGAGCGAAATAAACTTGCAGGGCTACGGGGATAGAGCTGGGGCATAGGACTGATGGATTGCTCTGCAGAGAGCTGGCATGGACCCAATGGGCCAAATGGCCTCTCGCTGCAGCATTATGACTCTATGATATAATGGTATATTGGAATTCTGTACTTGGATTAGAGATACATTTTTCTGGAATCAAGTTAAAGGTATTCTACAATAGTGTAGAAAATGAAATGAAAATTAATCAAACCTAATTTTATTGCCAACCAATTAATTAAATCACCTAGTAAATTTGCGGATGACACGAAGGTCGGTGGAGTTGTGGATAGTGCCGAAGGATGTTGTAGGGTACAGAGGGACATAGATAGGCTGCAGAGCTGGGCTGAGAGATGGCAAATGGAGTTTAATGCGGAAAAGTGTGAGGTGATTCACTTTGGAAGGAGTAACAGGAATGCAGAGTACTGGGCTAATGGGAAGATTCTTGGTAGTGTAGATGAACAGAGAGATCTTGGTGTCCAGGTACATAAATCCCTGAAAGTTGCTACCCAGGTTAATAGGGCTGTTAAGAAGGCATATGGTGTGTTACCTTTTATTAGTAGGGGGGTCGAGTTTCAGAGCCACGAGGTCATGCTGCAGCTGTACAAAACTCTGGTGAGACCGCACCTGGAGTATTGCGTGCAGTTCTGGTCACCGCATTATAGGAAGGATGTGGAAGCTTTGGAAAGGGTGCAGAGGAGATTTACTAGGATGTTGCCTGGTATGGAGGGAAGGTCTTACGAGGAAAGGCTGAGGGACTTGAGGTTGTTTTCGTTGGAGAGAAGGAGGAGGAGAGGTGACTTAATAGAGACATATAAGATAATCAGTGGGTTAGATAGGGTGGATAGTGAGAGTCTTTTTCCTCGGTTGGTGATGGCAAACACGAGGGGACATAGCTTTAAGTTGAGGGGTGATTGATATAGGACAGATGTTAGAGGTAGTTTCTTTACTCAGAGAGTAGTAGGGGCGTGGAACGCCCTGCCTGCAACAGTAGTAGACTCGCCAACTTTAAGGGCATTTAAGTGGTCATTGGATAGACATATGGATGAAAATGGAATAGTGTAGGTCAGATGGTTTCACAGGTCGGCGCAACATCGAGGGCCAAAGGGCCTGTACTGCGCTGTAATGTTCTAATTCTAAAAAAAAATTCTAAATGGGAATGAGTTGCTCTGAGGCAACCTTCCAACCTCACCAATTTTCTGACATGCACTTGTGGCCGGATGATTTGATACACCTGGGCAGCGATTGAGGAAAATCGCAACAAATACATCTTATTACTGCATGATGATCAAATGTATGTATCGAAGTGTACTTCTGATCGTTCCATCATTTGCAAGTGGTTTGTGGAGGATCCATGATATCTTCTCCTTTGTCTCCATATCCATTATGATGCTTTCTGATGTGCCTGCTGCTAAACTACATACTATTTATTTTTGGGCTTTATTTACTTTGCTGCCGTTCAATGTGCCAATTTCCAACCAGATGCATGTAGCCCTTATTTGGGAAGGCCAATCTGACAGTGAATGGATGCTAAAGTACAAGTTGATAATAAGTGAAGATATGTGTGCAATTTAAACTGGTCTCCTGGTCAAGAATCCAAGTATGAGAATTACACAGCTGAACCTCACTATTGAAGTAATTGATTCCAGGACTCATTTGATTGGGTTGAGTTCCAAGATCTCTTAAGTGGCAAGATAAGATGTATCCACCAATGAGAGAACAGCACAGAGAACTGACACTTGGGCCTTCAAAATTAAAAGTTAGCCTAGCAATATTGCCAGTGTAATGAACATTACAGTAAATACAAACAGAGTATTGCATGAAGGAGGGTGAACAACCAGGGCTAGTTGTTTTTTTTAAAAATTCAGTAGCTTTTGCATTGCAAGGTGTCACGCTGCACAAAAACCTAACCTACTAAAACTGTAGATTTACCAAAACACTCTGGCTGGAATTTTACGGTGGGCGAAGGGGACCCATCCACAAGCCGAAAAGTCGGTGGCAAGTCCGCCTCCGCCAGGCTTAGGGAATCCAGACCAGATTTTACGATCCCCAGGCTCTGAATTGGTCTTGGGCAGGACTTCCACCTTATTGAGGCAGGAAGTCCTGCTGAATGGAGCTGCCGGACAATCAGCAGGCCGGTAGCTCTTAGTCCCAGCAGCACCACCGGGAGTGGTGGCCACTGCTGGAACTACACCCAGCTGCAGGAGGAAGAGGAAAGATGGCCCTGGAAAGAAGGTAAGTTTACAGGGCCTTGCCGGAGACAATCAGTCAGGCCCTGGCAGGTCAAGGGGGTCGGTTAGGAGGGCGGGGGGGGGGGGGGGGGGGGTGTTGTGCGTTGGGACTTCAGGAACGACCCTCCATGGGGCACAGGGTACCCGATCAGGAGGGTTCCACCCCCCAGCCCACCATAAAGACATCTAGATTTATCAGGCCTCAGCTGCCCGCCAGCCAAACATAAAATATCCATGGGGGTGGGCGGAGGTCCTTAAGTGGCGAATATTTGGCCACTTAAGGGCCTTGACTGGCCTGGGGCGGGCGAGCCGTTTTTCGCCGCCACCGCCCCGAATAAATTGGCAGCGGAGGCGGGAACGGGTCAGGAAGAGCACCCCACCAAGAAGCCTGCTCTTTTGACGGGCGTAAAATTGCGGCCTCTGTTTGTATGTCTCTCGTCAAAAAGTTAAAAAAAGCATTTGTAAGGGCTGGAAGGCTAGGAACAGATGAAGCACTTGAGGAATATAAAGACAGTAGGAAGGAACTTAAGCAAGGAGTCAGGAGGGCTAAAAGGGGTCATGAAAAGTCATTGGCAAACAGGATTAAGGAAAATCCCAAGGCTTTTTATACATATATAAAGAGCAAGAGGGTAACCAGGGAAAGGGTTGGCCCACTCAAGGACAGAGATGGGAATCTATGTGTGGAGCCAGAGGAAATGGGCGAGGTGCTAAATGGGTACTTTGCATCAGTATTCACCAAAGAGAAGGACTTGGTGGATGATGAGCCGAGGGAAGGGAGTGCAGATAGTCTCAGTCATCTCATGATCAAAAAGGAGGAGGTGTTGGGTGTCTTGAAAAGCATTAGGTAGATAAGTCCCCAGGGCCTGATGGGATGTGCCCTGGAATACTGAGGGAGGCAAGGGAAGAAATTGCTGGGGCCTTGACAGAAATCTTCGCATCTTCATTGGTGACAGGTGAGGTCCCAGAGGACTGGAGAATAGCCAATGTTGTTCCTTTGTTTAAGAAGGGTGGCAAGGATAATCCAGGAAATTATAGGCTGGTGAGCTTTATGTCAGTGGTGGGGAAACTATTAGAGAGGATTATTCAGGACAGGATTTACTCCCATTTGGAAACAAACAAACGTATTAGTGAGAGACAGCATGGTTTTGTGAAGGGGAGGTTGTGTCTTACTAAATTGATTGAGTTTTTTGAGGAAGTGATGAAGATGATTGATGAAGGAAGGGCAGTGGATGTTATCTATATGGACTTTCGTAAAGCCTTTGACAAGGTCCCGCATGGCAGACTGGTACAAAATGTGAAGTCACACGGGATCAGAGGTGAGCTGGCAAGATGGATACAGAACTGGCTCTGTCATAGAGGACAGAGGGCATCAGTGGATGGGTGTTTTTCTGAATGGAGGGATGTGACTAGTGGTGTTCCGCAGGGATCAGTGCTGGGACCTTTGCTGTTTGTAGTATATATAAATGATTTGGAGGAAAATGTAGCTGGTCTGATTAGTAAGTTTGCGGACGACACAAAGATTGGTGGAGTTGCGGATAATGATGAGGATTGTCAGAGGATACAGCAGGATATAGATCGGTTGGAGACTTGGGCGGAGAATTGGCAGATGGAGTTTAATCTGGACAAATGTGAGGTAATGCATTTTGGAAGGTCTAATGCAGGTGGGAAGTATACAGTAAATGGCAGAACCCTAAGGAGTATTGACAGGCAGAGAGATCTGGGCGTACAGGTCCACAGGTCACTGAAAGTGGCAACGCAGGTGGATAAGGTAGTCAAGAAGGCATTTGGCATGCTTGCCTTCATCGGTCGGGGCATAGAGTATAAAAATTGGCAAGTCATGCTGCAGCTGTACAGAACCTTAGTTAGGCCACACTTAGAATATTGCGTGCAATTCTGGTCGCCACACTACCAGAAGGATGTGGAGGCTTTGGAGGGGGTACAGAGGAGGTTTACCAGGATGTTGCCTGGTCTGGAGGGCATTAGCTATGAGGAGAGGTTGGAAAAACTCAGATTGTTTTCACTGAAACGACAGAGGTGGAGGGGGCGACATGATAGAGGTTTACAAAGTTATGAGCGGCATGGACAGAGTGGATAGTCAGAAGTTTTTTCCCAGGGTGGAAGAGTCAGTTACTAGGAGACATAGGTTTAAGGTGCGAGGGGCAAAGTTTAGAGGGGATGTGCGAGGCAAGTTTTTTTACACAGAGGGTGGTGAGTGCCTGGAACGTGCTGCCGGGGGAGGTGGTGGAAGCAGGTATGAAAGCGACGTTTAAGAGACATCTTGACAAATGTATGAATAGGATGGGAATAGAGGGATATGGGCCCCGGAAGTGCAGAAGGTGTTAGTTTAGGCAGGCATCAAGATTGGCGCAGGCTTGGAGGGCCGAATGGCCTGTTCCTGTGCTGTACTGTTCTTTGTTCTATGTCGATATTATTGTTGGTAATGCTGCTGGGTTGAACTGCCTGAATTTCATAAGCCTGGCAGGTTGATTTTCGACTCTGCTCCTTCATTTGGCACAATGAGGCCATATGTTAGGTTCCATGCTGGCACTAATCCTGCTGTAAATATAATGTATCTAATAGACCCAATATGGTGTTCTGAGATATCAAAAGAATAAAAGAGAGACAGTTATGCAGTTTCTCTCTTTTATTCTAAATTAATTAACAGTTGTCAATCATAGCAACACCCTTTTTCCTTTTTGATATCCTTTCTTTCATCTGTGACTTCCTTTGTTTCTTTCTCTTCTTTCAATGCAAATCAAACCACCAAATTAACTTCACTTTGAATTTCTCTAATAGTTTTATGGTGATATTTGAAAATACTCTGCAAATAGTTTTGTTATGATGTGTTCTTCACCTTTCTAACAACCTTACAGGAAATTATTTGAAGGTACAGTATTTCTATCTCCAATTATTATGAAAAGTAACTCATTATTTTGAATTATATTACAAAGTTCCATAGAATGTGCTCATGCACTGCTGGCAATAATCCTTTACAGTGAGCACACTTTTAATATAAAGCATCAATTTGAATGTCAACTTTACTGTATTGGCTGGAACCTTGATCATCAAGGTTTTTGTATTTTAACCCTATTCCATTGACAACAGAAAACTGCCAGACTTTTGATCAAGTGACAACACATACAACAGCACATTCAAGCACCAGATTGCAGAAAGCAGCTTTTATTTTACCGAGAGGTTCAATTATGAAAGAATAAATAAAAATTGATTAAAAATAAAACTAAGATGACTACTTTGAGAGAAAGGAAAGCAGTTTTCACTCATGGAAAAGACTGTACTCCCATAATCCACAGTATAGTTTGTCAGGAACAGCTAGTACTCAGACTACCAGAGATAGTACCTGCCTCACTAAACATGTCATGTATTCCTTATAACTATGTATATATAATTATTGCTGATTATATTACAACCATGTAACTTATCCCAAAGTGAGGAGGGAGTCTCCTCGTGGTTTAGGTTAATGAACAGTCTCTGATAAAAATTAATTCCAAAAATTAAACTAATATATCAGTATGTTAATAATGGAAACTTGATTCTATAAAAGATGATTTCAATTGAGATTTGCACTTTAGGGTTAGGGTTAAAAGAGATTAAAAGAGTGCTACAATGTTATGAAAAAAAATCATTCATTATTTGGAGGTGTTTGTATCGCACTGAATATAGTCAAAGTCAATTATTAAGCAATTATAAGGATTTACATAGTAGGCCTTCTTATCAGAAGTTTAAGCTTTGTTACTGAGTGTGATGGATCATCATCAGGTCCAACGGATATTCGTGGGAAGAGGAGATTTTTAATGACAAGGATCTGTTATAATATGAACATACGAATTAGGAGCAGAAGTAGGCCATTCGGCCCCTCGAGCCTGCTCTGCCATTCAATAAGATCATGGCTGATCGGTTTGTGTTTCCAATTCCACACTCCCATCTACCCCCGATAACCCTTGATTCCCTTGCCTAACAAGAATCTATCCATCTCCGCCTTAAAAATATTCAATATCCCTGCCTCCACCACCTCTGAGGCAGAGAGTTCCAACCCTCTGAGAGAAAAAAATTCTCCTCACCTCTGTCCTAAAAGGGCAACCGCTAATTTTAAAATATTGCCCCCTAGTTCTGGGCTAACCCACAGAGGAAATATCCCTTCACATCCACCTTGTCAAGACCGTTCAGGATCTTATTATCTTCAATCGAGTCTCTCCTCACTCTTCTAAGCTCCAGTGAAAACAAGTCCAGTCTGTCCAACCTTTCCTCATAAGACAACCCACTCATTCCAGGTATCAATCTAGTAAACCTTCTCTGAACCACCTCCAATGCATTCACATCCTTCCTTAATTAAGGAGACCAAAACTGCCCACAGTATTCGAGATGTGGTCTCACCAATGCTCTGTATAACTGAAGCATAACATCCTTACTTTTATTTTCAATTCCTCTCATAATAAAGGATAGCATTCCATTAGTCCTCTTTATTACCTGCTGTACCTGCATACTAACTTCTTGTGACTCATGCACTGGAACACCTAGATCCCTCTGCACTTCAGAATTCTGCAGTCGTTCTCTGTTTAAGTAATACTCTGCTTTTTTATTCTTCCTGCCAAAGTGAACAACTTCACATTTTCCCACATTATACTCCATCTGCCAGATTTTTGCCCATTCACTCAACCTATCTATATCGGTCTGCAACCTCCTTATGTCCTCTTTACAACATACTTTCCTACCTATCTTTGTGTCATCTGCAAATTTAGCTACCATGCCATCGCTCTTCCTTATCTAAGTCATTGATATAAATTGTAAAAAGTTGTGGCCCCATCACAGACCCCTGCGGGACTCCACTCGTCACACCCTGCCACTCAGAAAAGGACCCATTTATGCAACTCTGTTTTCTGTCAGCCAGCCAATCTTCTCTCCATGCTCATATATTACCCCCTATACCATGAGCGCTTACTTTGCGCAATAACCTTTTATGTGGCACCCTGTCAAATGCCTTCTGGAAATCCAAGTACAGTACGTCACAAGCTCCCCTTTATCCACAGCACATGGCACTCCTTCAAAGAACTGTTATAGTGAAGTATGATTGTTATAATGAAGTGTAAATATGTTCCTCACATTCTACTGACTACATTTGCTGCTAGTAACCTTCATCAAGTTTTCAGATTTTGCACACTTTTAGGGGGTACGGTAGCATACGACTAGTAATCCTAGATACCTGGATTAATGATCTGGAGATATAAGTTCAAATCCCACGATGGGAGCTGGGGAATTTAAATTCAGTTAGTTAAATAAATCTGGAATGAAAAGCTAGTATCAGTAATGGTGACAATGAAACCACCAGATTGTTGTAAAAACCCATCTGGTTCACTAACGTCCTTTAGGGAAAGAAATCTGCTGTATTTACCAGGTCTGGCCTTTGAGTGACCCCACATCCCACAGCAATGTGGTTGATGCTTAACTGCCCTCTGTAGTGGCCTAGCAAGCCACTCAGTTGTGTTCAAGAAGGTGACTCACCTTCTCCAGGATAATTAGGAATGGACAATAAATGCTGGCCTTGCCAGTGACACCCACATCCCATGAATGAGTAAATCAATAAATCTTGCCTGTAAAGGAAATGATTAAATTTCATGTCTGGCCCAGAGTGATGAATGTTTCTATTTTGAGCTAACCCAGTGTTCTGCTCTCTGTATAGCGAGGTCCACCAGTCACAGGAACACTGAGTCTTCTATTTCCACTGCTTCATCCGTCAGCAGTGTTGGAAGTGGCTACAGTGTTGACAGTGAAGGCAGCACAACAGGAGGGGATTACAGCGTGTTCACTGCCCCTCAAATGTAAGTTAACCAAACATATTGAGTTTTACATTATGAGAGAATTTTACGGTTTCATATTGAGTTAAGTATCTTCCTATAGAATGGCAGTGACGACTGAGTAAATTACAAATTGCAAAGGTAGCAGCATAAACATCAGACCCTTTTTCAGATAAACAGCTTTCAAATAATTATTCTTAAACTGCTTGATCAATAAAATATTTTAATGCCTATAATAAATGGAAGCATTCTGACAGAAGTGCATAACACCAGCAATTGTGAATTATCAATGTGATCTGTGTTGTGGGAATGACTTTAAGACCAGACCACCTTAAGGACTAAGTTCAGGTCATTGGAGGAAGTGATGTCGAGTCACACATGACCAGTCAGTTGTGGGTGGAGCCCGTGATAGTAAGACAGGTGTAGATGAGCTTGTGCAGTAAGTTTTTATGTAGATATGTTCTAGTTCTATTATAATAAAACCCAAGTTTATTTTGGATATTATTTGTAGTCCTGTGACTCTTAACAACAGATCAAATACAAGGGCCAAGTAATATTACACGGTGGCTGTGTCAGGATCTATTTATTTTTTTCTGAAGACCACCGAACGTCACATTGTGGCAACTTTTGATCTTTTCTTGAAGAATACATCAAGAGAGAACACGGAACACTAAGCTGTCTACCTGAGTGGCCTAAGATCCAGCAGGAGAGCAGCTAGCAAGAGATGCCACAACACTATAGTGAGCCAAGAGCACATCCAGAACCCCGGGAGGTTGGAACTTTGAGAAGGCAATTTGCCAGGGGATCAGAGCTTTGACCTATCGGGCAGTGCATCAAAAAATTTTAAAAGCAGTGGTTGAAGCTATTGATGCTTTGTGGGCAGGGCTTAAGCCCAAAAGAGTGGGAAGAACTAGACAGAGCCACAGGAGGTCCAGCACCATGCAAAAGCCTGTGGCAGCTGCAAGTACTGCAAGCTCCAGTTCTCTTAAAAAAAGACAACTCCCTGTTCAAAAAAATTCAAACAGCTGTATCACAAACAGCCTGTTTGTGCAAATAAGGAGATCTAGCACCTTTCACTCTTAAAAGCGGCACGTACCGAATCTCTCTTAAAAGGAAAAAGAAAAGAACTATTCCTGTGATAAATGCAGTCTGTAAAGCCATATGTATTTATTCAAAAAGGATCATTATGACCATGGCTTTCAGATATCCAGTTATGGACTGGAAGGTGTTGGAAATAGCATCTGCATTTAAACTATTGCGACAGCAAATGGAGTTGTTTCTTTGGGAGCAGGATGTGACTGAACCAGGGAAATGAGCTACCAAAATTAAGCTCACACTGGGCAATGAAAGTTTGAAATGGTTCAATACCTCAGGATTACCAGATGAGAATCTGAAAGACCCTAGAAAGTTTTGGACATTCCTGGAGCAGCAACTGAAGATAAAGCTGAATTACCGGGTGCGTAGGCTTGAGCTTATGACCCACTGGAAAAGGCAAAATGAGTCTATTGACCAGTTTGTTGCAAGGTGCCAAGAAAAAGCTCAATATTGTGACTTCACAGATACTGAATTGTCAGAATGGATGAAAGAGCTAGTAATCACGTCGACCCCAATAGCGTCCTTTCAAAAATACCAGCTAGTAAAGAAAAGCACACCATAGATGCATTGCTTGATGATGGAAGGAAATTTGAAGCCATCATGGCTGGGCGTGAACAGTTACAAGCGTTGGGGGTGGCTACAACAATTGGTATCGTAATCAAGGCTCGGAAGTCTGCTAAGCCTTGTGGAAAATGTGGCCTGACTCCCCCAAATCACAATTGTCTGGCGTACAGAGACCTGTGTAAAACTTGTAGCATGCGAGGATATTGGGCAAGGCAGTGCAGAATACCAAGCTCAAATACTGCACACAAGAATGGTGGCAGATCACATGCAGAGACAACATCTGCAAGAAGGGGTGGAAAACACAGCAAGAGGTAGGCCAAGACACAACAAAAGCCCAAGTAGGTACATCAGGTCAGCAGAGAGACAGATTGTCAGCAGGACACGAATAAAGAATGCGCTGTGTGAACAGTGAGCAAGCATTCCACATAGTCAATCTGGATCAGCATGTCAATGCTATTTGACAATCTGAGGCATTCACCATGATCGGTATTATATGTCCACAGAAGAGCGGCAAGCTCAGAGTGAAAATATTCTGCCCATCCTTATACGGAAGGACATGTACTCCAAGAAATGGGAATCCATGGTGCAACCCACCGCAACAAGGCTGACGGCCTACAATGGTTCTCCAACTCAGTGCATTGGAACAATAACCTTGCAGTGCAGCTATGGGAGTTCCAAATGGCTACCATAAATGTTCTACATTGTAGACACAACTGGACCAGCTGTTGCAGGACTTCCAGCATACTGAGGTCTACGATTTGTCACAATACATGAATTCAGTAAAACACCGAAGATGGCAGAAAATATTCAAGTTGAGTGTAATTGGTCAATCCATGTAAAAGACGACTCAAAGGCTGGCAGTCTTGGCATGAAGAGGCGGTACGATCAGGAATCACTCCTCAGGGCTTCAGCTACTTGGATCATTGGGATCTCTTCTGGTGCAGAGGTGACCTGTACAAGAAGGATGGGTTGCATCTAAACTGGAAGGGGACCAATATCCTTGCGGGGAGGTTTGCTAGTACTACTCGGGAGGGTTTAAACTAGTCTTGCAGGGGCGTGGGACCCAAAGTAGTAGTCTCTCCGATGAGATAGTTGAGGCAAATGTAGAGGTTAAAGCAAGCAAGTCCAGTAGGCAGGCCGGGCAGGGGCAGGACAAGGAGCGTGGAAGGTCTGGTAGGCTAAACTGCATTTACTTTAATGCAAGAAACCTTACAGGTAAGGCAAATGAACTCCGAGCATGGATCGGTACATGGGATTGTGATATTATAGCTATTACGGAAACGTAGTTGAGGGATGGGCAGGACTGGCAGCTCAATGTTCCGGGGTACCGATCCTTCCGGCGTGACAGAGTTTGAGGTAAGAGAGGAGGGGGAGTTGCACTATTGATTAGGGAGAACATCACGGCAGTACTTAGAGAGATATCCCTGGGGGAAGGTCCTGCAAGGCCATATGGGTAGAACTTAGAAATAAGAAAGGGGTGATCACTTTGATGGGATTATACTATAGGCCCCAAATAGTCAGAGGGAAGTGGAGGAGCATATATGTAGGGAAATCAGATAGGTGTAGGAATTATAGGGTTGTAATAGTAGGTGATTTTAACTGGGACTGCCTTAGTGCTAAGGGATCAGATGGGGAAGAATTTGTTAAGTGTGTCGAGGACAGTTTTCTGAAGCAGTATGTGGATGACCCTACTATAGAAGGGGTTACACTCGACCTCCTCTTAGGAAATGAGGATGGGCAGGTGGTTGATGTGTCAGTGGGGGAGCACTTTGGGACCAGTGACCATAACTCTATTAGCTTCAAGATAGTTATGGAAAAGGATAGGACTGGTCCTCAGGTTGAAGTCCTAAATTGGGGGAAAGCTAATTTCGATGGCATCAGACAGGAACTCTCAAAAGTTGAATGGGAGAGGCTGTTTACAGGTAAAGGGACGTCTGGCAAGTGGGAGGCTTTTAAAAGTGAGATAGGAAGAGTTCAGGGCCGGCATCTTCCTGTTAGATGGAAGGGCAAGGCTGGCAAATTTAGGGAACCTTGGTTGACGAGGGATATTGAGGGTCTGGTCAGGACAAAGAAGGAGGCATATGTCAGGTATAGACAGCTGGGATCCAGTGAGTCCCTCAAGGAGTATAGGGGATGTAGGACTACATTTTAGAAGGAAATTAGGAGGGCAAAAAGGGGCCATGAGATTTCCCTGGCAGATAAGATAAAGGACAATCCTAAAAGACTCTATAAGTATGTTAAGAGTAAAAGGGTAGCTAGGTCCCCTTAAGGATCAGTGTGGTAATCTATGTGTGGAGCCACAGGAAATGGTCGAGATCTTAAATGAATACTTCTTGTCTGTATTTACCGTGGAGAAGGTCATGGAAGCTAGTGAGTTCAAGGGAGGGAACTGCAATATCCTGGAGCATATCAACATTACAAAGGAGGAGGTGTTGGAGGTTTTGAAGCGCTTTAAGATGGATAAATCCTCAGGGCCTGACCAGGTGTATCCTAGGATGCTATGGGAAGCAAGGGAGGAGATTGCTGGGGCCCTGGCAGAGATTTTTGTATCATCGTTAGCCACGGGTGAGGTACCGGAAGACTGGAGGATAGCTAATGTTGTGCCTTTATTTAAGAAGGGCAGCAGGGATAAGTCAGGGAACTACAGGCTGATGAGCCTTACATCAGTGGTGGGAAAGTTATTGGAAGGGATTCTGAGAGACAGGATTTATATGCATTTGGAAAGGCATGGTCTGATTAGGGATAGTCAGCATGGCTTTGTGCGTGGGAAATCACGTCTCACGAATTTGATTGAGTTTTTCGAGGAGGTGACCAAGAGGATTGATGAGGGCAGGGCGGAGAACGTTGTCTACATGGACTTTAGCAAGGCCTTTGACAAGGTCCCACATGGTAGGCTGGTCCAGAAGGTTCAAACACATGGGATCCAGGGTGAGGTAGCCAATTGGATACAAAATTGGCTTGGTGATAGGAGGCAGAGGGTGGTAGTGGAGGGTTGTTTTTCAGATTGGAGGCCAGTGACCAGTGGTGTGCCACAGGGATCGGTGCTGGGCCCTCTGTTGTTTGTCATATATATTAATGACTTGGATGTGAATGTAGGGGGCATGATTAGTAAATTTGCAGATGACACCAAAATTGGTGGTATAGTGGACAGTGAAGAAGGTTGTCTAAGGTTACAACAGGATATAGATAAACTTGGAAAGTGGGCAAGGGATTGGCAAATGGAATTTAACGCAGACAAGTGCAAAGTGATGCATTTTGGGAAGTTAAACCAGGGCAGGACATATACAGTGAATGGCAGGGCCCTGGGGAGTGTTGTTGAGCAGAGAGACCATGGGGTACAAGTACATAGTTTCCTGAAAGTGGCAACACAGGTAGACAGGGTGGTGAAGAAGGCATATGGCATTGAATACAAGAGTTGGGACGTCATGTTACAGTTGTACATAACGTTGGTTGGGCCGCATTTGGAGTACTGTGTGCAGTTCTGGTCACCGCACTACAGGAATGATGTGATTAAGCTAGAGAGGGTGCAGAAAAGATTCACAAGGATGTTGCCTGGTTTGGAGGGCTTGAGTTATAAAGAGAGATTGGATAGGCTGGGTCTGTTTTCCCTGGAGCGTAGGAGGCTGAGAGGGGACATGATAGAGGTATATAAAATTATGAGAGGCATAGATAGGGTAGATAGACAGAGTCTGTTTCCCATGGTAGGGGTGACTAAAACTCAAGGGCATAGATTTAAGGTGAGAGGGAGGAGTTTTAAAGGGGATCAAAGGGGTAAATTGTTCACACAAATAATAGTGGGTATCTGGAATGAGCTGCCTGAGGAGGTGATGGAGGCAGGAACAGTAGTGACATTTAAGAGGTGTCTGGACAGGTACTTGAATGAGCAAAGCATAGAGGGATATGGAATTAATACAGGCAGGTGGGATTAGTATAAATAGGCATTATGGTCGGCATGGACGCGATGGGCCAAAGGACCTGTTTCTATGCTGTACGACTCTGTGACTGTATGACTTCAATTCATTGCAGCAAGTACTGGGAGATCAGAGCAATTGCCAGTGATTGGTGATGTTGCCAGTCATCATTTTTCTGAGCTTTCCAAACAAGGGAAGAGATATATGACAACCAGATCCAGACGAATAAGCAAACCTCCTCTCTGTTTTAGAGACTGTTAAATTTGCTTATCTGTGCTCAATCATTTATAGTTAGTCTGAACCACAACATTGTACATATGTTTCTATCGTTGGAAAAAATGGAGGTTGATGTGGGTTGACCTTAAGCCCAGGCCACCTTAAGTATAGTGCAGGTCATCAAAGGAGTTGATATCAAGTCACACATGACCAGTCAGTTGTGGGTGGAGCCTGTGATAGTAAGATATGTGGAGATGAGCTTGTGCAGTAACCTTTTATGTGGATAAGTTCCAGTTCAGTTATAATAAAACCCAAAATAAAAGCAAAATACTGCGGATGCTGGAAATCTGAAATAAAAACAAGAAATGCTGGAACCACTCAGCAGGTCTGGCAGCATCTGTGGAAAGAGAAGCAGAGTTAACATTTCGGGTCCTTCTGTTTCGAAGAAGGGTCACTGACCCGAAACATTAACTCTGCTTCTCTTTCCACAGATGCTGCCAGACCTGCTGAGTGGTTCCAGCATTTCTTGTTTTTATTATTATAATAAAACCCAAGTTGTTTTTGGATATTACTTGTAATCCTGTGACTCTTAACAACAGCTCACACACCAAGGGACAAATAATATTACAATCTATATCTATAATATAAATATTTCACTTATCAGCCATCTTACAATGGACAACCCCCTTCATTTTATAAAAACGGCAAACGCAGACAATTTTATCTGAGTCTTTCAGCTATCACATGCTGTCTATTACAAAAGTATACTTTTTAAAAGTATGGGAAATGCAACTTTAATTCACAATGCACAGAAAGACTGTCCCGGGACATAAATGACCACAGCCTCAGGGCTGGATTTTATCTGCCCTTGGAGAATGGAATGGAGGTGAAGGGGACACACAAAATGACATGGAGTGGCTTCGAGTGGTGTGCCCAACGTTGCCCTGCCCCCATGCCATTTTGTTCACGGCGGGAAAGTTTGATGATGGACCTCCTGCCCAAGGCCAATTGAGCCACTTAAGTGGCCAATTAAGGGCCACAAGAGCAGCTTCTACCTTCGCTCCCATTTCACAAATTGTGGAGGGGTGCGCCACCACATGGAGACATCACTAGGTGAGACCTGGCAGCCTGCTAGCGGCTTCGGTGGGGAAGTCCCTTTTCTGGGGGCAATCAATGGCCCACAGAGGGGCCTCTGGTGGTGATGGCTGCCTCTGTGGCAAAAAGCCCACCTCGCCCTCACCAGCCACCCCCTCATCGAGGCCTGCCTCATTGTCCCCGGCGATCCCAACCTGACTTACCTGTGTCCCGGAGTCTCCTCCTGCATACCAGCAGTGGCCATCACTCACAGTGGAACTGCTGGTACTGCTGAGGTGCCTGCCTCCTGATTGGCTGGCAGCTCTGGAGGCGGGAGCTTGTTCATTAAAGGGACGCCATCCCCGACAGCAGACAGTTAATTGACTGCCCACCATGGAATGTCACGGGGGGTCCGACAGAGGGCCAAGGCAGGTTCGTTGGAATAAAATTCCAGCCTCAATGTCTACGGACCTGCTGGAATCTATTAATAGGAAAGTGGTAACAGGGCGCTTAGAAAATTATAATATTAGGCAGAATCAGCAAGGTTTTATGAAATTGAAATCATATTTGACAAATTTATTCGAGTTTGTGAAGATGTAACTAGCAGGGTGGATAAAGGAGAACCAGTTAATGTGGCATATTTGGATTTTCAAAAGGCATTTGATAGGGTGCCATGAAATGTTTCACAAGATAAGGGCACATGAGACTGGGGCTAATATATTAGCATGGTTAGCGGATCCATTAAGTGACAAAAAATAGCAAGAAGGAAGAAATAGTTCATTTTCGGGTTGGCAGGCTGTTAGTAGTGGAGTGCCGCAAGGATCAGTGCCAGGGTCTCAGCTATTTACAATCTATATTAATGACTTAGATGACGGAATTGAGTGTAATGTATGCAAGTTTTCTGATGATACAAAGCTAGATTGCAAATTAAGTTGCGAGGAGAACATTGAGTCTGCAAAAAGATATAGACAGGTTAAGTGAGTGGGCAAGAAGATGGCTGATGGAGTATCGTGTGGAAATAAGGTATTCACTTTGGTTGGAAGAATAGAAAGACTGAATAGTTTTTAAATGTTAAGAAAGTATTAAATTATGGGCGGCACAGTGGCGCAGTGGTTAGCTCCGCACCTCACAGCTCCAGTGACCCGGGTTCAATTCTGGGTACTGCCTGTGTGGAGTTTGCAAGTTCTCCCTGTGTTTGCGTGGGTTTCCTCCGGGTGCTCCGGTTTCCTCCCACATGCCAAAGACTTGCAGGTTGATAGGTAAATTGGCCATTAGCAATTGCCCCTAGTATAGGTAGGTGGTCGGGAAATATAGGGACAGGTGGGGATGTGGTAGGAATATGGAATTAGTGTAGGGTTAGTATAAATGGGTGGTTGATGGTCGGCACAGACTCGGTGGGCCGAAGGGCCTGTTTCAGTGCTGTATCTCTAAACTAAACTAAACTAAATATCGGTGTTCAAGGGGATTTGGGTGTTCTTGTACAAGAAATACAGAAAGTTAACATGTAGATACAGCAAGCAATTAGGACGGCAAAAAGGTATGTTGGACTTTATTGCGAGGGGGTCTGAGCACAACAGTAAGGAAGTCTTGCTAGAATTGTACATAGAAACGTAGAAAAATAGGAGCAGCAGTAGGCCATTTGGCCCTTCGGGCCTGCTCCGCCATTCTAAAAAGATCATGGCTGATCGTTGAATTCAGTACCCTGTTCCCGCTGTCTCCCCACATCCCTTGATCCCTTTGGCATTAAGAAATATATCTAACTCCTTTTTGAATATATTTAATGACTTGGCCTCCGCTGCCTTCTGCAATAAAGAATTCAACAGGCTCACCACCCTCTGAGTGAAGAAATCTCTCCTCAACTCGGTTCTAAATGGCATACCCCGTATCCTGAGACTGTGACCCCTGGTTCTGGACTCCCCAGCCATCGGGAACATCCTCCCTGCATCTAGCCTGTATAGTCCTGTTAGAATATTACAGGTTTCTATGAGATTCCCTCTCATTCTTCTAAACTGTACTGAATATAGACCTAGTCGACCCAATCTCTCCTCATACGTCAATTCTGCCATCCCAGGAATCAGTCTAGTAAATCTTCTTTGCACTCCCTCCACGGCAAGAACATCCTTCCTCAGATAAGGAGACCAAAACTGCACACAATACTCCAGATGTGGTCTCACCAAGGCCCTGTATAACTGCAGTAAGACATCCTTGCTCCTGTACTCAAATCCTCTTGCAATGAAGGCCAACATAACATTCACCTTTCTAATTGTTGCTGCACCTGAATGCTTGCTTTCAAGGACACCCAGGTCCCGTTGCACCTCCCACTTTCCCAATCTATCACCATTCAGATAATAATCTGCCTTTCTGTTTTTACAACCAAAGTGGATAACCTCACATTTATCCACATTATACTGCATCCCCAAAGACACATTGTATAGCGAGCTCGCCACTGGTATCAGACCCACCGGCTGTCCATGTCTCCGCTTTAAAGAAGTCTGCAAACGTGACAAAGTCCTGTGACATTGATCACAAGTCGTGGGAGTCAGTTGCCAGCATTCACTGGCGGGCAGCCATAAAGGCGGGGCTAAAGTGTGGCGAGTAGAAAAGACTTAGCAGTTGGCAGGAAAAAAGACAGAATCGCAAGGGGAGAGCCAACTGTGTAACAGCCCCGACAAACAAATTTTTCTGCAGCACCTGTGGAAGAGCCTGTCACTCTAGAATTGTCCTTTATAGCCACTCCAGGCGCTGCTCCACAAACCACTGTCCACCTCCAGGCGCTTTCCCATTGTCTCTCGAGATAAGGATGCCAAAGAAGAATACTGCATCTGCCATGCATTTGCCCACTCACCCAACATGTCCAAATCACATTGGATCCTCTTTGCAACCTCCTCACAGCTCACATTTCCCCCCATCTTTGTGTTGTCTGCAAACTTGGAAATTTACATTTAGTTCCCTCACCCAAGTTATTTATATATATTGTGAATAGCTGGGGCCCTGCGGTACCCCACTAGTCACTACCTGCCACCCGGAAAAAGACCCAGTTATTCTTACTCTCTGTTTCCTGTCTGTCAACCAATTCTCTAACCATGCCAGTATATTACCCCCAATCCCATGTGCTTTAATTTTGCACACTTATGTGGGACCTTATCAAAAGCCTTCTGAAAATCCAAATATACCACATTCACTGGTTCTCCCTTATCTATTCTACTAGTTACATCCTCAAAAAACTCCAGTAGATTTGTTAAGCATGATTTCCGTTTCATAAACCATTGCTGACTTTGCCCACTTCCGTTTATGCTTTCCAGGTGTTCTGCTATCACATCCTTCATAATAGACTCTAGCATTTTCCCCATTACTGATGTAAGGCTAACTGGTCTGTAATTCCCTGTTTTTTCTCTCCTTTCTTTTTTAAATAGTGGGGTTACATTTGCCACCCTCCAATCTGTAGGAACTGCTCCAGAGTCTATAGGATTTTGGAAGATGACCACCAATACATCCACTATTTCCAGTGTCACTTCCTTTAGTACTCTGGGATGTAGATTATCAGGCCCTGGGGATTTGTCAGCCTTTAACCCTATTAATTCCCCTCGCACTATTTTTTTTTTTACTAATACTGATTTCCTTCAGTTCCTCCCTCTCATTTGATCCCTGGTTCCCTAACATTTCTGGGAGATTATTTGTGTCCTCATTTGTGAAGACAGAACCAAAGTATGTGTTTAATTGTTCTGCCATTTCTTTGCTTCCCCACTATAATTTCCCCCATTTCTGACTGTAATGGACCTACATTTGTCTTCACTAATCTTTTTCTCTGCACATATTTATAGAGCTTTTACAGTCAGTTTTTATGTTCTCCGCAAGTTTACTCTCATACTCGATCTTCCCTCACTTAATCAACCTCTTTGGCTTCCTTTGCTGAATTCTAAACTGCTCCCAATATTCAGACTTGCTGCTTTTTCTGGCAATTTTATATGCCTCCTCTTTGGATCTAATACTATCCCACCAATGTTTTCTGCCCCTTGGTGTTTCTTAGCTGCACCCATACAGATTCCACATCATGATTTTCTGAGCCAATATCCTTCCTCACTATTGCATTGATTTCCTCCTTTACTAACAATGCTACCCCTCCTCCTTTCCCTTTTTGCCTGTCCTTCTTAAATATTGAATACCGCTGGATGTTCAGTTCCCATCCTTGGTCATCCTGCAACCATGTCTCCATAATCACAACTATATCACAACCATTTATATCTATTTGCTGTTAATTCATCTATCTTATTGCGAATGTTCCACACATTGAGACACAAGGCCTTTAGATTTGTCTTTTTAACATTGTTCGCCATCTTAGCTTTATTTTGCACTGTGGCCCCTTTTGTTTCTCGCCCTTGTTTTCTCTGCCTTCCACTTTTGCTTCTTACCTTTCTGTCTTTCATTTCTATCCTTATTTCCCCCTCCTCTGTCTCCCTGCTCAGATTCCCATCCCCCTGCCATTCTAGTTTAAACCTTCCCCGACAGCACTAGCAAACCCCCTCCCCCAAGGAAATTGGTCCCAGTCGTGCCCAGATGTAACCTGTCCAGCTTGTACTGGTCCCACCTTCCCCAGAACTGGTCCAGATGTCCCAGGAATCTGAATCCCTCCCCCCTACACCATTTCTCCAGCCACATATTCATCTGATATATCCTGCTATTTCTACTCATACTTGCACGTGGCACTGGTAGTAATCCTGAGATTACTATCTTTGAGGTCCTACTTTTTAATTTACATCCTAACTCCCTACATTCAGCTTTTCGGACCTCATCCTTTTTTTAAACCTATGTCGTTGGTACTGATATATACCATGACAACTGGCTGCTCGCCCTCCCTCCTCAGAATGCCCTGCAGCCGCTCAGAGAAATCCTTGACCCAAGAACCAGGGAGGCAACATACCATCCTGGAGTCCCTTTTGTAGCTGCAGAAATGCCTGTCTGTTCCCCTTATGATTGAATCCCCTATCACTATAGCCCCGCCACTCTTCTTCCTCCCCTCCTGTGCAGCAGAGCCATCCACGGTGCCATGAATTTGGCTCTTGCTGCTTTCCCCTGAGCCATCTCCTCCAACAATATCCAAAGCAGCATATCTGATAAGAGAGGGGGATGGCCACAGCAGACTCCTGCACTATCTGCCTTCCTCTACTCTGCCTGGTGGTCACCCATTCCCTTTCTGCCTTTGCAGCATTTGCCTGCAGTGTGACCACCTCATTAAACGTCCTTAGCATCGCGGATGCTCCACAGTGAATCCACCCACAGCTGCAGCTCCGTAATTGGGGTAGTCATTAGCTGCAGATGGATACACTTCCTGCACACGTGGTCGTCAGGGACACTGGAAGCGTCCCTGATTTCCCACATAGCGCAGGAGGAGCATATCATGGGTGCGAGTTCTCCTGCCATGACTTACCTTTAGATTACTTAGTTACTCCCTTTAATTAAAAAAATACTAATTACGCTAGGAGCCTTGTTCTACTCCAAACTCTACCCACTGCAATCCAAAGTCTTTACCTTTACTTTAGAAGCTAATGCAGTAGTATAAATAGTAGAAAAAGTAGAGAAACTTACCTGAACCCACTTACCAATCAGCTGCTTCCCTGCGCCCGCGCCACTTTTTGAATCCTGACGTCACTTGGAATTCCGCTGTCTGGGTCCTCCTCGCTCCTCTTTTATGGCCGCTGCCGCCGGTCACAGACCACACCTAGAGCACTGTACACAGTTTTGGTCTCTGTACCTAAGCAAGGACATACTTATTTGAGAGGGGACAGCAAAGGTTCACCAGACTGATTTCTGGGATGAGAGGGTTGTCCTATGATGAGAGGCTGAGTAAATTGTGCTGATACTTTTTAGAGTTTAGAAGAATGAGAAGTGATCTCATTGAAACATAAAATTCTGAAATGGCTTGACAGGGTCGATTCTGAGTGGCTATTTTCTCCTGGATGGGGAGTCTAGAACTGGGACATAGTCTCAGGATAAGGGGTCAGCCATTTAGCATTGAGATAAGGAGAAATTCTTCACTTAGAGGGTTGTGAATCTTTGGAATTCTCTACCCCAGAGGACTAAGAGTCCTCAGTCATTGAGTATATTCAAAGCTAAGATCAATAAATTTTTGGACTCTAAGGAAATGGAAGGATATGGCGATCCGCTGGGAAAGTGGAGTTTTTTCATAATCCTGTAAAAGCCTCATACACAGATACAACATTGAGATTTTGCTTTAATTTAATATTGTTGGTGAATTCAAAATCTTTCCAAGATACCAACATTTTGGACTAAGATATGTTGTAATTCTATAATTGTACTGGTATGAGACTGTTGCATCAGCTCCCAATGTGTGAATACATAGCAACTTTTGTACATTTATCTGCTGTGACAAGTATATTGGCTACAAAAGATAAGATAAACTTTGAATATCGAGCCCACTTGCAACTCTATAAAGTGCAACTTTTTTTTCCTGTTCTTGCTTTTCAATAGGGGTAAGATGAGCCAAGACACTGATCTCACGCTGAAAGGTGAAAAACACAAAGTATCTGACCAGTTGAAACAGCAGGGACTTGGCTTGGCAGAAACTGATGGTAAGATGCGAAGACAATGCAGAGATGATGGTGTCTTTCTAAGCTTTTTGTAATAAGAGATCAAGAAGGATTGCTGAAGGCATGGCCACCAATAGTGGAGAGATGAGTAAATCAGTATTTTGAAAATATACAAAAATTGGTACTTCTGTCCCTTTGTTGTTTTGCAGTAATGGCTTTAGCTGTTTCAGCAGCAATACACTTCATGAGCTATCTTTGCTTGCTTTGAAGCTAGGCAATAGCCTTGGAGTAAATGCTTCTAAATGGTTGTCATCTGTCAAAAGTTTCCAGCGCTGGGTAATTTAATCTGAGCAAAATGGCTCAAAATCCAGCGGGGCTGACTGTTTCCAAGTCAGGGAGAGCTTGTGAGAAATTTTGTTACCTGAAATGCTGACACAGACTGTCGAAAATATGGGCCCGGAGTTTGCAGTCATCAAGGGTGCTTGCTACCCTGGCGAGAATTTCCCCTCTATCGCAGTGTAGTGGTACTGTAACTGATTGCTCCGATCTTTACTAAGGATTCCCAGTATGGAGCTAGAGTGATGTGATCAGGCTATCCAAGTAGCCAATTGCATTAAAGGATTTTCACAGACACTCAAATAGGAGACAAAAAGCAGTAAAATAAAATCACGTTTAAAAACTTTTACAGAGAGCAAATTAAAGATTGGGACGTACACACAGGTGAAGGTGGAAGTTAACATATTAAGATAAAAAAATTTTAAAGAAAATTAGTAAAAAATAATTAGCTTAAAAATCTACTGTTTAATCATTTAACAGCACTCAACAATTATAATTTTTTTAAGGACCAATTCTGTTTTTAATCAAGTGATATTAATCACTTCACCATTAAAAACTCAATTACACCTGATTGAACAACGTGTAACTTTCTATGGGGTTTCAAATGATAATGTGAGGGTGGGAAAGTGGACGTTCCCACTGATTTCAGTGATTTCCATCTCTGGGAAGAGCCTCAGGACAGCCTGTGTCAGAGCCCAGAGTGATAGGCTGTAACTTCAAGATGTCCATGCTAATCTGGACATATCTGACATCCTGAACTTGCGCTCAGCTTTAGGGGCTAATAACAGTGAATGCTAACAGTTCGGCGTAAACCCCTGCGTAAAACCATCGAGTAAATGCTCTTTGTTCATAATTTCTTTTGAAACTTTAAAAATTTAGTTTAAAATTATATTAGTATATAAATATATACCTACACATACAATGGCAGGAAGAGATATGGAAAGATATATTGGAGGATGTAAGAAACATACTTACACTGGATTGAATGGGCCCCGAGACGCAGATAATACTGGATCTCGGGTCTCATTATTGATGGAGAGTGACGTAGTTGATTCTAAGACTAGGGTCCTGAATCTTAGTAAAGGAAACTACGAAGGTATGAGGCACGGGTTGGCCATGATGGATTGGGAAACGTTACTTCAAGGGATGACGGTGGATAGGCAATGGCAAACATTTAAAGAGCACATGGATGAACTGCAACAATTGTTTATCCCTGTCTAGTGCAAAAGTAAAACGGGAAAGGTAGCCAAACCATGGCTCACAAGGGAAATTAGAGATAGCATTAGATCCAAGGAAGAACCATATAAATTTACCAGGAAAAACAACAGACCTGAGGATTGGGAGCAGTTTAGAATTCAGCAGAGGAGGACCAAGCGATTGATTAAGAAGGGGAAAGCAAAGTACGAGAGCAAGCTTGCAGGGAACATAAAAACTGACTGTAAAAGTTTCTATCGATATGTGAAGAGAAAAAGATTGCTGAAGACGAATGCAGGCCCCTTACAGTCAGAAACAGGGGAAGATCAACTAAGTGCATACTTTGGTTCTGTCTTCACAAAGGAGGACACAAATATCATACCAGAAATGTTGGGGAACACAGGGCTTAGTGAGAGAGAGGAACTGAAAGAAATCAGTATTAGTCGAGAAATGGTGTTGGGGAAATTGATGGGATTGATGGCCGATAAATCCCCAGGGCCTGATAATCTACATCCCAGAGTACTTATGGAAGTGGCCCTAGAAATATTGGATGTATAGGTGGACATCTTCCAAGATTCTATAGACTCTGGACAGTTCCTACAGATTGGAGGGTAGCTAATGTAACCCCACTATTTAAAAAGGGAGGTAGAGAGAAAGCAGGGAATTATCGACCAGTCAGCCTGATGTCAGTAGTGGGGAAAATTCTAGAGTCCATAATCAAAGATTTTATAGCAGAGCACTTAGAGAACAGTGGTAGAATCGGACAGAGTCAGCATGGATTGATGAAAGGGAAATCATGCTTGACAAATCTACTAGAATTCTTCGAGGATGTAACTATTAGAGTTGATGAGGGAGAGCCAGTGGATGTGGTTTATTTGGACTTTCAGAAGGCTTTCGACAAAGTCCCACATAAGAGATTAACGTGTAAAATTAAAGCGCATGGGATTGGGGGTAGTGTATTGCGATGGATAGAAAATGGGTTGGCAGACAGGAACAAAGAGAAGGAATAAATGAATCTTTTTCCGAATGGCAGACAGTGACTAGTGGGGTACCACAGGGAACGGTGCTAGGACCACAGCTATTCACAAAATATATTAATGATTGAGATGAGGGAATTAAATATATCTCCAAATTTGCAGATGACACAAAACTGGGTGGGAGGGTGAGTTGTGAGGAGGATGCAAAGAGGCTTCAGGGTGATTTGGACAAGTTGAGTGATTGGGCAAATGCATGGCAGATGCAGTATAATGTGGATAAATGTGAGGTTATCCACTTTGGTAGCAAAAACAAAAGAAGGCAGATTATTATCTGAATGGCTATAAACTGAGAGAGGGGAATATGCAGCGTGACCTGGGTGTTCTCGTACATCAGTCGCTGAAGGTAAGCATGCAGGTCCAACAGGCAGTAAAAAGGCAAATGGTATGTTGGCCCTCATAACGAGAGGATTCGAATACAGGAGCAGGGATGTCTTGCTGCAATTGTACAGGGCCTTGGTGAGGCCACACCTGGAATATTGTGTGTAGTTTTGGTCTCCTTATCTGAGGAAGGATGTTCTTTCTATAGAGGGAGTGCAGCGAAGGTTTACCAGACTGATTCCTGGGATGGTGGGTCTGACGTATGAGGAGAGATTTGGTTGGTTGGGATTATATTTACTGGAGTTCAGAAGAGTGAGGGGGGATCTCATAGAAACCTATAAAATTCTAACAGGACTTGACAGGGTTGATGCAGGAAGGATGTTCCTGATGGTGGGGGAGTCCAGAACCAGGGGTCATAGTCTAAGGATACGGGGTAAATCTTTTAGGACTGAGATGAGGAGAAATTTCTTCACCCAGAGAGTGGTGAGCCTGTGGAATTCACTACCACAGAAAGCAGTTGAGGCCAAAACATGTATGTTTTCAAGAAGGAGTTAGATATAGCTCTTGGGTCTAAAGGGATCAAAGGGTATGGGGGGAAAGCAGGAACAAGTTACTGGGTTGGATGATCAGCCATGATCATAATGAATGGCGGTGCAGGCTTGAAGGGCCGAATGCCCTACTCCTGCTCCTATTTTCTGTGTTTCTACATGGTGCCTGAAGCGGAACCATTATGTGGTCTACATTAGCTGTTCACATTTTGGGTTTTCATGCCACATCTCTGAGTATTAATGCATAATTTCTTGTGTACACAGTGTGCTTTTTAAGCAGTAGGCTAATAAATCTGTCCCAGTTCAGATTGCTATTACTTGCTAATCTCTGACAGTCAAATGGACTCCATAAAGTGAATGTCATCACATTATTTGTCAGTGCTCTGTGTTTAGGCATAATCTGATTATTCACTACCTAATTTAAGGGGAAAGCACATTAGTTTGCAAACATCTGAAGACGTATGGTGCATTTTTCTCTGTCAAAATTCATACAAATATATAATAATTTTTTTTTTTAAGTTTAAGCTACTGTCAATGTGTATTATTAAACTTGTATGGAACACTGGTTCTGCCTCAAATGGAGAATTGTGTGCAGTTCTGGGTACCATACTTTAAGAAAGATAGAGCCATAGAGTTATTTATGGCACATAAGGAGGCCATTTAGCCCATCAAGTCCATGCTGGCTCTCTGCAGAGCTATGCAATCAGTCCCACTCCCTGGCTCGATCCTCATAGTCCTGCAAGTCTATTTCTCTCAGGTGGCCATCCAACTTCCTCTTGAAGTCATTCATTGTCTCTGCTTCCTCCACCCTTGTGGGCAGTAATTTCCAGGTCATTACTACTCGCTGCACAAAAAATAGCTTCCTGACATTCCCTTGCATCTTTTGCCCAAAACTTTTAATCTGTACCATTTGTTAATGGGGACATTTTTCCTTGTCTAACTTATCTAAGCCTGTTATAATCTTGTACATGTGTATTTAATATCCCCTCCAACCTCCTTTGTTCTCCCCAACCTTGTAACTAAAATTCTCCATCCCTGGAACCATTTTGGTAAATCTCAAGCTCTCCAGGACCCTCGCATCCTTCCTGAAGTGTGGTGACCAGAATTGGATGCAGTACTCTAGTTGGGGCCTGATAAGAGCTTTATAAAGATTCAGCATAACTTCCTTGCTTTTGTACTCAATGCCTCTATTTATGAGGCCCAAGATCCCATGCATTTTACTAACCACTCTCTCAATATGTCCTGCCACCTTCAAAGATCTAAGGCAAACATCTTAATGGGCTCCAAGCGACAGATTATATCCATCAGACATCGCATGTTCAGTCAAAATATAGTCTTAATCATCTTATTTTATTGGTTAAAAAAGCAAAACAGTAAAGCAAAAATACAGACTACATTTCACATAAAATGAGTCATTGTTCATAAATCAGACTTATAATAAATCATATGCATATTTGTAGTGTTTACCTTGGACATTCTTACTCTGTTTCTGACTGGTAAAGCTTTTTAATCAGAGAGAATGGCCTTTCAGTTTCAGCATTTGACCCTGGCAAGCCAAGGTAGCAAAAGCAGAGACTGAGGCTTCTTTCCAGCCCCAGCTGGTCGATTTCCCTGGCAGTATCATTCAGATTCATTATTAGTGCAAGACATATATAACTCTCTTTTGTGACATCTATTTTGAATGGGCAGAAAATATTAGTGATAGACTGCAAGTGATCTATTGACCCATACCATAAATTAATCATATTTTATTGGCAGTCATATCGTGTGTTCACTTGCTAAGGAAAGACCAGCTGCTCCTGTGAAGACAGTGGACTATGTTATGCATTTATAGAGTCTTAATCTGGGTGTCCAGAAATAGTAAACACAATCACTACCAACTGCTGCATACTGTATTTATGAAGATTTTGCCTCAATGCACGAACAATTACACTTAATTACCTTTATAATATAATAATTTTAAAGGTACGGTTCAGGAAGTCTGTAGAATTCACTTGTAGTTTATGGCTATTCTAAAACATGCCTCAAGAGGGAATTGTGTGTGTACTGAATTGAAAATTGGTTTGGATTATACAGCTGGAATGTCAACGATTGTCAGATGGCTGAAGGAAGTGATTGTTTTTTTTCTCTTATCTGTTGCTTCTTTTTTGATGTCCTAGCCTCTTGGCCAAATTTATGAAACATTCAAGTTAATACATTTTTAAAAAATGCAGCAATGAAAATACAGAACCAAATTGATGTTATAAAAAACAAAATTTTAAAGAAACTGATACATGTGCTGTCAACAAAAGGGAGGACAAGACACATGACCCTCAGCATCTCTTGCCCATGCCTATTGAGACTGAAACCCAATTAAGCCCCGTCTGCATGGAAATGTGATAGATAATCACACCTGGATGTGAGTTATACTCAAAAACCATGAGACATGACCTGTCACAGACTTCTCGTCTCTGAATGACCTCCATTACATGGAGTATCAACTGCTCTCATCTCCTCTGAATGGGGCCATCAAGGCCATTATACAGCTCAGATAGAACTAAAACCTGAAGCCACATGGGAAAAACCAACCTTGTAAAATTCACCTTAAAATGTCATCATTTTGAGGAACAAAGGTGGGGGGGGGGGGGGGGTCTTTCAGGTGTTCCAAAAGTGCTTCTGTGTTTTATTAAATATATTTTTTTGAGGATTCATTTTTGAAAGATTGAAGAAATGTTAAACTTTGGGGTTTTCAAAGGGGGTCATGTAAAGGCCACTTGACTTTGAAAAACAGTCCCTGGAAATGTTTTTAAAAGGTGCACTGAGCGGTCTTATGGGGAAAACAAGACTTTCTGAAAACCACCTGACTTCCAGCTCAATAAACAACAGAGAAATTTGGACATCCGGAGAAGGTGTTTACAAAGAAGTGACAGGTCAAGATTGATGGCGGTCAAACGGTTGACCTCCTGTTGTCAGTTTCACTTTTGAAGCATTTTGAGTTGGGGTTGAACTGTATAAAAAGGAAGAGAACTTCCAAGGAGAGAAGAAAATTCCCAAGGAAGGAAAGAAGACCACAACCCAGCTTGGCTTTCCAGCACCTCTCTAAAAGACCCTGAGAAGTCCACTGTGTCAACTCATCTCATCTCCTGTCTTTGAAGAAAAGATTAATTCTCAATGTCGCCTGAAAAGAATTGTTCTAAAAATCCCAGTGACCTGTCTATGTGTATTCAGAAGCCAGACTGTATGCCAGTTTTGGAACACAACATATCTCATCTGCTGTTTCTTCAAGAATGAGCAAGTATTCAGCTCATGTTTTTTGTCTGTAATAGAGCTCTAAAAACAAAAGTCCCTTTATTTTTCTGGTTAACCGGTGTATGTGTATGTGTGAATGTGAGGAGCAAAGGTAAAAAGGGGAAGTTTATATTTTGATTTGTGTATTTCTGCTTTGCTTCATTACTGGTTAAGTCTTGTTTTATAATAAACTGATAATTTTGTTGTTTATTAAAGAAACCTGGTTGGTGTGTTTTATTCTGCAATAAAAATGGAGTCTATAATTGGCTGTATCGGTAACTGGGAAAAGATTTAAATATATGTTGTGACCTGTGGAGAAGTGGAATGAGAATAAACAGTGCACTCCTCCCGCCTCGGTCCTAACACAGGACAGGACTAGAGACGACATTAGTCTGTCTGCTCTCAGCCACATAATTAACAAAAATGTCATCTTGAATCTAGCATGGCTAAGAGAGAGAGAGAGAGAGAGAGAGAGATTGGTCCCAGCCAATATAGTTGAACCCTGCTGAGACAAGTGGAAGCTAGCTACAGCAGAGACAAGAATGTACCTTTGTAAAAATACCTTTTCTACTGGTGAGAATTGACCTAAGCCATCAGCACTGTCTTCAACCCAAAGTGAACCGCCAGGAGATTGCAACAGCCCAACGATTACCAGACAACCAGCAAACAGGCCTGCAACTTTAAAATTCACCTCCCAAGGGGTTCCTACAAGTTATTCCTGAAACAACGGACTTTCATAACCTGAGCTCTCAACACCTCATCCTAAACTTTTCTATCTTCTCTTGAGAGTGCGTGTGAGAGTGAACGTGTGTGTGCGATATTGTGATCATTTCAGGATGTTTAAAATAAATTATTATTTTTCTACCTATGAGAAAACCTGTCATTTGTCTGTTTATTTAGCCCTAAAGACACTCAGGGGCTAAAGCATAATTTTAACAAAACACAATTGCGGTCAGTTGGAGGTGAATAGTGGAAACCATCCACAATCCTTACCACCTGTCCGTCACAGCTTGGATTGGGCTTCAGAAAAAAATCATTTAGAGCAGGCAAGGGCTAAAAAGGAGAGTAAAATATGGGAGTTAGTTCCACTAGCCTCACAAAGTCCTAGTTCCTAAGATGATTCTGGAAGTTGTCTTTGAAGGCAGAGTAAAGGAGCTCTGCTTTCCCCTGGTAAATACTTCACCAATTGTAGAACTGAGCAGACCAAATTCAATCCCTGGTGTTCCTAACTCAGATTCTCTGTCCAAATCCCCATCCAGAAAGAAAGGATATCCTCGAGGAAACAGAGAATCCATTTGGTTAGAGTTGAGAAGGGTATGATCATACTATTGGGGGCATTCTATATGCCTCCAAATAGTGTGTGAGAGAGAGAGGAGCATATCTTCATGGAAATCACAGAGATGTGCAACAACTATACAGTGGTGATATTGGGAGACTAATTACCCAAATATCGTTGAGATAAAGTTAGAGTAAAGGGAAAGGAGGGGGAGGAATTTTTGAAATGTGTTCGGGAGAACTTCCTTGATCGGCGTGTGCTCAGGCCAACTAGGAAGGAGGCATTGTTGAATCTAATGCTGGGAATGAGATGGGCCAAGTATTTGTTGAATGCTTGGGTAAATGTGACAGGATGAACTGTAAGAACAATAGAACATAGAACAGTACAGCACAGGCCCTTCGGCCCATGATGTTGTACCGACCCTTTAACCTACTCTAAGATCAAACTACCTACATACGCTTCATTCTACTTTCATCCATGTACCTATCCAAGAGTCGCTTAAATGTCCCTAATGTATCTGCTTCTACTACCACCGCTGGCAGTGCATTCCATGCACCCACCACTCTGTGTAAAGAAACTACCTCTGACATCTCCCCTAAACCTTCCTCCAATCACCTTAAAATTATGCCCCCTGGTGATAGCCCTTTCCGCCCTGGGAAAAAGTCTCTGGCTATCCACTCTATCTATGCCTCTCATCATCTTGTACGCCTCTATCAAGTCATCTCTCATCCTTCTTCGCTTCAATGAGAAAAGCCCTAGCTCCCTCAACCTTTCTTCATAAGACATGCCCTCCAGTCCAGGCAGCATCCTGGTAAATCTCCTCTGCACCCTCTCTAAAGCTTCCACATCCTTCCTATAATGAGGCGACCAGAACTGAACACAATATTCTAAGTGTGGTCTAACCAGGGCTTTATAGAGCTGCAGCATAACCTCACGGCTCTTAAACTCAATCCCCCTGTTAATGAAAGCCAACACACCATACGCCTTCTTAACAACCCTATCAACTTGGGTAGCAACTTTGAGGGATCTATGGACGTGGACCCCAAGATCCCTCTGTTCCTCCACACTGCCAAGAATCCTGTCTTTAAGCCTGTATTCTGCATTCAAATTCGACCTTCCAAAAAGAATCACTTCACACTTTTCCAGGTTGAACTCCATCTGCCACTTCTCAGCCCAGCTCTGCATCCTGTCAATGTCCTGTTGCAACCTACAACCGCCCTCCACACTATCCACAACTCCAGCAACATTTGTGTCATCAGCAAACTTACTAACCCAGCCTTCCACTTCCTCATCCAAGTCATTTATAAAAATCACAAAGAGCAGAGGTCCCAGAACAGATCCCTGCGGAACACCACTGGTCACCGAGCTCCAGGCTGAATACTTTCCATCTACTACCACCCTCTGTCTTCTATGGGCCAGCCAATTCTGTATCCAGACAGCAAAATCTCCCTGTATCCCATGCCTCCTTACTTTCTGAATGAGCCTACCATGGGGAACCTTATCAAACGCCTTGCTAAAATCCATATACACCACATCCACTGCTCTTCCTTCATCAATATGTTTTGTCACATCCTCAAAGAATTCAGTAAGGCTTGTGAGGCATGACCTGCCCCTCACAAAGCTCTGCTGACTATCTCTAATCAAACTATGCTTTTCCAAATAATCATAAATCCTGTCTCTCAGAATCCTCGCCAATAATTTGCCCACCACCGACGTCAGACTAACTGGTCTGTAATTCCCACGTTATCCCTATTCCCTTTCTTGAACAAGGGAATAACATTTGCCACCCTCCAATCATCTGGTACTACTCCAGTGGACAGTGAGGACGCAAAGATCATTGCCAAAGGCGCGGCAATCTCTTCCCTCGCTTCCCGTTATAACCTTGGGTATATCCCGTCTGGCCCTGGGGACTTATCTATCCTCATGTCTCATGGGTGATCGTTAAAGGAGGAGATGGTTTAGGTGCAAGCTAGATCCATTCCAACAAAAGGGAAAGACAGGGGAACCAAACTTGGATGATGAGGGAGATAGAGAAATAATGAAACAAATAAAAGCATGTTAGACATGTGTCAGGTGAGTCCTGAAGGCTGTGTTGCCTGCCCAGTGCCAAGGTTTACTCCATCTCCTCAGGGCTGGAGAAGAACTTGGAGTGGGAAGGGAGGATCCTGTTGTTGTGCTGCATGTGGGTACCAACAACATAGGTAGGACTAAGAAAGAGGTTCTGCTGAGGGAGTATGAGCAGCTAGGGGCTACATTATAAAACAGAATCACAACCACAAACTCGTCTCAGCAGGGTTTAACTGTCTTAGCCGGAATTGATCTCCCTCTCTCAGCTTTATAAGAACATAGGAACTAGAAGCAGGAATAGGCAATTCAGACCCTCGAGCCTGCTCCGCCATTCAATGCGATCATGGCTGATCTCATCTCGGCCTTAACTCCACTTTCCTGCCCATTCTTCATAACCCTTCAACCCATTACTAATTAAAAATTTGTCTATTTCCTCCTTAAATTTACTCAATGTCCCGGCACCCACCGCACTCTGGGGTAGAGAGTTCCACAGACTCATGACCCTTTGAGAGAAGTAATTTCTCCTCATCTGTTTTAAACCTTCTACCCCTTATCCTAAAACTATGACCTCTCATTCTAGATTGCCCCACAAGAGGAAACATCTTCTCTACGTCTACTTTGCCAATCCCCTAATGCAATTACATCCCTCAAGTAAGGAGGGATTATGCTGGAGTTACAGATGGCTTTCGATGTTCTCTCTGTTGCTGGAGATTCCAGACTGATGTTCTGATGTCTTGATGACTTCCTTTGTTCTCTAAAATAGTTACCTTTATAGGTAAATTCATAAATTGTCAGTTTCGCTCATGTGACTTTAGGCTTTCAGTTCCTGAGTGACTGTACAATAGCTTCTGATCTCAGCTCATTTTGATAAGATGATGGATTTTGACTTTATTGTAGTGATTGTAGCTGAAGACAAAGTGTCTGCTAATGCCTTTGTTTTAGCTCACTTCGTGGATCGCTCACATTCCTGTGTGATGAGCTGTTTAATTTCAATGCAGACAGTGTTAATAGTTTCAGTTCTAGCAGACATGGATGTGTATTTCAGTGCAGGGTAAGGTACGTGTCATGTGACTTTGTCCTCGATTTTGTTGAAGGTACCAGTCTTTTTCAGTTGTTCTTTTTTTTTTTAAATAACTCTTCAGTTTATTTTGTATTTCCATTGCTGCACTTCACGTGAGCGTGACACCTCCCCCGAAAAAGGAAATTCCTTGGATTTGATTTTTTGTTGTTTGTTTCTTGTGGTTTAGAAAGAAAAAATTAGGGTCACACTACTACATATTCATCTCATACATTCCTCAGGCTTTCAGACCTGATTCTGGTACAAGCTTTTGCTGATAAAATGCTTTTCACATTCTGCACAGTGCATCGGCTAAGACGTTTTGGCTTCCCGCTCTGTGTATAATTTTCAGGTTAAATGGTTGGTGAAGGAAACCCCATTGAAAAAGCCTGGCATTTTTAACTTTGAATTTTTCCAGGAACGTGAGTTGGTTGTGGTCTGTGTAAATTTGAATCTGTGTGTCTGTTATTTGCGTAGACTTCAGAATGTTGAAGAGCTAGGAAGAGCCCTAATGCTTCTTTTTCTATGGTGGATTTTTTTTTGATCTGTTTAGTTTTTTTTTAAAAGAGCCAATTGGTTTCTCAAAGCCTGAATCATCACCTTGGAGTAAAATGGCATCTACACCAACAGCACTGGCATCAATGGCCATCTTTAAAGGTTTTTGAAATTTGGGGCTGCCAATACTGGGTCATTTGTTAAGATTGCCTTCAACTTTTGAATGTTAGCTGGCATTGCTCTGACCACACCACTTTTGCACTTTTCTTTAGCAGGTCTGTTAGAGGAGCAGGTAAGCTACTGAAGTTCACAACAAATTTATGGTAGAGCCCAGGCATTCCCAGGAAACCAATGATTTCCCTCTTGGTTTTTGGAATAGGGAAATCTACCAGGACTTGCACTTTTGCTGCCCTTGGCAACACAGGACCCTAGCCCACAATGTGGCTTAAATAGGTTACTTTGGCTTTGGCGAATTCTCCTTTTGCCTAGTTGGCTACCAGATGTGCCTTCTGTAGACCCTTAAAGAGTTCCCTTAAATGGTCTTCCCAGATGTTGCTGAAAACTAACAAGTCATCAAGGTAAACAACACAGTTGTTCAAACTAGCTACCACCTGGTTCATTAATCTTTGGAACATGGCTGGGACATTGTTCAAAGCAAATGGCTTTACTTTGCATTGAAATAAGCCATCGGGGGTGAGAAAGGCTGAGATTTCGTTTGCCTGATGGGTCATTGGAACTTGCCAGTCTCAGAGTCAGAGTCGTACAGCATAGAAACAGGCCCTTCGGCCCACCGCGTCCATGCCGACCATAATGCCTGTCTATACTAATCCCACCTGCTTTCATTAATTCCATATACCTCTATGCATTTCTCATTCAACTACCTGTCCAAAATGCCTCTTAAATGTTGCTACAGCTATCCTCTTCACTATCAACTACACGGACAGTTTTTTTGTCATCAGCAAATTTCCCAATCATACCTCCCACATTTAAATCCAAATTATAAATATATACCACAAACAGGAGGGGCCCAACTCTGGAAACCACTGTTAGCCCTCTCTCTGAGGCGCTGCATCACAACACAAGGTCCAAAAAGATAGGGTGTATGAGACACATGCCAGGTGCTTTGTGGCCCGACAGAGCACTGTCGATGTAGAAATGGCCCTACCTTGGCAACTGATCTATTGATAATTCTCCTGGCAGAGTCCCTGATAGGATCATAGGAATATAGGAGCAGGAGTAGGCCATTCAACCCATTGATCCTGCTCCGCCATTCAATTCGATCATGACCGATCATCTACCTCAACGCCACTTTCCAGCACTATCGCCATATCCCTTGATGTCATTTGTATTCAGATATCTATCGATTTCTGTCTTGAACATGCTCAATGATTGAGCTTCCACAGATTTGCCACTGAAGAAATTTCTCCTCATCTCAGTCTTAAATGGCCTACCCCTTATTCTGAGACCATGTCCCCTAGTTCTAGACTCACCAGCCAGGGCAAACATCCTGTCTAAAGCCATCCTGTCACACCCTTTAAAAATTTTGTAAGTTTCAATGAGATCATCTCATTCTTCGAAACTCAAGAGAATACAGGCCCAATTTCTGCAATCTCTCCTCATAAGGCAATCCCACCATCCGAGGTTAGTCTGGTGAGCCTCTGTTGCACTCCCTCAATGGCAATTATATTCTTCCTTAGATAAGGAGTGCAAAACTGTACACCATATTCCAGGTGTGGTCTCACCAAGGCTCTATACAATTGTAGTAAGGCTTCTTTACTCCTGTACTCAAAACGCCTTGCAATGAAGGCCAACATACCATTTGCCTTCCTAATTGAAAACTGCACCTGCATGCTAGCTTTTAGTGATCCATGAACAAGGACACCCAGGTCTCTTTCGATATCAACACTTCCTAACCTCTCACCATTTAAGAAATACTCTGTCTTTCTGTTTTTTTCTACCAAAGCAGATAACTTCACACTTATTCACATTATATTCCATCTGCCATGTTCTTGTCCATTCACTTAGTCTGTCCAAATCCTCTTGAAGCCTCCTTGCATCCTCCTCACAACTTACATCCCACATGGTCTTGTGTCATCAGCAAATTTGGAAATATTACATTTGGTCCCCACATCCAAATCATTGATGTAGATTGTGAACAGCTGAGGCTTGCAGCGCTGACCCTTGCGGTACCCCATTAATAACAGCCTACCATCCTGAGAATGACCCATTTATTCCTACTCTGTTTTCTGTCTGTTAACCAATTCTCAATCCATTGCAGTATAGTAGCCTCAATCCCATGTTCTCTAATTTTGTTTACTAACTTCATGTATGGGACTTTATCAAAAGTCTTTGGAAAATTCAAATACACCACATCCACTGGTTATGCTTTCTATGCTACAAGTAACATCCTCAAAAGCTCCAACAGGTTTGGCAAACATGATTACCCTTTCATAAATCCATGTTGACTCTGGCCAATAATATCATTATTTTCTATGTGCCCGGTTATCACATCTTTTATAATAGATTTTAACATCTTCCCTAATAAGGGCGTCAAACTAGCAGGTCTGTAGTTCCCTAAACTAGTGTGGCAGGGGGTGGGAACCAGAGCAGTAGGACAGCTAGTGAAATAAATGAGAACATAGTAAATAAGGCTAGTAGGACTAAGAGGAAGAGCAGGCAGGGAGATGTTGCTGAGCACAGCGGGACTGGTGGTCTGAATTGCGTTTGTTTCAATGCGAGAAGTATAACAGGTAACGCAGATGAACTTAGAGCTTGGATTAGTACTTGGAAATATGATGTTGTTGCTATTAGAGATTTGGTTGAGGGAAGGGCAGGATTGGCAGCTAAATATTCCAGTCTTTAGAAGCTTCAGGTGGGATAGAGGGGGATGTAAAAGGGGTGGGGGAGTTGCATTACTGGTTAAGGAGAATATCACAGCTGTACTGCGGGAGGACACCTCAGAGAGGTCATGCAGCGAGGCAATATGGGTGGAGCTCAGGAATAGGAAGGGTGCAGTCACGATGTTGGGGGTTTACTACAGGCCTCCCAACAGCCAGCGGGAGGTAGAGGTGCAGATATGTAGACAGATTTTAGAAAGATTTAAAGGTAACAGGGTTGTGGTGGTGGGTGATTTTAACTTCCCTATATTGACTGGGTCTCACTTAGTGCGAGGGGCCTGGATGGGGCAGAATTTGTGAGAAGCATCCAGGAGGGCTTCTTGAAACAGTTTGTAGATAGTCCAACGAGGGATGGGGCCATTCTGGACCTGGTATTGGGGAATGAGCCCGGCCAGGTGGTCAAAGTTTCAATTGGGGGTGCATTTCGGGAGCAGTGACCATAATTCCATAAGTTTTAAGGTACTTGTGGATAAGGATAAGAGTAGTCCTCGGGTGAAGGTGCTAAATTGGGGGAAGGCTAATTATAACACTATTAGGCAGGAACTGAAAAATTTAGATTGGGGGCGGCTGTTTGAGGGTAAATCAACATCTGACATGTGGGAGTCTTTCAAACGTCAGCTGATTAGAGTCCAGGACCAGCATGTTCCTGTGAGGAAGAAAGACACGTTTGGCAAGTTTCGGGAAGCTCGGATAACACAGGATATTGTGAGCCCAGTCAAAAAGAAAAAGGAAGCACTTGAGGAATATAAAGACAGTAGGAAGGAACTTAAGCAAGGAGTTAGGAGGGCTAAAAGGGGTCATGAAGAGTCATTGGCAAACAGGATTAAGGAAAATCCCAAGGCTTTTTATACATATACATACATATATACATATATAGAGCAAGAGGGTAACCAGGGAAAGGGTTGGCCCACTCAAGGACAGAGAAGGGAATCTGTGTGTGGAGCCAGAGGAAATGGGCGAGGTGCTAAATGAGTACTTTGCATCAGTATTCACCAAAGAGAGGGACTTGGTGGATGATGAGCCTAGGGAAGGGAGTGCAGATAGTCTCGGTCATCTCATTATCAAAAAGGAGGAGGTGTTGGGTGTCTTGCAAAGCATTAAGGTAGATAAGTCCCCAGGGCCTAATGGGATCTACCCTAGAATACTAAGGGAGGCAAGGGAAGAAATTGCTGGGGCCTTGACAGAAATCTTTGCATCCTTATTGGCTACAGGTGAGGTCCCAGAGGACTAGAGAATAGCCAATGTTGTGCCTTTGTTTAAGAAGGGTGGCAAGGATAATCCAGGAAATTTTAGGCCGGTGAGCCTTACGTCAGTGGTAGGGAAACTATTAGAGAGGATTATTCAGGACAGGATTTACTCCCATTTGGAAACAAACAAACTTATTAGCGAGAGACAGCATGGTTTTGTGAAGGGGAGGTCGTGTCTTACTAATTTGATAGAGTTTTTTGAGGAAGTGACGAAGATGATTGATGAAGGAAGGGCAGTGGATGTTATCTATATGGACTTCAGTAAAGCCTTTGACAAGGTCCCTCGTGGCAGACTGGTACAAAAGGTGAAGTCACACGTGATCAGAGGTGAGCTGGCAAGATGGATACAGAACTGGCTCTATCATAGAAGACAGAGGGTATCAGTGGATGGGTGCTTTTCTGAATGGAGGGATGTGACTAGTGGTGTTCCGCAGTGATCAGTGCTGGGACCTTTGCTGTTTGTAGTATATAGAAATGATTTGGAGGAAAATGTAGCTGGTCTGATTAGTAAGTTTGCGGACGACACAAAGGTTGGTGGCGTTGCGGATAATGATGAGGATTGTCAGAGGATACAGCAGGATATAGATCAGTTGGAGACTTGGGCGGAGAAACGGCAGATGGAGTTTAATCTGGACAAATGTGAGGTAATGCATTTTGGAAGGTCTAATGCAGGTGGGAGGTATACAGTAAATGGCAGAACCCTTAGGAGTATTGACAGGCAGAGAGATCTGGGCGTACAGGTCCACAGGTCACTGAAAGTGGCAACGCAGGTGGATAAGGTAGTTAAGAAGGCATACGGCATGCTTGCCTTCATCGGTCGGGGCATTGAGTATAAAAATTGGCAAGTCATGTTGCAGCTGTACAGAACCTTAGTTAGGCCACACTTGGAATATTGTGTGCAATTCTGGTCGCCACGCTACCAAAAGGACGTGGAGCCTTTGGAGGGGGGACAGAGGAGGTTTACCAGGATGTTGCCTGGTCTGGAGGGCATTAGCTATGAGGAGAGGTTGGATAAACTCGGATTGTTTTCACTGGAACGACGGAGGTGGAGGGGCGACATGATAGAGGTTTACAAAGTTATGAGTGGCATGGACAGAGTGGATAGTCAGAAGCTTTTTCCCAGGGTGGAAGGATCAGTTACTAGGGGAAGTCGGTTTCAGGTGCGAGGGGCAAGGTTTAGAGGGGATGTGCGCGGCAAGTTCTTTGCACAGAGGGTGGAGTGTGCCTGGAACGTGCTGCCAGGGGAGGTGGTGGAAACAGATATGATAGCGACCTTTAAGAGACATCTTGACAAATGTATGAATAGGAAGGGAATAGAGGGATATGGGCCCCGGAGGTGCAGAAGGTATTAGATTAGGCAGGCATCAAGATCGGCGCAGGCTTGGAGGGCCGAATGGCCTGTTCCTGTGCTGTTCTGTTCTTTGTTCTATTTTCTCTCCCTCCTTTCTTATATAGATGGCACTCAAAGCCCAACCTTGCAGATACCCAAACCTCTCTTACAGCTGTATGAGTGACCAAACATATCACATCACAGTTTGGTGATCCATTTCAGTACTCCCCAAACCCACGCAAAACCTTTGCAGACCCCCGAGAACCCAATCTCCCTCGCAGAGCTCCCGACACCCCCAAGCCATCTTGCAGAGCTCCCGACAACTCGAGCCCCCAACAGTTCGAGCCCCCTTGCAGAGCACATAGCAACACAGTCCAGTAGTGACTTCCTAACAACCCCCGTTTCACCTATGCAGCAATGCCTATGTCTGCCTCCCCATTGAGGATTGAAGGCTCTTGCCTCAGTGCCACAAATTTGAACAGTTGTAAACACAAAGGCATGCGTGTGCTGCCCGCCATCCACCAAATCAACAGCCAGCCATTAAATTGCAAATGAGAATAAAAATAAAAATAAACTAAATTTAAAAAATGAGATGTAAATGCATTCGAAACAACTCTCAGCAATTTAAGATAGCTTCCTGTCATGAAGGGGTGGCATTGCCACCTTGATGCTTTCCCACTGCTGATAAAATCCGGAAGCAACGTCACATCGCCAGAGTTACGGGTGGACGGTTCTGATGCAATTTTCCATCCCACCACTATACCCCCATTAAACAGCCACATTAAATTCTGCCCACTGTGTGCAATTTTGGTCTCCATATTTAAGGAAGGATATACTTGCATTGGAGACAGTACAGAGAAGGTTCATTAGATTGGTCCCTGGGATGAGAGGGTTGCCCTATGATGAGGGGCTGAGTTGATTGGGTCTATATTCCCTGGAGTTTAGAAGAGTGAGGGGTGATCTCATTGAAACATACAAAATTATGAAGGGGCCTGACAGGGTAGATACTGAGACATTGTTTCCTCTGGCTAGGGAATCTAGAACAAGAGTGCACAGTTTCAGGATAAAGGGCCGATCATTTAGAATGGAGATGAGGAGAAAATTCTTCACTCAGAGGGTTGTGAATCTTTTGAATTGTCTACCCCAGAGAGCTGTAGATGCTCCAGCATTCAATGTATTGAAGGCTGAGATAGACAGGTTTTTGGTCTCTCAGGGAATTAAGGGATATGGGGAGTGGGCAGGAAAGTGGAGATGAAGCCCAAGATCAGTCATGATCATATTGAGTGGCGGAGCAGGCTCGATGGGCCATATGGTCTACTTCTGCTCCTATTTCTTGTGTTTATGTTTATAAGAGCTAGAACACAGAACATAGAAGAACATAGAACATTACAGCGCAGTACAGGCCCTTCGGCCCTCGAAGTTGCGCCGACCTGTGAAACCATCTGACCTACACTATTCCATTTTCATCCATATGTCTATCCAATGACCACTTAAATGCCCTTAAAGTTGGCGAGTCTACTACTGTTGCAGGCAGGGCGTTCCACGCCACTACTACTCTCTGAGTAAAGAAACTACCTCTGACATCTGCCCTATATCTATCACCCCTCAACTTAAAGCTATGTCCCCTCGTGTTTGCCATCACCATCCGAGGAAAAAGACTCTCACTATCCACCCTATCTAACCCTCTGAGTATCTTATATGTCTCTATAAAGTCACCTCTCCTCCTCCTTCTCTCCAACGAAAACAACCTCAAGTCCCTCAGCCTTTCCTCGTAAGACCTTCCCTCCATACCAGGCAACATCCTAGTAAATCTCCTCTGCACCCTTTCCAAAGCTTCCACATCCTTCCTATAATGCGGTGACCAGAACTGCACGCAATACTCCAGGTGCGGCCGCACCAGAGTTTTGTACAGCTGCAGCATGACCTCGTGGCTCCGAAACTCGATCCCCCTACTAATAAAAGCTAACACCATATGCCTTCTTAACAGCCCTATTAACCTGGGTGGCAACTTTCAGGGATTTATGTATCTGGACACCAAGATCTCTCTGCTCATCTACACTACCAAGAATCTTCCCATTAGCCCAGTACTCTGCATTGCTGTTACTCCTTCCAAAGTGAATCACCTCACACTTTTCCGCATTAAACTCCATTTGCCATCTCTCAGCCCAGCTCTGCAGCCTATCTATGTCCCTCTGTAACCTACAACATCCTTCGGCACTATCCACAACTCCACCGACCTTCGTGTCATCCGCAAATTTACTAACCCACCCTTCTACACCCTCACCCAAGTCATTTATAAAAATGACAAACAGCAGTGGCCCCAAAACAGAACCTTGCATTACACCACTAGTAACTAAACTCCAGGATGAACATTTGCCATCAACCACCACCCTCTGTCTTCTTTCAGCTAGCCAATTTCTGATCCAAAGCACTAAATCAGCTTCAACCCCATACTTCCATATTTTCTGCAATAGCCTACCGTGGGGAACCTTATCAAACGACTTACTGAAATCAATATACACCACATCCTCGGCTTTACCCTCATCCACCTGTTTGGTCACCTTCTCAAAAAACTCAATAAGGTTTGTGAGGCACGACCTACCCTTCACAAAACCGTGCTGACTATCGCTAATGAACTTATTCTTTTCAAGATGATTATAAATCCTGTCTCTTATAACCTTTTCCAACATTTTACCCACAACCGAAGTAAGGCTCACAGGTCTATAATTACCAGGGCTGTCTCTACTCCCCTTCTTGAACAAAGGGACAACATTTGCTATCCTCCAGTCTTCCGGCACTATTCCTGTCGACAAGGACGACATAAAGATCAAGGACAAAGGCTCTGCAATCTCCTCCCTGGCTTCCCAGAGAATCCTAGGATAAATCCCATCTGGCCCAGGGGACTTATCTATTTTCACACTTTCCAAAATCGCTAACACCTCCTCTTTGTGAACCTCAATCCCATCTAGCCTAGTAGTCTGTATCTCAGTATTCTCGACAACATTTTCTTTCTCTACTGTAAATATGGACGAAAAATATTCATTTAACGCTTCCCCTATCTCCTCTGATTCCACACACAACTTCCCACTACTATCCTTGATTGGCCCTAATCTAACTCTAGTCATTCTTTTATTCCTGATATTCCTATAGAAAGCCTTAGGGTTTTCCTTGATCCTATCCGCCAATGACTTCTCGTGTCCTTTCCTCGCTCTTCTAAGCTCTCCCTTTAGATCATTCCTGGCTAGCTTGTAACTCTCAAGCACCCTAACTGAGCCTTCACGTCTCATCCTAACATAAGCCGCCTTCTTCCTCTTGACAAGCGCTTCAACCTCTTTAGTAAACCACGGCTCCCTCACTTGACAACTTCCTCCCTGCCTGACAGGTACATACTTATCAAGGACACGCAGTAGCTGCTCCTTGAATAAGCTCCACATTTCGATTGTGCCCATCCCCTGCAGTTTCCTTCCCCATCCTACGCATCCTAAATCTTGCCAAATCGCATCATAATTTCCTTTCCCCCAGCTATAATTCTTGCCCTGCGGAATATACCTGTCCCTGCCCATTGCTAAGGTGAACCTAACCGAATTGTGATCACTATCACCAAAGTGCTCACCTACATCTAAGTCTAACACCTGGCCGGGTTCATTACCCAGTACCAAATCCAATGTGGCATCGCCCCTGGTTGGCCTGTCCGCATACTGTGTCAGAAAACCCTCCTGCACACACTGGACAAAAACTGACCCATCTAAAGTACTCGAACTATAGTATTTCCAGTCAATATTTGGAAAGTTAAAGTCCCCCATAACAACTACCCTGTTACTCTCGCTCCTGTCGAGAATCATCTTCGCTATCTTTTCCTCTACATCTCTGCAACTATTCGGAGGTCTATAGAAAACTCCCAACAGGGTGACCTCTCCTCTCCTGTTTCTAACTTCGGCCCATACTACCTCAGTAGACGAGTCCTCAAACGTCCTTTCTGCCGCCGTAATACTCTCCTTGATTAACAATGCCACACCCCCCCTCTTTTACCCTCTTCTCTGTTCTTACTGAAACATCTAAATCCCGGAACCTGCAACATCCATTCCTGTCCCTGCTCTACCCATGTCTCCGAAATGGCCACAACATCGAGATCCCAGGTACCAACCCATGCTGCAAGCTCACCCACCTTATTCCAGATGTTCCTTGCGTTGAAGTAGACACACTTTAAACCAAGTTCTTGCTTGCCAGTGCCCTCTTGCGTCCCTGTAACCTTATCCCTGACCTCACTACTCTCAACATCCTGTACACTGGAACTACAATTTAGGTTCCCATTCCCCTGTTGAATTATTTGAAACCCCCCCCCCGAAGAGCACTAGCAAATCTCCCCCCCAGGATATTGGTACCCCTCTGGTTCAGGTGAAGACCATCCTGTTTGTAGAGGTCCCACCTCCCCCAGAAAGAGCCCCAATTATCCAGGAAACCAAAACCCTCCCTCCTACACCATCCCTGCAGCCACGTGTTCAACTCCTCTCTCTCCCTATTCCTCGCTTCGCTAGCACGTGGCACGGGCAACAACCCAGAGATAACAACTCTGTTTGTTCTCGCTCTAAGCTTCCACCCGAGCTCCCTGAATTTCTGCCTTAAATCCCCATCTCTCTTCCTACCTATGTCGTTGGTGCCTATGTGGACCACGACTTGGGGCTGCTCCCCCTCCCCCTTAAGGATCCCAAAAACACGATCCGAGACATCACGAACCCTGGCACCTGGGAGGCAACACACCAACCGTGAGTCTCTCTCGTTCCCACAGAACCTCCTATCTGTTCCCCTAACTATGGAGTCCCCAATGACTAATGCTCTGCTCCTCTTCCCCCTTCCCTTTGAGCAACAGGGACAGACTCTGTGCCAGAGACCTGTACCCCATTGCTTACCCCGGTAAGTCGTCCCCCCCAACAGTATCCAAAACGGTATACCTGTTGAGGGAAACGGCCACAGGGGATCCCTGCACTGCCTGCTGGTTCCCTCTCCTTCCCCTGACGGTAACCCATCTATCTACTTCTTTTACCTGAGGTGTGACTACCTCCCTATAACTCCTCTCAATAACCCCCTCCGCCTCCAGAATGATCCGAAGTTCATCCAGCTCCAGCTCCAGTTCCCTAACGCGGTTCTCGAGGAGCTGGGGTTGGGTGCACTTCCCGCAGATGCAGTCAGCAGGGACACTCTTGGCGACCCTTACCTCCCACATTCTGCAGGAGGAACATACAACTGCCTTTACCTCCATTCCCACTATTCTAAATTCCCAACAAATCTACTGAAAACCAAAAAAAAAGTCAAAACTTGTTAGCTTAGCAATCCAACGGACAGAACGTTTTTGTTGGTTAGAGGAGGAGGATGGGTGGGAGAAACTACCCGAGTAGTGTTTCGGGTAAAGCAACCGCCCAAATATGTAACCTCACTTACCCAGCAGTCCCAGAACCTTGAGGGACCACGGCTGCTTGCAGATGGAGGATCCTTCGGGAAGAGGACTTGTGTTTCTTTTAAAGCACATGTGAGGAAGGCAACAGGAAACCACCTCATTTACTTTTTCCCTGGTCACATTGCTCATTTCCAGTGCCCCAAGATGGCTCCTGGACAGGCAAGGGAGCTCCTGGCTGTATAACTCTAACCTTGGCCATCCGTTCCCATCCATTGCCCTTTCCTTCCCAATCTCCTCTCTTTCATTGTTTCAGTTCCCCTGCCTCGAATAGTGGGTGCATTTCAACCCTAAGTATTAATCAATTGCTAGTTTACAGTGCTGTAGACCCGAAGTAACTCAATGGTGACCTGACCATCTACTCTCCAAAGGACGAGGGAAATGTTCATCCTTTGCGCTTACCGCCTTATTACTGCTTGGATATCACTGCTTGGATATCATCTGCTGAGGAACGCATTGTCCGCCTGGGTTGTGGAGTTCTACTCGTCCTGGTGTGGCCACTACGTGAACGACATGCCCACCTGGAAGGCGCTGGCCAGGGACGTGAAAGGCAGCCCGAGTGCCCATGCCCAATCTGGCCTCGGTCGTCATTCTGCCGTTACTGCTGGGAGCCGGGAAAGAAGCTCCACCATCAGCTGGATGGCAACCACGAGCGCAGCGTTGGCCTGAAGGATGCTGATATCGAGGAGGCTGCACAGGCTGTGGGCTGGCCCACTGGCCAGGGTCACGACCCCCACTGGACGCCTCTCCCCTTCGCCCCCAGCACCCACTTCCCCCACCGTCTTCCCCTGCACCCCTTCCACCCCTCTATCCCCATCCCAGCTCACCCCCTTCCCAGCTCCTCCCCTCGCACCCCCTTCCCCCCACCAGCATCCACCTATTCCTGAGCAGGGGCCCTAACAACCCCACTGCCTTGTAGGTGTCTCGGAAGAGACCAAGTCTGAGGGAGTAAACTCTAACAGAAAATCCGGAGCTGAATCCCGAAGGTGGTCATGTCACCTTTGGCAGGTTTCCGGCAGTTCCTGCAGTCATACCGTTGCCATACATCGTGCTCTGCACTCCTTTGGACCGCACTCGGAAGGCCGAAAGGGGGGTTTTGATGCCTGAGCAACACTCAACCTCCATACATCCGCCCAGGCATGCGCCATGGAGAGGTCACTCCATAGTCGCCTCAGTGACCAAAACAACACGGAAGGCAGCAGTTATGGGTTATAAGTCCAGCTCGATTGACGTAGAGATTGGACGCCATGGGTTGCCTTTGTCGGTGGGAGGTCATCGCATCTCACTGGACAGCTACCGCCCGCCTCAAACTGGGCAGCCCCCGGTCAGTATGGTTCTGTCCTGCCACAGTCCACCTGCTTCAATGGGTACTTGGAGCTCAGGGTCATTGCCCGACAAGTGGACTGTAACACTGCACCGAACAGCACAACAAAAAAGGAAAGAAGGTACCAGCCCCTCGTTTTGCAAGCTGGAGCGTCAGACTGTGTGTCCTGGCCTGTCGGAAGACCTTACACAAATCAATGACTCTCGGAAGACCGCCATCATGAACAACAAGTTCATTAGACTCAATGTGGACATTGCAGCACTTCAGGAGACATGCCTACCTGCGAGCGGATCTCTAAGAGAGCAAGACTACACCTTCTTCTGGCAGGGTAGGGATCCTGAAGAACCAAGACAGCATGGAGTGGGCTTCGCCATCAGAAACTCTTTGCTCAGCATGATAGAGCCACCTTCAAATGGCTCGGAACGCATACTGTCCATCCAACTGCTCACCTCCTCTGGTCCAGTACACCTACTCACCATCTATGCTCCAACACTCTGCTCCCCACCTGAAGCTAAAGACCAGTTCTACGAGGAACTCCATAATATCAGCAGCATCCCCAATACCGAACATTTGTTCCTGCTGGGGGACTTTAACGTCAGGGTTGGGGCCGACCATGACTCATGGCCCTCCTGCCTTGGGTGCTATGGCATTGGAAGGATGAATGAGAATGGACAGAGACTGCTGGAGTTGTGTACCTATCATAACCTCTGCATCACCAACTCATTCTTTCACACTAAACCCTGCTACCAGGTTTCATGGAGGCACCCAAGATCACGTCGTTGGCACCAGCTGGACCTCATCGTCACAAGGTGAGCCTCTTTAAACAGTGTTTAAATCACACGCAGCTTCCACAGTGTGGACTGCGACACCGACCACTCCCTGGTGTGCAGCAAGGTTAGACTCAAACCAAAGAAGCTGCATCACTCCAAGCAGAAGGGCTGCCCGCACATCAACACTAACAGAATTTCTTATCCACAGCTGTTGCACAAGTTTCTAAATTCACTTGAAAAAGCCCTTCAAAACACTCCTACAGGGGATGCAGAGACCAAGTGGGCCCACATCAGAGACACCATCTATGACTCAGCAATGACCTCTTCTGGCAAACGTGTGAAGCGGAATGCAGACTGGTTTCAATCTCACTTTGAAGAGCTGGAATCTGTCATAGCCGCTAAGCGCATTGCACTGTTGAACTACAAGAAAGCCCCCAGCGAGTTAACAACCGTAGCGCTTAAAGCAGCCAGAAGCGCTGCACAAAGAACAGCCAGGTGCTGCGCAAATGACTACTGGCAACACCTTGCAGTCATATTCAGCTGGCCTCTGACACAGGAAATATCAGAGGAATGCATGATGGCATTGAGCGCTTTTGGGCCAACCATCAAGAAGATCGCCCCCCTCAAGTCTAAATCAGGGAACACAATCACTGACCAACGCAAGCAAATGGACTGCTGGGTGGAACACTACCTAGAACTGTACTCCAGGGAAAATGTTGCCACTGAGACCACCCTCAATGCAGCCCAGTCTCTGCCAGTCATGGATGAGCTGGACGTACAGCCAACAAAATCAGAACTCAGTGATGCCATTGATTCTCCAGCCAGTGGAAAGGCCCCTGGAAAGAATGGCATTACCCCTGAAATAATCAAGAGTGCCAAGCCTGCTATACTTTCAGCACTCCACAAACTGCTTTGCCTGTGATGGGAGGAGGGAGCAGTACCACAGGACATGCGCGATGCCAATATCATCACCCTCTATAAGAACAAGGGTGACTGCGGTGACTGCAACAACTACCGTGGAATCTCCCTGCTCAGTATAGTGGGGAATGTCTTCACTCGAGTCGCTTTAAACAGACTCCAGAAGCTGGCCGAGCGTGTCTACCCTGAGGCATAGTGCAGCTTTCGAGCAGAGAGATCCACCATTGACATGCTGTTCTCCCTTTGCCAGCTACAGGAGAGATGCTGTGGACAACAGATGCCCCCCTACGTTGCTTTCATTGATCTCACCAAAGCCTTTAACCTAGTCAGCAGACGTGGTCTTTTCAAACTACTAGCAAAGATCGGATGTCCACCAAAGCTTCTAAGTATTATTACCTCATTCCATGACAATATGAAAGGCACAATTCAGTATAGCAGCGCTTCATCAGATCCCTTTCCTATCCTGAGTGATGTGAAACAGGACTGTGTTCTCGCACCTGCACTGTTTGGGATCATCTTCTCCCTGCTGCTCTCACATGCGTTCAGGTCTTCAGAAGAAGGAATTTTCCTTCACACAAGAGCAGATGGCAGGTTGTTCAACCTTGCCCGTCTAAGAGCGAAGACCAAAGTACGGAAAGTCCTCATCAGGGAACTCCTCTTTGCTGACGATGCTGCTTTAACATCTCACACTGAAGAGTGTCTGCAGAGATTCATCGACAGGATTGCGGCTGCCTGCAACAAATTTGACCTAACCATCAGCCTCAAGAAAACAAACATCATGGGACAGGATGTCAGAAATGCTCCATCCATCAATATTGGCGACCACGCTCTGGAAGTGGTTCAAGAGTTCACCTACCAAGGCTCAACTATCACCAGTAACCTGTCTCGATGCAGAAATCAACAAGCGCATGGGAAAGGCATCCACTGCTATGTCCAGACTGGCCAAGACTGTGGGAAAATTGCGCACTGACACGGAACACAAAAGTCCGAGTGTATCAACCCTGTGTCTTCAGCACCTTGCTCTACGGCAGCGAGGCCTGGACAGCGTATCGACATCTCAATTCATTCCATCTTCACTGCCTCTGGAGAATCCTTGGCATCAGGTGGCAGGACTATATCTCCAATGCAGAAGTCCTCGAGGTGGCCAACATCCCCAGCATATACACCCTACAGAGCCAGCGGTGCTTGAGATGGCTTGGCCATGTGAGCCACATGGAAGATGGCAGGATCCCCAAGGCCACATTGTACAGCGAGCTCGCCACTGGTATCAGACCCACCGGCTGTCCATGTCTCCATTTTAAAGACGTCTGCAAACACGACATGAAGTCCTGTGACATTGATCACAAGTCGTGGGAGTCAGCTGCCAGTGATCACCAGAGCTGGCGGACCGCCATCAAGGCAGGGCTAAAGAGTGGCGAGTCGAAGAGACTTAGCAGTTGGCAGGAAAAAAGACAGAAGTGCAAGGAGAGAGCCAACTGTGTAACAGCCCTGACAACCAATTTTATCTGCAGTGCCTGTGGAAGAGTCTGTCACTCTGGAATTGGCCTTTATAGCCACTCCAGGCGCTGCTTCACAAACCACTGACCACCTCCAGGTGCTTACCCATTGTCTCTCAAGACAAGGAGGCCAAAGAAGGGAAGACATTGCTCATTTCTCAGAGGGGTTTAAAAAATGGTGGTGGGGGGGGGGTGGGGGGTGCTCTTCCGAGCAACTGAAGAGGAAAGTGCAGGGCTGTGCGGCATGTAAATAGTAAGTAGTAACAGGTGAGGTCTATTAGAGATAAAGAAGTTGATATATGCTTAGATACACAGCAAGGCTAGAATACTTAATGAGTACTTTGGATCGGTGTTTCCTAAGGAAGAGGATGTTGACAAAATAGCAGGAGAAGCGGAGATAATACAGGTAATTTATGGGGTGAAAATTGATGGGCAGGATGTACTGGAAAGGCTGGCTGTGTTTAGAGTGGATAAAATTGCCTTGTCCGGATGGCTTGCATCCCAGGTTGCTCAAGGAAGTGGGAGTGGAGACCGCAGAAGGGCGTGCCATAATCTTCCAACCTTCCCAAGATATAGGGGGAGGTGCCAGAAAATTGTTAAGTGGCAAATGTGACACCCTTATTCAAGAAAGGGTGCAAGGATATTCCTAGTAACTGCAAGGCAGTCAGTTTATCAGTGGGTAAGGTTTTAGAAAGAATAATCAGGGGGAAAAAAAAAGCAGTTGGAGGGGTTTGGGTGAAATGAGGAGAGCCAGCACGGACTTGTAAAAGGCAGATCATGCTTGACTAATGTAATTGATTTTTTGATGAAGAAACGTGGAAGGTTAATGAAGGGAATGCAATGGATGTTGTCTATATCGATTTTAAGGAAGTGTTTGGCAAAGTACCACATAATAGGCTGGTTGGCAAAATTGAGGCTCATGGAATAAGAGGATCAGTGTCAGCTTGGGTAAAAAAAAAAATTGGTTAAGGACAGAAAACAGGGAACATAAGAAATAGGAGCAGGAGTAGGCCATTCAGCCCCTCAAGCCTGCCCCGCCATTCAATAAGATCATGGCTGATCTGCCCCCAACCTCAACTCTTCTTTCATGCCAGCTCCTCATGGCCCTCAACGCCCCGATATTTCAAAAATCTATCTGTAAGAGTAATGATAAATGGTTGTTTTTTTTTAGACTGGAGGGCAGTAGGCAGTGGTGTTCTCTAAAGGTCAGTGCGAGGACCACTGCTTTTTTGAGTATACTAGATATTGGAATAGAGTAAAATTTTAAAATTTGCCGATACCACCATATTTGGAACTGCAGCATGAGGATGCTACCAATCAACTATAACAAGCAGAATTGGCAAACAAGTGGCAGATGGAATTTAATGCACAGAAGTGTGATGTGATGCATTTTGGCAGAAGGGATAAGGAGAGGAAATATATATTTATTGGCATAATTCTAAAGAGTATGCAGGAACAGAAGGATCTGGGACTTCATGAGCATGGATCTTTGAAGGTGGCAGAACACATTGAGAGAGTATTTTGAGAAGCATATAGGATCTGGGGCTTCATAAATAGAAGTATTGAGTACAAAAAGCAGAGAAGTTATATGATGAACATTTATAAAGCTCTGGTTAGTCCCCAACTAGGGTATTGCGTCCAGTTCTGGTCACTACAATTTAGGAAAGATGCGAGGGTCTTTGGGAGGGTACAGAGGAGAATTATTCCCGGGATGAGGGGATTTAGCTATAATATTACATTGGAGAAGCTAAGGTTGTTTTCCTTGGAACAAAGGAGGTTGAGGGTAGATCTCAAAGATGTACAAGATTATGACAGGTTTAAATAAGGTGGACAAAGAAAAGCTAAATCCATTAGTTGATGTTGCAAGTACTAGGGGGACACAGATTTAGGATTTTGGGCAAGAGATACAGGGAGATTTGAGGAAGAACTTTTTTTTTTAACGCAGTGAGTGGCAATGACCTGCAACTCGCCCTCAATTCGGGGTGATGGAAGCAGAGATGATCAATGATTTCAAAAGGGAATTGCATGGGCACTTCAGGGAAATAAACCTGCAGGGTTATAGGGTAGAGCGGAGGAATGGGACTGACTGGATTGCGCTACAGAGAGTAGGCATGGACTCAATGGGCCAAATAGCTTCCTTCCTTGCCATAATGTCTCTAAATATATGCCAGCTGGCTGCAATAGGGGTGGATGCTGAGGGGTCTTGACAGGGTGAATGTAGAAAGGATGTTTCCTCTTGTAGGAGAATCTAGAACTAGGGGTCACTATCTCAAAATAAGGGGTCGTCGATTTAAGACAGGTTAGGAGAATTTTTTTCTGAGGGTCATGAGTCTTTGGGACTTTCTTCCTCAATAGGCGGTGGAAGTAGAGTCTTTGAATATTTTTAAGGCAGAGGTAGATAGATTCTTGATAAGTAAGGGGATGAAAGGTTATTGGGGGTAGGTGGGAATGTGGAATTGAAGTTACAATCAGATCAGCCATGATCTTATTGAATGGTGGAGCAGGCACGAGGGACTGAGTGGCCTACTCCTGCTTCTAATTCATATGTTCGTCTGTAAGGCTACAATCTGTTTTGTTTGAACAATCCTTTATCAACCACTAGAGAACATCGAGTAGTTAGCTGTATATACCTGTTACTTAATGCCTACAGAGACAAAGGCCTGCGCTCTTGGGTGTATTTATACTGCAACTTTAGCATTGCTGGAAAGCAGTTTTCTATTTGCAACAATGCTAAAGTTGAAACCTAGCTCCCAAGCCGACTCCAGGAGAAGCAGTGGAGACTTGTCAAAGGAAACAATCTTGCACCTCATGAGTTAGATATTCTATGTACCAAATGTGGTTTAGGAAGGAGTCAGGGGTTCTTAGAGCTTTTAAACACTTTTTAAAAAAAACTTGGTCAAATATTCGGAAGCAAAACATTAAAATTTTAATAAAAGTAAAATACTGCAGATTCTGGAAATCTGAAATAAAAACAAGAAATGCTGGAAATACTCAGCAAGTCTGGCAGCATCTGTGGAGAGAAGCAGGTCAGTGAGCCTTCATCAGAACTCAATTAAAATTATAATGACAGGGATGGAGCTTTGCACATGGGTGCAATTCTGCCTGGGAATGAGAAATTCAATCTGAGAAAGTACCACCTGGCTGAAACTCAGCACTGTTCCTTGTCTTTATGTAAGTGCAGGCACAGATAAAGCTTTGTACCATCATGCTTTCTCAGTTTATGGACACAGTTCTCTAGGACAAATATGTAAAGGAGAACTAAACTACACTGAAGCTGAGCCTCAGTTTTCTTTCCTTTTTAGCTGCAGTGATTGTTTCTCACCTTTTTCTTATTCTTCACTTTAGAGCACTCTCTGCTCAATTAATCAGACTGACTGAGTTGTCATCATTATTAAAGAATTATGGATAAAATGTTGTGCACTGATGTTGTGACCCTCACTCTTTAACAAATAAAGATGTTGAAATCATGCAGTGCAATATTATTTGAGCAGGTTAATTCATGTGAACACATCAACATATTTTTAATTAGTTTTGCACAGTGCTTTTTAAACCCAGTGGTGAATTCTCAGTACTGATGGGCTGCTTGTGAATGTCTGATCCAATATAATGAAAACAGAATGAAACTTCTTATAAATGATTGTCCTGATCTATGAAGGGAAATGAAAGGATACTGACATAATTGAACATCAAGTCAGTTTTTTTGAAATATAATTCCTTTTTCTTCCATACCTGTTCACAGGTAAAACTCAAGTGATGGGAGAGATTAAGATAGCACTGAAGAAGGAATTGAAGACAGATGGAGAGCAGCTAATTGTGGAGATCCTTCAATGCAGAAACATCACTTACAAATTTAAGTCTCCTGATCATTTACCAGGTATTTGTATTGACTGACATCAGACAGAATAATGGAACCCTTTGGTGTATGTAACATGTGAAGTCATGTATGCAGGGATATGTTACAAGGCAGTAACTCAAAGCTGATGGCAGAAACTTCAACAGCACAACTCAGTGGTATATCCACAAAATCTCATTCCTGTGAAGCAGCTGCAGTGTGGTTAGGGGAGGGGTGGATTTGTGTTCAGATTTTAGCTGGTTTTGATCTGTGCTGGCAGCTTGTGTCATGATAGATGGCAGATCATTGCAGTCGAGCTACTCCATTTGAAATCCAGCTGCATTGTTTCATGCGCTTGAATATAATGCAGAAGCACATCGGGGGAAGATTCGCTATTTGTAGCTAAATCAAACATTCTTTATAAGTAGGTTGATAAATTTTGTTACATATAGTCATAGTGATAGGCGATTCAATAGTCAGGGGAACAGACAGGTGTTTCCGTGGCTGCAGACATGAATCCAGGATGGTGTGTTGCCTCCCTGGTGCCAGGGTCAAGGAAGTCACTGAGCCGCTGCAGAGTATCCTGAAGCGGGAGGGTGAACAGCCAGCAGTTGTGGTCCACATCAGAACCAACGACATAGGTAGAAAGAGGGATGTGGTCTTGCAGTCAGAATTTAGGGAGCCAGGTAAGAAATTAGCAAGCAGAACCTCAAAATTAGTAATCTCCGTATCACTCCCAGTGCCATGTGTGAGTGAGTATAGAAATAGCAGGATAAGACAGATGAATGCGTGGCTGGAAAGATGGTGCAGTTGGCTATTGCTGGTAGTGATCATAATTCAGTCAGTTTTATCATAATTATGGAAAAGGACAGAGATAGAACAGGAGTTAGAGCTCTCAATTGGGGCAAGGCCAATTTTACTAAACTGATTTAGCGAAAGTGGACTGGAAACAGCTACTTGAAGGTAAATCAGTGTGAGAGGAGTGGGAGGCATTCAAAGGGGAGTTTCAAGGGGTTCAGAGTAAAGAAAAAGGGTGAGGTGGCCAAATCTAGAGCCCCATGGATGTCAATGAGCTTACAGGGTAAGATAAGGCAGAAAAGAAAAGCTTATGTCCGACACTGAGAACTCCCATTGCGGAGTTCACAGGAGGGTGTAAACCATGCAATCAAAAACTTATTGGAGTCTGAGGTATGTTACTGCCTTGAAACAGTTTCACTCAATTAATAATCATAGAATCCACACTGTATTAAAGAGACCTGTTCAATGCTTTTGATTTCAGGTAAAATTGTTGGATATGATAGAAGTAGTGCCAAATAACCTGAGAATTAGATGTAGTATTTGTTTTGTGCCTCCCACTGTGGCTGGAACTTCATCTCAATTAATTACCAAGAAATATATTTTTCTTTAATGGAGGGACCCTTGTGAAAGACTTAAAAGGGTAAGAGAAAAGACAGGAAAACTCAAAGGAAAAATGCCAACCTTTGAGTTGCAATACCTTCAGAGAGGAGAAAAGAGTAAAGGAGATCAAGAGCTCCTGGAAATAATTCATTAAGAAAGAAGATGATGTAAAGAGTCAACATATCAACACAATGAGGATGAAACAGAAAGAGACTGAGAGGGTAGCATATTTGGAATTTGGAAGAAAAAAAGTGAGGAAATTTCAGAAAGAGGTTCCTTTCATGTCACAGTGGTGCAGTGGTTAGCACTGCAGCCTCACAGCTCCAGCGACCCGGGTTCAATTCTGGGTACTGCCTGTGTGGAGTTTGCAAGTTCTCCCTGTGTCTGCGTGGGTTTCCTCCGGGTGCTCCGGTTTCCTCCCACAAGCCAAAAGACTTGCAGGTTGGTAGGTAAATTGGCCATTATAAATTGCCCCTAGTATAGGTAGGTGGTAGGGAAATATAGGGACAGGTGGGGATGTGGTAGGAATATGGGATTAGTGTAGGATTAGTATAAATGGGTGGTTGATGGTCGGCACAGACTCGGTGGGCCGAAGGGCCTGTTTCAGTGCTGTATCTCTAAACTAAACTAAACTAAACACATGTCCTGGAACTTCCCTTTTTAAAATTATAGCCAGAACCATGGTATTAACATTTTTCTCAGAAAAAAAGCTTCTACGGTCTTAACAGTCAGCATGATTTTTTCCTTTCTTGATAAAGCCCCTGTGAAGCACCTTGGGACATTTTACTACATTAAAAGCACCAAATAAATGTAAGTTGTTATATAATTCCATAGTGTTTTATATCCTTACATCTCCTCAGGGAAGATCTGCAGTTAGAAGAATTTTTAACCCGATTACTGATGTGATTTATTTACTGCGGTCTTTTTGAAATAATGTTTTCTTAAATTGTTGAACAAAATAAAGGATGTCGACCCTGCAGCATATCATTGAGACAATAATGCACAAAGATAGATCAATTTAATGAGTGTCATTTAGTTTGATTCTGCACTAAAACAAGCCTACCTCCTGCAGGCATTTGATACGGTGCCACATCAAAGGTTATTCCAGAAAATAAAAGCTCATGGTGTAGAGGGTAACATATTGGCATGGATAGAAGATTGGCTAGCTAACAGGAAACAGAGAGTAGGCATAAATAGGTCATTTTTTGGTTGGCAAGATGTAACGAGTGGTGTGCCACAGGTATCAGTGCTGGGGCCTCAACTTTTTACAATTTATATAAATGACTTAGATGAAAGGACTGAAGGTATGGTTGCTAAATTTGCTGATGACACAAAGATAGGTAGGAAAGTAACTTGTGAAGAGCACATAAGGAGGCTACAAAAGGGATATAGATAGGTTAAGTGAGTGGGCAAAGACCTGGCAAGTGGAGTATAATGTAGGAAAGTGTGAACTTGTCCACTTTGGCTGGAAGAATAAAAAAGCACATTATCCAAATGGTGAGAGATTGTAGAGCTCTGAGATGCAGAGGAATCTGGGTGTCCTAGTGCATGAATCACAAAAAGTTAGTATGTAGATACATCACGTAATTAGGAAAGTTAATAGAATATTAATGTTGATCGTGAGGGGAATTGAATACAAAAGTAAGGAGGTTATCCTTCAGCTATACAGGACATTGGTGAGACCACATCTGGAGTACTGTTTGCAGTACTAATCTCCTTATTTAAGGAAGGATGCAAATGTGTTGGAGGCTGTACAGAGAAGGTTTACTAGCCTAATAAATGGAATGGGCGGGCTGTCTTACGAGGAAAGATTGGACAGGCTAGGCTTGTATCTGCTGAAATTTAGAAGAATAAGAGGTGACTCAATTGAAATATAAGATCCTGAAGGGTTTTGACAGGGTGACTGTGGAAAGGATGTTTCCCCTTCTGGGAGAATCTAGAACTAGGCGTCACTGTTTAAAAATAAGGGGTCACCCATTTAAGACAGAGATGAGGAGAATTTTTTTTCTCTGAGGGTCGTGAGTCTTTGGAATTCTCTTCCTCAAAAGGCAGTGGAAGCAGAGTTTTTGAATAATTTTAAGGCAGAGGGAGATAGATTCTTGATAAGCAAGGGGGTGAAAGGTTATCGGGGGTAGGTGGTAATGTGGAGTAATCAATTCAGCCATGAACTTATTGAATGGCAGAGCAGGCTCGAGGGGCCAAGTGGCCTACTCCTGCTCCTAATTCATATGCATGTCCGTATATACCTCGAACTATGCAATTTTGTAGCCTATGACAATAGTTCAGCGGGGAGAGAAAATAGAATCTGTAGTGAGAATAGGAAATTAAAAGTATTCAGTCATTGAAGTGAATGGAAAAATGAATTCGGCAGGTTATAAAACAGGCAGACGATCAGCTATCAAATGTTTATGCCCTTTTGAAATTTGTCGTGTTCGAGAATTTTTTAGAGAAACAATGAAAACCATCAGCATCTGCAGTGACAATAACAATCAGAAAAATAACCCAAAATGGAGTAAAACCATTTTGCAAACTTCACATTGTAGATTAAAAGTAGCTGATGTGTTAGAGAAACTTCCAAGCCTGTTTGTGAAGAGACTAAGACGAGGATGCTTTGGTGGAGACTGTGTATTGCTTCCCAGAGCTTACTTCTCCACTCTTAACAGCACACCCAGTCAGTCCTGGCTGGCTCTTTATATATACATCTGAATACAATTAACTAATCAACACCCAATACCTATTCATCCTGTTACCTTCAACTAATAGGTAGTTAACATCCATTAACAGAAATTAGACGCTAACAGATTCCCCTCTTTAAATTAAATACATATTTATATTACACACACATGTACATATATATATATAAAATAGAGAGAGAGAGACACTTTGGACTCACTTTGGAGCATCCGCGATGCTGAGGAGGTTGTGGATAGCACGTTTAGCGAATTGGTCACACCGCAGATTAGGATTGCTGAGGGAGAAAGGGAATGGGTGACCAAAAGGCAGAGAAAGAGCAGGAAGGCAGCGCAGGTGTCCCTGCGGTCATCTCCCTCCACAACAGGTATACCGTTTTGGATACTGTTGAGGGAGATGGCTCACCAGGAGAAGGCAGCAGTAGCCAGGTTCATGGCACCGTGGCTGGCTCTGCTGTTCAGAAGGGCGGGAAAAAGAGTGGAAGGGCTATAGTCATAGGGGATTCGATTGTAAGGGGAGTAGATAGGCGGTTCTGTGGTCGAAAACGAGACTCCCGAATGGTATGTTGCCTCCCAGGTGCACGGGTCAGGGATGTCTCAGATCGGCTGCAGAACATTCTGAAGGGGGAGGGTGAACAGCCAGTTGTCGTTGTGCACATAGGCACCAATGATATAGGTAAAAAACGGGATGAGGTCCGACAAGCAGAATTTAGGGAGTTAGGAGCCAAGTTAAAAAGTAGGACCTCAGAGGTAGTAATCTCAGGATTGCTACCAGTGCCACGTGATAGTCAGAGTAGAAATGAAAGAATAGTCAGGATGAATGCGTGGCTTGAGAGATGGTGCAGGAGGGAGGGGTTTAGATTTTTGGGACATTGGGACCGGTTCTGGGGGAGGTGGGACTATTACAAATTGGACGGTCTACACCTGGGCCGGACTGGAACCAATGTCCTTGGGGGTGCTTTTGCTAACGCTGTTGGGGAGGGTTTAAACTAATGTGGCAGGGGGATGGGAACCAAATGAGGTCAGTGGACAGTAAGGAGGTAGTAACTAAAGCCTATAAGGAACTAGATAATGAAGTCAGCGTGACTAAGGGAAAGAGTAGGCAGGGAGCAGATGATGAAAGGAAAGGGACTGGTGGTCTGAGGTGCATTTGTTTTAATGCAAGAAGTGTAGTAGGTAAAGCAGATGAACTTAGGGCTTGGATTAGTACCTGGGAGTATGATGTTATTGCTATTACTGAGACTTGGTTGAGGGAAGGGCATGATTGGCAACTAAATATCCCAGGATACCGATGCTTCAGGCGGGATAGAGAGGGAGGTAAAAGGGGTGGAGGAGTTGCATTACTGGTCAAAGAGGATATCACAGCTGTGCTGAAGGAAGGCACTATGGAGGACTCGAGCTGTGAGGCAATATGGGCAGAACTCAGAAATAGGAAGGGTGCGGTAACAATGTTGGGGCTGTACTACAGGCCTCCCAACAGTGAGCGTGAGATAGAGGTACAAATATGTAAACAGATTATGGAAAGATGTCGGAGCAACAGGGTGGTGGTGATAGGAGATTTTAATTTTCCCAACATTGACTGGGATTCACTTAGTGTTGGAGGTCTAGATGGAGCAGAATTTGTAAGGAGCATCCAGGAGGGTTTTCCAGAGCAGTATGTAAATATTCCAACTCGGGAAGGGGCCATACTGGACTTGGTGTTGGGGAATGAGCCCGGCCAGGTGGTTGAAGTTTCAGTCGGGGACTACTTTGGGAATAGTGATCACAATTCCATATGTTTTAGAATATTCATGGACAAAGACGAGAGTGGTCCTAAAGGAAGAGTGCTAAATTGGGGGAAGGCCAACTAAACCAAAATTCGGCAGGAGCTGGGGAATGTAGATTGGGAGCAGCTGTTTGAAGGTAAATCCACATGTGATATGTGGGAGGCTTTTAAAGAGAGGTTGATTAGCGTGCAGGAGAGACATGTTCCTGTGAAAATGAGGGATAGAAATGGCAAGATTAGGGAACCATGGATGACAGGTGAAATTGTGAGACTAGCTAAGAGGAAAAAGGAAGCATGCATAAGGTCTAGGAGGCTGAAGAAAGACAAAGCTTTGAAAGAATATCGGGATTGTAGGCGCAATCTGAAACGAGGAATTAGGAGGGCTAAAAGGGGTCATGAAATATCTTTAGCAAACAGGGTTAAGGAAAATCCCAAAGCCTTATATTCATATACAAGGAGCAAGAGGGTAACTAGAGAAAGGATTGGCCCACTCAAGGACAAAGGAGGAAAGTTATGCGTGGAGTCAGAGAAAATGGGTGAGATTCTAAACGAGTACTTTGCATCGGTATTCACCGAGGAGAGGGACATGACGGATGTTGAGGTTAGGGACAGATGTTTGATTACTCTAGGTCAAGTCGGCATAAGGAGTGAGGAAGTGTTGGGTATTCTAAAAGGCATTAAGGTGGACAAGTCCCCAGGTCCGGATGGGATCTATCCCAGATTAATGTGGGAAGCGAGAGAGGAAATAGCTGGGGCCTTAACAGATATCTTTGCAACATCCTTAAACACGGGTGAGGTCCCGGAGGACTGGAGAATTGCTAATGTTGTCCCCTTGTTTCAGAAGGGTAGCAGGGATAATCCAGGTAATTATAGACCGGTGAGCCTGACGTCAGTGGTAGGGAAGCTGCTGGAGAAGATACTGAGGGATAGGATCTATTCCCATTTGGAAGAAAATGGGCTCATCAGTGATAGGCAACATGGTTTTGTGCAGGGAAGGTCATGTCTTACCAACTTAATAGAATTCTTTGAGGAAGTGACAAAGTTGATTGATGAGGGAAGGGCTGTAGATGTCATATACATGGACTTCAGTAAGGCGTTTGATAAGGTTCCCCATGGTAGGCTGATGGAGAAAGTGAAGGCGCATGGGGTCCAAGGTGTACTAGCTAGATGGATAAAGAACTGGCTGGGCAACAGGAGACAGAGAGTAGCAGTGGAAGGCAGTTTCTCAAAATGGAGACGTGTAACCAGTGGTGTTCCACAGGGATCCGTGCTGGGACCACTGTTGTTTGTGATATACATAAATGATTTGGAGGAAAGTATAGGTGGTCTGATTAGCAAGTTTGCAGACGACACTAAGATTGGTGGAGTAGCAGATAGTGAAGGGGACTGTCAGAGAATACAGCAGAATATAGATAGATTGGAGAGTTGGGCAGAGAAATGGCAGATGGATTTCAATCAGGGCAAATGCGAGGTGATGCATTTTGGAAGATCCAATTCAAGAGTGAACTAGACAGTAAATGGAAAAGTCCTGGGGAAAATTGATGTCGAGAGAGATTTGGGTGTTCAGGTCCATTGTTCCCTGAAGGTGGCAACGCAGGTCAAGAGAGTGGTCAAGAAGGCATACGGCATGCTTTCCTTCATCGGACGGGGTATTGAGTACAAGAGTTGGCAGGTCATGTTACAGTTGTATAGGACTTTGGTTCGGCCACATTTGGAATACTGCGTGCAGTTCTGGTCGACACATTACTAAAAGGATGTGGATGCTTTGGAGAGGGTGCAGAGGAGGTTCACCAGGATGTTGCCTGGTATGGAGGGCACTAGCTATGAAGAGAGGTTGAGTAGATTAGGATTATTTTCATTAGAAAGACGGAGGTTGAGGGGGGACCTGATTGAGGTGTACAAATTCATGAGAGGTATAGACAGGGTGGATAGCAAGAAGCTTTTTCCCAGAGTGGGGGATTCAATTACTCGGGGACACGAGTTCAAAGTGAAAGGGGAAAAGTTTAGGGGGGATATGCGTGGAAAGTTCTTTACGCAGAGGGTGGTGGGTGCTTGGAACGCGTTGCCAGCGGAGGTGGTAGACGCGGGCACGATAGTGTCTTTTAAGATGTATCTAGACAGATACATGAATGGGCAGGAAGCAAAGAGATACAGACCCTTAGAAAATAGGTGACAGGTTTAGATAGAGGATCTGGATCGGCGTAGGCTTGGAGGGCCGAAGGGCCTGTTCCTGTGCTGTAATTTTCTTTGTTCTTTGACACACAAAAAGATACAGAAAAATGTATCTTACATTATTATATCAACAGCACCAGTCATTAACATACTGTATATTCTCTCCACCTTTAAAAAAAACTGTTTTAAAGAATTACAAAGTAATCTTAACACAAGAAAAATGTCCACATTTTCCTAAATCATCATAACACAAGACGGCTCTCTTCGAGGATATCCAACAATTTCTTTGAACAAGCACCTCTCTTCATAAAACAATCCGACAATTAATGACTTGCATCAATCCATTTTATTTTGGAAATTTCTTTTCTTTCCAACATTTCTTTTATACTCAATCCTCAACCTCTTTTCCATGACACTTTTTGTCGAATGGACATTGTCCCAGAGAGAATGGTTATCTATATAACATTCTATAGGAAAATGTTTCACTGATTGCACCTCATAAAAGAGTTCCTTTAAAATACTCAATAAATACATACCCATTTCTAATCGCTTTCAGTGCAAGTGTCTAAGCAGCTAAGGTGCTTTTAACTATCCTCTATTTTCTTCACTTCCCAGGATAATGGACAACCTTTATATTTTTGGTGGGAAGAAATGATAATGAACCCTGTTGCGCTCGAATAACCATCGAGAAGATTAGCGTGAGGCGTCATTAAAAATGACTAATTTCTTCTGGGTCACCCAGTGCTGGAAACTTAATTGTACATTTGTCTAAACCCAGTTTCTTCAATGTCTTATTTTCCTTCAACACTTGCCCAACAGTAATATGTTTCAGCATGGTGCTCAATTCTAATACATCATAGCAAGCATCCAGCCTAGTTTAATTGCCCGAGTAAGCTCCTTAACTGGTCTGCTTCTTCCTTGGTTGCAGAGTCTTCCTTTTGAGGATCTGGCCAGACTTATTGGGACCTTAACATTCTCTAGGTAGGACTGTTGATTTTAGGGTTACCCTAACTTAGTCTGCCTAATATTCAACCCTATATATTTAAAAGCTCCAGAAGCCCGATTTCCAATTTTAAATTCCTGTAGATCTTCATCTACCACAAATTTCTCAAATGCCGCAGATCCTCCCCACAGAAAATCTACGTGCATCTCGAAAATGCCCTCTAGTTTTTCTTCATAGTATCAAAAAAACATTGCCAGATTTGCTTTCAGCTGAATATAACCAGCTTTTAGTAGGACAGACCTAACTGAAAAATACCACATCTTGGATGCACCATTTAGCACATAGACAAACATTTAGCTTTCATAATTTCCCCTCTATATCTCCAACTTCTTTTGGTGGCTTTAAAAATACTTCCCTTTGAAATTTCTCCCCTTGCAAAAATGCTGCTTTGATGTCAGTGGACTTACATTCCCATGTGTGTCGCTAAAAGGACTAGGAAAATCCTCAAACTTACTTTTCCTGCTGTTGGGAATCTACTCTAACTTCAGGGTCGCCCAGTCGTTCCTCAAATCCCCGAGCGACAAGTCTGACCTTAGCTTTATTCGTACCATTGGGAAGTACTTTCTTTGTACAGATCCATCTATGGGACAATGCTGGTTGTCCTCTACCTGGCACCTCTGTGTATACGCCAAACTCTCTCCAACTGTCAAGCATTTTTTATTTTGCATCCTTTACCAACTTACCATCTAACTTGTTAATAGCCACTCGAGCTTCTGTATCGTAAGGGCACCTACTCTTGTGGTGCTCTTCGCCTGCTCTCTGGTCCTTGCTCTTGTGAGACCACGTCGCCTACTAGATTTCCTCTCCCTTTCTGCACTGCTACAACTCGACCTGTCCCTCCTATGACCAGACTTCCTTTCACAAGCTCGTGACCTTTTTCTTGGACTATGATCATCTTCAGGCCCACTGTCTGAACTTACACTACATTTTCTGGCCTTCCACATTTTCACTTGCTTCTGCCAATCTCTCGGTCTGATATCCTGTCCCTTGTCTTGCACATTCAGACAATGTTTGTATTTCCCTGTGGCCTTTCCTGCTCTTCCTATAATGGTGGCTTCCTTCCATTCACTAGCTGCTTCTGGCATATATGTCACTCGAGTCCCAACTTTCAGGAGTTGACCTTTGGGATAAATGGCCTTATCACTTGGTCAACACTCAGTTAGCCCGTTATCTGCCACAGTCGTGTTGCTTGTAAAAGGTCTGACATATGTGCATGCAAAGTACATGGCGCATCAATGTCCATCATTTGTTCAGATTCAGTCAATGTATAATCAGTATCAATAAGCCATGAGGAATGCACTGTAATGGTTTGGTTGCTATGTAACTTGTCAGGGGTGTGGGAACCAGGAGCAAGTATCAGAGAGGAATACCAAGGAGCAGAGAATACTGGTGGAGATAGATAGCAAGAGAGTAGAGAATAGTAAGTTATTAGGGAGGGTCAGAGTAAGGGAGAAAGTAATAAAGTCTGAATCAGGGTTATTGTGCATATATGTGAATGCACGCAGTGTGGTTAATAAGACTGGTGAGCTACAGGTGCAGATTGCCATGTGGAAAATATGATATTGTAGCCTGAACAAAGACCTGGCTCAAAGAAGGGCAGGACTGGGGGTTAGATATTTCTGAATACAAGGTGTTCAGGAGAGATAGGAAAGGGAAAAAAAGGGGGAGAGGTGGCCATATTGATTAAGGAGAGCATTGCTGTGCTGGAGAAAAAGGACATCCCAAAGGGGTCGAGGACAGAATCAATTTGGCTGGAACTAAGTGGGTGGCGCAGTGGTTAGCACTGCAGCCTCACAGCTCCAGCGACCCGGGTTCAATTATGGGTACTGCCTGTGTGGAGTTTGCAAGTTCTCCCTGTGTCTGCGTGGGTTTCCTCCGGGTGCTCCGGTTCCCTCCCACATGCCAAAGACTTGCAGGTTGATAGGTTAATTGGCCATTATAAATTGCCCCTAGTATAGGTAGGTGGTAGGGAAATATATAGGGACGGGTGGGAATGCGATAGGAATGTGGAATTAGTGTAGGATTAGTATAAATGGGTGGTTGATAGTCGGCACAGACTCAGTGGGCCGAAGGGCCTGTTTCAGTGCTGTATCTCTTTTTTAAAAAAAATGGTGCAGTTACATTTCTCGGTGTTGTCTGGAGGCCACCAGCTAGTGGGAAGGACGTGGAAGAACAAATTTGCAAGAAAATTACAGAGAGGTGCAAAAATTATAGAGTAGTTATAATGGGGGACTTTAATTATCCAAACAGACTCGGCTAATAGTAGTGTAAAGGGCAGTGAGGGGCAAGAGTTCCTAGAGTGTGTTCAGGAGAATTTTCTACGACAGTATGTTGCTAGCCCAATGAGAAAGGAGGCACTGCTAGGCCTGGTTCTTGGGAATGAGGTGCGCCAAATGGATCAAGTATCAGTAAGGAAGAATTTAGGGGATAGTGATCATTGTATCATAAGGTTTAGGCTGACTATGGAAAAGGACAAAGAACAATCCAGGGTAAGAATAATTAGCTGGGGCAAGGCCAACTTCAATGGGGTAAGAATGGAGCTGGGGAGAATAAATTGGAGTCAACAGCTGGCAGAAAAACTGGTAGATGAACCATGGGCTACCTTCAAAGAAGAGATAGTTTGGGCACAGTCAAGGTATGTTCCCTCGAAGGGAAAAAGTAGGGCAAAGAAATCCAGAGCTCCCTGGATGACAAAAGAGGTAGAGATTAAGAAGAAAGTGTGCTTATGACAGATGCCAGGTAGAAAATACCATTGAGAGCCAGGCTGAATATAGAAGGTCCAGAGGGGAAGTGAGAAAGCAAATAAGAGAAGCAAAGAGAGAGCATGAAAAGAGACTGGCAGCTAGCATTAAAGGAAATCCCAAAGTTTTCTATAGGCACATAGATAATAAAAATGTGGTAAAAAAAGAGGAGTGGGGCTGATTATGGACCAGAAAGGGGATTTACACATGGAAGTAGAGGTCAGAGCTGAGGTATTAAATGAATATGTTGCATCTGTCTTTACCAAGGAAGAAGATTTCTGTTTCTGTGCTGTATAACTATGACTAAGATGCAGCCCAGACAATGTTGAAAGAGGAGGTAAGTCAGACACTAGAGGGGTTTAAAATTGATAATGAGGAAATATTAGTTAGGCTGTCTGTACTTAAAGTAGATAAGACACCAGGACCAGATAAGATGCATCCAAGGATACTGAGGGAAGAGAGAGTGAAAATCGCAGAGGCACTGGCCATAATTTCAGTCTTCCTTAGACTCAGGGGTGGTGCCAGAGGATTGGAGAATTGCAAACGTTACACCCTTGTTCAAAAAAAGCATGTAAAGATTAGCCCAACAACTGCAGGCCAGTCAGTTTAACTTCGGTGGGGGGAAAGCTGAGAGAAAAAAAAAATCACGACAAAATCAATAGTCATATAGACAAATGTGTTAATTTAGGAAAGCCAGCATGAATTTTTTAAGGGAAAATCATGCTTAAGTAATTTGCTGGAGTTTTTTTTTGAGGTAGTAACATTGGGTTGATAAGGGCAATGCTGTTGATGTGGTGTGCATGGACTTCGAAAAGGCATTTGATAAAGTGCCACACAAAAGACTTGAGCAAACTTGTAGCTCGTGGAATAAAAGGGACAGTCGCAACATGGATATGGAATTGGCTGAGTGACAGGAAACAAAGTAGTGGTTAATGGTTGTTTCTCGGGCTGGAGGAAGATTTGTAGTGGAGTTCCCCAGAGGTCAGTGTTGGGACCCTTGCTTTTCCTGATATATATTAATGACCTAGACCTTGGTGTACAGGGAACAATTTCAAAGTTTGCAGATGATAGTTTCTATAGTTTCTAGTGGTGTACCGCAAGGATCTGTTTTGGGGCCACTGCTGTTTGTCATTTTTATAAATGACCTGGATGAGGGTGTAGAAGGGTGGGTTAGTAGATTTGCGGATGACACGAAGGTCGGTGGAGTTGTGGATAGTGCCGAAGGATGTTGTAGGTTACAGAGGGACATAGATAGGCTGCAGAGCTGGGCTGAGAGATGGCAAATGGAGTTTAATGCGGAAAAGTGAGAGGTGATTCACTTCGGAAGGAGTAACAGGATTGCAGAATACTGGGCTAATGGGAAGATTCTTGGTAGTGTAGATGAGCAGAGAGATCTTGGTGTCCAGGTACATAAATCCCTGAAGGTTGCCACCCAGGTTAATAGAGCTGTTAAGAAGGCATATGGTGTGTTAGCTTTTATTAGTAGGGGGATCGAGTTTAGGAGCCACGAGGTCATGCTGCAGCTGTACAGAACTCTGGTGCGGCCGCACCTGGAGTATTGCGTGCAGTTCTGGTCACCGCATTATAGGAAGGATGTGGAAGCTTTGGAAAAGGTGCAGAGGAGATTTACTAGGATGTTGCCTGGTATGGAGGGAAGGTCTTACGAGGAAAGGCTGAGGGACTTGAGGTTGTTTTTGTTAGAGAGAAGGAGGATAAGAGGTGACTTAATAGAGACATATAAGATAATCAGAGGGTTGGACAGGGTGGATAGTGAGAGCCTTTTTCCTCGGATGGTGATGGCAAACACGAGGGGACATAGCTTTAAGTTGAGGGGTGATAGATATAGGACAGATGTCAGAGGTAGTTTCTTTACGCAGAGAGTAGTAGGGGCGTGGAACTCCCTGCCTGCAACAGTAGTAGACTCGCCAACTTTAAGGGCATTTAAGTGGTCATTGGATAGACATATGGATGAAAATGGAATAGTGTAGGTCAGATGGTTTCACAGGTCAGCGCAACATCGAGGGCTGAAGGGCCTGTACTGCGTTGTAATGTTCTATGTTCTATGATATGAAACATGGAAGCATTGTGAACTGTGAGAAGGATAGCATAGAACTTCAAAAGGACATAGACAAGTTGGCGGAATGGACAAACAGGTGGCAGATGAAGTTCAATGCAAAGAAATGGGAAGTGATTAATTTTGGTAGGAAGAACATGAAGAAATATTATAAAATAAAGGGCACAATTCTAAATGGGGTGCAGGAGCAGAGGGACCTAGGTGTATATGTGCACAAGTCATTGAAGGTGGTAGGACAGGTTGAGAGCACAGTTAATAAAGCATAGAGCATAGTGTCCTGGGCATTATTAATAGGGGCACAGAGTACAAGAGCAAGGATGTTATGTTGAACTTGTATAAGACACTAGTTCAGCCTCAAATGGAGCGTTGCATCCCATTCTGGGCACTGCATTTGTAGGAACTATGTGAAGGCATTGGACAGAGTACAGAAAAGATTCACGAGAATGGTTCCAGGGATGAGGAACTTTAGTTATGAAGATAGATTGGAGAACTTAGAACTGTTTTCCTTGAAGGCAGAGAGATGATTTAATAGAGGTATTCAAAATCATGAGGGGTCTGGACAGTAGATAGAGAGAAACTGTTCCCACTCTTGAAAGGATCGAGAATGAGAGGGCACAGATTTGAAGTATTTGTTAAGAGAAGCAAAAGTGACATGAGGCAAAACAGTTTCATGCAGCGAGTGGTTAAGGTCTGGAATGTGCTGGAGGCAGGTTCAGTTGAAGCATTCAAAACGGAATTCGACAGTTATATGAAAAGGAAGAATGTGCAGGGTTATGGGGAGAAGGCAGGGGAATGGAACTGCTCTGAGTGGTAGTGCAGACATGATCAACTGAATGGCCTCCTCTTGTACTGTAACAGTTCTGTGATTCTATGTTGCAAAGTTATTCTTTTGCTCTCAGTGCCTATAACTTTTCTTGGGCCTCTTCATTCTTTCTGCCCTTCTGTTTTATAATACACCATGTCCCTGGTTTTAAAATTCTTTTCTGTAGGCCTGATCCAATACCTCAAAACTCTTGATTTTTTTTTAAACCTCCACCTTAATAAATGCTCTTCTCCCTGTATGCATGACATTCAAGTGTTCTGTAAAAATTGAACTAATTGTAATCCCCTCTAAAGCCAGGGGAAAGGTATTTTCAGATTCCTGCCATAAACTCTAGGCTCTAGCCTGCAACTTTTTAAAGTATGTTTTTCCACATGTACTGCCCACACCAGTGCAGTCATCAATTTACCATTGGGTTGGTCAACTAAAACGTTTTGGAGCACTGTCAATTACAGCATGATTTCTCACAAATCCCATTACTGAAAGGACTTTCTGCTGACGTGTGCATTGCTACAATATTCATATTTTCACACATACTCCTGAACTCATCATTGTCAAATTCTCCTCCATTGTCAGTTAGAAACCTAGCCAGTGCTCCCAGTCCTGTTCCTATCCATCTTTCCATTATCTTGTCCAATATTACTTTTTTGTCTTTACTATAAATTACCACTGACAGACAGAATCTAGTTGCTCTGTCTATAAAGTGTAGAATAAAAATTTTTGTCTTTATCCTATACCTTCAAGTCCATCGCTACGGTTTCATTAAAGTCCCTTGCTAATGGCAAACTCACTAGTCACGATGGTGTCCTCCTGTATTTTTGTTTTCACAATATCACATTTTTCACTCATATCCTCAACTAGTTTGCTGTAATCATCTATTACTCCTGCAGAATCTTCAACCTATGACAAGATGGATTTGTAAACTGTTGTAGTTTTGAAATAAATTTGCCTTTTCTCCTTTAAATTTCTACCCCCGGATGCCATTAATAACTCTTTAACATCCTGCTTAGAGAAGTTAAGTCTCGCTAAAGGAATACAATAATGTCCCCTGACTATAAACTGCAGATTTCCCAAAGACAATCATCTTATGTTCCATGTCTAATTTCATGAGCCTTTTTCATAGATGGGTAACTTAACAGCAAAGTTATTTCACTGGATACTACATCCATACTGATAAAATGGTTTACCCCTGCTATTTTATTTATTTTTTATTTAGAGATACAGCACTGAAACAGGCCCTTCGGCCCACCGAGTCTGTGCCGACCAACAACCACCCATTTATACTAACCTTACAGTAACCCCATATTCCCGATCACCCGCCTACACTAGGGGCAATTTACAATGGCCAATTTACCTATTACCTGCAAGTCTTTGGATGTAGGAGGAAACCGGAGCACCCGGCGAAAACCCACGCAGACACAGGGAGAACTTGCAAACTCCGCACAGGCAGTACCCAGAATTGAACCCAGGTCCCTGGAGCTGTGAGGCTGCGGTGCTAACCACTGCGCCACTGTGCCGCCCATATTTTACATGGAATTACCACTCGTTAGGGTTTTCAACATGTTGTCATCCACAAACCTGAAACAGGTAGAACGGTCATATTCTTGGACATTACTTTAAGAATCCATGTAACAAGTTAACCAGTCCACTCCACATACAGTGGATGTACATCCATGGTCTAGTACTGCTCACATTGAGCAAATCTGCAACTAAGACAATCATTACCAGACTGAAGCAGCTCGTGACCAGTACAATTCCTTCTGATTGATCAGTAGCATCATCTTTGCCTTCCAGGTCATGTGTCATCTCAAAAACACTTATTCCCTTTTGGACAATATAACACATGATGATATTTTGAGTCACATAGGAAACACCCATTGACCACCCCTTGGTTATTTCTGGGTTCAACCTTCTGCCATAATTGCCCAATTTCTGCCATCTGTTAAACTGCCAAAAGGATCTCTATCCTCAGAGATTTTGTTTGTGATTCCCTTTTCTCACTGGCATTTGGGACTCAGTTGAACAGCCTCAAAATGCTGCTAGCATTGTATCTCCCACTTTTGGTGTCACCACTGAAGAACCCGTTTGTGCATGAAAGCAGCCAGAAAGGAATGTTTTCCTAAAAACCTTTTCAGGGAGTCAGACAGCTGATCAAAAAGCATACCTGAGTCTAACTCAAGTTAATACCAAGCAGCTAGCCATGTTCAACATCCTAGCACAATCCAACAATTTGAAGGCAAGTACTGATTTAGGAATTTCCAAGTAGAATTACTGCAACCTTGCATATAGTTGGTCAAACCCCAGAATATTTTCTTCTTTTTTTTTTAGAGATACAGCACTGAAACAGGCCCTTCGGCCCACCGAGTCTGTGCCGACCATCAACCACCCATTTTATACTAATCCTACACTAATCCCATATTCCTACCAAACATCCCCATCTGTCCCTATATTTCCCTACCACCTACCTATACTAGTGACAATTTATAACGGCCAATTTACCTACCAACCTGCAAGTCTTTTGGCTTGTGGGAGGAAACCGGAGCACCCGGAGAAAACCCACGCAGACACAGGGAGAACTTGCAAACTCCACACAGGCAGTACCCAGAATCGAACCCGGGTCCCTGGAGCTGTGAGGCTGCAGTGCTAACCACTGCGCCACTGTGCCGCCCTTCTATGGAAGAACCATCCATTTTTCTAAATTAATAAAGTCTGACCACACCTTATAGACTTGACTCAATAAGTCATCTTTCATAAAATGTATGGATAAAACTGGAGATTGTCCAAATGATGAGCCTCTAGCTCCAAGAACACTTTGCCCCAGATCTTGCTTCTGACAGAAGTGAAAGTGCAAGGGCTATTCCTTGCTTCCTTTCTGGGAAAAATGTAACCCATGTCCAGAGATCAACTTCATTCTTCCATTGATCATAAAGTTCAGCTTCACAAAACACTTAGAAAATCATATCCCAACACCTTACACTTGGTTTCAGTCATCTTTCTTCAAAAAGATCCCTCCAATTACAGCCTTCTTAAAAAAAAAACTCCAATTCTAATCTCCTGTCTAAAAACAAGTCTTAGTCTCCAATCTTCACTTTCAGGCAACCATTCTTTGCTAACAATATTGGAGAAATCTCCAAGCCTATTTGTGAAGCAGACACTGTGACTAGGATGATTTGGTGGAGACTATTTATTGCTTGCCATAGAGCTTACCTCTCCACTTCTAACAATACACTCAGCTAGTGCTGGCTGGCTCATTATATATACATCCGAGTAGAATTAACTAATCAACACCCAACACCTGTTCACTCTATTACCTTCAACTGCTAGGTATTTAACTTCCATTAACAGAACTTATTAGACACTAACATGATGTCGTGGAGTAATCTCATTTGGTGTTCAAATAAACATTGTAAATCCTCCAATGAGATTACTACCGAGTGACCACTCCAAGGTATCCAGTGTTCCCTCGAATAACCTTTTGAAACATTTTCCAGTTTGATCTCCTCTTCAGATAGTGGCTTATTCTGGGCGACTGCAGCCTTCGGTTATCTTAGCCACGTAGCCATTCTTCATGTCCAAATTTAGACCTTGTTAGGCATTGAATTTACAGAGCGATTCTTTGACTGCTGGAACTCCGAGAGAAATTGAATAAATTGCTCACAACAATCATTTGCACTGTTACTCTTGAGTTTTTTTCCGTAACATCAATTGAAATATATACAACACAATGGAATACTAGGCTGAATATAGAAGGTTCAGAAGGGAAGTGAAAAAGCAAAATAGGGAAGCAAAGGAAGAGTATGAAAAGAGACAGACAGCTAATGTAAATGAAATCCCAAAGTTTTCTATAGGCATATAAATAGTAAAAGAGTGATAAAAGGTGGATCAGGGCCGATTAGGGATCAAAAGGGGGATTTATGCACAGCTGAGGTATTAAATGAATACTTTGCATCTGTCTTTGCCAAAGAGGAAGATGCAACCCAGGCCACAGTGAAAGAGGAGGTAATTAATACACTAGAAGGGTTTAAAATTGATAAGGAGGTATTATTTATTTAGAGAGACAGCACTGAAACAGTCCCTTCGGCCCACCGAGTCTGTGCTGACCAACAACCACCCATTTATACTAACCCTACAGTAATCCCATATTCCCTACCACCTACCTACACTGGGGTCAATTTACTTATCAACCTGCAGGTCTTTGGCTGTGGGAGGAAACCAGAGCACCCGGCGAAAACCCACACGGTCACAGGGAGAACTTGCAAACTCCGCACAGGCAGTACCCAGAATCGAACCCAGGTCCCTGGAGCTGTGAGGCTAACCACTGCGCCACTGTGCCGCTTATTAGATAAGCTGTCCATACTTAAAGTTAATAAAGCACCAGGGCCGGATGAGATGCATCCAAGGATATTGAGGGAAGTGAGAGTGGAAATTGAAGAGGCACTGGCCATAATTTTCCAATCTTCCTTAGAATCAGGGATGATGCCAGAGAACTGGAGAATTGGAGGTGGAGGGGCGACCTGATAGAGGTTTACAAAGTCGGTGGTGGGCAAATTATTGGAGAGGATTCTGAGAGACAGGATTTATGATTATTTGGAAAAGCATAGTTTGATTAGAGATAGACAGCATGGCTTTGTGAGGGGCAGGTCATGCCTCACAAGCCTTATTAAATTCTTTGAGGATGTGACAAAACACATTGATGAAGGAAGAGCAGTGGATGTGGTGTATATGGATTTTAGCAAGGCGTTTGATAAGGTTCCCCATGGTAGGCTCATTCAGAAAGTAAGGAGGCATGGGATACAGGGAGATTTGGCTGTCTGGATACAGAATTGGCTGGCTCATAGAAGACAGAGGATGGTAGTAGATGGAAAGTATTCAGCCTGGAGCTCGGTGACCAGTGGTGTTCCGCAGGGATCTGTTCTGGGACGTCTGCTCTTTGTGATTTTTATAAATGACTTGGATGAGGAAGTGGAAGGCTGGGTTAGTAAGTTTGCCGATGACACGAAGGTTGCTGGAGTTGTGGATAGTGTGGAGGGCTGTTGTAGGTTGCAACAGGACATTGACAGGATGCAGAGCTGGGCTGAGAAGTGGCAGATGGAGTTCAACCTGGAAAAGTGTGAAGTGATTCATTTTGGAATGTCGAATTTGAATGCAGAATACAGGCTTAAAGACAGGATTCTTGGCAGTGTGGAGGAACAGAGGGATCTTGGGGTCCGCGTCCATAGATCCCTCAAAGTTACTACCCAAGTTGATAGGGTTGTTAAGAAGGCGAATGGTGTGTTGGCTTTCATTAACAGGGGGATTGAGTTTAAGAGCCGCGAGGTTATGCTGCAGCTCTATAAAGCCCTGGTTAGACCACACTTGGAATATTGTGTTCAGTTCTGGTCGCCTCATTATAGGAAGGATGTGGAAGCTTTAGAGAGGGTGCAGAGGAGATTTACCAGGATGCTGCCTGGACTGGAGGGCATGTCTTATGAAGAAAGGTTGAGGGAGCTAGGGCTTTTCTCATTGGAGCGTAGAAGGATGAGAGGTGACTTGATAGAGGCGTACAAGATGATGAGAGGCATAGCTACAGTGGATAGAGACTTTTTCCCAGGGTGGAAAGGGCTATCACCAGGGGGCATAATTTTAAGGTGATTGGAGGAAGATTTCGGGGAGATGTCAGAGGTAGTTTCTTTACACAGAGAGTGGTGGGTGTGTGGAATGCACTGCCAGCGGTGGTAGTAGAAGCAGATACATTAGGGACATTTAAGCGACTCTTGGATAGGTACATGGATGATAGTAGAATGAAGGGTATGTAGGTAGTTTGATCTTAGAGTAGGTTCAAGGTTCGGCACAACATCGTGGGCCGAAGGGCCTGTACTGTGCTGTACTGTTCTATGTTCTATGTTATGAGTGGCATGGACAGAGTGAATAGTCAGAAGCTTTTTCCCAGGGTGGAGGAGTCAGTTACTAGGGGACATAGGTTTAAGGTCCGAGGGGCAAAGTTTAGAGGGGATGTGCGAGGCAAGTTTTTTTACACAGAGGGTGGTGAGTGCCTGGAACTTGCTGCCGGGGGAGGTGGTGGAAGCAGGTATGATAGCGATGTTTAAGAGGCATCTTGACAAATACATGAATAGGATGGGAATAGAGGGATATGGACCCCGGACGTGCAGAAGGTTTTAGTTTAGACAGGCATCATGATCGGCGCAGGCTTGGAGGGCTGAATGGCCTGTTCCTGTGCTGTACTGTTCTTTGTTTTTTGTTCTTAATTACAAATTTCAAAAGAGGATGTAAAGATAAGCCCAGCAATTGCAGCCCAGTCAGTTTAACTTCGGTGGTGGAGAAACTTCTAGAAAGAATAACTCAGGACAAAATTAATAGTCACATGGACAAATGCAGATTAATTAAAGAAGGCTAGCATGGATTTGATTAACTTGCTGGAGTTTTTTGAGCAGGTAGACGGTAAAAGACTGTTCCCATTAATAATGGTACAAGGACTAGGAAACACAGATTGGAAGTTTTAGACAAGAGATGCAGGGGAATTTTTAAGGAAGAACTTTTTTACACAGCAAGTGGTAATGACCTGCACCTTGCTGCCCACAAGGGTGGTGGAGGCAGAGATGATCAATGAATTCAAAAGGAAATGGGATGGCCACTTGAAGGAAATAGGCTTACAGGATTACGGGGATTGAGCGAGGGAGTGGGACTGACTGAATAGTTCCATGGAGAGCCAGATGGACTCAATGGACCAATTGGCCTCCTTCTGTGCCATAAATGACTCTATGACTGAGGCAACAAAGAGGATCGATGAGGGCAATGCTGCTGATGTGGCATACATGGATTTCCAAAAGGCGTTTGACAGTGTCACACAACAGACTTGTGAGCAAAGTTATAGCTCATGGAATAAACAGGACAATAGCAACATGGATACAAAATTGGCTGAGTGACGAGAAAGTATTGGTTAATGCATGTTTTTTGGACTGGAGGAAGGTTTGTAGTGGAGTTTCCCAAGGGTCAGAGTTGGGACCCCTGCTCTTCCTGATAAAGATTAATGACCTAGACCTTGGTGTGCAGGGCACAATTTCAAAATTTGCAGATGACTCGAAACTTAGAAGCATTCTGAATTGTGAGGAGGAGAGTGTAGAACTTCAAAAGGACATAGACACGTTGGTGGAATGGACAGACAAGTGGCAGATGAGGTTCAATGCAGAGAAGTTTGAAGTGATTCCTTTTGGTAGGAAGAACATGGAGAGACAATATAAAATAAAGGGTATAATTCTAGAAGGGGTGCAGGAGCAGAGGGACCTGGGTGTATATGTGCATAAATCATTGAAGGTGGCAGGACAGGTTGAGAGAGTGGTGAATAAAGCATTTAGCATCCAAGGCTTTATTAATGGGGGCATAGAGTACAAGAGCAAGGAGGTTATGTTGAACTTGTATCAGAAACTAGTTCAACCTCAGCTGGAGTATGGCGTCCAGTTCTGGGCACCGCACTTTAGGAAAGATGTGAAGGCATTGGAGAAAATTTAGAAAAGATTCACGAAAATGGTTCCAGGGAATAGGAATTTCAGTTATGAAGATAGATTGGAAAATTTAGGACTGTTTTCCTTGGAGAAGAGAAGATTGAGAGGAGATTTGATAGACGTAGATAGGGTGAAACTGTTCCCACTCATGAAAGGATTGAGAACAAGAGAGCACAGATTTAAAGTAATTTGCAAAAGAAGCAAAAACGACAAGAGGAAAAACTATTTCACGCAGCGAGTGGTTAAAGTTTGAAATGCACTGCCTGAGTGGGTGGTGGAGGCAGGTTCAATCACGACAGTCAAAAGGGAGTTAGACAGTTATATGAAAAGGAAGAATGTGCTATGGGGAGAAGGCGGGAGAATAGTATTAGGTGAATTGCTCATTTGGAGAGCTGGTGCAGACTCGATGGGATGAATGGCCTTCTTCTGCACTGTAAACATTCTATGATTCAATGAAAAATGGAAGAACCATGCAGAATTCCAGGGCCTTAGTAGCAGCAGTTCAATCTGCCACATAAGGCATCACAGCTGGGCCTGAACCTGAGCGATTCCATGTACTGTTTAGCAGGGTTTATTGAATAGTAACCATGAGGGTGTGATTTTCTATTTTTTGCTCCCAGTAGCAGGAATGCTAAGGCTAATTTTAACATCCCCACCAGTCCCTATTTGACATCTGTTAAATTATGACTGACAAAGTGTCAAACCTGGTTCTTTCTTGTTCTGTCTGGCTCGGTACTGCATTGGGCAATGCATTTATTCACTCAGCGACTGGAATGATATGTTATTCTGTATATTGTGGCTGCTTGTGTGGATGTAAAAGATCTCATGGAACTATTTCGAAGAAGAGCAGGGGAGTTCTTGCCGGTGTCCTGGCCAATATTTATCCCTCAATCAACACCATAAAAACATATCTGGTCATTATCATATTGCTCTTTGTGGAAGCTTGCTGTGCACAAATTAGCTGCTGCAGTTCCTACATTACAACAGTAGGCTATCATTACATCATTGGCTATAAAGCACTTTGAGACATCTGGTGGTCCTGAAAAGCGCGATGTAAATACAAGTCTTTCTTTATTCACAGACCTGTATGTGAAATTATACATCATAAACATTTCAACACAAAAGCGAGTGTTTAAGAAGAAAACTCGGGTCTGCAGGCATGACCGGGAGCCGTCATTTAATGAGACGTTCCGCTTTAGTCTTAACCCAGCTGGACACTCCCTTCAGGTAATGTTATTACAGCATCTGTGTTTGAACATGTGATAGATCACTGGACTGCTCAGTTAATTCTCCTGCTCAATTATTTTTAAAGTTTATGGTAAAGCTTTCCATGATTTCCAGAGAAACAGTGAATTTTTAATCCTTTAGATTCTTCTTTAGTAAGAAAACAAGGGTACAGAATCTGCTTCATGCCACTCAACCATAAAAAAACCCACATAGAATATCAATGTGCTAAAGATCCTCAGCAGTCATTAAAGGACACTGTAGTAATAGAGAACAATCAAATCACCACTTCATTTATTTTACTCGGGTGCCTTTGTGAAAAGCCAAGATGCCTGATGTAAGATACTGCCAAAATTGAATAGGATGGGAAAGAAGACAAGGTCAATTAAGATTTAGTGGTTAGGTGACAAAAAACTTAACTCTTGAAGATTCGGTGAGGAAGGAAAAACCAAGGGAATTGAAGAGGTTCACAGTTTTGAGGCTTTGGAAACCAGAATAGGATGCAATGTGCTGACTCCTGATTGTTACCACAATAATTGTCTGATATGCAACATCCATCTCCTGTGAATTAATTTCTTCTTAGCTGGAATATTTTAGCTCTAAATTTCAGTTGAAGGGGCACTGACCAGAAGTTTCTGCTTTGACCACAATTAGTGACAGGGTTCATATTGAGCTAAAAATGGCACTCGTTTTCAGAAGTGTTTTTTTTTCTGAAGTTTCTACTCAAACTCATTTGCTTATCAATGAACATAAAGCCTTCTGTGAACCAGTACAATCGGACAGCATTTTAGAATGTAATTTATTCTTAACATTTTTTTATATGAAATATATGTTTGAGTGGTAAACTGGTTCAGTTTTATTAATGCAGTTGAAAATGGATTTGTCATAAAATAAAAGCATTTTAGTAAGAATATCTAGTCTTACCACCTGTGAGTAACCCAATTTTAAATAAGTGGAATTGAATTTTTAAAAAGTTAATAATTGCAATGGTATACAGTAGTCAGTTTCTTAGTAAATACAAAAAAAAATTCAAAGCTGTTAAAATGTGTCATTAGTGTTCTTGTACCTAAAAAAACACTTAATTGTAACAGCCTTGTCGAAGGCTCACTAAAGGGTGCAATTAGCAGAAACTTGTGGGTGGGGTCAGCTTCTAGCATGTTGCTTTTTAAACGAGCGCAAAAGATTGTGGAAACTAAATTAGGTCTGAACGTAATTTGTGCTTGCAATTCTGCAATCTTTTGTGGCAGATTCCCAATTTTTGGGCAAATTGCACTACCTAAAATAAAAACAAAAAAATGCTGGAAATACTCAGCTAGTCAGGCAGCATCTGTGGCGACAGAAACAGAGTTAACATTTCAGATTGATGACCTTTCATCAGAAATGGAAAAAGTTAGCGATGTAACATGTTTTAAGCAAGTACAGATGCAGCAGGGAAAGAGGGAAGGAGAGGAAAGAACAAAAGGGAAGGTCTTTCATAGGGTGGAAAATAGGAAACATTAAATGACAAAAGGGATGATGATGCAAGGCAAGGCAAAAGGGGGTGATAATGGGACAAGTATATAAATAAAAGATGTATCTACAGGAGGCGTAAATGGGAATACAGAATCTTTACCAACAACTACCATCCAAAACAAAGCAAAAAATACAAAACAAAATGAGAGCAGCAGTTATGATCTGAAATTTTTGAACTCAGCATTGAGTTTGGAAGGCTGTAAAGTGCCTAATCAAAAGATGAGGTCCTGTTCCTTGAGCTTACATTGAGTTTCACGATAGAGGATACAAAAAACATTCCAGTAATGGCTGTAAATCAGGAGGTGGAAGGTAGAGAGGAACTTGGTGAAATTACAATCACCAGGGAAGCGGTACTGAGCAAACTGATGGAGCTGCGGGCTGACAAGTCCTCAGGTTCTGATGGGCTTCATCCTAGACTCTTAAAAGAGGTGGCTAATGAGGTAGTAGATGCATTGCCGTTAATTTTTCAAAATTCACTAGATGTTGGAAAGGTTCCATCAGACTAGAAAATAGCAAATATAACCCCTCTATTCAAGAAGGGGGGAGGCAGAAAATAGGTAACTATAGGCCAGTTAGCTTGACGTCTGTTGTGGGGAAGGTGTTCGAATTGATCATTAAGGAGGCTGTAGCTGGGCACTGAGACAAACCCAAGGTAATCGGGAATTGTCAGCATGGCTTTGTGAAAGGGAGATCATGTTTATTGGAATTCTTTGAAGGAGTAACATGCACTGTGAATAAAGGAGAGCCCGTTGACGTACTGTGTGCAATTCTGGTCACCACGCTACCAGAAGGACGTGGAGGCTTTGGAGAGGGTACAGAAGAGGTTTACCAGGATGTTGCCTGGTCTGGAGGGCATTAGCTATGAGGAGAGGTTGGATAAACTCGGATTGTTTTCACTGGAACGATTGAGGTGGAGGGGCGACATGATAGAGGTTTACAAAGTTATGAGCGGCATGGACTGAGTGGATAGTCAGAAGCTTTTTCCCAGGGTGGAAGAGTCAGTTACTAGGGGACATAGGTTTAAGGTGAGAGGGGCAAAGTTTAGAGGGGATGTGTGTGGCAAGTTCTTTACACAGAGGGTGGTGAGTGCCTGGAACTTGCTGCCGGGGAGGTGGTGGAAGCAGGTACGATAGTGACGTTTAAGAGGCATCTTGACAAATACATGAATAGGAAGGGAATAGAGGGATACGGTCCCCGGAAGTGCAGAAGGTTTTAGTTTAGACAGGCATCAAGATCGGCGTAGGCTTGGAGGGCTGAATGGACTGTTCTTTGTTCTTTGTACTTGGATTTTCAGAAGGCATTTGACAAGGTGCCACGTAAAAGGTTATTGCACAAAATAGGAGCTCATGGGGTAGTGGAGTATTAGCATGGATAGAAGATTGGCTGGCTGGCAGAAAACAGAAAGTATGCATAAATGGGACCTTTTCTGAGTGGCAGGAAGCGACGAGTGGAGTCCCGGAGGGGTCTGTGCTGGGGCCACAACTTTTTACAATTTATATCAATGACTTAGATGAGGGGGAGCGATGGCATGCTAGCTAACTTTGCAAATAACACTGTCATGAAAACCCCACCAGCCAGGAATGAGGCATATTAATTGCATCATATGAACGTTAATTTTAAACTGTTGCTGGAAGGAAGAGATTACTTGTTTGAAGAGATCAGCAGTGGCTGGAAAACATTTGCATACTAAGAGAGACTGCCTGGAGACAACAGAACGGCTCCCTGATCCAATTATCCCAAATGGATTTTGATCACCAGACATTGAATGTGTTAGAAAGCCAGCATTCCAGAGTGTCTGCTAAGATGGAGAATCCGCAATCGCAGGAGTTTGTTAAAACAGCTAGTCACATGACTAACCTGCTGGCCCAGGTTTTGTTTGAAAAGCACAGGTTGGGTCAGATTGCAACTGAACTTGGACGAAGAGAGTCTCTCTCCTGGCTGGCTCTCTCTCTCTCTCTCTCTCACGAATCTCCAGATCCACTGCAGTCACTCAAGAGTAAAAAGACTTCAACATTGAAACAAGTTTTAAAGCATGTACTGGGCCCCAATGAAATAGCAAGACTTACCGGCAATTAAAAACTACATCAAACTCAAAAGACTGTAAATAAATCTGCGTGTGTGTTTATCGTGTTTGCATGCTAGCGTGGTCGTGTCGTATATTCATAGTCATTAACTGAACTAGAGTTTAAGGTTAATAAACTTCTGCCTTCCTTTTGTAAATCTAAGAAAACCTGTCTGGTTGATTTCTTTGCCTTACAATTGGAGAGCAGTGAACAAGGAGTCACTGAGGGGAAGCTAAAAACACGGTGTTTTTAAAATTAAACTCTGTTATGGTTAAACCTGGCAAAGACTGAGAGGGAACCCCTAAACCCCTTTCTCACCTGGTCGTAATAACACAAAGATAGGTAGTAAAGTGTGTTGTGAAGAGGACATAAGGAGGTTGCAGACCGATATAGATAGGTTGAGTCAGTGGGCAAAGATCTGGCAGATGGAGTATAATGTGGGAAAATGTGAAGTTGTTCACTTTGGCAGGAAAAATAAAAAAGCAGAGTATTACTTAAACGGAGAATGAACAAAGTTCAGAGAGATCTAGGTGTTCTAGTGCATGAGTCACAAAAAGTTAGTATATAGGTACAGAAAGTAATAAAAAAGGCTAATGGAATGCTATCCTTTATTACGAGAGGAATTGAAAATAAAAGTAAGGATGTTATACTTCAGTTACTTGGTGAGACCACATCTCGGATACTGTGTGCAGTTTTGGTCTCCTTATTTAAAGAAGGATGTGAATGCGTTGGAGGCAGTTCAGAGGAGGTTTACTAGATTGATACCTGGAATGTGTGGGTTGTCTTATGAGGAAAGGTTGGACAGACTGGGCTCGTTTTCACTGGAGTTTAGAAGAGTGAGGGGAGACTTGATTGAAGTTTATAAGATCCTGAACAGTCTTGACAAGGTGGATGTGGAAAGGATGTTTCCACTTGTGGGTGAGTCCAGAACTAGGGGGCAGTGTTTTAAAATTAGGGGTTGCGCTTTTAGGACAGAGATGAGAACATTTTTTTTCTCTCAGAGGGTTGTGCGACTTTGGAACTCTCTGCCTCAGAAGTTGGTGGAGGCGGGGGCATTGAATATTTTTAAGGTGGAGGTAGATAGATTCTTGTTAGGCAAGGGATTCAAAGGATATCAGATGGGAGTGTGGAATTTGAGACACAAACAGATCAGCCATGATCTTATTGAATGGCGGAGCAGGATAGACAGGCCGAAAGGCCTACTTCTGCTCCTAATTCATATGTTTGTATTAGACCATGAATTTTAGAAGGCAGAGGATAGAGAGGCAGAAGAGCAAAGGGCAAGTCTGCCAATCACAAAAGGGTGACCACCTGCCCAGAGGAAAGCTGGCAATGGGAGCATGACTCTTAGATTTTGGGCCCAGTGGTGATGAGGGGCAACACCCTCTGCAGGAATGGTGGAACCCCAGGCATCAGGAGGGCAGGGGAGAGCAAAGAGGGGCAGGAAGGCATCAGAAATCACACTCTCACCAGAGAATCTATCACCAAAGACAGAGTTACCTGAAGATGACCGAGACCCAGTGCCACAGGAGACTGACACTCCAGGCAGATGGTTACAGACATTTGTGACCTTGTTGCTGAAGACCTCGCACCTTGCACTGCTCGCCATGCTCTGCCAGTGGCCATCAAAGTCAATGTAGCCTTGAACATCTTAGCTTCTGGCTCATCCAAAGATCAGCTATGAACCTTAATGGCATCTTGCAAATGGCTGCACACCACTGCATCTCGTATGTCACTGATGCCCTCTTTGCCAGAGCTGGACAGTATATTAATTCTATGACAGACACAGAGACAGAGGGCATTGGGTTCCATCGCTGGGTTCCTCCAGGTGCAGGGCAACATCAATTGCACCGATGTGGTCATCAAGACAACCACCCAACAGATTCATCAAAGGAAGGCCTTCCATTCCCTCAATGTCCAACTGGTCTGTGACCATACGAAGAGCTTTACTGAGCTGCCATGACTCCTCCATCCTCTGCCAGTCCAGGCTGCCTCAGATCTTCACTCCATCACCCAAATTGCATGGATGGATCCTAGGGGGCAAGGGAATTAGGAGTGGCCTTCTCCTGCTGCTAATTGGTATGTTCATATGTTCGTATGGATATTCCTTGAGGAGATGGCTCCTCATCCCTCTATGGGAGCCCCAGACAGAGACACAGTGGCGATACAAACAATGCCACCTGGTCACTTGGGCAACCATTGGGCAAGCCATCGGGCTTCTGAAATGCAATTCCAGTGCCTGGACTGGTTGGGTGGCGCCCTCCAATACTCTCCTGCAGGGTCTCGGTGATTGTGGTGGTCTGCTGTGCTTTCCATTACATGGACCTCCAGAGAGCTGTGGACCTTGAGAATGGTGAGTCCCAGGAAAGAGACAGCTCATCAGAGGAGGAGCAGGAGAGGGAGGTAAGAGAGGAGGAATTGAAGCCGGAGATGACGCTAATCAGAGAGATGTCCCTGCTGCACAATGAGGTGGCCAGGCATGGCCCGGGGCGCGAAGGGCTCATTAGAATGCCATGAATGTCATGGATTTCTTGATTCAGGAACATTTCAACTGAGCTCCTCTCACCCAGGTTGGCATGGAAGGGCGTCTGAGATACCTGAGCTAACACAACCTGGAAGACCTTATCACTTTCCAGCAATGATGGAAGTACATTTGCCAGAGGCTTTGCCCTCACTGTGGAGGATCACATTATCTTTTTTACCATCTCATATACCACTTTTCCTGTCACAGCAGCAATAAAAGATGTCTCAGGTGTCTGGCTTAAAGTGCCATCATTTATACAGTGTAAAGAGAGGAAAACAGTAGATGGAGACAGTAAGAACACACCCCAGTGACCCACTCAATGCTCTGCACAATGCAAAGGCCTCTTCATGTGGCCACTTCTACTCATTGCTCCCCTTGTGGCCTAGGAGAAGGTGGAGGCAGCCTGCTCACTTGTCTCAGCTTGTGGCTTAGATGCATGTGACAGTTGTCTTTGTCATGGTGTCCATGGGGGAATCTCCAGAGCTTCTGCCCCTGCAGCATTGCAGGGGTAACCTCTATCATTTGGTCCTGATGCATAAATAATCCCTCAGTCAGGGAGGCCATGGAGATCGAGTATGATGAGAGTTCCCCATGAGAGGTGGCACTCTCATCCTTCTCTGTGACATCCTCAGCCCTATCTGGGTGCTCCAGATTCCTGGAGGACACCAGCTGAGCTGCAGCCTGCACCCCCTTTAAAGATCTCTGCACCACCAGCACCACTGACCGGTTCACGCTTCCCAGTGTCTCACGCATCCCGTGGACATCAGTGCACGTTTCCTGCATGCACTCCAAGTGATGCCGTATATGGTTCTCTGAGAAGTTGGCCACTCTCTCTATGGAGGAGCTCATGCACTCATAACCTTGAGCTGTTGTGGTGCACATGAGCTGGATGGACTCCTCCATCTTCTGCCCATGACCCTGCACTGCCTCAGGGAACTCTGACATGTGGGTGCACATCTCCTGCTGCCCATCAAGGCAGACCCTCTTTTCCAGTGACTCCTGAAGCCCTGCACCCATACCCAGCTGAGCAGGGCTGCGTCTTTCCTCCCTCCTCCGAGAGGAACTGACCAAAGCTTCCTCTGCCTCTGGCACCTCCTCCTTCCCACTATTGCCGTGATCATCACCCCGTGCCACCATATTTGCATGCGCACAAGATCCCACTGAGGCGAGTGTATCTGCGCTGGTTGACAGTGCACTTTGTAAAGTGTGACAGTGCTTCTTCATCTTCTTCTTGCTGCTCTGGGTCCTGAAAGGGAGGGGGAGAGGGTGCCCTGGGTTGGATGTCTGCCCCTGAGATGATGAGAACTAGCGTAGGAGGGTAGAAAATGCTGAGGCTGCCCAATGTTACTCAGTGCACGACATGCTATCGGATGGACTGGAGTGCACTGCACCCCATTAATAACCACATGTGCTTTGTAATCACCCAATCCACCATGAGCTCCCATTTCGCCAGGCCCGACTGCCTTCTCTTCCACTATCCTGGCTATCTCTATCGCTGTCTGCTCCATTGGGGTGATGCGGTAGAAGAACGGCACCCTCCTCCCATCTGGATCCTCTCCCGGACATTATGTGCCTGCTTCTCTTGCACATACAAAAGAGCGAGATGAGGCATTGCTATCTTCTATGTCCAGTGTTATCTGGCCCTATCCATTAGGAGCTGCATGTCTCTGTGGTGACAGCACATCGGCATTGCTATGTCTGTGAGGCCTGAGCACACACCAGCCCATGTTCAGGAGCAGCATGAACCCTGTGGCTCCTCAGGTGGCTTTTTTTTTGGAGGGTGCCAGCCTGACACCTGTCCTAAGGGTTGGCGGTTGCACTCACCTTGCCAGAATGAATGAGGTAATTGAATCTTTTACAGCATTGAATCCAGGTTTTTCTCGTCTCACTTCTGCCACTGATGGCAGCAGCCGTCTGCACCCAGGCCTCTTTGGTTTCAGCTAGCAGCCTCCTCCGGCCATCCTACCCCACCTCCTTCCACCCCCTAGGAAGAGGCCTCTGGCTGTCCTGTGACATCTCACTTCCCTCTGATGCTGTGGAAGAATTTGGCACAAACCAAATATCTCTCCCTCAGGACAATCAGCAGCCTGAGTGATGGCTGCTGTGGGGAGTCTAAATCAGTCCCAAACTTCATCTGACACACCTCCATTCCCACCCCCACTGGCTCTAATTGGACAGGAAAATCATCTCCATATCAATTAAGGGCTTCCCGACTTGAAAATTGGGACTTTAATCAGTTTCCCACCGGAGGTAGGTTTCTGACATGAAAACAATCCCGACTCCTGTTTCCTGCCTCCATGGTGAAAATTCAGCCCATGGTGTCAGACGGAGCTATAATTCTCCTGTTATCTGAATAATATGAGAAGACAGGAGGGGTCATGATTTTTTCAGTAAACAAATTACAGAAACAAGGCTTTGTGTTTGACCCTGGACAATGCTATAGTACCAGATTTTGTCCATGAAAGTTCACATTTTGATTCATAAGTAGCAAGGGTTTGATTTTATGAGTGGTTCTTACAGTGAGAACAAGAGAACTATCTGGTGAGAGGCTGAAATTCATTGCAGTTGTCTGCTATAGCATGAGGTGCTTTACTGCATGTCAACATTTTTTGAAAAAGAAAATGGAGCAAAGTGAGCAATTTTGTTGAAAAATAGTCAACATTGTGGCAGAGTTGCAATTCCTTTACCAGGAAGCACACTTTTCATTTATATAGACCACAAACTGGCCTTACCAAAATGGAATCAATCTTACCGAGGTGGCATTCATGCCATCAAAGTTCTCCAGGAAAGTGTCATGGAAATTTTCCTGGCCCTTTGGCGACAGGCTGGGAGGCGGGACGGCTGATAAAGTGACAGAAGAAGGCACGAGTGGGAGCCATTCCATATTGCCAGCGGTGGGAAAGTTGGAAGATCAGCTGCCCATTACTTCCCACCTCCGAGTGAGTTCTGCCTGCATTGGGAGAGCCTGCCACCACATGGGGAGACTGCCACCACATGGGGAGACTGCCAAGTAAAGGCTGACTGCCTCCCAGTGGGCTCTGGGGGAGGGGCCCTCATTTATGGGCACTCCATGGCTCACAGAGGGCCCCCCAGTGGCAATGGCCATCCTCGTGGCAACAGTACTGCCAGTGCTCCACAATCGCCATACCAACCCCTACCCCCGTCGATTGCCAGAGTCTGGTTGTCAGACCCCAACTTCCCCCAATCTACCTGAACTCTCTTTGAGGCCGCCCCAGCATTGAGCCATTGTTATCCTGCAACTGCAGCCTCAACAATGGCCACTGCCAGCGATATGCCGTCCTGGGTCCCACTGCCCGTCAAAGCGGGTCGCCTCTTCCAGCCCCAGTTGTGGGGCTTCTGCTGTCTCAAGAAAATTTAGTCCATGCATGTTTGGAAACCTTGGATAGTAACTGAAAGCTCCTTTGATTAAACAATTGGGTGTAAATCTTACCTCTGTTATTTTATCTTTTCCTTAACCACTATCATATGCATTGGGATTATTGCTTCCAAAATTAATTCCTAGAGCACTAAGAGACGAAGTAAATTGGGCCTCTATTCTCTGGAGTTTAGAAGAATGAGAGGTGATCTAATTAAATATATAAGATTCTAAAGGGGCTGGATTGGGTAAACACTGAGATTATTTCTGCTGGTCAGAGAATCTAAAACACGGGGGCACAATCTCAGGATAAGGGGCCGATCATTTAGGACTGAGATGAGGAGACATTGCTTCACCCAAAGGGTTGCGAATCTTTGAAATTCTCTCCCCAGAGGGTTGCAGATTCTCCATCATTGAATACATTTAAGGTTGGAATAGACAGATGTTTGGTCTCTCAGGGAATCAAGGGATTTGGCAAGCAGGTGGGGAAGTGAAGTTGAATCCTAAGATCAGGCATGATCATTTTGAATGCGGGAGCAGGCTCGATGGGCCATATGGTCTACACTTTCTCCTATTTCTTGCGTTCTTGTGTTTGAAAATGATGCTGAGTGAAATTTTGGAAAGTGTGAAAATAGATAAGTCCCCTGGGCCAGATGGGATTTATCCTAGGATTCTCTGGGAAGCCAGGGAGGAGATTGCAGAGCCTTTGTCCTTGATCTTTATGTCGTCATTGTCAACAGGAATAGTGCCGGAAGACTGGAGGATAGCAAATGTTGTCCCCTTGTTCAAGAAGGGGAGTAGAGACAGCCCTGGTAATTATAGACCTGTGAGCCTTACTTCGGTTGTGGGTAAAATGTTGGAAAAGGTTAAAAGAGATAGGATTTATAATCATCTTGAAAAGAATAAGTTCATTAGCAATAGTCAGCACGGTTTTGGGAAGGGTAGGTCGTGCCTCACAAACCTTATTGAGTTTTTCGAGAAGGTGACCAAACAGGTGGATGAGGGTAAAGCAGTGGATGTGGTGTATATGGATTTCAGTAAGGCGTTTGATAAGGTTCCCCACGGTAGGCTATTGCAGAAAATACGGAAGTATGGGGTTGAAGGTGATTTAGAGCTTTGGATCAGAAATTGGCTAGCTGAAAGAAGACAGAGGGTGGTGGTTGATGGCAAATGTTCATCCTGGAGTTTAGTTACTAGTGGTGTACCGCAAGGATCTGTTTTGGGGCCACTGCTGTTTGTCATTTTTATAAATGACCTGGATGAGGATGTAGAAGGGTGGGTTAGTAAATTTGCGGATGACACGAAGGTCGGTGGAGTTGTGGATAGTGCCGAAGGATGTTGTAGGGTACAGAGGGACATAGATAGGCTGCAGAACTGGGCTGAGAGATGGCAAATGGAGTTTAATGCGGAGAAGTGTGAGGTGATTCACTTTGGAAGGAGTAACAGGAATGCAGAGTACCGGGCTAATGGGAAGATTCTTGGTAGTGTAGATGAGCAGAGAGATCTTGGTGTCCAGGTACATAAATCCCTGAAAGTTGCTACCCAGGTTAATAGGGCTGTTAAGAAGGCATATGGTGTGTTAGCTTTTATTAGTAGGGGGATCGAGTTTCGGAGCCACGAGGTCATGCTGCAGCTGTACAAAACTCTGGTGCGGCCGCACCTGGAGTATTGCGTGCAGTTCTGGTCACCACATTATAGGAAGGATGTGGAAGCTTTGGAAAGGGTGCAGAGGAGATTTACTAGGATGTTGCCTGGTATGGAGGGAAGGTCTTACGAGGAAAGGCTGAGGGACTTGAGGTTGTTTTCGTTGGAGAGAAGGAGGAGGAGAGGTGACTTAATAGAGAAATAAGATAATCAGAGGGTTAGATAGGGTGGATAGTGAGAGTCTTTTTCCTCGAATGGTGATGGCAAACACGAGGGGACATAGCTTTAAGTTGAGGGGTGATAGATATAGGACAGATGTTAGAGGTAGTTTCTTTACTCAGAGAGTAGTAGGGGCGTGGAACGCCCTGCCTGCAACAGTAGTAGACTCGCCAACTTTAAGGGCATTTAAGTGGTCATTGGATTGACATATGGATGAAAATGGAATAGTGTAGGTCAGATGGTTTCACAGGTCGGTGCAACATCGAGGGCCAAAGGGCCTGTACTGCGCTGTAATGTTCTAATGAAAGAGCATTGTAGAGTGCTGAATTGCTGCTCCCCTAATTTCAGTGTCAAGTCACGTGTTGTATTAAATAAAAGTTAATATAACAATAGACTGGTGACCCAGAGAATTCTCTTTCTACTGTTTTTCATCAAAATACAGTACCTATGCACGGGATTTTTATTTCAATGAGAGGGCGGGAACAGGGGCAGTGATTATTTAAACCAGGATTGTCCAACCTTTTCGGGCAGAGGGCCGCATTATGATTTTTGCTCAGCCTGGGGGACCGGTGAGCAAATTTCGAAAGATAAAGGCATTAAAAATTTATCTTACGAATAAAAACAACAACAAATGTGCATTTTTGAGAAGAAGCTTTAAATGAGAAGACAAATCTATCGACTTACTTTCTCATCACTATATTGAAAACTGATTTAGTAACATGCGTGGCATTGCTTTTGCTTGCATAAATAGTCAATCTGTACCCACACACTTGATGTAGCGATGCAGAGTATTCTGGATAGATGTCCATCTTTCAGGAGTGAGATCTCTGTCTCTGAGTCTCTCTCTCTGTCCCCTCCTTTCTTTCTGTTCCCCCTTTTTCTCTGTTCCCCCCTCTCTCTGTTCCCCCTCTCTCTCTGCTTCCCCCTCTCTCTGTTCCTCCCTCTCTCTGTTCCTCCCTTTAGCTGTTCCCCCTTTCTCTGTTCCCCTCTGTATTCTCCCTCTCTGTTTTCCCTTCTCTCCCTGTTCCCCCTCTCTCTCTGTTCCCCCTCTCTCTCTTTGTTTCCCCCTCTCTGTTTTCCCCCCACTGTCTCTCTGCTTTTCCCCCATTCTTTGTTTCCCCCTCTCACTCTATCCCCCCTCTGTTTTCCCCCCACTCTCGCTCTCTGTCCCCCCTCTGATCCCCCCCTCACTCTGTCCCTGCTCTCTGTTTACCCCCTCTCTCTCTGTTCCCCCCTCTCTGTTTTCACCCTCTCTCTGTTTTCCCCATCTCTCTTTCACCCCCCCCCCCCCACACACACTTTCTCTCTCCCTCCCTCTCTCTAACAGTTGCACTGAGCAGGTGCGCTCAGCCTTGTGGTTTGTCATGGAGTTTAGAAGAGTAAGAGGCGACTTGATTGAAATATATAAAATTCTGAGGCGTCTTGACAGGGTGGATGTGGAAAGGATGTTTCCCCTTGTGGGAGAATCTAGAACTGGGGGTCACTGTTTAAAAATAAGGGGTCGCCCATTTAAGACAGAGATGAGGAGAGTTTTTTTCTCTGAGGGTTGTGAGTCTTTGGAATTCTGTTCCTCAAAAGGCAGTGGAAGCAGAGTCTTTGAATATTTTTAAGGCAGAGGTGGATAGATTCTTGATGAGTAAGGGGGTGAAAGGTTATCGGGGGTAGGTGGAAATGTGGAGTAATCAGTTCAGCCATGAACTTATTGAATGGCGAAGCAGGCTTGAAGTGCCGAGTGGCCGACTCCTGCTTCTAATTGGGTAATTTACGGGGATAAATTAAGGGTAAGTCATGGCAGGGCAGCTTGGCAACGTGAAGTGCTCCTCCTGTGCAATGTGGGAAGTCAGGGACACTTCCAGTGTCCAGGACGAACACGTGTGCAGTAAGTGTCTCCAGATGCAGCTACTTGAAATCCACATTTCGGATCTGGATCGGCGGCTGGAGACACTTTGGAGCATCCATGAGACAGATCATTGTGGATAGCATGTACAGGGAGGTGTTCACACAGCAGGTAAAGACTGCTCAGGCAGGAAGGGAATGGGTGACTGCCAGGCAGAGTAGAAGAACTAGGCAGCTAGTGCAGGAGGCCCCTGGGTCCATCTCCCTATCTAACAGATATTCCACTTTGGAGGTGGGGGAGATAGCTTCTCAGGGGAATGCAGCAAGAGCCAAGTCTTTAGCACCATGGGTGGCTCAGCTGCACAGGAGGGCAGAAAAAAGAGTGGGAGAGCTACAGTGATAGGGGATTCTATCATAAGGGGTTCAGATAGGCGTTTCTGTGGCTGCAAACATGATTCCAGGATGGTATGTTGCCTCCCTGGTGCTGGGACCAAGGATGTCACAGAGCGGCTGCAGGAAATTCTGAAGGGGGAGGGTGAACCATCAGAAGTCTTGGTATACATTGGTACCAATGACAGAGGTAGAAAGAGGGATGAGGTCCTGCAACAAGAATTACGGAGCTAGGTCGCAGATCAAAAAGCAGGACCTCAAAGGTTGTAATGTCTGTATTACTCCCTGTGCCACGTGCTAGTGAGTACAGGAATAGGAGGATAGAGAAGATGAATGTGTGGCTGAGGAGATGGTACAGGAGGGAGGGCTTTAGTTTCCTGGATCACTGGGTCTGTTTCTGGCGAAGGAGGGACCTGTACAAGTTGGACGGGTTGCACCTGAACCGGAACAGGACCAACATCCTTGCTAGGAGATTTGCTAGTTCTGTCGGGGGTGGGGGGGGGGTTTAAACTAATTTGGCAAGGGGATGGGATATAGAGTGGAGGTACAGTAGGGGATGATGCATAGTCAAATATAGAAGAGAAACTGAGTCAGTCTGGAAGGCAGAGCAAATATAGACCTGTTAAGGCACAAGTGAAAAATGCAAGGCTAGATTGCATCTATTTTAATGCAAGGAGTCTTACTAGTAGATGCCACAGATGAATTGAGGGCGTTGATTAGCACATGGGATTATGATATTATTGTTATCACAGAGACATGGTTGAGGGAGGGGCAGGACTGGCAGCTCAATATTCCAGGGTATAGAATCTTCAGGCACGACAGGGGAGGGGATAAAAGAGGAGGTGGCATTGCACTGTTGACAAAGGAGTCAATTACTGCAGTAAGGAGGGATGATATCTTAGAAGGTTCCTCAAATGAGGCCATTTGGGTAGAACTTAAAAACAAAAAGGGGGCAATCACTTGGCTGGGTGTCTACTACTGGTCTCCAAACAGTCAGGAAGAGATAGAGGAGTAGATATGTAGGCAAATCTCTGAGAGGTGTGAAAATAATAGGATAATAATAGTAGGGGATTTCAACTTCCCCAATATCAACTGGGATAGTCTGAGTGCAAAAAGCTTAAAAGGGGCAGAATTCCTAAAATGCAAATAGGAGAGCTTTTTGAGCCAGTATGTAGAAAGTCCTACAAGGGGAGGGGCAGTACTGGACCAAATCCTAGGGAATGAAGCTGGACAAGTGGTAGAAATATCAGTGGGGGAGCATTTTGGGGATAGTGACCATAACTCTGTAAGATTTAAGGTAGTTATGGAAAAGGACAAAGATGGACCAGAAATAAAGGTACTCAATTGGGGGAAGGTCCATTTCAATATGATAAAACAGGATCTGGCCAAAGTGGACTGAGAGCAGCTACTTGTAGGAAAGTCTACATCAGACCAGTGGGAATCATTCAAAGAGGAAATAGTGAGAGTTCAGAGCCAACATGTACCCAATAAGGTGAAGGGTAGGACTAACAGGCCCAGGGAACCCTAGATGTCAAGAGATATAGAGGATTGGATCAGGAAAAAAAAGGAGGCTTACGGCAGATTCAGAGCGCTGAAAATAGCGGAGGCCCTAGAGGAGTTTAGAAAGTGTAGGGTGGCTCTTTAAAAAGTAATTAGGAGAGCGAAGAGGGGACATGAAAAACACTGGCGGGCAAGATAAAGGAAAATCCCAAGGCGTTTTATAAGTATATTAAGGGTAAGAGGATAACCAGTGATTATGTCCCCCGATTTAGATTTGAGGGGGGTGATCTTCTTGATGGTTGGCCCAAGAGCTCTCTTCATGCCATCATACATTCCTCTGATGTTTCCGGTGTCTGAGGCCAGCTGAATATGACTGCATAGGTGTTGCCAGTAGTCGTTTGCGCAACGCCTAGCTGTTCTTTGTGCAGTACTTCTGGCTGCTTTAAGTGCTGCGGATGTTAAATCGCTGGGGGCTTTCTTGTAGTTCAAAAGTGCAATGCGCTTAGCGGCTATGACAGGTTCCAGCTCTTCATTATGAGATTGAAACCAGTCTGCATTTCTCTTCGCACTTTTGCCGTAGGTGGTCAAAGCTGACTCATAGATGGCGTCTCTGATGTGGGCCCACTTGGTCTCAGCATCCCCTGTGGGAGTGTTTTGAAGGGCTGTTACAAGTGAATTTAGAAATTTTTGTAACAGCTGTGGGTGAGAAATTCTGCTCGTGTTGATGCGCGGGTGGCCCTTCTGCTTGGAATGATGCAACTTCTTTGGTCTGAGTCTAACCTTGCTGCACACCAGGGAGTGGTCGGTGTCGCAGTCCGCACTGTGGAAGCTGCATGTGATTTGAACACTGTTTAAGGCGGCTCGCCTTGTGACAATGAGGTCTAGCTGGTGCCAACGACGTGATATTGGGTGCCTCCATGAAACCTGGTGACAGGGTTTAGTGTGAAAGAACGAGTTGGTGATGCAGAGGTTATGATAGGTACACAACTCAAGCAGTCTCTGCCCGTTCTCATTCATCCTTCCAACGCCATAGCGCCCAAGGCAGGAGGGCCATGAGTCATGGTCGGCCCCAACCCTGGCATTAAAGTCCCCCAGCAGGAATAGGTGTTCGGTGTTGGGGATGCTGCTAATGATGTTATGGAGTTGTTCATAGAACTGGTCTTTAGCTTCAGGTGCGGAACAGAGTGTTGGAGCATAGATGCTGAGTAGGTGTACTGGACCAGAGGTGGTGAGCAGTCGGATGGACAGTATGCGTTCCGAGCCATTTGAGGGAGGCTCTATCATGCTGAGCAAGGAGTTTCTGATGGCGAAGCCCACTCCATGCTGTCTTGGTTCTTCAGGATCCCTGCCCTGCCAGAAGAAGGTGTAGTCTTGCTCTGCTAGAGAGCCACTCGCGGGGAGGCGAGTCCCCTGAAGTGCTGCAATGTCCACATTGAGTCTACTGAGCTCGTTGTTAATGATGGCGGTCTTCCGAGAATCGTTGATTTGTGTAAGGTCTTCCGACAGGCCAGGACACATAGTTCTGACGTTCCAGCTTGCAAAGCGAAGGGCTGGTACCTTCTTTCCTTTTTTCATGTTGTTTGGTGCGGTGTATCAGTCCACCTTTCGGGCAAAGACCCTGAGCTCCAAGCACCCATTGAAGCAGGCAGACTGTGGCGGGACAGAACCTTATTGACCGGGGGCTGCCCGGTTTGAGGCGGGCGGTAGCTGTCCAGTGAGGTGCAATGACCTCTCCCACCGACAAAGGCAACCCGTGGCGCCCAGTTTCTACGCCAATTTATCTGGACTTATAACCCGTAACTGCTGCCTTCCGTGTTGTTTCAGTCGCTGTGAGGCAACTATGGAGTGACCTCTCCATGGCGCATGCCTGGGCAAATTTATGGAGGTTGAGAGTTGCCCAGTCGTCAAAACCCCCCTCCCGGCCTTTCTGGTGGGGTCCAAAGGAGTGCAGGACACGACATTTGGCACCAGTATGGCTGCAGGAACTGCCGGAAACATGCCAAAGGTGACACATGACCGCCTACGGGGTTCCGCTCCGGATTTTCTGTTAGGGTTTACTCCCTTAGCCTTGGTCTCTCCCGAGACGCCCACAAGGCAGTGGGGTTGTTGGGGCCCCTACACAGGTGTAGGATGGTGCCGGTGGGAGGAGGGGATGCAAGGGGGAGGGGTAGAGGGAGGGGGTGGGGGGGGGGGGTGCAGGGGAAGGGGGTGCGGGGTGTAGATGGTGCGAGGGGGGGGCGGGCTGGGACGGGGTTGTGAGGGGGTGAGCTGAGAGGGTGGAGCAGGGAAGGGGACGGGGGTGGGGGGGGGTGGAAGGGGGGTAAAGGGGGGGGGAGGGGGGGTGGAATCTGGTGCAGGTAATAAGCCATTTCCTCAGTGCCCACCATCGACGTCCGGAAAGCTCATCCACGTCCTTCGGGAGGTGAAGCATCATTTGGCAGACTTAGAGGTGATTACATTTGCTAAGGGTTTTTTTTTGCAGTGGTTTAAATAAAGGCATGCAGCATTGCCGACAGTGCGCTGCAGATGCTCTCCGAGCCATCTCCCGCGGGCGCTTTGAAGTTGCGGCCGGGGGGGCCGTTCGTGGATGTTTTGGGTGTTCGGGGCACCTTTTCACAGGACTTCTCTCGGGTCCTGCAGCTCCTTCTTCACCTCAATGGACTCAATCACCCCCCTCAAATCTAAATCGGGGGACATAATCACTGACCAACGCAAACAGATGGACCGCTGGGTTGAGCACTACCTAGAACTGTACTCCAGGGAGAATGCTGTCACTGAGACTGCCCTCAATGCAGCCCAGCCTCTACCAGTCATGGATGAGCTGGACATACAGCCAACCAAATCGGAACTCAGTGATGCCATTGATTCCCTAGCCAGCGGAAAAGCCCCTGGGAAGGACAGCATTACCCCTGAAATAATCAAGAGTGCCAAGCCTGCTATACTCTCAGCACTACATGAACTGCTATGCCTGTGCTGGGACGAGGGAGCAGTACCCCAGGACATGCGCGATGCCAACATCATCACCCTCTATAAAAACAAAGGTGACCGCGGTGACTGCAACAACTACCGTGGAATCTCCCTGCTCAGCATAGTGGGGAAAGTCTTTGCTCGAGTCGCTCTGAACAGGCTCCAGAAGCTGGCCGAGCGCGTCTACCCTGAGGCACAGTGTGGCTTTCGTGCAGAGAGATCGACTATTGACATGCTGTTCTCCCTTCGTCAGATACAGGAGAAATGCCGTGAACAACAGATGCCCCTCTACATTGCTTTCATTGATCTCACCAAAGCCTTTGACCTCGTCAGCAGACGTGGTCTCTTCAGACTACCAGAAAAGATCGGATGTCCACCAAAGCTACTAAGTATCATCACCTCATTCCATGACAATATGAAAGGCACAATTCAACATGGTGGCTCCTCATCAGAGCCCTTTCCTATCCTGAGTGGTGTGAAACAGGGCTGTGTTCTCGCACCCACACTTTTTGGGATTTTCTTCTCCCTGCTGCTTTCACATGCGTTCAAATCCTCTGAAGAAGGAATTTTCCTCCACACAAGATCAGGGGGCAGGTTGTTCAACCTTGCCCGTCTAAGAGCGAAGTCCAAAGTACGGAAAGTCCTCATCAGAGAACTCCTCTTTGCTGACGATGCTGCTTTAACATCTCACACTGAAGAATGCCTGCAGAGTCTCATCGACAGGTTTGCGTCTGCCTGCAATGAATTTGGCCTAACCATCAGCCTCAAGAAAACGAACATCATGGGGCAGGATGTCAGAAATGCTCCATCCATCAATATTGGCGACCACGCTCTGGAAGTGGTTCAAGAGTTCACCTACCTAGGCTCAACTATCACCAGTAACCTGTCTCTAGATGCAGAAATCAACAAGCGCATGGGTAAGGCTTCCACTGCTATGTCCAGACTGGCCAAGAGAGTGTGGGAAAATGGCGCACTGACACGGAACACAAAAGTCCGAGTGTATCAGGCCTGTGTCCTCAGTACCTTGCTCTACGGCAGCGAGGCCTGGACAACGTATGCCAGCCAAGAGCGACGTCTCAATTCATTCCATCTTCGCTGCCTTCGGAGAATACTTGGCATCAGGTGGCAGGACTATATCTCCAACACAGAAGTCCTTGAAGCGGCCAACACCCCCAGCTTATACACACTACTGAGTCAGCGGCGCTTGAGATGGCTTGGCCATGTGAGCCGCATGGAAGATGGCAGGATCCCCAAAGACACATTGTACAGCGAGCTCGCCACTGGTATCAGACCCACCGGCCGTCCATGTCTCCGTTATAAAGACGTCTGCAAACGCGACATGAAATCGTGTGACATTAATCACAAGTCGTGGGAGTCAGTTGCCAGCATTCGCCAGAGCTGGCGGGCAGCCATAAAGACAGGGCTAAATTGTGGCGAGTCGAAGAGACTTAGTAGTTGGCAGGAAAAAAGACAGAGGCGCAAGGGGAGAGCCAACTGTGCAACAGCCCCAACAAACAAATTTCTCTGCAGCACCTGTGGAAGAGCCTGTCACTCCAGAATTGGCCTTTATAGCCACTCCAGGCGCTGCTTCACAAACCACTGACCACCTCCAGGCGCGTATCCATTGTCTCTCGAGATAAGGAGGCCCAAAAGAAAAAAAAAGAAAGAAGGATAACCAGGGAAAGAGTAGGGCCCATTAGGGACCAACGTGGCAATCTTTGTGTGGAGCCGGAGGACATAGGTGAGGTTTTAAATGATTACTTTTCATTAGTGTTTACTATGGAGAAGGACGATGTAGGTGTAGAGATCAGGGAGGGAGATTGTGATATACTTGAACATATTAGCATTGAAAGAGAGGAAATATTAGCTGTTTTAGCGGGCTTAAAAGTGAATAAATCCTCAGGCCCAGATGAGATGTATCCCAGGCTGTTATGTGAGGCAAGGAAGGAGATTGCAGGGGCTTTGACACAAATTTTCAAATCCTGTCTGGCCACAGGAGAGGTACCAGAAGACTGGAGGTCAGCGAATGTGGTACCATTATTCAAGCAGGGTAGTCGGGATAAACCAGGTAATTGCAGGCCGCTGAGTCTAACATCCGTGGTTGGAAAAATATTGGAAAAAATTCTGAGGGACAGGATTAATCTCCACTTGGAGAGGCAGGGATTAATCAGGGATAGTCAGCATGGCTTTGTCAGGGGGAGATCGTGTCTAACTAACTTGATTGAATTTTGCGGAGGTGACTAGATGTGTAGATGGGGGTAAAGCAGTAGATGCATTTCAGTAAGGCTTTTGATAAGGTCCTGCATGGGAGATTGGTTAAGGAGGTAAGAGCCCATGGGATCCAGGGAAATTCGGCAAATTGGATCTAAAATATGGCTTATTGGCAGAGGGTAATGGTCGAGGGTTGTTTTTGCGATTGGAAGCCTGTGACCAGTGGTGTACCACAGGGATCGGTGCTGGGACCCTTGCTGTTTGTAGTGTACATTAATGATTTAGATGTGAATATAGGAGGTATGATCAGTAAGTTTGCAGATGACATGAAAATTGGTGGTGTTGTAAATAGTGAGGAGGAAATCCTTAGATTAGGGAGATATAGATGGGCTGGTAAGATGGGCAGAGCAGTGACAAATGGAATTTAATCCTGAAAAGTGAGAGGTGATGCATTTTGGGAGGACTAACAAGTCAAGCAAATACGCAATGGATGGTAGGACCCTAGGAAGTACAGAAACTCAGAAGGACCTTGGTGTACTTGTCCATAGATCACTGAAGGAAGCAGCACAGGTAGATAAGGTGGTTAGGAAGGCATATGCGATGCTTGCCTTTATTAGCCGAGGCATAGAATATAAGAGCAGGGAGGTTATGATGGAGCTGTATAAAACGCTAGTTAGGCCACAGCTGGAGTACTGTGTACAGTTCTGGTCACCACACTATAGGAAGGATGTGATTGCACTGGAGAGGGTGAAGAGGAGATTCACCAGGATGTTGCCTGGGCTGGAGCATTTCAGCTATGAAGACAGACTGAAAAGGCTAGGGTTGTTTTCCTTGGAGCAGAGAAGGCTGAGGGGGGACATGATTGAGGTGCACAAGATTATGATGGGCATTGATAGGTTCGATAGGAGGAAACTGTTTCCCTTAGCGGAGGGGTCAAGAACCAGGGGGCATTGATTTAGAGCAAGGGGCAGGAGGTATAGGGGAGATTTGAGGGAACATTTTTTCACCCAGTGGGTGGTTGGAATCTGGAACGCACTGCCTGAAGAGGTGGTGGAGGCAGGAAGCCTCACAACATTTAAGAAATATTTAGATGACCACTTGAAACGCCATAGCATACAGGGCTACGGGCTAAGTGCAGGAATATGGGATTAGAATAGTTGGGTGCTGTATGGCTGGCACAGACATGATGGGCCGAAGGGCCTGTTTCTGTGCTGTATAACTCTATGACTCTATGACTTGTATATCCTCATTGAGGGCCATTCGAGGGTTTTCAGGAACCATCGTCATGGCCTTCCTGTGACTGTAAAAGTAGTTTCTTGCAACCGGGTCCTTCCAAGGAGTGGCAGCAGCCATTGGTGGCAACTCGCAAGCAGCAGCACGTCATTGCATCACGGAAGTGACAGATGCTCTGTTCGAGAGGGCCAGGGGATTACACTGAATTCAAGGTGGATAGCAGCACAAGGATGCTTGCAAGGGTGATATTTTTAGTTTAGTTTAGTTTAGAGATACAGCACTGAAACAGGCCCTTCGGCCCACCGAGTCTGTGCCGACCACCAACCACCCATTTATACTAATCCTACACTAATTCCATATTCCGACCACATCCCCACCTGTCCCTATATTTCCCTACCACCTACCTATACTAGGGGCAATTGCTACTGGCCAATTTACCTATCAACCTGCAAGTCTTTGGCATGTGGGAGGAAACCGGAGCACCCGGAGGAAACCCACGCAGACACAGGGAGAACTTGCAAACTCCACAAAGGCAGTACCCAGAATTGAACCCAGGTCACTGGAGCTGTGAGGCTGCGGTGCTAACCACTGCGCCACTGTGCCGCCCTATGAAGGACCTAAATGTCGTCTATCACACTTGGGAGTCACTAGCTGACGAAAGAGGGAAATGATGACACATCCTGTAGACTGGTGTGCACTACCACGATGACCAGTTGCTGCAGCAGCTAGGCAACAGGTGCCAACATCAAAAACAATAACTCACAGCGTTACTTGGCAGATTCACGTGCGGCACTTGTGGCAGAACCTGCCTCTCAAGGATTGGCCTTCACAGCAGTCAACAAAGGTGCACCAAGAGAAGACACCCCACTTAAATGGATTGTTTGCTGCATGCCCATCATCTTTCCTAGATGGAAGGATGCCAACCAACCAATCCAACTGGCACTCAAGCTTAAAGAGCAGTGGGATTTGCCTCGCTCGCTAGGATTCCCTCAGGTGCAGGGGATCATCAATTGCACCCATGTGGCCATCAAGGGACCGACTGACCAGCCAGGGAGATTCCTCAATAGGAAGGGATTCCACTCCCTAAATATTCAGCTGGTCTGCAACCACAGCAAGCATTTTATGCAGGTGTGTGCACGCTATCCTGGAAGCTGTCAAGTCACCTTCATCCTTCGGCCAACGCAGGTGCCGCAGCTCTTCATGGAGCCATGGGAGATCAGTGGCTGGCCTTTAGCAGATAAGGCTTATCCTGTGCGGAGATGGCTGATAATTCCAGAGCATGACCCTGCCACGGAGGCTGAAAGACAATACAACCGATGCCACCTGAACACAATGGTCATCATTGAGAGGCCTTGAGGTTCAGGCATCTTGACCAGTCAGGTGGCATCTTCCAGTACACTCTCTCAAAGGTGTCTCACACTGTGGTGGTCTGCTGCACTCTCCATAATATGGCCCTGCAGTGAAGGAGTGGACCTTGAAGAGGGAAAAGCGCTGGAACGGCACAGCTTGGAGGAGGAGGAAGAGAAGGAGGAAGATGAGGACAAAGAGGCTGAAGGAGAACGGAAGAATGGTCCCCATGCTTTTCAGGGATGTTGCTGTGGTAGGCTCAGGAGGTGAAGCACTTATCAAGATGCCGGGGCCACTCTGATCCAGACATGTTTCAGCTGAGCTATATTCAGCGTGCAGGATATTTGGAGAGGAGAGTGTCATTAATCTGAGTGACAGCAAGCATCTGTTCAAAACAAAAATCAGCAAACCTAGAATGGCACTATCACTGCAAGACTCCAAAGTCTCCACCTGACACCCTCTTCCCCAACACACTCCTTTGCTTTGCTAATCCTTACTTTCCATTCCCCTGCTTTTCGCCATGATGAAATGGAAACACACAAATCTGCCTTAGTGCAACAACATTCCCTGGGCTTTATTGTATAACAGTTTAATGTCATGTACAACAGAAATACCCAAGTGACCCACAAAGTGACATTACCAACGTGGTGGCCTGCGCTCACAGCCACTTACCCCTTTTCCTCTCTACCTGTCTCTTTGTGTGTGTGTGTGTGTGCGCCCGCGCGCAAGTGGATGCAGTCGCAACAATTTCAGTTTAAGGCGTATTGATCAATAAATCATTTCTGTTTTAAACCCATAAGTAATTTGTCACTGTTGTTTATTTGACAAATAAAACAGAAAGGGTTACAACCCTAATAACAAAGCACACTTGCTGCGGTCAGGTGTGAAATAAAGAGTGGGAACCACACAAACCCCTCACCATTTGGCCATAACAGCAGCGAATGCAACCCTGGGCCAATTAACTGGTTTTCCAAATAAAATTGCAACATTGCCAATGCGGTGTGGGGTCAGGACTCAGAAATGAACGCAATGTTGGGGATCCTGTCCCCAGAATTGAAATCCCATCCTTTGAAAGTTAACACTTGGAATTGTCCCAATGAAATTGGAAATATCAACAGCACCTGTGAAAAGATAACACATTTATATCTTTGTCAGAATTAATCTCTTGTTAACCTGTGCCTTGCAAACTTCAGCATGATAGAATTATTCACTTGCTTTCTCTGTTTTAGATTTTGCTAGTCTCAAATGGTGGCAAGTTCATGAGGAAGACACTGATTGGTGAGGCATACATCTGGCTCGACAAAGTGGATCTGAGGAAGAGAGTGGTTAACTGGCACAAATTATTAGTCAGCTCTACAGAAAGCCAGCGAGGAGCTGCACCTAGTTTCAATCTGCAAAACTGACATCGTTACCATGTGAAAGCAGAAATCCAGCTCTCTGGCCCTGTCATCTTGTACAGCTAGGTTCTTCTAGAAGGCCAAAGGGAATGTGTCCCAGTCTGTTTGGACTGTAGCTATCAGGCCTCACCAAGGTCTAGTATAGTTCAGTCTCACATGGCTCAGAACAACAGCATTTAAAAGGAAGAAACTAGGCAGTAATATATTTACCACCTCACTGTGTATAAATGTAAGAAAATAAAGTGCTGAGAGGAGTAACATACACCTATAGGCAGGTGCTGATGCATCAAGTATGGAGTCCAGCTGAGACAAAGGATATCTGGTTATGGAATTTGATCCTTTAAATGGTGTAAAGGGAAGATGAGCCCTGATAGGTGCAGAAAGTTAACTGCCTTTTACAGGTGAAAATATCAGTATATCGCTCCGATGTTCAGTCACACACACAAACTTGCAGTATTTTTGATGGTATAAAAAGATTCTTACAAGTTGTATTGTTCAAAAAAGATAGCTCTGAAATAAAGGTATTCAGGCTTTGTTGCTTTACAACAAAACTGGTTATTGAGGGAGCAAGGCAAAGCTGTGTGAGTCAGAGATTATAAATGGAATGTGCATTTCAGACCAGGCCTTTTTCTATTGGGGCTGTATGGAGACATGTGGCATTGAATGCTGGTCTGATGTACTTTTGAAGTCTTTGTGTGGATTACTGTAATTCTCTGACATACTCAGGTGAAGGACTATAGATATGAACCATATGCAAAAAAAAAGATACTGGTTTATCAATAGCAAGAAGGCAGAATGGTTTTGTATTGACTTGTGGACATAATCTAAATTATAGGAAGAGATAAATTGTCTGACAGGAAATTTGAAGGTAATCACATATCATTCTTAAATTTGGCATTTTCTAGGCCATTTATTAAATCCTACATGGGATTCTTGCTTTCTTCCCAGAATTGCAGCCTTTGTTTAAACAACCTGATGCTAGAGATGAAAGATTTGCTAACTGCCGATGTGTGGGATTTGAGTAGAGTGATTAATTGGCTGGCAGTATATTTCAGAGACATTCATATATAGTGAAGGCACACCTTGATGGTTCAGGTATGTACCAGAACTAGCCAGTAGGATGCTGGAAGACCTCTAATCATCACCAATTAGCAGCAGAGTTATCACATCATGTTTTACTTCTGCTAAAAAGACCAATTTTCTTTTACAGTTATGACTTGCTACTAGTTTCAGAGGGCTTGCTGAGGACATGCGCATGTTCAACCAATTTTCCTTCTGTTGTAGTCCTGAATGTTTAATTAGATTCCATTGCTGCTTAGTTTTATTCAGTATACATAAATTCAATTCTGTATATATGTGTGCGTGTATACTTTTGGAAATGTGGGAGGAGGGAGCTTGGGTAAGAAAGAATTAATCCTGAAGATAAATCATGCAGTAAGGAGTTTGTAATATGCTTCCAAAGTGTGTATGGTCTGTTCTATACATATACATATATATATATATATATATATACATATATATATATATATAAAATAAGACTTGCTCAATTTGACTGGAGGTACTCTATGCAAAACAGACCCTACAAATTATGGATGCAGTTGTTAAAACAAAAAAAAAATGACATGAAGTTGGGGCTAAGCTGTGAGTAAAAGCACATTGTGTATATGTTTTCTTATCATGTTGCACTCCAATGCAGTGACGTGTACAGCGTTGACAGCGAAAAAGGTTGTGCTGATACTATATTAAATATAACCACTGTAAAAAAAAAGTAACTGATAAATAGAATAACCAGTTACTAGGCAAAACTGTACAGCAGTGAATTTCCGTCGTAATCCATTATTTTAAAGAGAGGGTTTCCTTTTGCTTGCCTACACAGGCTTTATGTTGAAGTAAAAAAGCAAATTGCAACAATAAAATCTCAATAAGATTTATCCAATATGTCACTGCCTGCCTGGCTTTAACATTTCCATGCAGCCTGTGTTATGTGTGTAAGAGATAATGAAGATGTTACTGCATTGTAGGTAACATAACTTTTATTACGGGGACTTTTTAGATCTGACACCATATTATAATATTTCTTAGGATTTATGTTACTTGCTAACAGTTTTCAATCCAAACGTTCTACATTTAAATAAAAATATAATTTATAGAAACTAGGAACTGAGAAAATAGTTGAAACATACAAGATGACAGCAATTTCAATATGTGCTATAGATCATTTATATCAATATTATTGATATGGATTATTGCAGTAATATCAACTGTTATAAATGACAACTGTCTTTATTTCTGGGTGTTTGAGGAGGACATCACATTTATGTGCATACAGATGTTACATTTCCTAAGGTAGCTTTAAAGGAATTCTTTTATTTCAAAATGAGAAAATTAAAATTAACAGCATGAATACATTCCAGTTTTAATACAAGTTGGAGTGAAGCAGGGCTCGGTTTAAAATAGAAATCTAACTTTGGCTTGCCTTTATGTCAGTCTGATTCAAGAATCTGGAACCTGTGTTTTTAACTCCCCTGGTTTTGATTTTTGAAAATAGTCTTCAATTTTATTGAACTCTTGATAAAAATCTATCTTTAAATAATTGTTCGTGGTGTTGGTAAGAGAACTGTAGAAATTGTATTTAAATACCTTGAAATACAGCCTATGTTGACCTGCAGAAAGGACACTGTTTCTTTAATGCCATATTGTTGTAATAATGCTGTTTGCTGTCTGTTTTAGTGAATCCCATGCCCATTAAACCTTACCTGATGGATGAGTGTCCTAGTGTCTTAAGTATGAATAAAACATTTGTCTGATGCGAATAAAGTGGTCCCTTTGTACTATGTAAATAGAACTGTTTTTCTACAGCAGATTTTGAACCTTTTTTTGGTCTGGCATTCAGCATGTGAATGTGAAAATGTACTGGTCATTTGAAAAAAAACTTTAAAAAAAGACGAAAAGAAACATGAAAAAATCCACTATAAGCTATTGTGTATTAATTGTTCCAGGTGTTCAGTGATGGCTGAATTGCTTGTGTGCTGTCAATCTTTCAGTACCTGTACAGCAAACCTGTTCTTTATTTTATGAAAATAAATTGCAGTTATCCCTGATTTTGAAAAAAAGTCATGTGTTGCCCCATTTCAGATCCACTTGGAGATGTTGCATGTTTTATGGGTGGCTCACTATCTTTAATTTTTAAATTAAGTTGATTATGTTTTGTTGTTTCCAGATTCTCTACAAAGAGAATCAATATGAAGGTTGTATAAATAAAGAATTATTCCACATGATACCTGTATAAATAATGCTTGTAAATCTGTCTGGAATCTCATTCAATGTAAAGATCATGATGTCATGGTATTGTGATTGTACACGGAAAGTTTCTAGAGACACTAGATTCAGACTGTGCTGTATAAAAGCTGTTACCCTACCCTCACTATTAAATATTGAAAAGAAACAATGTGTTTTGTTCCTTATTTGGTTACCCAAGATTTTATTCATCAGGGTTAATCTTTTAAATAAAAACAGAAAATGCTGGAAATACTCAGCAGGTCTGGCAGCATTTGTGGAGAGGGAAACAGAGTTAATGGGTTGAATTTTCCTGGAGTCAGGAACCCAGCGTCAGGACCATTTCCAGGTCCCGAGGCCACACATTTTGGTAGCGCCTGCTGGCTTAATTTTACTGGAAGTGGCCAATTAGAGTAGGCCGCCTCTGCATTTGCCATCCACACGGCACATGGACACAGGAGGGCCAATTGGAGGGACCAAAGGGAGGGCCAGCAAGCAGCCCCACTGGAAATGGTGAGCTCTGCTCTGGCAGACATAAAGTGAGACGACACCACAAGATGCAGGTGCTCACCTAATAGTCCAAACGACATGCAAAAACTAAGGGCCAGAAATGTCAGGGGCATATGACTGCAGAGAACACCTCCAGATGAATGCATTTGACTGCGGATGTGCCGTATACAAGCTTTCTGTTCCTTCAGACATGAATGTCTAAAATCATACGATGACGGCCTGACCTCCCGCCATGAAGCCATCTCCAATGCATTGCTGAGATCCTGACACAGTGTGAGGCCCATGCACCATTCATACAGTTTTATTGAAGTGCAAGAATAGGGGCTAATTGCCCTTTAAAATACGTTAATTAGCTACCTGCTGCTACTGGGCAGATGACTGTTGCTGCTGGAAGCCTGCATGGGGACAGGAACAAATCAAACAGCCAACCGGACGTGCTGCATTCTAAATTTTACACCACCACCCCCCCGCACACCTCCCACCCCCCCACCCCCGCACACCCCCCGCACCCCTCCCACCCCCCGCACCTCTCCCACCCCCCCCCACACCCACCCGCACATCTCCCACCCACCCTCCGCACCCCTCCCAACCCCCCCGCACCCCTCCCACCGCCACCTTTTGGGGCTGCAAAAACTCTGGAAAACGTTGCAGTCGATGACCTTTCATCAGAACTGGGCTTAATTTTTTAAAATTATTTTTATGATTGACTATTAGAAAAAAAGTACAATCTTTGGACCTTTGCATATTGAATACAATGTTACATGACTACAGAGCAGATAGCTGCCATATATTATATTTGTATAACACATACCAGCCATAACATTTTCCAATTTTGTTTAATAAAAATTAAATAGTAATTGTTAATTCTGAGATTGCAGTTGTTATTGTACGTCAATAACACAAAGTAGGTTCACAGTTAAAACTGCAACATAAGCATTTTATAATGCCATCTTTCTACAGAAATGATTTTCTGTTACTATTTCTGCATGAATCACTTGACATCATGGGGTTCCCATAGTAACTGACTTTTATAGTGCTCCAGTTTATAGGTTTAAATAAAATGTTAAAAAACAAAAAAATATATACATTTGACAATACCATGATTAAATTTAACTGAATTGTTTTGTATCTTTGAATATCTGTAGTTAAAGCCTGGGCTTGGTTTGATTTGATTTTCACTATTTGCCAGGATGCATGAGTAGCATTGCATGGTTCCCTCTCAGCCCCTTTGCACCCCTTTTGCAGCCACTCCCTGAGCATGTCATGCTCCCTCCTGCATGACCACATGCAAGCCCAAAAACTGATATGGGTATGGAGGACTCACCTTGCGGACGGGCCCCACGCCTCCGGCATTCAAATGGGCCAGTCGCTACACGATCACGGTAGGCTGGCTGGACACGTGACGAGCGGCGATGCCACCCTCATCTGATCCCATTGCCAGGACCCACAACCGGCTGATAAAATTCAGCTCCCTGTTACATAGCACTGTGTCTTCAAATCACTTTCGTTTTAAGTTTTTGTCTTTCCCCTCAACTTTGCTACAGGAGCAGGTCAGAGGCTGCGAATTCTGTAGTGAGTAACTCACCTCCTGATTCCCCAATGCTTGCCACCATCTACAAGGCACAAGTCAGGAGTGTGATGGAACACTCTCTATTTCCCTGGATGGGTGCAGCTGTAACAAGACTCAAGAAGCTCAATACCATCCAGGACAAATCAGCCCGCTTGACTGGCACCCCATCCATCACCTTCAACATTCACTCCCTCCACCACTGACACACAGTGGCAGCAGTGTGTACCATCTGCAAGATGCACTGCAGCAACTCACCAAGGCTCCTTCAAAAGCACTTTCCACACCTGTGGCCTCTGCCACCTAGAAGGACAAGGGCAGCAGATGCCTGGGAACACCACCACCTTCAAATTCCCCTCCAAGCCATACACCATCCTGACTTGGAACTATATCACTGTTCCTTCACTGTCGCTGGGTCAAAATCCTGGAACTCCCTCCTAACAGCACTGTGGGTGTACTTATACCACATGGACTGCAGTGGTTCAAGAAGGCAACTCACCACCACCTTCTCAAGGGCATTAGGGATGGGCAATAAATGCTGGCCTGGCCAGTGACACCCACATCCCATGAAAGAATAATAAAAATGGACAAATTCTCCACAAGCCTTTTTGATAAGAAAAATGCAGAATTTGGAATAATGTTCTACTCAGCAAACTGCTATTGGTCATATTGTTACCAGGTCAGCTTAATCCATAAAGAGTCTGATTTTCAAAGACAACCATTGCCTTTTATTAACTTCAAATATTATTAAATTTGTTTTATATTAGCGTTTTACTAGGAAGAAAATTGGTGAACATTACTGCTACAGTATTGTTATCCCTGCCGCTCTGAGTGCAAATTAGAATATCGGAGCTCTTTCCCACAAAAGACTGTGGATGCTGAGACAGTTGGAGGTTCAAGACTGAGATACTTTTGTTGAGTAAGGATATCAAGGAATATGGAGCTAAGGTGGGAAATGGTTGAGATACAGATCAGCCATGATCTAATTGAATGGCAGAGCAGGCTTGAGGGCCCGAACGGCGTACTCCTGTTCTTATGAAAAGGAATGAAATGGGACGGACGACCTGGCACTGGAAATGACAATGGCAAATCCAGCCCTGTCGACTGTGCAAAGTCCTCCTTACTAACATCTGGCGGCTTGTGTCAAAATTGAGAGAGCTGTCTCACAGACTAGTCAAGCAACAGACTGACATAGTCATACTCACGGAATCATACCTTGCAGGCAATGTCCCAGCCACCACCATCACCACCAGCAGGACAGACCCAGCAGAGGTGGTGGCACAGTGGGAAACAGTCGATAGGGAATTGCCCTGGGAGTACTCAACATTGACTCCGGACCCCATGAAGTCTCATGGCATCAGGTCAAACATGGACAAGGAAACCTCCTGCTGATTACCACATACTGCCTCCCCCTTGGCTGATGAGTCATTGCTTCTCCATGTTGAACACCAATTGGACGAAAAACTGAGGGTAGCAAGGGCACAAAATGTACTCCAGATGGGGCACTTCAATGTCAACAATAGTGGCTCGGTAGCACCACTACTGGCGAGCTGGCTGAGTCCTGAAGGACATAGCTGCTAGACTGGATCTGTGGCAGGTGGGGGAGGGGGGGGAACCAACAAGAGGGAAAAACATACTTGAGCTCATCCTCACCAATTTAACTGTCTCAGGTACATCTGTCCATAACAGTATTGGTAGGAGTGACCACCGCACAGTCCTTTTGGAAACGATGCCCCGTTTTCACATTCAGGATATCCTCCATCGTGTTGTGTGGCACTACCACCGTGCTAAATGGGATAGATTTCGAACAGATCTAGCAAAGCAAAACTGGGCATCCATGATGCGCTGTGGGCCATCAGCAGCAGCAGAATTGTACTGAACCACAATCTGTAACCTCATGGCCCGGCATATCCCTCACTCTACCATTAACATCAAGCCGGGGTACCAACCCTGGTTCAATAAAGAATGCGGGAGGGCATGCCAGGAGCAGCACCAGGCATACCTCAAAATGAGGTGTCAGCTTGGTGAAACTACAACACAGGACTACTTGCATGCCAAACAGCGGAAGCAGTATGCAATAGACAGAGCTAAGCGATCCCACAATCAACAGATCAGATCAAAGCTCTGCAGTCCTGCCACATCCAGTCATGAATGGTGGTGGACAATTAAACAACTGACAGGAGGAGGCTCTACAAATATCCCCAAAGATGGGGGGGCCCAGCACATCAGTGCAAAAGATAAGGCTGAAGCATTTGCATCCATCTTCACCCAGAAGTGCTGAGGGGATGATACAAATCGGCCTTCTCCTGAGGTCCGCAGCATCACAGATGCCAGTTTTCAGCCAATCCGATTCCCTCCACATGATATCAAGAAATGGCTGAAGGCACTGGATACTGCAAAGGCTATGGGCCCTGACAACTTTCTGGCAATAGTACTGAAGACTTGTGCTCCAGAACTAGCTGCTCCCTAGCCAAGCTGTTCCAGTACAGCCACAACACTGGCATCTACCCGGCAATGTGGAAAATTGCCCAGATATGTCCTGTACACAAAAAGCAGGACAAGTTCAACACAGCCAATTACTGCCCCATCAGTCTCTTCTCAATTATCAGCAAAGTGATGGAAGGGGTCGTCAACAGTACTATCAAGGTACACTTGCTCAGCAATAACCTGCTCAGTGACACTCAGTTTGGGTTCCGCCAGGTCCACTCAGCTCCTAACCTCATTACAGCCTTGACCCAAACATAGACATAAGAGCTGAACTCCAGAGGTGAGGAGAGAGTGACTGCCCTTGACATCAAGGCAGCATTTGACCGAGTATGGCATCAAGGAGTGCTAGCAAAACTTGAGCCAATGGGAATCAGGGGGAAAATGCTTCACTGGTTGGAGTCATATCTAGCACAAAGGAAGATGGTTGTGTTTGTTGGAGATCAATCATCTCAGTACCAGGACATCACTGCAGGGGTTCCTCAGGGTAGTGTCCTAGGCCCAAACATCTTCAGCTGCTTCATCAATGACCTTCCTTTAATCATAAAGTCAGAAGTAGGGAGGTTCGCTGATGATTGCACAATATTCAGCACCATTCGCGACTCCTCAAATACTGAAGCAGCCACATCCAGATGCTGCAAGACCTGGACAACATCCAGGCTTGGGCTGGTAATTGGAAAGTAACATTCACACCACACAAGTGCCAGGCAATGACTATCTCCAACAAAAGAGAATCTAACCATCTCCCCTTGATGTTCAATGGCATTACCATCGCTGAATCCCCTACTATCAACATCTTGTGGGTTACGATTGACCAGAAACTGAACTGGACCAGCCACATAAATGCTATGGCTACAAGAAGTTGCTCAGAGGCTAGGAATTCTGTAGCAGGCAGCTCACCTTCTGTCTCCCCAATGCCTGTCGACCATCTACAAGGCACAAGTTAGGAATGTGATGGAATACTCGCCACTTGCCTGGATGGGTACAGCTCCAACAACACTCAAGAAGCTCGACACCATCCAAGACAAAGCAGCCCACTTGATTGGCACCCCATCCACCACCTTCAACATTCACTCCCTCCACCACTGATGCACAGTGGCAGCAGTGTGTACCATCTACAAGATGCACTGCAGCAACTCACCAAGACTCCTTAGACAGCACCTTCCAAACATGTGACCTCTACCACTTAGATGGATAAAGGCAGCAGATGTATGGGAACACCACCACCTGCAAATTCCCCTCCAAGCCACACACCATCCTGACTTGCAACTATCGCGTTCATTGTCGCTGGGTCAAAATTCTAGAACTCCCTTCCTAACAGCACTGTAGGAGTACCTTGACCACAAGGTTCAAGAAGGCAGCTCACCACCACCTTTTCAAGGGCAATTAGGGATGTGCAGTAAATGCTGACCGAAACAACAACGCCAACATCCCATGAACAAATATAAAAATAGAATCCTGCTGTATTCTTTGAGCACCTAACTCTGAAACAAATGAAAGAAAGTCACTAAAGCTGAAATTTTAAGTTTTGCGAGAAGCTACAGTGTTCCCATGTGAGATTTTGTTCAAGATCAATGAACAGAATTGTTGATGTACTATGCACTTAGCAACATCTTGTAAAAATTCAAACTCTTATATCCTTTGCTAAAGTTTTAACAGATCACTTTATCTGACCAGCAGTTTTTCACATAAATGTTTTTTCCAAGCAACTGAACACATATAGTGCTGGATTTAACGTGCACGTTGAGAAATCACACACAAACCTCTCCCACGAGTTGAAGTCATCAATCTACATCTGTAAGTCTACAAAATATTCATTGCAATTGCAAGCTTAATTAACACTTAGTATCAGATGGTAGGAGGTGTAAAATGCTGATTAGGGCTGAATTCAATTGTCTTCAAATAGAAAATATAACCAGGCTCCTTGAGGTGTCTGAGCTAGAGACTGAGTTGCAGACATTGCAGAGTATCAGGAAGAGGGAGAGTTACCTGGACACTTTGTTCCAGAAGGCAGTCATACCCCTTCGAGTAGGGAGGCCATCAGAGATGACCAATGGTCAGGGACTGGAGGGTGTGACTGCAAGTGAGGCAGATAGGGGGAATCAGCATGTAGTGATGGAGGAGCCTCAGCCCCTGACCTTGTCCAACAGGTACGAGGTCCTTGCTACCTGTGTGGCTGAAGAGAAGGACTGCAAGGTGGATGAGCAGGCTGACATTGGCACCATGGTGAAAGATACCATTCCAGTTGGGGGAGTGAAGAGGAATGTGGTAGTGATCGGAAACAGTATGGTCAGGGGGATAGATACTGTTCTCTGTAGCTGTGACTGGGAGTTCTGACGGCTGTGTTGCCTGCCTGGTGCCAGGATTAAGGACATCTCCTCGCGGCTGGAAAGGAACCTGGAGTGGGAGGGACAGGATCCAGTTGTAGTCCATGTGGGAACCAATGACATAGGTAGAACTAGAAATGATGTAATAAAATCAAAATACTGTAGATGCTGGAAATCTGAAATAAAAATAAAATGTGCTGGAAGTATTCAGCAGGTCTGGCAGCATCTGTGGAGAGTGAAGCAGAGTTAACATTGCAGGTCAGTGACCTTTCATCAGAACTGGCAAAGGTTAGAAATGTAATAGGTTTTAAACAAGTAAAGTGTAGGTGGGGGAAAAGAGAACAAAAGGGAAGGTGTTGATAGGACAGAGGATCAGAGGGATTAACTGACAAGGAGGTCATGGGGCAAAGGCAAAGAGTGTGCTAATGATGTGATGAAAAGCAAAGCATTAGTGCAGAGAGGCTATTAAATGACAAAATAATGAACAACCCTAGCCAAAAGCACAAACATTAGAAAAACAGTGGGCAGGCACATAGTAAAAAAATGAATAATGAATCAAACTAAAATAAAATTAAAATAAAAAATAAAAACAAAAATAAAAATGGGCCAGTCATGCTCTGAAATGATTGAACTCAATGTTCAGTCTGGCAGGCTGTAGTGTGCCTAATCAGTAAATGAGATGCTGTTCCTCGAGCTTGTGTTGATGTTCACTGGAACACTGCAGCAATCCCAGGACAGAGAAGTGAACATGAGAGCAGGGGGGAGTGTTGCAATGGTAAGCGACAGGAAACTCAGGGTCATGTTTTCGGACTGAGTGGAGGCGTTCGGCAAAGCGGTCACCCAAACTGCATTTGGTCTCCCCAATGTAGAGGAGACTGCATTGTGAGCAGCGAATACAGTATACTAAATTGAAAGAAGTACAAGTAAATCACTGCTTCACCTGAAAGGAGTGCTTGGGGCCTTGGATAGTGAGTAGAGAGGAGGTAAAAGGACAGGTATTACACCTTCTGTGATTGCACGGGAAGGTGCCGTGGGAAGGGGATGAGGCTGCACTGCATTCTCTCAGGTCTAGCCCCCACATTGTGGTCAAATCTGCCGACAAAGGTGGTGCTGTTGTTGTCTGGCGTACCGACATCTTCTTTGCAGAGGCTGAGGGCCAACTCTCAGACACTTCTTACTACCTTCCCCTGGACCATGACCCCACCACCGAACATTAAGCTTCGGTCCACAGGGCTGTCACTGACCTCATTTCCTCTATAGATCTTCCCTCTACAGCTTCCAACCTCATAGTCCCGCAATTCCAGACCGCTTCTACCCCCTTCTTAAAATCCACACACAGGACTGTCCTGGCAGACCCATTGTTACAGCCTCTTCCTGCCCCACTGATCTTATTTCTTCCTATCTTGACTCTATCTTTTCTCCCCGGTCCAGTCTCTTCCCACCTACATCTATGACTCTTCTGATGCCCTATGTCATTTTGACAATTTCCAATTTCCTGGCCCTAACCGCCTCCTCTTCACTATGGACGTCCAATCTCTCTACACCTCCATGCCCTACTAGGACGGTTTGAGGGCTCTCCGCTTCTTCCTTGAACAGAAGCCCAACCAGTCCCCATCCACCACCACCTTCCTCCGCCTGGCTGAACCTCTTCTCACAGTGAACAACTTCTCCTTCAACTCCACTCACTTGTTCAAATAAAAGGTGTTGCTATGAGTACCCGCATGGATCCTAGTTATGCCTGTCTTTTTGTGGGATATGCCCAACATTCCTTGTTCCGGTCCTACTCAGGTCCCCTCCCCCAAATCTCTTTCCAGTACATTGATGACTGTATCGGTGGTGTTTCGGGCTCCCGGAACGAACTGGAAAATTTATCAATTTTGTTTCCAATTTCCACCCTTCTCTCACCTTTACATGGTCCACCTCCGACACTTCCCTTCCCTACCTCGACTTCTCTGTCTCCATCTCTGGGGATAGGCTGTCCACTAATATTGATTTAAGCCCACCGACTCCCACAGCTACCTCGATTACACTTCTTCACACCCTGCCTCCTGTAAGCACAACATTCCATTCTCCCAGTTTCTCCATTTCTGATGCATCTGCTCTGATGATGCAACCTTCCACAACAGCGCTTCTGATATGTCTTCCTTTTTCCTCAACTGAGGATTCCCCGCACTGTGGTTGACAGGGCCCTCAACCGTGTCCGACCCATTTCCCGCACCTCTACCCTCACCCCTTCCCCTCCCTCCCAGAATCCCGACAGGGTTCCCCTTGTCCTCATTTTCCACTCCATCAGCCTCCATATCCAAAGGATCATCCTCCACCATTTCCGCCACCTCCATGTGATGCCACTACCAAATGCATCTTCCACCCTCTCCCCTCCCCTGTCAGCATTCCAAAGGGATCATTCCCTTTGCGACACCCTGGTCCACTTCTCAATTTCCCTGACACCTCGTCCTCCCCTCTACATTGGGTGACCGCTTTGCGGAACACCTCCACTCAGTCCGAAAACATGACCCCGAGCTTCCTGTGGTTTGCCATTTCAACTCTCCCCCCTGCCTCATGCTCACATGTCTGTCCTGGGATTGCTGCAGTGTTCCAGTGAACGTCAACGCAAGCTCGAGGAACAGCATCTCATTTACCGATTAGGCATACTACAGCCTGCCGGACTGAACATTGAGTTCAATAATTTCAGAGCATGACTGGCCCATTTTTATTTTTAATTTTATTTTCGTTTGTTTCTTCATTTTTTTTTTAGCATGTGCCTGCCCACTGTTTTTTCATGTTTGTGCTTTTGGCTAGGGCTGTTCATTATTCTGTCATTTAAAACGCTCTCTGCACTAATGCTTTGTCTTTCACCACACCATTAGCACACTCTTTGCTTTTCCCCCATGACCTCCTTGTCAGTTATTCTCTGTGACCCTCTGTACTATCAACACCTTTCATTTTGTTCTTTTTTCGCCCAACCTGCTTTATTTGCTTAAAACCTACTACATTTCTAACCTTGGCCAGTTCTGATGAAAAGTCACTGACCAGAAATGATGTCCTGCTCAGAGAATTTGAGGAGTTAGCATCCAAACTAAAATGAAGAACATCAAAGATAATCATCTCTGGATTGTTACCTGAGCCATGCGCAAATTGGCACAGGGTCAAGCAGATTAGAGAAATAAATGCGTAGTTCAAAGACTGGTGAAGGAAGAAGGGGTTTTGATTCTTAGGGCACTGGCATCAGTACTCAGGGAAGAGGGAGCTATTCCGTTGGGATGGGCTTTACTTGAACCGGGCTGGAACCAGTGTCCTGGTCAATCACATAACTAGGGCTGTGGACAGGGGTTTAAACTAACAGAGGGGCTGGGGAAAGGTTTGGGTAAAGTCAAATTTAGAAATCCAAAGAGAGAGGTCAGGGCATCAGAGCAAGATTGTGATGTGGGTAACTCTCAACAGAATGGGACAGAAAGAGACAGGACGTTGAACAAAAATTGTACAGTGGCAAATAAGGTCATTGCAGAGAGTAGAGGCAAAAAATATGAAATTAAAGTTCCTTCATCCTAATGCATGAACCATCTGTAATAAGATAGATGAACCAGTGGCAGGAATAGAGGTAAATGATCTGGAACTAATTACCATTACAGAGACATGAGGTTGGCAAATGAATATTCCAGGGCACACAATATTTCGGAGAGACAGACAGACTGGCAAAGGAGGAGTCATAGAGTTATACAGCACTGAAACAGGCCCTTCGGCTCATCGTGTCTGTGCCAGCCATCAAGCACCTATCTATTCTAATCCCATTTTCCAGCACTTGGCCCATAGCCTTGTATGCTATGGCGTTCCAAGTGCTTATCTAAGTACTTCTTAAATGTTGTGAGGGTTCCTGCCTCTACCACCCCTTCAGGTAGTGTGTTCCAGATTCCAAACACCCACTGGGTGAAAAATCTTTTCCACAAATCCCCTCTAAACCTCCTGCCCCTTACCTTAAATCTATGCCCCCTGGTTATTGATCCCTCTGCTAAGGGAAAAAGTTTCTTCCTACCTATCATATCAAATTTTGCATAATTTTGTATACCCCAACAGGTCTCCCTCAGCCTTCTCTGCTCTCAGGGAAACAGCCATAGCCTTTTCAGTCTCTCTTCATAGCTGAAATGCTCCAGCCCAGGCAATATCCTGGTGAATCTCCTCTGCACCCTCTCCAGTGCAATCACGTCCTTCCTATAGTGTGGTGACCAGACCTGGACACAGTACTCCAGCTGTGGCCTAACTAGTGTTTTATACAGCTCCATTATAACCTCCCTGCTCTTATAATCTATGCCTCGGCTAATAAAGGCAAGTATCCCATATGCCATCCTAACCACCTTATCTACCTGTGCTGCTGCCTTCAGTGATCTACGGACAAGATCACCAAGGTTCTTTGTACTTCCTAGGGTCCTAGCATCCATTGTATATTCCCTTGCTTTGTTAGTCCTCCCAAAATGCATCACCTCACACTTCGAAGGATTAAATTCCATTTGTCACTGCTCTGCCCATCTGACCAGCCCATCTAGATCGTCCTGTAATCTAAGGCTTTCCTCCTCACTATTTACAACACCACCAATTTTTGTGTCATCTGCGAACTTACTGATTATACCTCCTATATTCATGGCTAAATCATTAATGTACACTACAAACAGCGAGGGTCCCAGCACCGATCCCTGTGGTACACCACTGGTCACAGGCTTCCAATCGCAAAAACAACTCTCGACCATCACCCTCTGCCTCCTGCCAATAAGCCAATTTTAGATCCAATTTGCTAAATTGTCCTGGATCCCATAGGCTCTTACCTTCTTAACCAATCTCCCTTGCGGGACCATATCAAAAGCCCTACTGAAGACCATGTAAACTACATCAACTGCTTTACCCTCATCTACACATCTAGTCACCGCCTCAAAAAATTCAATCATGTTTGTCAGACACGATCTCCCCCTGACAAAGCCATGATGACTATCCCTGATTAACCCCTCCCTCTCCGTGGAGATTAATCCTGTCCCACAGAACTTTTTTAGAATTTTTTTTTAAGAATTAGAATTAGAATTAGGACATTACAGCGCAGTACAGGCCCTTCGGCCCTCGATGTTGCGCCGACCATCTGACCTACACTATTCCATTTTCATCCATATGTCTATCCAATGACCACTTAAATGCCCTTAAAGTTGGCGAGTCTACTACTGTTGCAGGCAGGGCGTTCCATGCCCCTACTACTCTCTGCGTAAAGAAACTACCTCTGACATCTGTCCTATATCTTTCACCCCTCAACTTAAAGCTATGTCCCCTCGTGTTTGCCATCATCATCCGAGGAAAAAGACTCTCACTATCCACCCTATCTAACCCTCTGATTATCTTGTATGTCTCTATTAAGTCACCTCTCCTCCTCCTTCTCTCTAACGAAAACAACCCCAAGTCCCTCAGCCTTTCCTCGTAAGACCTTCCCTCCATACCAGGCAACATCCTAGTAAATCTCCTCTGCACTCTTACCAAAGCTTCCACATCCTTCCTATAATGCGGTGACCAGAACTGCACGAAATACTCAAGGTGCGGCCTCACCAGAGTTTTGTACAGCTGCATCATGACCTCGTGGCTCCGAAACTCGATCCCCCTACTAATAAAAGCTAACACACCATATGCCTTCTTAACAGCCCTATTAACCTGGGTAGCAACTTTCAGGGATTTATGTACCTGGACACCAAGATCTCTCTGCTCATCTACACTACCAAGAATCTTCCCATTAGCCCAGTACTCTGCATTGCTGTTACTCCTTCCAAAGTGAATCACCTCACACTTCTCCGCATTAAACTCCATTTGCCATCTCTCAGCCCAGCTCTGCAGCCTATCTATGTCCCTCTGTACCCTACAACACCCTTCGACACTATCCACAACTCCACCGACCTTCGTGTCATCCGCAAATTTACTAACCCACCCTTCCACACCCTCATCCAGGTCATTTATTAAAATGACAAACAGCAGTGGCCCCAAAACAGAACCTTGCGGTACACCACTAGTAACTAAACTCCAGGATGAACATTTGCCATCAACCACCACCCTCTGTCTTCTTTCAGCTAGCCAATTTCTGATCCAAAGCTCTAAATCACCTTCAACCCCATACTTCCGTATTTTCTGCAATAGCCTACCGTGGGGAACCTTATCAAACGCCTTACTGAAATCCATATACACCACATCCACGGCTTTACCCTCATCCACCTGTTTGGTCACCTTCTCGAAAAACTCAATAAGGTTTGTGAGGCACGACCTACCTTTCACAAAACCGTGCTGACTATCGCAAATGAACTTATTATTTTCAAGATGATTATAAATCCTATCTCTTATAACCTTTTCCAACATTTTACCCACAACCGAAGTAAGGCTCACAGGTCTATAATTACCAGGGCTGTCTCTACTCCCCTTCTTGAACAAGGGGACAACATTTGCTATCCTCCAGTCTTCCGGCCCTACTCCTGTCGACAATGACGACATAAAGATCAACAACAACGGCTCTGCAATCTCCTCCCTGGCTTCCCAGAGAATCCTAGGATAAATCCCATCTGGCCCAGGGACTTATCTATTTTCACTCTTTCCAAAATTGCTAACACCTCCTCCTTGTGAATCTCAATCCCATCTAGCCTAGTAGGCTGTATCTCAGTAATCTCCTCGGCAACATTTTCTTTCTCTACTGTAAATACTGACGAAAAATATTCATTTAACGCTTCCCCTATCTCCTCTGATTCCGCACACAACTTCCCACTACTATCCTTGATTGGCCCTGTTCTAACTCTTATCATTCTTTTATTCCTGATATACCTATAGAAAGCCTTAGGGTTTTCTTTGATCCTATCCGCCAATGACTTCTCGTGTCCTCTCCTTGCTCTTCTTAGCCCTCTCTTTAGATCCTTCCTGGCTAGCTTGTAACTCTCAAGCGCCCTAACTGAGCCTTCACGTCTCATCCTAACATAAGCCGCCCTCTTCCTCTTGACAAGCGCTTCAACTTCTTGAGTAAACCACGGCTCCCTCGCTCGACAACTTCCTCCCTGCCTGACAGGTACATACTTATCAAGGACACGCATTAGCTGCTCCTTGAATAAGCTCCACATTTCGTTTGTGCCCATCCCCTGCAGTTTCCTTCCCCATCCTACACATCCTAAATCTTGCCTAATCGCGTCATAATTTCCTTTCCCCCAGCTATAATTCTTGCCCTGCGGTATATACCTGTCCCTGCCCATCGCTAAGGTAAACCTAACCGAATTGTGATCACTATCGCCAAAGTGCTCACCTACATCTAAATCGAACACCTGGCCGGGTTCATTACCCAGTACCAAATCCAATGTGGCATCGCCCCTGGTTGGCCTGTCCGCATACTGTGTCAGAAAACCCTCCTGCACACACTGGACAAAAACAGACCCATCTAAAGTACTCGAACTATAGTATTTCCAGTCAATATTTGGAAAGTTAAAGTCCCCCATAACAACTACCCTGTTACTCTCGCTCCTGTCGAGAATCATCTTCGCTATCCTTTCCTCTACATCTCTGGAACTATTCGGAGGTCTATAGAAAACTCCCAACAGGGTGACCTCTCCTCTCCTGTTTCTATCCTCGGCCTATACTACCTCAGTAGACGAGTCCTCAAACGTCCTTTCTGCCGCTGTAATACTTTCCTTGATTAAAAATGCCACACCCCCCCCTCTTTTACCCTCTTCTCTGTTCTTACTGAAACATCTAAATCCCGGAACCTGCAACATCCATTCCTGCCCCTGCTCTACCCATGTCTCTGAAATGGCCACAACATCAGGATCCCAGGTACCAACCCATGCTGCAAGCTCACCCACCTTATTCCGGATGCTCCTGGCGTTGAAGTAGACACACTTTAAACCAAGTTCTTGCTTGCCAGTGCCCTCTTGCGTCCCTGTAACCTTATCCCCTACCTCACTACTCTCAACAGCCTGTACACTGGAACTACAATTTAGGTTCCCATTCCCCTGCTGATTTAGTTTAAACCCCCCCGAAGAGCACTAACAAATCTCCCCCCCAGGATATTGGTACCCCTCTGGTTCAGGTGAAGACCATCCTGTTTGTAGAGGTCCCACCTACCCCAGAAAGAGCCCCAATTATCCAGGAAACCAAAACCCTCCCTCCTACACCATCCCTGCAGCCACGTGTTCAACTCCTCTCTCTCCCTATTCCTCTCTTCGCTAGCACGTGGCACGGGCAACAACCCAGAGATAACAACTCTGGTTGTTATCGCTCTAAGCTTCCACCCTAGCTCCCTGAATTTCTGCCTTAAATCCCCATCTCTCTTCCTACCTATGTCATTGGTGCCTATGTGGACCACGGCTTGGGGGTGCTCCCCCTCCCCCTTAAGGATCCCAAAAACACGATCAGAGACATCACGTACCCTGGCACCTGGGAGGCAACACACCAACCGTGAGTCTCTCTCGTTCCCACAGAACCTCCTATCTGTTCCCCTAACTATGGAGTCCCCAATGACTAATGCTCTGCTCCTCTTCCCCTTTCCCTTCTGAGCAACAGGGACAGACTCTGTGCCAGAGACCTGCACCCCATTGCTTACCCCTGGTAAGTCGTCCCCCTCAACAGTATCCAAAACGGTATACCTGTTGTTGAGGGAAACGGCCACAGGGGATCCCTGCACTGCCTGCTGGTTCCCTTTCCTTCCCCTGACGGTAACCCATCTACCTACTTCTTTTACCTGAGGTGTGACTGCCTCCCTATAACTCCTGTCAATAATCCCCTCCGCCTCCCGAATGATCCAAAGTTCATCCAGCTCCAGTTCCCTAACGCGGTCTGCGAGGAGCTGGAGTTGGGTGCACTTCCCGCAGATGCAGTCAGCAGGGACACTCTTGGCGACCCCTACTTCCCACGTTCTGCAGGAGGAACATACAACTGCCTTTACCTCCATTCCCACTATTCTAGATTCCCAACAAATCTACTGAAAAACCAAACGAAAAAAAAAAAGTCAAAACTTGTTCGCTTAGCAATCCGATGGACTGAACTTTTTAAATAAAAAGCTTACCTTATCAACACACCAGAGTCCTTTTTTTTTTGGTTAGAGGAGGAGGGTGGGTGGGAGACACTACACGTGTCCAGTAGTTTCCCTACCACTGATGTTAGACTCACTGGCCTGTAATTACCTGGTTTGTTCCTGCTACCCTTCTTGAATAATGGGACCACATTCGCTGTCCTCCAGTCCTCTGGTACCTCTCCTGTGGCCAGAGAGGATTTGAAAATTTGTGTCCCCTGCAATCTCCTCCCTTGCCTCACATAACAGCCTGGGATACATCTCCTCTGGGCCTGGGGATTTATCCATTTTTTAGCCCGCTGAAACAGCTCATACTTCCTCCATTTCAAAGATAATATGTTCAAGTATATCACAATCCCCATCCCTGATCTCTACACCAACATTGTCCTTCTTCACAGATGAAAAGTAAAGGATGGCATAAGGACATTAATAAGAAGGGATCTGGCCTCAGAAGATCATGAAGTAGAAATTAGTAATAGCAGGAGTCAGAAATCACTGGTGGGAGTAGTTTGCAGGTCCCCTAACTGTAGTTATATTGCTCGATAGAACATTAAACAGGAAATTATTGGAGCATGTAAAAATATAATGTATTAATTGTGGGGGATTTTAATCTGCATATAGACTGGGAGAATTAAATTGGCAACAGTGGTATGGAAGATAAATTTATAGAATGCTTTTGTGACAGTTTCTTGGGGCAATACATTGTTGAACCAACTAGGAATAAAGCTATCATAGATCTCATATTGTGTACTGAAGCAGGGTTAATAAGCAATATCATAGTACAAGACCCACTGGGAAATAGTGATCATAATACGACTGAATTTTATGTTAAGTTTGAAAGTGACACATTTCAATCACAAAGAAGAATCTTAAACTTAAGCACAGAATCACAGAATAATGTAGTGCAGAAGAGGCCCTTCGGCCCATCGAGTCTGCACCGATGCATTAAAGACACCTGACATGTCTACCTAATGCCATTTGCCAGCACTTGGCCCACAGCCGTGAATGTTATGACGTGCCAAGTGTTCATCCAGGTACTTTCATTGCAGCAGCTTATTCGGAAGCAGAGAGTGCGAGCGAGTGATCAGCTGGGAAGGTCAGTTTCCACTTAAACTTAATTTCCTTTTGTTTTCGGCGGACCAGGGGGCTTCTGGGTAAGTAAAACGCCTATATATTTGGGCCGTTTAAAATAACTTACCTTTCATTGCAGCAGCTTATTCGGAAGCAGAGAGTGCGAGGAAGTGACAAAGTTGATTGATGAGGGAAGGTCTGTAGATGTCATATACATGGACTTCAGTAAGGCGTTTGATAAGGTTCCCCATGGTAGGCTGATGGAGAAAGTGAAGTCGCATGGAGTCCAGGGTGTACTAGCTAGATGGATAAAGAACTGGCTGGGCAACAGGAGACAGAGAGTAGCAGTGGAAGGCAGTTTCTCAAAATGGAGACGTGTGACCAGTGGTGTTCCACAGGGATCTGTGCTGGGACCACTGTTGTTTGTGATATACATAAATGATTTGGAGGAAAGTATAGGTGGTCTGATTAGCAAGTTTGCAGACAACACTAAGATTGGTGGAGTAGCAGATAGTGAAGGGGACTGTCAGAGAATACAGCAGAATATAGATAGATTGGAGAGTTGGGCAGAGAAATGGCAGATGGAGTTCAATCAGGGCAAATGCGAGGTGATGCATTTTGGAAGATCCAATTCAAGAGTGAACTAGACAGTAAATGGAAAAGTCCTGGGGAAAATTGATGTCGAGAGAGATTTGGGTGTTCAGGTCCATTGTTCCCTGAAGGTGGCAACGCAGGTCAATAGAGTGGTCAAGAAGGCATACGGCATGCTTTCCTTCATCGGACGGGGTATTGAGTACAAGAGTTGGCAGGTCATGTTACAGTTGTATAGGACTTTGGTTCGGCCACATTTGGAATACTGCGTGCAGTTCTGGTCGACACATTACCAAAAGGATGTGGATGCTTTGGAGAGGGTGCAGAGGAGGTTCACCAGGATGTTGCCTGGTATGGAGGGCACTAGCTATGAATGGAGGTTGAGTAGATTAGGATTATTTTCATTAGAAAGAGGTTGAGGGGGGACCTGATTGAGGTATACAAAATCATGAGAGGTATAGACAGGGTGGATAGCAAGAAGTTTTTTCCCAGAGTGGGGGATTCAATTACAGGGGGACACGAGTTCAAAGTGAAAGGGGAAAAGTTTAGGGGGGATATGCGTGGAAAGTTCTTTACGCAGAGGGTGGTGGGTGCTTGGAACGCGTTGCCAGCGGAGGTGGTAGACGCGGGCACGATAGTGTCTTTTAAGATGTATCTAGACAGATACATGAATGGGCAGGAAGCAAAGAGATACAGACCCTGATAAAATAGGCGACAGATTTAGTTAGAGAATCTGGATCTTCTGAATTTTACATAGGTTTTCTTGGTGACTATCTTATATTGATGTCGTCTAGTTTTGCTCTTCCCCACAAGTGTCTTGGAGTCTACTCTAACAAAACTTTTCATAATATGAAACATCTCTATTAGGTGCCCAAGAGCCTTCTCTTTTCAAGAAAAAAACAGACCCAGCCTTTCTGTCCTTTCCTGAAAGATATAACCTCACAATTCTGGCATTATTCCTTTTTGCACCCTCTCCAGTGGTACTATGGGCTGGATTTGAGCAGCCCTTTGGGGACAGGCTGGAAGATGGGAAGCCTGACCAAATGGCACAAGAAGGCAATGGGTGACGGACCTGCGTCTTCCCACCATCGTGCCATTTTACCAGAGGTGGGAGAGATGGCAGATGGCCATCCCACCCAGAGCCCAATTGAGCCACTTAAGTGCCAATTAAGTGCTTCTTCCCACCTGCTCTGGCATTTAAACATCGGTGGGTGGGGGGGGGGGGGGCGGGGGGGGGAACATCCACCACGTGGAGAGATGGCTAGGCTTCCTTTTTTGGGGACTTTGTCAGTAGAAATTCTGAGGGACAGGATTAAGCTCCACTTGGAGAGGCAGGGATTAATCAGAGATAGTCAGCATGGCTTTGTCAGGGGGAGATCGTGTCTAACTAACTTGATTGAATTTTTCGAGAAGGTAACTGGATGTGTAGATGAGGGTAAAGCAGTTGATGTAGTCTACATGGACTACAGTAAGGCTTTTGATAAGGTCCCGCATGGGAGATTGGTTAAGAAGGTAAGAGCCCACGGGATCCAGGGTAATTTGGCATATTGGATCCAAAATTGGCTTAGTGGCAGGAGGCAGAGGGTAATGGTCGAGGGTTGTTTTTGCTAGTGGAAGCATGTGACCAGTGGTGTACCGCAGGGATCGGTGCTGGGACCCTTGCTGTTTGTAGTGTACATTAATGATTTAGAATTAGAATTAGAACATTACAGCGCAGTACAGGCCCTTCGGCCCTCGATGTTGCGCCGACCTGTGAAACCATCTGACCTACACTATTCCATTTTCATCCATATGTCTATCTAATGACCACTTAAATGCCCTTAAAGTTGGCGAGTCTACTACTGTTGCAGGCAGGGCGTTCCACGCCCCTACTACTCTCTGCGTAAAGAAACTACCTCTGACATCTGTCCTATATCTATCACCCCTCAACTTAAAGCTATGTCCCCTCGTGTTTGCCATCACCATCCGAGGAAAAAGACTCTCACTATCCACCCTATCTAACCCTCTGATTATCTTATATGTCTCTATTAAGTCACCTCTCCTCCTCCTTCTCTCCAACGAAAACAACCTCAAGTCCCTCAGCCTTTCCTCGTAAGACCTTCCCTCCATACCAGGCAACATCCTAGTAAATCTCCTCTGCACCCTTTCCAAAGCTTCCACATCCTTCCTATAATGCGGTGACCAGAACTGCACGCAATACTCCAGGTGCGGTCTCACCAGAGTTTTGTACAGCTGCAGCATGACCTCGTGGCTCCGAAACTCGATCTCCCTACTAATAAAAGCTAACACACCATATGCCTTCTTAACAGCCCTATTAACCTGGGTAGCAACCTTCAGGGATTTATGTACCTGGACACCAAGATCTCTCTGTTCATCTACACTACCAAGAATCTTCCCATTAGCCCAGTACTCTGCATTCCTGTTACTCCTTCCAAAGTGAATCACCTCACACTTTTCCGCATTAAACTCCATTTGCCATCTCTCAGCCCAGCTCTGCAGCCTATCTATGTCCCTCTGTACCCTACAACATCCTTCGGCACTATCCACAACTCCACCGACCTTAGTGTCATCCGCAAATTTACTAACCCACCCTTCTACACCCTCTTCCAGGTCATGAATATAAGAGGTATGATCAGTAAGTTCGCAGATGACACGAAAATTGGTGGTGTCGTAAATAGTGAGGAGGAAAGCCTTAGATTACAAGATGATATAGATGGGCTGGTAAGATGGGCAGAGCAGTGGGAAATGGAATTTAATCCTGAGAAGTGTGAGGTGATGCATTTTGGGAGGACTGACAAGGCAAGGGAACATACAATGGATGGTAGGACCCTAGGAAGTACAGAGGGTCAGAGGGACCTTGGTGTACTTTTGTTCATAGATTACTGAAGGAAGCAGCATAGGTAGATATGGTGGTTAGGAAGGCATATGGGATACTTGCCTTTATTAGCCAAGGCATAGTATATAAGAGCAGGGAGGTTATGATGGAGCTGTATAAAATGCTAGTTCGGTCACAGCTGGAGTACTGTGTGCAGTTCTGGTTGCCACTCTATAGGAAGGATGTGATTGCACCGGAGAGGGTGCAGAGGAGATTCACCATGATGTTGCCTGGGTTGGAGCATTTCAGCTATGAAGAGAGACTGGATGGGCTAGGGTTGTTTTCTTTAGAGCAGAGAAGGCTGAAGAGGACCTGATTGAGGTATACAAAATTATGAGGGGCATAGATAGGACAGACAGGGAGAAACTTTTTCCCTTAGTGGAGAGTCAATAACCGGGGACACAGATTTAAGGTAAGGGGCAGGAGGTTTAGAAGGGATTTGAGGAAAATTCTTTTCACCCAGAGGGTGGTTGGAATCTGGAACACACTGCCTGAAAGTGCGGGGGGTGGGGAGGGGGTGCGGGGGTGGTAGAGGCAGGAACCCTCACAACATTTAAAAAGTATTTATATGAGCACTTGAAATGCCATAGCATACAAGGCGACAGACCAAGGGCTGGAAAATGGAATTAGAATAGATAGGTGCTTAGTTGACACAGACACGATTGGCTGAAGGGCCTGTTTCTGTGCTGTATAACTCTGACTCAATGAGAAGGGCCTCCAATCGGTAATGACTGCCCCATGGCAATGGTGTTGCCTGCCCTCAGCACCCACCCCTCCTTGCAGGCGCCTGCTTGACTGGCCCCAGCACCCCCAGACCCCACTTACCTGGTTATGAGGGTGCACATCCATCGATATGCCCTTCTCCTCCAGGTGCAGCCCCAGCAGTGGCCACCATTCCCGGTTTATAGGAACAGCTGCCCTAGTGGCAACCAATTAATTAACAGTCTGCCACTGACACAATCCTGCCCTGGGTCCCGCTAACCACCAAAGCAGGTTCGGCAGCCCCACCCCCACTTTTAGGCCCAGCAGTGGGATCACCCACTGCCGGCAGGAAATCCAGGTCTATACCTTTTTTTTAATATGGCAACCAGAATTGTACACAGTACTTCAGGTGTGGTCTAACCAAGGTTCAATACAGGTTGAGCATAACCTCTTTATTTTTCAGTTTTATCCCTCTAGAAATAGCTCCAATGCTAGGTTTGAATCATAGAATCATAGCAAGTTTCACTTTCAAACTTAACATGAAATTAAATAGTATTATTATCACTATTCCCAATGGCTCTTTTACTGTGACATTGCTAATTAACCCTGTTTCATTACACAGTACAAGATCTATGATAGCTTTATCCCTAATTGGTTCTACAATGTATTACTCCAAGAAACTGTCATGAAAAGATTCTATAAATTCATCTTCTAGACCACTGTTGCCAATTTGATTGTCCCGGTCTACATGCAGATTAAAATCCCCCACAATTAATACATTACCTTTTTTACATGCTCCAATACTTTCCTGTTTAATGTCCTGTTCAATAATATAACTACTATTAGAGGGCCTGTAAACTTCTCCCACCAGTGTTTTCTGACTTCTGCTATTCCTAATTTTCACCCTAACAGATTCTACTTCATGGCATTCTGAGGTCAGAATCAATGTCCTTATGCTATCCTTTACTATCAGGGCTACCCCTCCTCCTTTGCCATTCTGTCTGTCTCTCCTTGTAACCGTGTCTCGGTGATGGCAATTTGATCCAGATCATTTACCTTGATTCTTGCCACTAGTTCATCTATCTTATTACAGATGCTTCATGCATTCAGACCAAGGAACTTTAATTTCATTTTTTACCTCTATTCCATGCAATGGCCTTATTTGCTGATGTACAATTTTTGTTAAACTCTCTGTCCCTTCCATCCCATTCTGTTGGCAATTATCCACATCACTATTCTGCTCTGATGCCCTGATCTCTCTCTTTGGATTTATAAATGTCCCTTTACCCAAACCCTTCCCCAGCAACCACCACCACCACCATCGCAGAAATATTAAACTTTAGGGTTTTCAAAGGGGTTATGTAAAGGCCACTTGACTTTGAAAAACGGTTCCTGGAAACATTTTTTAAAAGGAGCACTGAGATCTTGTGAGGAAAATAGGATTTTCTGGGAAACCACCTGACTTCCAGCTCAATAAACAGCACAGAAGTTTGGACTAAAAATAAAAACAAGAAATGCTGGAAATACTCAGCAGGTCTGGCAGCATCAGCAGAGAGAGAAGCAGAGTTAACATTTCAGGTCAGTGACCCTTCTTCATTACTAGCAGATATTAGAAATGTGAAAGGTTTTAAGCAAGTAAAGCAGGGGTGGGGCAAGAGATAACAAAGGAGAAGGTGTAGCGAGAACAAGACCACAGAGAATAACTGACCAGAAGGTCATGGAGCAAAGGCAAACAATATGTTAATGGTGTGTTGAAAGACAAAGCATTAGTACAGAGAGGGTGTTAATGGACTGAAAACTGAACAAACATAAAAAAAACAGTGGGCAGGCAAACTGAACAAACTAAGATAAAATAAAATAAAATAAACAAAAGAATATATGCATAAAAAAGAAAAAAAGAAAAAATAACAAAAAATAAAAGAAAAATGGGGGGCCCGTCATGCTCTGAAATTATTGAACTCAATGTTCAGTCCGGCAGGCTGTAGTGCGCCTAATCTACTGGACTGAACATTGAGTTCAGTAATTTCAGAGCATGACAGTGAGTGAGACCAGCGGTGTTTAAAAAGAGCAGCGATGGCGGGAAAGAAGGAGACTGAGTGAGACCAGCAGTGTTTAAAAAGAGCAGCGACAGCGAGAAAGAAGGAGACTGAGTGAGACCAGCGGTGTTTAAAAAGAGCAGTGGCAGCAGGAAAGATGGAGACTGAGTGAGACTGGCGGTGTTTAAAAAGAGCAGCGGCAGTGGGAAAGAAGGAGACTGAGTGAGACCAGTGGTGTTTAAAAAGAACAGCGACGGCGAGAAAGAAAGAGACTGAGTGAGACCAGCGGTGTTTCCAAAGTGCAGCAGCAGCAGGAAAGAAGGAGACTGAGTGAGACCAGCAGTGTTTAAAAAGAGCACCGACAGCAGGAAAGAAGGAGACTGAGTGAGACCAGCAGTGTTTAAAAAGAGCAGCGACAGCAGGAAAGAAGGAGATTGAGTGAGACCAGCAGTGTTTAAAAAGAGCAGCGACAGCGAGAAAGAAGGAGACTGAGTGAGACCAGCAGTGTTTAAAAAGAGCAGCGGCAGTGCGCCTGAGTTTTGACAAAAAAAGCCAACAGTGACATCACAGGAGAGCTGCAAGGTGATTGATTGGTGAGTAGCAGCTGTTAGAATATCTTAAAAAAGGGGTTAGTTTTATTGTTGAAAATAAAACCTCTGGTGACAAGGTGAGTACTACTAAAGTGTTTTTTTAAGGACTTTAGATTGAAGTGGGTAGAACTAGTATAATTGGTATTTTTTTAATGAAGGGAGTAACTAATTAATCTAAGGGTAAGTCATGGCAGGAGAGCTCAGCCCTGTGATATGCTCCTCCTGTGCTATGTGGGAAATCAGGGATGCTTCCAGTGTCACTGATGACCATGTGTGCAGGAAGTGTATCCATCTGCAGCTACTGACTACCCACATTACAGAGCTGGAGCTGCAGGTGGATTCACTGTGGAGCATCCGCGATGCTGAGGAAGTCGTGGATAGCATGTTTAATGAGGTGGTCACACTGCAGGTAATGACTGCACAGGCAAAAAAGAGATGGGTGACCACCAGACGGAATAGTAGGCACAGGCAGGTAGTGCAGGAGTCCCCTGTGGCCATCCCCCTCTCAAACAGATATACTGCTTTGGATACAGTTGGGGGGAATGACGTCCCAGGGGAAAGTAGCAATAGCCAAGTTCGTGGCACCACGGAGGGCTCTGCTGCACAGCAGGGGTGGAAAAGGGTTGGAAGAGCTATAATGATCGGGAATTCTATTGTAAGGGGTGCAGATAGGCGTTTCTGTGGCCACAAATGAGATTCCGGGATTGTATGTTGCCTCCCTGGTGTTAGGTTCAAGGATGTCTCAGAGCGGCTGCAGGACATTCTGAAAGAGGGGGGTGAGCAGCCAGAGGTCGTGGTCAATAATGGTACTAACAACATAGGCAGGAAGAGATATGAGGTCCTGCAAAGTGAATATAGGGAGTTAGGCAGAAGGTTAAAAAGCAGGAACGCTAGGGTTGTAATCTCAGGATTACTCCCTGTGCCACGTGCTAGTGAGGGTAGGAATAGGAGGATTAGGCAAATGAATGTGTGGCTGAAGAGCTGGTGTAGGTGGGAGGGCTTCAGCTACTTGGATCATTGGGTTCTCTTCTGGTGCAGAGGTGACCTGTACAAGAAGGACGGATTGCATCTAAACTGGAGGGGAACCAATATCCTTGTGGGGAGGTTTGCTAGTACTACTCAGGAGGGTTTAAACTAGTCTTGCAGGGGGGTGGGACCCAAAGTAGTAGTCTCTCAGATGAGATAGTCGAGACAAATGTAGAGGTTAAAGCAAGCACGTCCCATAGGCAGGCTGGGCAGGGGCAGGACGGGAGCGTGGAAGGTCTGGTAGGCTAAACTGAATGTACTTTAATGCAAGAAGCCTTACAGGTAAGGCAGATGAACTCAGAGCATGGATCGGTACATGGGATTGTGATATTATAGCTATTACGGAAACGTGGTTGAGGGATGGGCAGGACTGGCAGCTCAATGTTCCGGGGTACCGATCTTTCTGGTGTGACAGAGGTGGAAGTAAGAGAGGAGGGGGAGTTGCACTATTGATTAGGGAGGACATCACGGCAGTACTTAGAGAGGATATCTCCGGGGGAATGTCCAGCAAGGCCATATGGGTAGAACTTAGAAATAAGAAAGGGGTGATCACTTTGATGGGATTATACTATAGGCTCCCCAATAGTCAGAGGGAAGTAGAGGAGCATATATGGAGGGAAATAACAGATAGGTGTAGGAATTATAGGGTTGTAATAGTAGGTGATTTTAACTTCCCTAATATTGACGAGGACTGCCTTAGTGCTAAGGGATCAGATGGGGAAGAATTTGTTAAGTGTGTCCAGGATAGTTTTCTGAAGCAGTATGTGGATGGCCCTACTAGAGAAGGGGCTACACTCGACCTCCTCTTAGGAAATGAGGCTGGGCAGGTGGTTGATGTGTCAGTGGGGGAGCACTTTGGGACCAGTGACCATAACTCCATTAGCTTCAAGATAGTTATGGAAAAGGATAGGACTAGTCCTCAGGTTGAAGTCCTAAATTGGGGGAAGGCTAATTTCGATGGCATCAGACAGGAACGTCAAAAGTTGAATGGGAGAGGCTGTTTACAGGTAAAGGGACGTCTGGCAAGTGGGAGGCTTTTAAAAGTGAGATAGGAAGAGTTCAGGGCCGGCATGTTCCTGTTAGATGGAAGGGCAAAGCTGGCAAGTTTAGGGAACCTTGGTTGACGAGGGATATTGAGGGTCTGGTCAGGACAATGAAGAAGGCATATGTCAGGTATAGACAGCTGGGATCGAGCGAGTCCCTCGAGGAGTATAGGGGATGTAGGACTACACTTAAGAAGAAAATTAGGAGGACAAAAAGGGGCCATGAGATTTCCCTGGCAGATAAGATAAAGGAGAATCCTAAAAGATTCTATAAGTATATTATGAGTAAAGGGTAGCTAGGGAGAGAGTAGGTCCCCTTAAGGATCAGTGTGGCAATCTATGTGTGGAGCCACGGGAAACGGGCGAGGTCTTAAATGAATATTTCTCGTCCGTATTTACCATGGAGAAGGGCATGGAAGCCAGTGAGTTCAAGGGAGGGAACACCAATATCCTGAAGCATATCAACATTACAAAGGAGGAGGTGTTGGAGGTTTTGAAGCGCATTAAGGTGGATAAATCCCCAGGTCCTGATCAGGTGTATCCTAGGATGCCATGGGAAGCAAGGGAGGAGTTCGGTGAGGAGGGTTAGGGGTTAGGGTTAGGGTAAGGGGTCAGGGTTAGGGGTTAGGGTAAACGGGCAGCAAGGCTTGGAAAGCCTCCCCTCTTGTGTTTATATACTCATTTCTTGAGTTTAATTTCACTAGCAGCTGCCACTTTTATTTGGCTCACGCCTTGAGTTAGTGTCCATCGAGATCCGCTTGCCTTTCCCGTGAGGATTATCAGTGGAATTGGAATGCAAAGCATGTACTGTTGATTTTGCAATGAATATATCTAATTGAAGGATCAGTCGTGTCTAAGAGCTGGACAAAGTTTGGATTTTAGGGTGGGGGCCACCAAGAGGTTAGATCAGGGTCTGCATCTAGGTCGGGGGTGGGGTTGTTTTGGATAGGTTAGGAATAGGTGGGGAGGGGTTGGTTGGTTAAGAATAGGTGGGGGTGTTTGGTAGGTTCGGACTAGCCTAGGCTTGGGTTCAGGGTTGGGGTTGGGGTTGGGGTTAGGGCAATCGGGCAGGTGCCACTTTTATTTGGCCCACGCCTTGAGTTGGTGTCTGTCCGCTTGCCTTGCCAACTTGGATTACGGATGCTTCCCAACTTTTCGCTGTCAACTACAGCTTGATCAGAGGAACTGGGTGCTGGCAGCACTTGGACCAGGCACAACGGAAGGCGTGTCACTTTTAACTGAGGTTAAGGTAATCGGGCAGGTTTGTGTTTATATACTCATTTCTTGAGTTTAATTTCACGAGCAGCTGCCACTTTTATTCGGCTCATGCCTTACGTTAGTGTCCATCCAAGTCCGCTTGCCTTTCCAGCTCGGATTATCAGTGGGATTGCAATGAAAAGCATGTGCTATTAATTTTGCAATGAGTATATCTAATTGAAGGACCAGTCGTGTCTAAGGGCTGGACAAAGTTTGGATTTTAGAGTGGGGGCCATCAAGAAGATTCAGAGGTTCGGTCAGGGTCCGCATCCGGGTCGGGGTGGGGGTGTTTTGGGTAGGATAGGAATAGGTGGGCGGGGGGATGTTTGGCCGATTAGGACTAGGCTTAGCTTGGGTTTAGGGTTCGGTCTGGGGGGGGAGGGTTAGGCATTAGGGGTTAGGCGTTAGGGTTAGGGGTTTAGGGGTTAGGGTTACGCATTAGATTTAGGGGTTAGGGTTAGGGATTAGATTTAGGAGTTTAGGGGTTAGGGTTAGGCATTAGATTTAGGGGTTTAGGGGTTAGGGTTACGCATTAGGTTTAGGGGTTAGGGTTACGCATTAGGTTTAGGGGTTAGGGTTTCACATTAGGTTTAGGGGTTAGGGTTAGGGCTGGGGTTACGTGTTGGAGTTAGGCTTAGGGTGACGTGTTGGAGTTAGGCTTAGGGTTGTGTGTTGGAGTTAGGCTTAAGGTTACGTGTTGGAGTTGGGCTTAGGGTTACGTGTTGGAGTTGGGCTGAGGGTTACGTGTTGGAGTTGGGCTTAGGGTTACGTGTTGGAGTTAGGCTTAGGGTTACGTGTTGGAGTTGGGCTTAGGGTTACATGTTGGAGCTAGGCTTAGGGTTACGTGTTGGAGTTGGGGCTGTGGTCGGGGCGTTAGACTTTGGAGTTAAGTCTTAGGGTTTGGTCTGGATCCAGGGGTAAGACTTACATTGATGTTATGGGGGGTTGGGCTAGGGTTGGGGCTGAGTCGGGCTGTTGGTTTTGGGGTTAGATTTTAGGGTCCTGGATGGGTCTGGGGCAGGGGTTACATGAGTGTTGTGGGGATTGGGGTTAGGGCTAGGGTTGGGGCTGGGGTCGGGGCCTTGGGCCTAGGCCTTAAGTTTAGGTCTTTGGGTTTAGGGTTCGGGGGCGTTAAGGTTAGGGCTGGGTCTAGGGAACGAGGGCCACAGCGGGCCAGTCACGGTCGCAGGCGCGGGTCAGGAATCCGGGCCAGCCTCAGTGTTTGGTTACATTAAGTTCTAGGTTAGCATTAGGGTATTTGGGCAACAGGGGTTTGTCTAGGGTTCTGGTATAGTATGTGTAACCAATTACGACTTTTGTCATTTTTGGCCTAGTCCATTTGGGTTTTGGGGTTTTAGATTATTAAACTTGTTGAATTGGGTTCCCCAGTGCACCAATTTTCTTTGGGTAGATGGGCTACTTCTAAGGCTGGTGTTATTATCCGAGATGGTTGTGGATGGTGTGCTGTGTTCCCATGGATTCGGGATATGTGGGGTTCAGCATTGTTTTGGATGTGTTACGTTTTAAGTATGGGTGAAGAAATATTTGCTGTCCTACATTTGGTTCAGACCCTTTGGTAACTGGGTTTGTAATGTTAAGATCCACCATCTCTCTTTCCTTTTCCTTTGTATTGGTGTCCAATTCAAGTTAGTTTCAAGCCCCATGATTTCCAGGGACTGAATTCCATGTTGTATAAAATGTCTGGTTATCGCCTTGTCTTCCTTCCCTGTCCGGATGGAACTAAGGTGTCCTGTAAATCTAGTTCTTAAAGTGTTCCCTGTTTCCCCGATATATAAAATGTGGCACTGTTTACATCGAATTGCATAGACTACATTTTGTTGCTCGCATGTAATTCTTTGCTTTATTAAAGCGGTTTTTCCTGTGTTCTCGTTTTGCAAGATTTTTAAGACCTTTAGGTGTTTACATGTTCCACATTGTCTGTCAACGCAATTTGGTACGGTTTGTGCCTTTACGCTACTGGTGACCAATAGGTCCTTGATATAGGACTTGATATGTCTGAGGAATCTCTTTGTGTACCCCCTCCGTCTCAGTGCGGTGAAAAGGGTGGTGACCGCTTTGTTGAAATCTTCTAGTTTTGTGGATATGCGGTGGAACCGCATGAGTTGTGACTTTACCAGTCCTCTAAAGGTGTGCCTGGGATGATGGCTTTTAGTGTGCAGGAGTGTATGTGTGTCAGTTACTTTGAAGAATACCTTTGTTGCTAATTTGTGACTGTTGTTCTCTAGTGGCAACTTAAAAACTGTAGTGTCGAGAAAGTCAATGCTTTCCTTGTGAGTTGTGGCTTTAATTTTAATGGAGGGGTGATGATTATTGACAGTGTTGATGAAATCTTCTAATTCTGATTCTGTGTGGGTCCAAACACCCCATATATCATCCAAGTACCTATAATAGCACATTGGGCGCTTGGGACACTTTTTGAAGACACTCTCCTCCCAGTCTGCCATGTAAATATTTGCATAGGCCGGGGCAAACCTTTTGCCCATAGCTGTGCCCTTAATTTGGAGATAAGATGCCCCATCGAATTCAAAGTCATTTTTTGTTAAACCCAGATGTAGTAGCTGAATTATAGCTTCATCTGGTCTTTTAGTGTGGGGAAATTTAGCGAGGGTATTTTTAACCGCCTGTATACCTCTGTTTGTTTCTATATTTGTATATAGGCTTTCGATGTCCATGGTAAAAAGAAGGGCATTAGGGGGTACGGTCAACGAGTTAACTATTTCTGTGAAGTGATATGTGTCCTTGATATAACTGGGATGTTTCTGGGCCAAGGGGTTCAGGAATGAATCAATGTATTCAGCTACCCTGTAGGATTCACTACCACAGTCTGACACAATGGGTCTTCCCGGTGGTATCTCCCCTGGAATTGTCCATGTATCTGGATGTTTATGTATTTTGGGCAGTATGTAAAACTTTCTGGGCCGCGGTTGTTCCCCTCTCAGGTATTCAACCTGTTTCTGTTTAATAAATTTAGACTTATGGAGTCGTTCTAATATATTGTCAATCTCTTTTTGTGTTTCCTGAAAGATGGGTTTTGTTAATTTAATGTAGTGGTCCGTATTATTTAATTGTCTGTGTGCTTCAAACAGGTACTGTTGTTTGTCCATGAGAACTATACTACTGCCCTTATCTGCTGGTTTTATAATGATGTTCGGGTTAGTTTTTAATTCCCTAATCGCCTGCCTTTCTCTTCTGGTGAGATTCTGTTTATCTTTTAATATGGGGATTTTTTCTATTTCCTTTTGAGTTACTCTCATAAAATTTACTATCTCTGGGTGTATTTCAGTGTCTTCTGGGGTCCAGTCCGATGACGGCATGAAGGGTTGTTTGTCTGTAATTGAGTCCCTAAAGTAATCTGTGAGTTTAATTCTTCTGTAAAAGCTTTCTAAGTCATTCTGAATCTGCTTTTTACATGGCTTTGTGACTGGCACAAATGTAAGACCCTTGTTTAGGACCCCTTTCTGTGTTTCTGTAGGGGTAAAGAGTTTGGAAATATTGACAATAGTTTCTCCTAAGTTAAGGCACCGCTTTTCTAGGGTTGCAGTACTATTTAGTTTAAATGTTTCATCCATTTATTGATCATGATCAGTGCCGTGTTCTCCGTCCAGTGAATGTGATCCCTGCTTACCCTGAAGGACCTGGCAGCTATGGCTGGTATGTAAGATTGGGTTTTAATGAATTCATTTAACTGACGGATTGTATCCTTCTCCCCTTCTGGGAGTGATTGGCTAAAATTTATTTCGGGCACCCAAATCTGTGCATTAGGGAATTTAGTTTTAGCCACTTTTAGGAGAATTTGTAGTTGCTTAATTGCAGTCAGTGGTCTTTGCGTGCGGTGGTTAATGCCAATTGCCAGCACCACTTTCTTAATTTCTGGGGAAGGTTGTAACTTGTTTAGGACAGCCGTGGCATGAATGAATTTAGCTCCTGGAAAGCTGTCAATTTATGTGATTGGGTTTGGGCAGCTTTTTATTTGGGAGAGATTAGAGTCCCCCATGATCAAGATTGGCTTAACAGGTTTGAGTTGCCAATTTCTGTTTTTCTGGCAAGTATTAGGATGCCTTGTCACTGGCTGTGGATTGTCCCTATCAGTGTCAGATTCAGAATGGCCCTCACTCTGTCCTTGTAGCGGGGGTGAGCGTGTTGTCACCGTCCCGGGGTCCACCCTGACAGGCGCAGGGCCTGCGGATGCAGTCACAGAATTTGTCGGTGAGGTCGAGGATGTCGCCTGAGTTCGGCTCCTGCTTTGCCTCTGTGGTGGGGGTGTCCCTGTAGCCCTCGGGTGTAAACTCGGAGGGGAGGGGTTCATCTGTCCAGTGGAGGGGGCCGTTGTGGAAGTCGAAGCCGTCGGCTCATTCCAGCCTTCTCTCTGTCTCTGCGGGAGGGGTTCACGTTCAACTGTAATGTCGGGGTACCAATTAGCTAAGGAGGTTGTCAGTGGAGTTGGAGAGGTTGGCCTGGTTTGGTCCTGCCTCTGTGGCACGGGCTGTTCTTCTACCACGGTCTGAGGGAAGCAATGTGTGGGGGAGCGACTCGTCGATGGTCTGGGGGGGTGGGGAGGGGGATGGCTCGGTCTGGTGGAGGTTGGGACTTGGTGTGTGCGATTAGTCATAGTCCGGTTCGGTATAGCCAGCTGTCGGTCGTTCCCCTCGCTCTGCCGAGGCCTTTGAGGCTCGGACTCTTGGGAAGCAGGCATGATGTCGAGGTTCAAGGTGGTGGCCACATTGGAGGTCTGAGTACCCGGTCTACGGGGCAAGGCAGTCCTGGTCTGTGGGCTGACCTGCTGTCCTGTGTTTTTCCGTGTGGCCAGATGCCGGATGTGTTTTCTTACAAAATCCATTGTTTGAGCTTTAAATCTGTTCTTAAGATTCTTTTTATTCCAATTTATTGCTTTGGCAATGGCTTCCTGGAGCCGGTCAGTAATTTCTGTTGTTTGCCAGTCATCATCCAATTTCTTGAGGTTTATTTGGTAATGCTCAATTAGAATTTGTCTTGTTTGTTTTGCCCAGTTTTCCGAATTTAAAGCCAATTTTCTCAGCGTTTCCCGTGATGGGTTTGCTGGTTTTATAAAAAATGTTAATTTATCTGATTGCCTGAGAATTCCTTTAGGAGGCTCCCTTTGGCTCTCTAGTAACACTAAATGGTGAATCGTCTGGGCTATTTTATAAATTAATCTAACCGTTGTAGCAAAACTATCTCTAATTAAGTTACCTCTACCTACTGGAACCGTGTGTGCGTAATTCCTACGTGGTGGGAAAGGCCCACGTTTTCTTTGTGTATTACGTTGCATTGTTTGGGTGTAAAATGTGCAAGAAAAGTTACTGTGGGATGTCCCCTCGTAACAATACTCTACCGCACTAAGGTTCTCCGGTGTCCCGAAGTCCCTCTGCCCGGTCGCTCCTTCTCTCTCTCCCTCTCTCTCTCCTTCCCCAGGGAGGTTCTCCGGCGTCCCGAAGTCCCTCTACCTGGTCGCTCCCTCTCTCTCTCCTTCTCCGGGAAGGTTCTCCGGTTTCCCGAAGTCCCTCTACCCAGTCAATCCTTCTCTCTCCCTTTCTCTCTCTCTCTCCAACCTGTGGAAAAAAATTCTCTTTGACTCAATGAGTATTCCGGCTAGGAATAGTATTTCCCGACGTTTCGCTGTTACTCCAGCTTCCTCAGGGGTTAGGGTTAGGGTTAGGGTTAGGGTTAGGGTTACGTGTTGGAGTTGGGGTTGTGGTCGGGGCGTTAGGCTTTGGAGTTAAGCCTTAAGCTTGGGTCTGGATCTAGGGGCAAGAGTTACATTGATGTTATGGGGGGTTGGGCTAGGGTTGGTCTGGGGTCGGGACGTTGGTTTTGGGGTTAGATTTTATGGTCCTGGCTGGGTCTGGGGTGGGGGTTACATGAGTGTTGTGGGGATTGGGGTTAGGGCTAGGGCTGGGGTTGGGGTCTTGGGCCTAAGGGCAGGGCCTTCAGTTTAGGTTTTTGGGTTCAGGGGTAGGGGGCATTAGGGCCTTGGGTTGTTGCGCGGTACGTTGTAACAAGTGGTAGTCTTGTGGTTGGCCTATCCCGTGGCTGTGGGTTCTCCATTTCCCTCAGGAAATTGGACTTGATATGTCTGAGGAATCTTTTTGTGTCGGGGTTTAACTTAACCACAACCTCCAGCTGTGAGAGCGCGATCAACTGAGCCACAGCTGACATTAAAATAAAGTGCAAAAATATTGAATGATTTGATGAAAATTGTGCTCCACATGACACTAACAGCAGGTTAATGTAAATCATGCACAAACCACTCATTGGGGGAAACCAGGACTTGGGGCTATCACTATAATAGTAGCCAATAAATCCAATAAGGAATTCAAGAGAAACTCCTTTACCTGGGGAATGGTGAAAATGTAGAACTCATTATCATATTAGCAGTGGAAAAGAATAGAAAGCTATGCTGACAGGATTGGATGAAGAAGGGTGATTGGATGAAGAAGGGTGGGAGGAGGCTCATGTGGAGCATAAATACTGGCATGGATTGTTTTTTAAAAATATCATTCATTAAACATCACTGGCAAGGCCAGTATTTATTACCCATCCCTAAGTGCCCTCGAGAAACTGGTGGCGAGCCAACTTCCTGAATACAGCTGAGAGGTTTGTGAGGCTAATTCAGAAGACATTGAAGAGTCAACCACATAGCTTTGGTTCTGGAGTCACAGAGAGACCAGACTGAGTAAGAACGGTAGATTTTCTTGTCGAAAGGGCATGAGTGAACCAGATGGGTTTTTTTGTGACAATCATAGTCACTATTGCTGATAATTCAAAATGTATTTAATTAACAGAATTTTGAACTCCCCAGTGGTCACAGTGGGATTTGAACTGACAATTTCCAATCATTAGTCCAGGCATTCTGGGTTACTTTCAGCAGTAGGCTACCATACCCATATTCTGACCAAATGGCCTGTTTACGTGCAGCAAATTCGATGGAAAAATCACAATCAGAATTCAAACTGTGTTAAAATACTGCTACGTAGAATGTTTGGATTGAGATACAATGATGAACAGTCACTTATACAGTTTCTATATATCGTGTAGGTATGTCGTAAAACTACGGATACATGCCGGAGCCTTACTGAATGCATCATTTATCTGGGAGGTGGTTTCCATTGAATAATGTTCCAGAATAAACTATTCCGTGCTGAGGGGATAATCATGTTTCTTAGTATCACACAGACTGGCTAAAGAGGGCAGTGAAGCTCCTCGCAGGTTTTGCAGAACATCAGAGCTTTGCGTATTGTTCATGGTCGAGGATGGAGAATGTAGCCTCACACCCACAAGCACATGTAAGATTAGGCTGGTTGGGTAAAACCTGCAGAGTTCAGTTGCGAGTAACTGTACTACATTCTTCCGTTCCTTTCCGCCCAGCTGTCCTGTGGCTCTGCGAAAATGTACTGAGGTCGCAAAACCCGTGCAAAATGCCTCAGCTGTAGAAACCCACAGGCAACGCCAGCTAACTGGATGATACATGGATGATAGTAGAATGAATGGTATGTAGGTAGTTTGATCTTAGAGTAGGTTAAAGGGTCGGCACAACATCGTGGGCCGAAGGGCCTGTACTGTGCTGTACTGTTCTATGTTCTATGTTCTAACTGTTAGCATGTCACAAGAGGATAACACTGAGGACTGTTGGGGATTCAGCATCTGGTGGCTAAATTGGTCTCCACTTTAACAGATGAGGCTTTGAAAGGAAAAAGCAATTTTGAGATTGTTTTCAATGAATGCCGTAAAGAACGCAGTAAGGCTCCTTTCTGTTGTTAGTTCCCTGCATTTTATTTGTGACCGTTGTCGGGGATATGCCCAGATGTAATGGCAGTTTTCCCACCACTGAGAAAATGGCACCTGATTAGTCAGATATCATACTTGATTTTGGAGCTGAAGGCACTTGTCAAACACACTCACAAGAATACAGGACATGACCAATTCTTCCTGATGGTACCGAGCCTCTCACATTGACTGCCCATATTGCGGTGGGACCATTGCCCACTTTAGCGAATGGAGACAGATATGAAAGCCTTGTGGTTCAAGTGCTACCTCTGTAATCTCGTCCAGCCCCACAACTCTCCAAGATAACCTTGCTCCTCCAATTTTTGCTATTACATCTTAAATAATAGCTTCCAACATTTTCCCTAAGACAGATGTTAAGCTAACTGGCCTGTAGTTTCCTGCTTTCTGTCTCCCTCCTTGCAACCCAGGCAATGGTGAAAGAGGAGGTATTCAGACACTGGAGGGGTTTAAAATTGATAAAGAAGATATATTATATAGGCTGTCTGTACTGAAAGTGGATAAAACACCAGGACCGGATGAGATGCATCCATGGATACTGAGGGATGTGAGGGTGGAAATTGCAGAGGCACTGGCCATAATGTTTCACTTTTCCTTCGATTTGGGGGTGATGCCAGAGGACTGGAGAATTGTTCAAAAAAGGGTGTAAAGATAAGCCCAGAAACTACAGGCCAGTCAGGTGGGGAAATTGCTCAAAAGAATAATTACTAGTCACTTGGACAAATGTGGGTTAATTAAGGAAAGCCAGCATGGACCGGGAAAATCATGTTTAACTAACTTGCTGGAGTTTTTTGAGGAGGTAACAGAGAGGGTTGATGAGGGCAATACTGTTGATGTGGTGTACATGGATTACAAAAGGTGTTTGATACAGTGCCACACAACAGACTTGTGAGCAAACTTGTAGTTCATTGAATAAAAGGGACGGTAGCAACATGGATACGAAATCGGCTGAGTGACAGGAAACAGAGAGTTGTGGTTAATGGATGATTTTAGGCTGGAGGAAGGTTTGTGATGGAGTTTCCCAGGTGTCAGTGTTGGGAGCCTTGCTTTTCCTGATATATATTAATGACCTAGACCCTGGTGTACAGGGCACAATTTCAAAGTCTGCAGATGATACGAAACTTGGAAGCATTGTGAACTGTGAGAAGGATAGTGTAGAACTTCAAAAGGACATGGGCAGGTTGGTGGAATGGGAAGATGAAGTTCAATGCAGAGAAATGTGAAGTGATTAATTTTGGGAGGAAAGACATGGAGAGACAACATAAAACAAAGGGTACAATTCTAAAGAGGCTGCAGGAGCAGAGGGACCTGCATGCATATGCACATAAGTCATTGAAGGTAGCGGGACAGGTTGAGAGTGCGGTTAATAAAGCACACAGTATCCTGGGCTTTATTAATAGGGGCATAGAGTGCAAGAGCAAGGAGGTTATGTTGAACTTGTATAAGACACTAGTTAGGCCTCAGCTGGAGTGCTGCGTCCAGTTCTGGGCACCGCACTTTAGGGTATATGTGAGGGCATTGGAGAGAGTACAGAAGAGATTCATCAGAATGGTTCCAGGGATGAGGAACTTCAGATTGGAGAAGTTAGGACAATTTTCCTTGCAGAAGAGAAGGCTGAGAGGTGATTTGATAGAGGTATTCAAACCATGTGGGGTCTGGACAGAGTAAATGGAGAGAAACTGTTCCCATTCGTGAAAGGATCGAGAATGAGAGGCACAGATTTCAAGTATTCGCAAAGAGAAGCAAAAGTGACACGGGGAAAAACTTTTTCACAAAGTGAGTGGTTCAGGTCTGGAACGCACTGCCTGAGAACATGGTGGAGACAGGTTCAACTGACGCATACAAAACGGAATCAGACAGTTATATGAAAAGGAAGAATGTGCAGGGTTACCGGGAGAAGGCGGGGAATGGAACTGAGCGAATTGCTCTTTCGGAGAGCCCGTGCAGACACGATGGGCTGTGTGACCTCCTTCTGCACTGTAACAATTCTGTGATTCTGTGGGTTTTCAATGATCTGGGATATGATACCACGTAATAGACTCATGAATCAGGTCAGAGAATGAGGAGTCAGGGGACAAGTAGCAGAATAATTAGTTAGCCAATTGCAAGACAGACTGTCGGGGTAAAGGGTTGTTATTTGGAGCGGCAGAAGGTGGGAAGTGATGTTCCACAAGAATCAGTGCTGTTCATAACGTATATGAATGCAGTTCACACCAAACAGGGAGGGAGGGGTGTCAACGTCGTGCAAGACTGCGACACAGTGCAAGAAGCTATGAACAAACCTTCAGAATGGGTATATAATAGGCAAAAGAATTTCAACATGGATTATATTTTGGCAACAGCATCATATGAATGTGTTAAGCATCGGCAATCTGGCTTATCAAAGAGTTTAGTTTAGTTTAGAGATACAGCACTGAAACAGGCCCTTCGGCCCACCGAGTCAGAGCCGACCATCAACCACCCATTTATACTAATCCTACATCCCTACCACATCCCCACCTGTCCCTATATTCCCCGACCACCTACCTATACTAGGGGCAATTTATAATGGCCAATTCACCTATCAACCTGCAAGTCTTTGGCATGTGAGAGGAAACCGGAGCACCCGGAGGAAACCCACGCAGACACAGGGAGAACTTGCAAACTCCACACAGGCAGTACCCAGAATTGAACCCGGGTCGCTGGAGCTGTGAGGCTGCGGTGCTAACCACTGTGTTTCCCATGATAATTCCCATTCTCTAATGAAATATTTCACAAACAAAAAAATGATTCATGAGCAACTCAGACTGCAGTTCCAAAGAATAAAATTGAAGTTGTCAGCTTTGAACACACCCCAAACTTAACTGGCATTGGAAAACTCACGGATCCCAGAGACAGGTCAAAATCAGTGGATTACAGAGACTGGAAAAGTGTTAGTGCATTCTAAAATATCAAGTTATTGTAATCCAAGGAAACTCACAGGGTTTTGTAACACTCTGTTTGATCAAGGTGAGACTTGTTTAACTGGACGGGTCAAACCGTGACATCACAGAGCAAATCTGACCCTCACACTGTACATCACAGTGAGATCAGACATCACAATCGGTTTGTAAACTGAGTTAATTTGAGGCAGGAGGCTGTACGAGCAGTTTTAGTGAAGGAAAGGGAGCTGCACTGAATGCAACTAACTGGCTGATCTGTCTCGGAGTGAATGTGGTCGGGGAGAAGATCTGAGCAGTTTTGTGATGGAGAAGACAGCGAGCTGAGAGAGGGAGGGAGGAAGAAAACCTTCACAAGATGGTGCGACTGACAGAGCTAGCTATTGGAGCAAATAGGTACGTTATCAATCCCTTCCATTCTTTGGAGCTGTAGGTAACATGGTCTGTAGGTAGTCATGTCTTCCAGGGGGTGAGGGAAGGGAGTGTGTGTGTTAAACAGATCATGGAAATATTGCTCGAGTTCCGTTCCGAAAAAGTTTAGATCTTATTTAAAACTGTAAAAAATCTGGAGCTCAGTCTGGGCCTCAGTCAATGATACTGAAGGAATCGGTTAGAAACACTTGTCCCAAGCATTTCTGCTGTCCTCTGACCTCATCAATCCCTGGCTCCATGCCAAGGCCCTCCTCCCAGGTCAGATGCCTCAGGTACTGCCCTCTAAAAGCCTCTCATTGTGTCAGACAAGCTCCTGGTGCCAGTCACCCTGGATCACCTGATGGCATTGCAGCCATTCTGGAGCTTCACTGTGATTCTAGAGAAGGAATCAACTGATTGACTCCAGAATCTTTAATACTCAGCTAACATCAGAATCTGTGGCCAGGAACATCACTAGAAAAGAGACACGTCCAGAAGTAATGGTGCACTCTGAATCTGCATTCAGCATTTCCAGGTTAAATGGTTTAACTAGCAGTGGAATTAGAAAATGCCTAGAGATGTCTCGTTACAATCCAGTGATTCTGATCTGTTTTTTGCTTCTTCTTCCAGACATACATGGTTGGTGTCAGGATGAGCAAGAGGAAACTTCCATCAAATTACCCACAGACTAAAGGATGAGTAACAAAAGCACAAAGAACAAGTGCAGCACGACACACAACAAGCAGCACATCCTGCCCCAAACCAACTCAAAATACTACAAAGGAGGGAGCCGTGTCCCTGAAATTCTCCTCACCCCATCCCTCTGTGTCCCATCCACTTCTCAGTGCCAACTCCACATCTGTTCATTTGTTGGTTTAATTTGACGGCCAACAACAACCCAGCCACTGGTCCATCTAGACACTCCTCCGATGGCTGGAGATGGTGTGAAACCGACTCTCTCTCCCTTCTGGTTTATTTCCCATCCCCACCAGGTCTATCATCCCCACCAGCTCCTCCTAGATTTACTTCGACATCTATTTTTATTGTTGTTTATGTTTATGTTTAAAGATCCAGCACTGAAACAGGCCCTTCGGCCCACCGAGTCTGTGCCGACCATCAACCACCCATTTATACTAATCCTACACTAATCCCATATTCCTAGCACATCCTCACCTGTCCCTATATTTCCCTACTACCTACCTATACTAGGGGCAATTTATAATGGCCAATTTACCTACCAACCTGCAAGTCTTTTGGCTTGTGGGAGGAAACCGGAGCACCCGGAGGAAACCCACGCAGACACAGGGAGAACTTGCAAACTCCACACAGGCAGTACCCAGAATTGAACCCGGGTCACTGGAGCTGTGAGGCTGCAGTGCTAACCACTGCGCCACTGTGCCGCCCAAATTGGGAAATTTGCCCCACACCCCCTTCCCCATCTTAGCCCCCAGGCTGGACCTTCACGTCCGGCCCTCATGTCCCCGCATCGGCATCAAGCAGTAACCCTGCTCCATCCAGGCTCAGTTTGATATTGCTCAGGACTAACTGCACTGGCACTGGCTAGGACCCAGTCCGTACAGTCAGCTCTGACCAATATCGGCTGGAGCTCCACCTTGGGACTGAAGTTGAAGGTCTCGAAGGGGGAACGCTCTGGTTGTTGCCTCGATTGTGTCGAGTGGGACCGGCTGGTTCAGGCCACTCGCCTGCCAGTTGCTGCCATCCCCTCTGCACAATCGATTGAGGCCCCGGTACCAACTTGTACCGAGACCTCCCAGAATTTGAGGAAGAGTCCTCCTCTGGCGCCAGCCAGCTCTGAGGAGTCCGTGCCGATTGGTGCCAGTATAAGGCTGGTTCCCCCAAGCGCCACCAGCTAGTGTTGGTGGTCCTTCACCAGAGCCATCCTCTGGTGACACCAACGCAGCCCTGGGACATTGGTCTCCAGTTGGCGGCAGCTTATCTGGGGGACACCACCCTTGGGGGACTCGACCCCACTCAGGGTCACCTATGTTGGGGGTGATTGCCACTTTGGTGAGAGCAGTCGCAGGTCTCTGTTCACTTTTTATAGATCTGTGTCTGCCTCCTCACCTCTTTGGACTCACCTTCAGCCACTCCCTGCAATTCTTAAGGGGTATCTAGGTTCCAAGGGCTCTCTCACGCAGGGAGGGTACGTGTGCCTCACTGGCAGCTCCCCCGAGTGGCAGGGGAACATGTCTCGAGGGTTTATCTCCATCGGCCCTCGTGTTCATGAGCTCGTAGCTAATCCAGCCGCCCTCGACTCTGTTCCCCGAGATTTACTATTATCAACCTTCCCTGTCGGTTGAGCCCTTGGAAGCTTCCTGGAGGCATCCTGCCTCGGAAGCCCAGTTGGGAGCCTGAGTCGGACCACGACCTCCAGTCGTTTAGGCTTTCATGTATTTAACACGAGGGTGACCTTGAGTCTGAAACTGTGGCTTCTGGAAGTCCCTTCACTTGGGGGTTTGAGTCCATGCTTGGGGTTTTACAAAAAGCCACAAGCATCGACCTTTGCTGGATTCTTTTTCCCTTGATAAGCGTCCTCCGGTTAAGGCCAAGTTAGACAGTATCCATAGGACCTCCAGCACCCTGCTTCACACCTTGCAGTTTACTGGTATCTGGTCAACTGTAGTCGTGAAGGTATCAGAAGGAAAGTTATCGCCTGGTTCCACCCACAAGTGGGATCTGGCGCAGCTTCCTGCAGGGTTTGGCACATCTCCCCCAATTCCCTACCACCATATCCACTGGGGGGTGGCCTCACTGGCAGGTGAGTGGGTACAGAGTGTGGACCCCCTACAGAGAACATCGACTGCAGCAGCTGGCTGTGTGGATGCCCTCATTGTAGGAGCAGAGTCTATCGCCCAGTGGATCTTGCATCACTGATTAGTATGGCCAAGCACCTTGGGCTTTCTTCAGGTACTGCAGATGCCCCTTGGTGCCGAGGCCTTCTTTGGTGAGCAAGTGGAGGAGCTGCTGCGGCAGAACCTTCAGGCATTCCCCAATTGGCATTTAAGATGTGGACACTGCTCACTCTAGAACTTAGTCTGTAAGCCCCTTCCATCAACCCACCAATACACTCACAGTCACCAATCCACTCACCTCCAACAGCCTTTCCCAGGCTGTATCCGGAACGGAATGTCCTTTGTACCATGCTAGCTCCCTGCATTGCAGATTAGGACCTGGAATTCAGGCAGCTAGCAACACTTCATCTTTGATACCCTGTCCGGCTGCACCCCCCCAAGCAGTGATCCTGCCTTTGCCAGTTGGAAAGGGGGGGATCACTCTTGGGTTAAAGAGACCAGAAGTAGTGAGTATCCTCTGGATTGGCAGCTTGAGCCTCCATGTTTCTCACAATGTGGTTTGCTTTGATGCTCAGAGGAACCATCTACCAGTGGCCATTCTGGCAGGTGACACCATGGTCTTTTAGTATTGGGACTGAGAGTCAGGGATAATTCTCCAGAAGAGAACTGTTGGGGAGATTTCTCCAGGTGAAACTTCTGGATAACTATCCCCACTGCCAGTAATGTTTCCACAGCTCGCCTTTGTCACAGCATCTGAACTCGAGCTGATGCTCTTGGGGAACACTGTCTTCTCCAGGTTCTTCAGCTAATGCTTTGACAAATGGGTGCTGTTGGGGGAGGTCACATTCAGGATGAATGGGCTTCCAGGCCAGTGGGCGTGCTTGAGCTCACTTGGCATTTCAACAGGCTCGGTCAGGGTGTGAACGGTATATTAGGACAGTGTGCACTTTCAGACTCGGGACGGCGGGGTAAGTCAGTGTGTCTGCAGACAGACAATATGACAGTAGTCCGGTATGGGACAGGGTGGGAGTCCCTCCTGGGTCCCTCTGTCAAGGAGATACGCTGCTTCTCATTGGTGCTTGTCGGACAGGGTGACACTTTTGCTGCCACATTTGGCTGGGGTGAACAACACAACAGTCGACACACTCAGCTGCTGTGTGTAGTTCACCTTCCGAGTGGATGATCCACACTGAGGTGGTCCAGAATATCTTCAGGACTTAGCGGAGTGGGTGGTTTACCAGATCGATCGACTTACTCGTATCACTGGACAATCCCCAATCTGCTGGGGGACCTCAGGCAGTCATGGTGGAGGCTGGACTGTCTGTGGTTCTTTGGTTTCGAGGTTCTGTTGCTCAGGGTAGCCTGATCTCCAGGATGCTCGGGAAATTTACAGCAGATGGTGGTTCTGGTTAACCCTTCATTGACCTCACAAACCGTCCTCCTTCTACATCCTGGTGTTGAATACTGCCGGTCTGATTTCAGGAGCCCACGGAGAAAGCCAAGTTATTTGGAGATTAAAGATGACCCTACTTTTAGTAAGGGGAACATCAGTTTTCATTCCAGCGTCCTCCACACACGGCTGGACACTGTCCAACTGGTGCTCAGGGTTAGAAGGGTGGAACCTGCATGGGAACAGATTCCGGCTCCCAGGACAAGTTGATAAAAGTGAGTGTTATTCGTGGGAGTCAGCGCCAGAACCAAACAGTAAGCTGAAGGAGATTTGGGTCTTTCCAGCTTCTGATTGACGGTCTGGCTGTTCAGATGGAATGCCCATCAGATTAGGGTATAGCAGCAATGTGACACTCATGGTTGTGATGCTCACTTTTATCATGTCTGTCCTTGGTCTCTTTAGCCCCTGTTCACAGACAGGCCCCTCCACCCTCCTCGTCCTCAGCACCACTTGGTTCGTCGGCAGCAGTGCGTCTAGAATGTCTGAATGATGATCAGCGCCCTTGGAAGCTGATCCTTTGCAAGCTGCTCCCTTGTAAGGTTCTCTTCATTTTCCGAGTGACGAGGCTTTTTCCACCCACCTGGGTGCCCCTTGGGAATTGGAGGGGGTGTTTGGTATGTAGTTTCCTCGTTCTGGGTTGTCTTTGGGTGTCAACAAGCTGAGTTCTGGGGTGTGCTAAAATTGAACACAGCACGGGAGCCGGGGAGGGACGGAGGGAGGGGAAAAGCATGTGGGCGTGCCCTTGACGGATAAGGCATTGAAAAAATGGCTTAAAAAGGAGGTCACGCCTTACCAAGTTTTCCCCAGGGAAATTGTGCCGATGCATCCCGATAATTAGATCCACATTCCCCCACATTTGGCCGTCAATATTTCAGAGCTGATGTTCCATCCAAACATTGCTGGCTATGTAACTCAGTTCCAATCCACTGAGAGCCCAGCACAGACTAAAGGAATGGCATCAGTTCCCAACAAATTCAAAGATGTCACAGTTAGCAGGGAAGTGGGAACCCTGGACATGCTAGTACAGAGCTAGAGTGCAGATGGTTGGAGACTAAGCTCTGGGGCAGTGTGTTCAGATGGTGACTGGGAAAGCTATTGTCTTGGAAAGCAGTGGCTGAAGAGGGCTAGAGTGATCTCCTGGACTCGTTTTGATCGCCTAAGGGGGTCGGAGAGGAATTTCCCAGATCTTTTTCCCAAATTGGCCTGGGTTTTTATGTCTGGTTTTTCGCCTCTCTCAGGAGATCACATGGTCGAGGGTGGGGTGGGGAGTCAATCTGTGTTGTGATGAGAAGGAATCGCAGTTGTGTGGGACGTGCTGGACGGAGCAGACAGGAACCTATCCATCCGTCAATTCTCTATCAAGTCACGTTAATTCAACGACTTCAATGTGAAATCTGGAAATAAACGTGGATTCAAATTGGACAAACATTCTGTGTTTTTTTCTGATTTGTGCGCGGGCTAGAATAAGGACCAGAAAAGTGAAGAAAAGAAGAGTTCCCTTCATCTTCAGTTTGTTTTATTCATTCACGGGATGCGGGCGTTGCTGGCAAGGCCAGCACTTATTGCCAATCCCTTCTTGAAGAAAGCTGTGTGGTTTGTGAGGCTATTTCAGAGGGCTGCTTAGAGTCAACCAGGATGGCAGATTTCCTTCCCTGAAGGACATTAGTGAGCCAGATGGGTTGCTACAACAATCCCCTACTTTCATGCACACCATCACTGATACTAGATTTTTAATTCCAAATTCTGATTTGATTAACTGAATTTCAATTCCCCAGCTGTCTTGGTGGGATTTGAACTCATGTCTCTGGATTACTAGTCCAGTAATATGACCACGATGCCATTCTATTGCCCTTAGACAGAGCTGCTGATTGGGTGAACTCTCTGAGCCACTTACCAGTTATGACCTGAACTGAATCCCCAGTCAGCCACACAAACGTACATAAAGACTATCAGATCCATCGAGCTCGCCCCATCCAGTAGACAGTAGAACCTCACGCTCTCCCATCCCTCCTTACAAATTAATGTAATCTCTTGGAATGGAAAGGACCCTCACCAATTCAGGAAAATCCTCTGGGCAGCTGCTCTGTCAACACCCTGAGGCTCCAGGAGGACGCATCATAATCTAACCTGGCCACTAACTCCATGGAACTCACAATGTCCTCTCAGGACCTTAGCCAGTTCCTCTTTTAAAGGTCTCTCTGTTACACGTGTTTGTTCCAGAGGGTGACGAGCCTGTGACAAGCGATGGAGTGGTACAGCACAGAAGACCATTCGGCCCATCGTGCCTGTGATAGATCTTGACTGGAGCCGCACACCCAGTCAGTCCCACCTGACCCAAAACTTGCCCAAATACAAACTGGTGGGAAGGAAAGAGACATACATTAAATACATGGAGAGCAGGGGACAGCAAGACAAGGGCAAATACAAAGATTAGAAGGAAGGTTAAAAAAAAACAATGAGGGCAAAGAGGAAGTGTGAAATTAAATTATCAAGGAATATAAAACAAAGAGTAAAATATTTTACAGACACATAAATAAAACAACTGGAAGTCTCGATGGGAATTGATGTTACGGGGGGTTGGGCTAGGGTTGGGGCTGGGGTCGGGCCGTTGGTTTTGGGGTTAGATTTTAGGGTCCTGGATGGGTCTGGGGTGGGGGTTATATGAGTGTTGTGGGGATTTGGGTTAGGGCTAAGGCTGGGGCTGGGGTCGGGGCCTTAAGTTTCGGTCTTTGGGTTTAGGGTTAGGGGGCGTTAAGGTTAGGGCTGGGTCTAAGAACAAAGAACAAAGAAAATTACAACACAGGAACAGGCCCTTCGGCCCTCCAAGCCTGCGCCGATCCAGATCCTCTATCTAAACATGTCGCCTATTTTCTAAGGGTCTGTATCTCTTTGCTTCCTGCCCATTCATGTATCTGTCTAGATACATCTTAAAAGACGCTATCGTGCCCGCGTCTACCACCTCCGCTGGCAACGCATTCCAGGCACCCACCACCCTCTGCGTAAAGAACTTTCCACGCATCTAGGGAGCGAGGGCCACAGCGGGCCAGTCACGGTCGCAGGTGCGGGTCAGGAATCCGGGCCAGCCTCAGGGTTTGGTTACATTAAGTTCTAGGTTGGCATTAGGGTATTTGGGCAACAGGGGTTTGTCAAGGGTTCTGCCATAGTACGTGTAACCGATTACAAAGTAATTCATGACAACGCTACGTCATCGCCGACGTCATCAGTATGCGCCGCGGTACACACATGCGCAGACGGTCTCATGCCCTCTGCGCATGCGCTGCGGTCCGGCTTGCCAGGACTATTTTGCGCATGCGCAGATGACGTCATCGCGTTACGTCGTCTTCCTCGGGCAACGCGCCAGGTTGACCTCTGCGCATGCATCAAAGCTTCGGCGCGAGTTTTTGAAAGTGGAAGGAGGAGAGGTTTCGTCGGGCATTTTCTCGCATTTTATCTGAATTATTTATTCGTTTTGGAGACTTGCTTCATTTTTATTTGACACAGGAGATTGTTCCAAGGTAAGTTGCTCTGCCTTTGTAAGTTGCTTTGAAAACATTTCCATTGTCTGGGCATCACATGTTCTCCAGTCCCTGTTGTGAGTTGCTGTGTGCAGGCAGTACATGTGCTGCAACCTACCGTCTTAACGGTCACTTTCGTTTTTGTAACGTTTTAATGGAGTGCATTCTGTATTTCTTATCTCATCTCATGTTTCCCGTGAGGAGACTGGACTGGCTGCGACAACAGACTCTCCGCTGGCAGCAAGGACTGGCTGATGAGATGGAGCCATTTACTATGCCCAACAATTGCCCGGAAGCACCTTCGGATGGAGGTGGCCACGCGCTGGACATCAGTCACGTGTCACAAACCCTGGATCCTGAGCGTCTCACCCCCTGGCCTAATGATCTGATGGACCATACATATGCCTGCCTGTTCAAAGCTCCACTTCCCCTACCTGCGGTACCCTCTCCTTGCTGCTCAGTTACACAGTCACCTGTTACTGCACCCATCAGGGCAGTGCACATGGACACACAGTTACCTGCTCCTACACCCATCAGAGCAGTGCACATGGACACACAGTTACCTGCTCCTACACCCATCAGAGCAGTGCACATGGACACACAGTTACCTGCTCCTACACCCATCAGAGCAGTGCACATGGACACACAGTTACCTGCTCCTACACCCATCAGAGCAGTGCACATGGGCACACAGCCACTTGTTCCTACACCCATCAGAGCAGTGCACATGGACACACAGTTACCTGTTCCTACACCCATCAGAGCAGTGCACATGGACACACAGTTACCTGCTCCTACACCCATTAGAGCAGTGCACATGGGCACACAGCCACCTGTTCCTACACCCATCAGAGCAGTGCACAGGGACACACAGTTACCTGCTCCTACACCCATCAGAGCAGTGCACATGGGCACACAGTTACCTGCTCCTACACCCATCAGAGCAGTGCACATGGGCACACAGTTACCTGCTCCTACACCCATCAGAGCAGTGCACATGGACACAGTTACCTGCTCCTACACCCATCAGAGCAGTGCACATGGGCACACAGCCACTTGTTCCTACACCCATCAGAGCAGTGCACATGGACACACAGTTACCTGCTCCTACACCCATCAGAGCAGTGCACATGGACACAGTTACCTGCTCCTACACCCATCAGAGCAGTGCACATGGGCACACAGCCACTTGTTCCTACACCCATCAGAGCAGTGCACATGGACACACAGTTACCTGCTCCTACACCCATCAGAGCAGTGCACATGGACACAGTTACCTGCTCCTACACCCATCAGAGCAGTGCACATGGACACACAGTTACCTGCTCCTACACCCATCAGAGCAGCGCACATGGGCACACAGCCACCTGTTCCTATGCCCATCAGGGCAGTGCACATGGACACACAGTTACCTGCTCCTACACCCATCAGAGCAGTGCACATGGGCACACAGCCACCTGTTTCCCCATCCGCCTTTGAAACAACCATGCAGAGCCTTGTGAGACTCCGCAATTGCCAGCTGCTGACTGTCAAGCAGAGAGGGCGTCCAAAGGGGTCAAGCACTTGGGGAACATTCAGCAAGAAGAGACTGAGCACTAAAAGAAATAAGCATGCCGTGTCCAGTGGTAGCAGAAATGTGAATGCTCTTGCTGTGAACACAACTGGTGATAGTAGTAGGCAGGATTAAATGGGAATGGATGGGAAGACGCATGAGTAACATAACCACTAGCAGGGAACTGCTGGGCTAAATGGCCAGCTTTATGTTCATAGCCCAAAAGAAATGTGCTTCTTTTCCAGCACCCTCACATCATTCATGTTTTCCCTGAGAGCAGCATTGAACCATCACGAGATAGGGGCAGTAACATCATCCTGCCTCCTACAGCTGAGGTGGGTACTAAGTGATTCATTGGCGGTGTTATCAGTACATGCCTTATCAGTACATTGCTCAACAGTAATTTCATTGGAGGGAGGAAAGCTCTGACACTGATGTTCTTTCCTTATTTCCTTTCATGTAAAACGTGCCCTTGAGAAAACAATCCTTGACACTTAAGGACGGCATTCAAGCAAAGGAGGCAGTGCGGGAGAGGACGCAAGGATGTGCTGATTCCTGCACCTGAGGTGGGTAATAAGTGCTTCATTGGCGACGTTATCAATTGGTGCCTTCACTGCAGAACTTAAAAAGGTGTGCACAACAGTAATTTCAGTGGATGGAGGGAGGCAAGCTCTGACTCTGATTTGCTTTATTTCTTTTCATGTAAAACATGCCGTTGAGAAAACAATCCTTGAGACTTAAGGTCAGCATTCAAGCAACGAAGGCAACTGGATTATGCTGCGGAGCTGGTCACGATGTGGAAAGGAACATTGCATTTATGGATGAATTGGGAGTGCACATTGGGATGCGTTTGGGGAACATTCAACAAGAATAGACTGAGCTCAGACTCTTGTGACTTTGCCTTCTTCACATGGACAATACAGTAGTGGAATAGAGAGCCAAGCGTTCATTCACCACAAGGCTCTCCAGGAACAATCTCTTTAGCTGTGCATAGCAGAGACTCGGCCTGTCTGTCTAACGGGAATGCTGGACACAACACTCATGTATCCATGCACAGCAGTGCCTCGGATGCTTAATAAACTTAATAAAACTTCTCAATAATTAACCCCAGAATTGTTGAGGATTTGTTTTGCATGCTATTTCCCCGACTTTGCAACTGCACTTCAGATATTCAACTGTGGTGGAGGGGTGGAGGTAGGGGGGTAGAGGGAGGGGTGGAGGAAGGGGGGTAGAGGGAGGGGTGGAGGTAGGGGGGTAGATGGAGAGGGGGGAGGGGTGGGGAGGGCAGGGAGGGGTGGGGAGAGGGAGCATGCAAAATGCAGGGACCAGACAGTTGCAATGCCTGAAGTACTGTGGAGAAGTAGGGGAGAAGCAATTGGATTGGGCATCCGCAGCTGGAGGGAACGGCTGAATGGAGAGGGCCGGATGCGAGAGGCCGTAGAGAGCTGCGGGGAGCGAGTGTGCGAAGACCTCAGTGTCGCCGGGTCCAGGGACTGGCTGGTAAGTCTTTTGCTGTTGTGTTTCTGGCGAATGCACAGAAAAAGGCACTCCTCTTGCGCTCCGCTGCTCCCCCCCCCCACTCTCCCTCACCCCCCCACTCCTGCCCTTCACCCCCAACCCACCCTCTCTTCCCCCCCACTCCCTCCTCTCTTTCCCCCCCTCCTCTCTTCCCCCCCCTCCCTCCACTCTTTCCCCCCCTCCCTCCTCTCTTCCCCTCCCCCTCTTTTCTTTCCCGCCCCCCCCCCCCCCGACACCCTCAACGCTGCTCTCCCCGGCCCCCGCGCTGCTCTCCCCGGCCCCCGCGCTGCTCTCCCCGGCCCCCGTGCTGCTCTCTCACTCCGGCCATTGTATACTGCCATGTGTTCGTTAGGTTGCCTCTGTGTGATTCTTTGAGCAGCGCCATCTTTAGTCCTGGCAGCTGCTACAGTCGCAATCTGTGACGTTTTCGTGGCACATGCTGTATTTGCGCATGTGCCAAAACAGCGCCACCTACCGTTCGCGTTGTCAACGAATGCGGTCAACCGATTATGACTTTTGTCATTTTCGGCCTAGTCCATTTGGGCTTTTGGGTTTTAGATTATTAATATTGTTTAATTGGGTTCCCCAGTGCACCAATTTTCTTTGGGTAGATGGGCTACTTCTAAGGCTGGTGTTATTGTCCGAGATGGTTGTGGATGGTGTGCTGTGTTCCCATGGATTCGGGGTATGTGGAGTTCAGGATTGTTTTGGATGTGTTACGTTTTAAGTATGGGTGAAGAAATATTTGCTGCCCTACATTTGGTTCAGACCCTTTGGTAACTGGGTTTGTAATGTTAAGATCCACCATCTCTCTTTCCTTTTCCTTTGTATTGGTGTCCAATTCAAGTTAATTTCAAGCCCCATGATTTCCAGGGACTGAATTCCATGTTGCATAAAATGTCTGGTTATCGCCTTGTCTTCCTTCCCTGTCCGGATGGAACTAAGGTGTCCTGTAAATCTAGTTCTTAAAGTGTTCCCTGTTACCCCTATATATAAAATGTGGCACTGTTTACATCGAATTGCATAGACTACATTTTGTTGCTCGTATGTAATTCTTTGCTTTATTAAAGCGGTTTTTCCTGTGTTCTCGTTTTGCAAGATTTTTAAGACCTTTAGGTGTTTACATGTTCCACATTGTCTGTCACCGCAATTTGGTACGGCTTGTGCCTTTACGCTACTTGTGACCAATAGGTCTTTTAGGTTTTTGCCTCTTTTAAAAGCTGATGTTATGCTATATTGGCTCAGTGAGTTAACATCCTCTTTTAATTTTTCAAAATGGTTTCTCACTACCCTATTTATCTGTTGAGTTCTTGCGCAGTATGTTGTAACAAGTGGTAGTCTTGTAGTTTGCCTATCCCGTGGCTGTGGGTTCTCCATCTCCCTCAGGAAATTGGACTTGATATGTCTGAGGAATCTCTTTGTGTACCCCCTCCGTCTCAGTGCGGTGAAAAGGGTGGTGACCGCTTTGTTGAAATCTTCTAGTTTTGTGGATATGCGGTGGAACCGCATGAGTTGTGACTTTACCAGTCCTCTAAAGGTGTGCCTGGGATGATGGCTTTTAGTGTGCAGGAGTGTATGTGTGTCAGTTACTTTGAAGAATACCTTTGTTGCTAATTTGTGACTGTTGTTCTCTAGTGGCAACTTAAAAACTGTAGTGTCGAGAAAGTCAATGCTTTCCTTGTGAGTTGTGGCTTTAATTTTAATGGAGGGGTGATGATTATTGACAGTGTTGATGAAATCTTCTAATTCTGATTCTGTGTGGGTCCAAACACCCCATACATCATCCAAGTACCTATAATAGCACATTGGGCGCTTGGGACACTTTTTGAAGACACTCTCCTCCCAGTCTGCCATGTAAATATTTGCATAGGCCGGGGCAAACCTTTTGCCCATAGCTGTGCCCTTAATTTGGAGATAAGATGCCCCATCGAATTCAAAGTCATTTTTTGTTAAACCCAGATGTAGTAGCTGAATTATAGCTTCATCTGGTCTTTTAGTGTGGGGCAATTTAGCGAGGGTATTTTTAACCGCCTGTATACCTCTGTTTGTTTCTATATTTGTATATAGGCTTTCGATGTCCATGGTAAAAAGAAGGGCATTAGGGGGTACGGTCAACGAGTTAACTATTTCTGTGAAGTGATATGTGTCCTTGATATAACTGGGATGTTTCTGGGCCAAGGGGTTCAGGAATGAATCAATGTATTCAGCTACCCTGTAGGATTCACTACCACAGTCTGACACAATGGGTCTTCCCGGTGGTATCTCCCCTGGAATTGTCCATGTATCCGGATGTTTATGTATTTTGGGCAGTATGTAAAACTTTCTGGGCCGCGGTTGTTCCCCTCTCAGGTATTCAACCTGTTTCCGTTTAATAAATTTAGACTTTTGGAGTCGTTCTAATATATTGTCAATCTCTTTTTGTGTTTCCTGAAAGATGGGTTTTGTTAATTTAATGTAGTGGTCCGTATTATTTAATTGTCTGTGTGCTTCAAACAGGTACTGTTGTTTGTCCATGAGAACTATACTACTGCCCTTATCTGCTGGTTTTATGATGATGTTCGGGTTAGTTTTTAATTCCCTAATCGCCTGCCTTTCTCTTCCGGTGAGACTTTGTTTGTCTTTTGATGCAGGGATTTTTTTTTTCTGTTTCTGATTGACTTTCTTTAGTAGAAATTAAAACCTCGGTCTGCCCGTTTGTGTGAAAGATTGTCTGAAACTGAGTCACTGAAGTCATCTGTCAGTTTAATCTTAACCTTCTCCTGTGGTCCTGTAGGGTGGGAAATGCCTTTGATAGATTTCCCCTCGGCCAAGGCTCTGCTTTCCTCGGGTTAAACTCTTTTGCTGTTTAAGGATTTCATCCATTTATTAATTATAATACTTGCTGCATTCTCTCTCCAGTGAATGTGTTCAGAGACTAATCCTGGAAAGATTTGGCCGCTGGTGCTGGAATGTAGCTCCTGGTTTTTATCACTGATTTAACTCCTGGATTGAGTCAGTGATTAGTGACAATTGAAAGCAAGATTTTTCACATTTCTGTGATTCCAATTTGTCCAGGATTGCAGTGACAATGTGAGTGTTCTGTTAATCTGAGGGAATGGGGTCAAGCGTCATCCAATACGGCTGGTGTTAGGATTGGATTATTTGTAATCCGGTTTCCCGTGGTTTGTTGTGACTCCCTTTAACCTCAACCATTGTTTGTATTTTAAGTTTGCCTTGAAAGGTTTTTTTTTAGGGTTCCAACTTTTTGCTTTGGCAATAGCTTCTTTCAGGCGATCAGCCCGATATCAACCACAGCCTCACAGCTCCAGCGACCCGGGTTCAATTCTGGGTACTGCCTGTGTGGAGTTTGCACGTTCTCCCTGTGTCTGTGTGGGTTTTCGCCAGGTGCTCTGGTTTCCTCCAACCACCAAAGACTTGCAGGTTGATAGGTAAATTGGCCATTATAAATTGCCCCTAGTGTAGGTAGATGGTGGGGGAATATAGGGACAGGTAGGGATGTGGTAGGACCATGGGATTAGTGTAGGATTAGTATAAATGGGTGGTTGATGGTCGGCACAGACTCGGTGGGCCGAAGGGCCTGTTTCAGTGCTGTATCTCTAAATAAAAATAAAATTAAATAAAATCATCCAATTTTTTTTGAAGGTTAGTTTTGTAATGGTCGATTAAAATTTGTTTTGTCTGCTTCGCCCAGTTTTGGGAATTTGAAGCCATTTTTTTTTCTCAGTGTTTTCCATGATGGGGTTTTCTGGTTTTAGGAAAATTGTTAATGTATCTGCCTGTCTTACAATGCCTTTATGAGGCTGGCTTTGACTCTCTGCCAATAATAGATGGTGAATTGTCTGGGCCATTTTATAAATTGGTCCAACTGTGATAGGAAAGCTGTGTCTAGCTAACGGAAATGTGTGTGTACCAAAGTTGGAACACCTTCACGCCCGCATGACGTCCATTATATTGTCCACTCTCTGTGTAGAAAGTGCAAAAAGAGGTTGAAAAGCTGTTACCATGGGATTCCCGCCAGCCTACCACTGATGTGTCGAATATATGAATTAGGAGCAGGAGTAGGCCACTCAACCCCTTGATCCTGCTCCGCTTCAATAGGTTCAAGGCTGAACTGATTGCTCCATGTTTCCACCTACCCCTGATAACTTCCACCCCCTTGCTTATCAAAAATCTATCTACCTCTGCCTTAAAAATATTCAAAGACTGCTTCCACTGCCTTTTGAGGAAGAGAATTCCAAAGTCTCACGACCCTCGGAGAGAAAAAAATTTCTCCTCATCTCTGTCTTAAATGGGTAACCCCTTATTTTTAAACAATGACCCCTAGTTCTAGATTCTCCCACAAGGGGAAACATCCTTTCCACATCCACCCTGTCAAAACCACTCAGGATCTTATATGTTTCAATCAAGTCGCCTCTTACTCTTCTAAACTCCAGTGGATACAAGCCTAGCCTGTCCAATCTTTCCTCATAAGACAACCCACCCATTCCAGGTATCAATCTAGTAAACCTTCTCTGAATTGCTTCCAATGCATTCACATCCTTCCTTAAATAAGGAGACCAGTACTGTACACAGTACTCCAGATGTGGTCTCACCAATGCCCTGTATAGCTGAAGCATAACCTCCCTACTTTTGTATTCAATTCCCCTTGTGATAAACAATAATATTCTATTAGCTTTCCTAATTACCTGCTGTACCTGCATACTGACCTTTTGTGATTCGTGCACTCGGACCACCCAGATCCCTTTGCGTCTCAGAGCTCTGCAATCTCTCACCATTTAGATAATATGCTTCTTTTTTATTCTTCCTGCCAAAGTGGACAATTTCACACTTTCGCAGTGGTTAGCACCATAGCCTCACAGCTCCAGCGACCCGGGTTCGATTCTGGGTACTGCCTGTGCGGAGTTTGCAAGTTCTTCCTGTGACTGCGTGGGTTTCCGTTGGGTGCTCCGGTTTCCTCCCAAAGACTTGCAGGTTGATAGGTAAATTGGCCATTGTAAATTGCCCCTAGTGTAAGTAGATGGTGGGGATGTGGTACCGAATATGGGATTAGTATAAATGGGTGGTTGTTGGTTGGCAGAGACTCGGTGGGCCGAAGGGCCTGTTTCAGTGCTGTATCTCGAAATAAAATTAAAATAAAATAAATAAAAATATTCCATTTGCCAGGTCTTTTCCCACAGAGAATAATTCTCTCCGACGTTTTGTTGTTCACTATTTTGTCTCCTGCCCCAAGCTAGTTGAATTCACAAAGTGTTTTCTTTAATTTTAGACTTTGTTAAATTTTCTATTTTGTTTTAGGGTAATACAACACTGCCATCTAGTTGTTTTGCCAGGTACCTACAGGTCTGTGTAAAATAATTTTCCAAACTGGAAAGTAGAGTAGAGGTTTGGATGTAGTTTACCTTCCTGTTTTGGCACTATGTGACAAAACACTGCTATGCTAATATGTCGAGTTTAAAAGTTCATTTTATTTTCTGAATTTTTATTTTCATTTAAGGAGTTATGCAGAAATTGGTCATGTTTCTGAGGATTAATAACTTCCAGGTTTGAAACAGGTGTGAACCTAAGCATGACTGTTTTCCTCCAAGTGTCAGCACAGTTAACATTCACCCCATGCAAGTGCCAGGCAATGACCATCTCAAACAAGAGAGAATCTAACCGTCTCCCCTTGATGTTTGATGTCATTACGATCGCTGAATCCCCCCACTATCAACATCTTGGGGGTTACCAGTGACCAGAAACTGAACTAGACCGGCCACATAAATACCGTGGCTACAAGAGCAGGTCAGAGGATGGGAATTGTGTGGTGAGTAACTCACTTCCTGACTCCCCAAAGCCTGTCCACCATCTACAAGGCACAAGTCAGGAGTGTGATGGAATACTCTCCACTTGCCTGGATGGGTGCAGCTCCAACAACACTCAAGAAGCTCGACACCATCCGGGACAAAGCAGCCCACTTGATTGGCACCCCATCTACAAACATTCACTCCCTCCACCACCGACGCACAGTGGCAGCAGTGTGTACCATCTACAAGAGGCACTGCAGCAATGCACCAAGTCTTCTTAGACAGCACCTTCCAAACCCGTGAGCTCTACCAACTAGAAGGACAAGGGCAGCAGACGCATGGGAACACCAACACCTGCAAGTTCCCCTCCAAGTCACACACCATCCTGACTTGGAACTATATTGCCGTTCCTTCACTGTCGCTGGGTCAAAATCCTAGAACTCACTTCCTAACAGCACTGTGGGTGTACCTACCCCAAATGGACTGCAGCGGTTCAAGTGTCATTTGCCTGGCACTTGTGTGGCACGAATGTTACTTGCCACTTATCAGCCCACGCCTTTGGCATTTCTATGCGGACTGCTTCTGTATCTGAGGAGTCTCTCTCCCCCCTCTCTGTCTGTTTCTGTCTCTCTCCCTCCTCTCTCTATCACTCTCTCCCCTTCTCCACCTCCCCACCCCCTGTGTCTTCTGAGTTCCCCACTCCCCGTTCAGTGTTCCCTGCAGCAGCCATTTCCACAACCCGACACTTACCATGCCTGTATTATTTAAATTGTGTTGAGTGGAGGTGGTGACCTGTCCAGTTTGCAGGATTTACTGAACTGTGCAAAAGCAGTCGAAGCGGCTGCTCCCACAACACCTGTCCTGTATTCCACCAATCAGTGCTAACGCTACCTGGGCAGCACCTGTCAGTCAGAGAGAGTGACTAATCCCCTTCCCCCTGCCCGCCAGGCACAGGTCTGCCCTCCACCTGACGTACGTGGGAGTCGTCAATCAGAGCTCGGCAACAGGCAGATTGTCGGTAATATAAAAGCAAATTGCTGCAGATGCTGGAAATCTGCAATAAAACCAAAACGCGCTGGAAATACTCCGCAGGTCTGGCAGCATCTGCGGAGAGAGAAGCAGAGTTAACGTTTCAGCTCAGTGACCCTTCCTCAGAACAGGCAAAGGTTAGAAATGTTAACAGGCTTTAAGCAAATGCAAACGAAAATCCTGTCGGAGAGAAGAGCAGAACTTCTTCAAGGTAGGCATTCCTGGAAGAGAAGTAGCAGTGAATCAAACACTAAAAGCGCTTTGAATGGGTTTGGTCGGGTAACCAGGTTTTACTTCAAACCCCTCCTCACACTAACAGCACATACATGCAATGCCTGCACTAGATCCCAGCCGAGCATAGGACACTGTGCTGGCCGCACCAGAAATGGCCAGCTGTGCAGTTCACATCACTTTATAGATCCAAGTTTCTGTAAGGTTGGCACCAGTCGTGCCATAGAGTGAAAATTACAGCTGGGAGAGAGAGAGAGAGGGAAAGCAACTCACTTTAAAAAGGGAGTTGGGAAAAGAAGACTCGAAGGCATAAGATTAACAGGAATAGGGGAATGGACAGGGCAATGGGACGAATTGGGGGAGGGTGAGACCATGGAGAGATTCAAACACAAGAATGAGAAAATTAAGGTGCTGACAGATGGGGAGCCAATGTAGGTCAGTGAGCACAGAGGAGACTCTCTGACTGTTTGGTAACAGAAACCATTGAGCACGTATCTCGTGTGTACAATTGACGTTCAGTAGATTTTTAAGTCAGAGTTTAAACGTTGCTTGTTTTGTGATGAAGACAACAGCAGAAAGGCAAGCACAAGATGCTGGTGAGGCAAGTTGTGCTAACAATTTGTTTATGGGGTTATGACGTCCCACTGTGATCGCAGCCCTCGCCTGCTTTCAGTTAGTCAATTATAAACTCATTGATTTTATCTCGTGTCTATTTTTTCTCAGGATATGGGTGACGCTGTCAAGGATGGCATTACTTTCCCGTGTTACCGTGAGAAAATGGTGGGTCTTCATCCTGAACCACTGCAGTCCCTGTTGTGAAGGTGTTCCCACAATACTGTAACAGAAAGGATTTCAGGCTTTTGACCGAGTGATGATGCAGGAACAGTAATATATGTCCAAGTCTAGATGGGGTGTGGCCTGGAGGAGGGAATATGGAGGTGATGGTGTTTCATTTGAGTCTGAGCCAAATTCCACCCCCTCCCCTCTGTCTCCTGTCCCCTTTATACCAATTGTAGGAATCCTACTGTCACCCTGAACGTGAAAAGTAATTATGGTAAAATACCAAAAACAAAGGGTTGACATTTGGGGATGCAGTTCACTTTCTAGGCTATTGGTAATGAGCTGGGGCTGAAAAGGATGATGAAAAGTTTAAAACAGAGACCAAGAGACAATGTACGTTAGGGAGCACAGGGTGATGGGTGAACGGAACTTCATGCAAGGTAGGATACGGGCAGCAGAGGTTCAGATGAGCTCAGTTTATGGGAGGGACAAGGTGGAGAGAATTGGAATAGTCGAGTGTGGAGCCAAAAAAACACAGACGAAGGACTCAGCAACAGAGGAGCTGAGGCAGAGACCGAGACGGTGATGTTATGGAGGTGGAAGTAGGTGGTCTGGGTGATTTGAGGATCTGGGGTTTGGAATCAGGGACAGAGACGGTGATGTTATGGAGGTGGAAGTAGACGGTCTGGGTGATTTGAGGATCTGGGGTTTGGAATCAGGGACAGAGTCGGTGATGTTATGGAGGTGGAAGTCGGTGGTCTGCATGATTTGAGGATCTGGGGTTTAGAATCAGGCACAGAGACGGTGATGTTATGGAGGTGGAAGTAGGTGGTCTGGGTGATTTGAGGATCAGGGGTATGGAATCAGGCACAGAGACGGTGATGTTATGGAGGTGGAAGTAGACGGTCTGGGTGATTTGAGGATCTGGGGTTTGGAATCAGGGACAGAGACGGTGATGTTATGGAGGTGGAAGTAGACGGTCTGGGTGATTTGAGGATCTGGGGTTTAGAATCAGGCACAGAGACGGTGATGTTATGGAGGTGGAAGGAGGTGGTCTGGGTGATTTGAGGATCTGGGGTTTAGAATCAGGCACAGAGACGATGATGTTATGGAGGTGGAAGTAGGTGGTCTGGGGGATTTGTGGATCTGGGGTTTGGAATCAGAGACAGAGACGGTGATGTTATGGAGGTGGAAGTCAGTGGTCTGCATGATTTGAGGATCTGGGGTTTAGAATCAGGCACAGAGACGGTGATGTTATGGAGGTGGAAGTAGGTGGTCTGGGTGATTTGAGGATCTGGGGTTTGGAATCAGGGTCAGAGACGGTGATGTTATGGAGGTGGAAGTAGGTGGTCTGGGTGATTTGAGGATCTGGGGTTTGGAATCAGAGACAGAGACGGTGATGTTATGGAGGTGGAAGTCGGTGGTCTGCATGATTTGAGGATCTGGGGTTTAGAATCAGGCACAGAGACGGTGATGTTATGGAGGTGGAAGTAGGTGGTCTGGGTGATTTGAGGATCAGGGGTTTAGAATCAGGGACAGAGATGGTGATGTTATGGAGGTGGAAGGAGGTGGTCTGGGTGATTTGAGGATCTGGGTTTGGAATCAGGTTCAGAGACAGTGATGTTATGCAGGTGGAAGTAGGTGGTCTGGGTGATTTGAGGATCTGGGGTTTAGAATCAGGCACAGAGACGGTGATGTTATGGAGGTGGAAGTAGGTGGTCTGGGTGATTTGAGGATCTGGGTTTGGAATCAGGGACAGAGACGGTGATGTTATGGAGGTGGAAGTAGGTGGTCTGGGTGATTTGAGGATCTGGGGTTTGGAATCAGGGACACAGACGGTGATGTTATGCAGGTGGAAGTAGACAGTCTGGGTGATTTGAGGATCTGGGGTTTGGAATCAGGGACAGAGACGGTGATGTTATGCAGGTGGAAGTAGGTGGTCTGGGTAATTTGAGGATCTGGGGTTTGGAATCAGGGACAGAGACGGTGATGTTATGGAGGTGGAAGGAGGTGGTCTGTGTGATTTGAGGATCTGGGGTTTGGAATCAGGGACAGAGACGGTGATGTTATGCAGGTGGAAGTAGGTGGTCTGGGTGATTTGAGGATCTGGGGTTTGGAATCAGGGACAGAGACGGTGATGTTATGCAGGTGGAAGTAGGTGGTCTGGGTGATTTGAGGATCTGGGGTTTGGAATCAGAGACAGAGACGGTGATGTTATGCAGGTGGAAGTAGTTGGTCTGGGTGATTTGAGGATCTGGGATTTGGAATCAGGGACAGAGACGGTGATGTTATGGAGGTGGAAGTAGGTGGTCTGGGTGATTTGAGGATCTGGGGTTTGGAATCAGGAACAGAAATGGTGATGTTATGGAGGTGGAAGTAGGTGGTCTGGGTGATTTGAGGATCTGGGGTTGGATTCTTGGTGACGAATCCATTGTGTATTAAACCATCAGGGAACCACACTCGCCTCACTTATACTGTTCACCTGGTAACGTGTCCTGTGCGTATTAAACAAAGAACAAAGAACAAAGAAAATTATAGCACAGGAACAGGCTTTTCGGCCCTCCAAGCCTGCACCGATCCAGATCCTCTACCTAAACATGTCGCCTATTTTCTAAGGGTCTGTATCTCTTTGCTTCCTGCCCATTCATGTATCTGTCTAGATACATCTTAAAAGACGCTATCGTGCCCGCGTCTACCACCTCAGCTGGCAACGCGTTCCAGGCACCCACCACCCTCTGCGTAAAGAACTTTCCACGCATATCCCCCCTAAACTTTTCCCCTCTCACTTTGAACTCATGACCCCTAGTATTTGAATCCCCCACTCTGGGAAAAAGCTTCTTGCTATCCACCCTGTCTATACCTCTCATGATTTTGTACACCTCAATCAGGTCCCCCCTCAACCTCCGCCTTTCTAATGAAAATAATCCTAATCTACTCAACCTCTCTTCATAGCCAGTGCCCTCCATACCAGGCAACATCCTGGTGAACCTCCTCTGCACCCTCTCCAAAGCATCCACATCCTTTTGGTAATGTGGCGACCAGAACTGCACGCAGTATTCCAAATGTGGCCGAACCAAACTCCTATACAACTGTAACGTGACCTGCCAACTCTTGTACTCAATACCCCGTCCGATGAAGGAAAGCATGCCGTATGCCTTCTTGACCACTGCGTTGCCACCTTCAGGGAACAATGGACCTGAACACCCAAATCTCTCTGTACATCAATTTTCCCCAGGACCTTTCCATTTACTGTATAGTTCACTCTTGAATTGGATCTTCCAAAATGCATCACCTCGCATTTACCCTGATTGAACTCCATCTGCCATTTCTCCGTCCAACTCTCCAATCTATCTATTTTCTGCTGTATTCTCTGACAATTCACTATCTGTTACTCCACCAATCTTAGTGTCGTCTGCAAACTTGCTAATCAGACCACCTATAATTTCCTCCAAATCATTTATGTATATCAGAAACAACAGTGGTCCCAGCACGGATCCCTGTGGAACACCACTGGTCACACGTCTCCATTTTGAGAAACTCCCTTCCACTGCTACTCTCCGTCTCCTGTTGCCCAGCCAGTTCTTTATCCATCTAGCTAGTACACCCTGGATCCCATGCGCCTTCACTCTCTCCATCAGCCTGCCATTGGGAACCTTATCAAACGCCTTACTGAAGTCCATGTATATGACATCTACAGCCCTTCCCTCATCAATCAACTTTGTCACTTCCTCAAAGAATTCTATTAAGTTGGTAAGACATGACCTTCCCTGCACAAAACCATGTTGCCTATCACTGATAAGCCCATTTTCTTCCAGATGGGAATAGATCCTATCCCTCAGTATCTTCTCCAGCAGCTTCCCTACCACTGACGTCAGGCTCACCGGTCTATAATTACCTGGATTATCCCTGCTACCCTTCTTAAACAAGGGGACAACATTAGCAATTCTCCAGTCCTCCGGGACCTCACCCGTGTTTAAGGATGCTGCAAAGATATCTGTTAAGGCCCCAGCTATTTCCTCTCTCGCTTCCCTCAGTAACCTGGGATAGATCCCATCTGGACCTGGGGACTTGTCCACCTTAATGCCTTTTAGAATACCCAACACTTCCTCCCTCCTTATGCCGACTTGACCTAGAGTAATCAAACATCTGTCCCTAACCTCAACATCCGTCATGTCCCTCTCCTCGGTGAATACCGATGCAAAGTACTCGTTTAGAATCTCACCCATTTTCTCTGACTCCACGCATAACTTTCCTCCTTTGTCCTTGAGTGGGCCAATCCTTTCTCTAGTTACCCTCTTGCTTCTTATATATGAATAAAAGGCTTTGGGATTTTCCTTAACCCTGTTTGCTAAAGATATTTCATGACCCCTTTTCGCCCTCTTAATTCCTCGTTTCAGATTGGTCCAAAGCTTGGTCTTTCTTCAGCCGCCTAGACCTTATGTATGCTTCCTTTTTCCTCTTAGCTAGTTTCACAATTTCACCTGTCATCCATGGTTCCCTAATCTTGCCATTTCTATCCCTCATTTTCACAGGAACATGTCTCTCCTGCACGCTAATCAACCTCTCTTTAAAAGCCTCCCACATATCAAATGTGGATTTATCTTCAAACAGCTGCTCCCAATCTACATTCCCCAGCTCCTGCCAAATTTTGGTATCGTTGGCCTTCCCCCAATCTTCCTTTAGGACCACTCTCGTCTTTGTCCATGAGTATTCTAAAACTTACGGAATTGTGATCACTATTCCCAAAGTAGTCCCCGACTGAAACTTCAACCACCTGGCCGGGCTCATTCCCCAACACCAGGTCCAGTATGGCCCCTTCCCGAGTTGGACTATTTACATACTGCTCTAGAAAACCCTCCTGGATGCTCCTTACAAATTCTGCTCCATCTAGACCTCTAACACTAAGTGAATCCCTGTCAATGTTGGGAAAATTAAAATCTCCTATCACCACCACCCTGTTGCTCCTACATCTTTCCATAATCTGTTTACATATTTGTACCTCTATCTCATGCTCGCTGTTGGGAGGCCTGGAGTACAGCCCCAACATTGTTACCACACCCTTCCTATTTCTGAGTTCTGCCCATATTGCCTCACTGCTCGAGTCCTCCATAGTGCCCTCCTTCAGCACAGCTGTGATATCCTCTTTGACCAGTAATGCAACTCCTCCACCCCTTTTACCTCCTTCTCTATCCCGCCTGAAGCATCGATATCCTGGGATATTTAGTTGCCAATCGTGCCCTTCCTTCAACCAAGTCTCAGTAATAGCAATAACATCATACTCCCAGGTACTAATCCAAGCCCTAAGTTCATCTGCCTTACCTACTACACTTCTTGCATTAAAACAAATGCACCTCAGACCACCAGTCCCTTTGCGTTCATTATCTGCTCCCTGCCTACTCTTTCCCTTAGTCACGCTGACTTCATTATCTAGTTCCTTACAGGCTTTAGTTACTACCTCCTTACTGTCCACTGACCTCCTCATTTGGATCCCATCCCCCTGCCACATTAGTTTAAACCCTCCCCAACAGTGTTAGCAAAAGCCCCCCCAAGGACATTGGTTCCAGTCCGGCCCAGGTGTCGACCGTCCAATTTGTAATAGTCCCACCTCCCCCAGAACCGGTCCCAATGTACCAAAAATCTGAACCCCTCCCTCCTGCACCATCTCTCAAGCCACGCATTCACCCTGACTATTTTTTCATTTCTACTCTGACTATCATGTGGCACTGGTAGCAATCCTGAGATTACTACCTCTGAGGTCCTGCTTTTTAACTTGGCTCCTAACTCCCTAAATTCTGCTTGTAGGACCTCATCCCGTTTTTTACCTATATCATTGGTGCCTATGTGCACAACGACAACTGGCTGTTCACCCTCCTCCTTCAGAATGTTCTGCAGCCGATCTGAGACATCCCTGACCCATGCACCTGGGAGGCAACATACCATTCGGGAGTCTCGTTTTTGACCACAGAACCGCCTATCTACTCCCCTTACAATTGAATCCCCTATGACTATAGCCCTTCCACTCTTTTTCCCGCCCTTCTGAACAGCAGAGCCAGCCACGGTGCCATGAACCTGGCTACTGCTGCCTTCCCCTGGTGAGCCATCTCCCCCAACAATATCCAAAACAGTATACCTGTTGTGGAGGGAGATGACCACAGGGGACACCTGTGCTGCCTTCCTGCTCTTTCTCTGCCTTTTGGTCACCCATTCCCTTTCTCCCTCAGCAATCCTAATCTGCGGTGTGACCAATTCGCTAAACGTGCTATCCACGACCTCCTCAGCATCGCGGATGCTCCAAAGTGAGTCCATCCGCAGCTCCAGAGCCGTCATGCGGTCTAACAAGCGCTGCAGCTGGACACACTTCCAGCACGTGAGGGAGTCAGGGACATCAGCCGTGTCCCTGAGCTCCCACATTGAGCATGAGGAGCATAACACGGGTCTGAGATCTCCTGCCATTTTTAATCTTAAGCTTAACTTAGATAAATGAAAAAGGAACAAAAAGTTTTTACCAATCACACGGGGCAAAAAAAGAGAAATAGAAAAAGCCCTACCTTATCTACACACCACCGAGTCCTTTTTTTTTTGGTTAGAGGAGGAGGGCGGGTGGGAGACACTACAGGTGTAGTGTCTCGGGTTCAGCCGCTGCCCAAATATATAGGACTTACTTACCCAGCTGCCACCTCGCTCTCCCTGTCGCCGCTGCAAAAGGAAACTGCCGAAACAAAAAGGAAAGTTTATATAAGTTGAAACTCACTTAAAAGTGCAATAAACGTTTTGTGGTTGAAAGAGGCAAAAATAGTTTGTTAATCTGTTCATGTGATGAACGGGAATCCCTCCTCCATGTAACTCTTGAATATTTGTGCACCAGAATTGGACACAATACTGTAATAACGGCTGAAGCAATAATTTATTCAAAGGTTCATTGTAACTTACTATACTTTGGACTCAATGCGCACATTGATAATGGTAAGGATCAGAAATGCCTTTTCCACCAGTTCCTGAAACAGCCATGGCACTTTCCACAATTTGTCCATAAAAACCTCCATCCAGATTTCTGTTTCTGCATGCCCGTTACAATGGACTGGTTTCGATGACTTATTCCAACCATACTTCACGCTGGTCAGAGTTACATTTCAATTTCTGGGGTAGGTGGGACCTCTACAAACAGGATTGTCTTCACCTGAACCAGAGGGGTACCAATATCCTGGGGGGGAGATTTGTTAGTGCTCTTCGGTGGGGTTTAAACTAAATCAGCAGGGGAATGGGAACCTAAATTGTAGTTCCAGTGTACAGGCTGTTGAGAGTAGTGAGGTAGGGGATAAGGTTACAGGGACGCAAGAGGGCACTGGCAAGCAAGAACTTGGTTTAAAGTGTGTCTACTTCAACGCCAGGAGCATCCGGAATAAGGTGGGTGAGCTTGCAGCATGGGTTGGTACCTGGGATCCTGATGTTGTGGCCATTTCAGAGACATGGGTAGAGCAGGGGCAGGAATGGATGTTGCAGGTTCCGGGATTTAGATGTTTCAGTAAGAACAGAGAAGAGGGTAAAAGAGGGGGGGGTGTGGCATTGTCAATCAAGGAAAGTATTACAGCGGCAGAAAGGACGTTTGAGGACTCGTCTACTGAGGTAGTATGGGCCGAGGTTAGAAACAGGAGAGGAGAGGTCACCCTGTTGGGAGTTTTCTATAGACCTCTGAATAGTTCCAGAAATGTAGAGGAAAGGATAGCGAAGATGATTCTCGACAGGAGCGAGAGTAACAGGGTACTGGTTATGGGGGACTTTAACTTTCCAAATATCGACTGGAAATACTATAGTTCGAGTACTTTAGATGGGTCAGTTTTTGTCCAGTGTGTGCAGGAGGGTTTTCTGACACAGTATGTGGACAGGCCAACCAGGGGCGATGCCACATTGGATTTGGTACTGGGTAATGAACTCGGCCAGGTGTTCGATTTAGATGTAGGTGAGCACTTTGGCGATAGTGATCACAATTCGGTTAGGTTTACCTTAGCGATGGGCAGGGACAGGTATATACCGCAGGGCAAGAATTATAGCTGGGGGAAAGGAAATTATGACGCGATTAGGCAAGATTTAGGATGTGTAGGATGGGGAAGGAAACTGCAGGGGATGGGCACAAACGAAATGTGGAGCTTATTCAAGGAGCAGCTACTGCGTGTCCTTGATAAGTATGTACCTGTCAGGCAGGGAGGAAGTTGTCGAGCGAGGGAGCCGTGGTTTACTCAAGAAGTTGAAGCGCTTGTCAAGAGGAAGAGGGCGGCTTATGTTAGGATGAGACGTGAAGGCTCAGTTAGGGCGCTTGAGAGTTACAAGCTAGCCAGGAAGGATCTAAAGGGAGGGCTAAGAAGAGCAAGGACACGAGAAGTCATTGGCGGATAGGATCAAAGAAAACCCTAAGGCTTTCTATAGGTATATCAGGAATAAAAGAATGATAAGAGTTAGAACAGGGCCAATCAAGGATAGTAGTGGGAAGTTGTGTGCGGAATCAGAGGAGATAGGGGAAGCGTTAAATGAATATTTTTCGTCAGTATTTACAGTAGAGAAAGAAAATGTTGCCGAGGAGATTACTGAGATACAGCCTACTAGGCTAGATGGGATTGAGATTCACAAGGAGGAGGTGTTAGCAATTTTGGAAAGTGTGAAAATAGATAAGTCCCCTGGGCCAGATGGGATTTATCCTAGGATTCTCTGGGAAGCCAGGGAGGAGATTGCAGAGCCGTTGTTGTTGATCTTTATGTCGTCATTGTCGACAGGAGTAGTGCCGGAGGACTGGAGGATAGCAAATGTTGTCCCCTTGTTCAAGAAGGGGAGTAGAGACAGCCCTGGTAATTATAGACCTGTGAGCCTTACTTCGGTTGTGGGTAAAATGTTGGAAAGGGTTATAAGAGATAGGATTTATAATCATCTTGAAAAGAATAAGTTCATTTGCGATAGTCAGCACGGTTTTGTGAAAGGTAGGTCGTGCCTCACAAACCTTATTGAGTTTTTCGAGAAGGTGACCAAACAGGTGGATGAGGGTAAAGCCGTGGATGTGGTGTATATGGATTTCAGTAAGGCGTTTGATAAGGTTCCCCACGGTAGGCTATTGCAGAAAATACGGAAGTATGGGGTTGAAGGTGATTTAGAGCTTTGGATCAGAAATTGGCTAGCTGAAAGAAGACAGAGGGTGGTGGTTGATGGCAAATGTTCATCCTGGAGTTTAGTTACTAGTGGTGTACCGCAAGGTTCTGTTTTGGGGCCACTGCTGTTTGTCATTTTAATAAATGACCTGGATGAGGGTGTGGAAGGGTGGGTTAGTAAATTTGCGGATGACACGAAGGTCGGTGGAGTTGTGGATAGTGTCGAAGGGTGTTGTAGGGTACAGAGGGACATAGATAGGCTGCAGAGCTGGGCTGAGAGATGGCAAATGGAGTTTAATGCGGAGAAGTGTGAGGTGATTCACTTTGGAAGGAGTAACAGCAATGCAGAGTACTGGGCTAATGGGAAGATTCTTGGTAGTGTAGATGAGCAGAGAGATCTTGGTGTCCAGGTACATAAATCCCTGAAAGTTGCTACCCAGGTTAATAGGGCTGTTAAGAAGGCATATGGTGTGTTAGCTTTTATTAGTAGGGGGATCGAGTTTCGGAGCCACGAGGTCATGATGCAGCTGTACAAAACTCTGGTGAGGCCGCACCTTGAGTATTTCGTGCAGTTCTGGTCACCGCATTATAGGAAGGATGTGGAAGCTTTGGAAAGGGTGCAGAGGAGATTTACTAGGATGTTGCCTGGTATGGAAGGAAGGTCTTACGAGGAAAGGCTGAGGGACTTGAGGTTGTTTTCGTTGGAGAGAAGGAGGAGGAGAGGTGACTTAATAGAGACATACAAGATAATCAGAGGGTTAGATAGGGTGGATAGTGAGAGTCTTTTTCCTCGGATGATGATGGCAAACACGAGGGGGCATAGCTTTAAGTTGAGGGGTGAAAGATATAGGACAGATGTCACAGGTAGTTTCTTTACGCAGAGAGTAGTAGGGGCGTGGAACGCCCTGCCTGCAACAGTAGTAGACTCGCCAACTTTAAGGGCATTTAAGTGGTCATTGGATAGACATATGGATGAAAATGGAATAGTGTAGGTCAGATGATCGGCGCAACATCGAGGGCCGAAGGGCCTGTACTGCGCTGTAATGTTCTAATGTTCTAATGTTCTAATGTTCTAATTCGTGACCTCTTCCATTCCATCAGCCTATTTATGGACTTTTGAAATCTGCCACTATTCTCACGATTTACTATCTTTCAAGGTTTTGTGTCAGATTCAGACTCATTTTCACCACAAACGCAGGCCATTCGGCCCGTCGAGTCCATGCCAGGTCTCCAACGGAGCTCTTCAGTCATTCCCATTCCGCCGCTCGATCCCGTCGCACTGCAACTTTTGAAATTGTGCCCTGTTGATGCAAGTCTAATTCATTAATATATAGCAAGGAAAGCAAAAGGTCCTCGGACCCACCCTTGGGGGCTGGCATCCAGTGTGAAAAACAAGCTTTCACCACGATTCTGTTTCCCGTCTCGAAGCAAACTTAGTACCTGGTTTCCACTAAAATAAAAGCAAAATACTGCGGATGCTGGAAATCTGAAACAAAAACAAGAAAAGCTGGAATCACTCAGCAGGTCTGGCAGCATCCGGTTCCAAAGAAGGGTCACTGACCCGAAACGTTAACTCTGCTTCTCTTTCCACAGATGCTGCCAGACCTGCTGAGTGATTCCAGCATTTCTTGTTTTTGTACCTGGTTTCCACTGTCCATTTTATTGACGTTAATGGACTTGGATGAAAAGCTTTTCGGAAGTCTGTAATTAACCCTTTCTGTTAGCTCATCTTGTGTCACATATAATGAAAATGGAACAGGCTCATGCCCCCATAACGAAGACCAAGCTATCAGTGGAAATTGAATGGAATGTGGGGTTTAATTCGTGGAAATTATGGGGCTTGAAACAAGTATGAAGTGGACAAGAGGAGACAGAGATTCGTTTGCAAAGTTCGAAATGTCCTTCCCCCAGATCGTCTCAATCAGAAAGAAGGCAGCAAAACTTTCAGCTAGACTGTAAATTTAAATGACCTGCAGAAAATGCTGCTATGAAATCTCACCCCAACCCAAAACCTGACCCAACTTCCGTGTACAGAACCCTGACTGCAAAGTCCCGAAGAGTTATTTCACGTTAATTGAGGAAACAAAATTATTCCGTTTTCAATGAATAAATAGCAACACATTGAAAAAATGAAACATTAAACAAATGACTATTTGCAAGCAATAAAATTATTTCATTAAATTAACTCAGGTTACATTAATCACACCACAATAAATTGAGTAATCCTAAAATCGCATTGAAATAGTAAAGTTAGTTGAAAGTTATTGCAATAACATCTTAAATGAAATGACATGAAATTAATCATGTGAGATCACATTAAAGTAAAATTACTTATACAATTCATAAATAATATTCCATCAAGTCAATATAATGTAATTGTCAATTAACAAATAACTTTAACTCAACATTAATCAAATTACTTCATTAAACTAAATAAATGACCTTTTTTCTTTTTAATTATTATCGGGAAATGTGGGCGTCGCCGGCTATTCCAGTATTTATTGTCCTATCCCGAACATTCGTCATACCATGAATATAATTAGATCAGCTGGAATTAAAGTTTAGAAAAGAAATTAGTGAAGGTACATCACATTAAAAGAAGAAATAAGATTAAGCACATTAAATTGATCAAATGATTTCATTTCACTCAAAATGTAATAACTCAATTATTCAAATTATACACAATACAAGTAACTATCTTTAATTGATAAGTATAATTGCTCAATTTAAATAAAATGACCACTTTACTCAATCTTCGCATTACACTAAGATTAAACTCGTGAGCTAAGAATTTGACATAACATTCAATTAGTAACAGTTCACAGTTCTTACATCTCACTCCAAATAATAAGCCATATAACATCACTTTACATCAAGAAATTCACTGGAGATCAAATTCAAAGTAAAAAAATGCCAAAAGTACATGAAATTCTGAAACGATTGACATTTACTGATTATAAAATGACGTCACCTTAAATTAATTTAGAGATTTTAAGAAGAAGAATTAAATGCGAATATCATCGTCTAAAATGTAGAAAGGAATGTCACAAGGTTCGGAGTGATCATTGCGGGAGGGGGAAGGGGATGGGGAGGGGCAGTAAACCGGGGTTGAAAGGGGGCGGGGCCTGCACTACCCCATTGGCGAGAAGGGCGGGACAGGGGCAGATGCGAGCAACCCGTAGGGGGCGGGGCTGGTGCTTAGGTGTCTTTCTGCCAATCAGACCTTCGATCTGTGAAATATTATTCAGATATTCTGTCAATATTCTCTAGCTATTACAAAGAGATTTTGTTGATGTTATTTTGATCTTAGATAAATAGCAGTTCAACCTTGCCCGTCTAAGAGCGAAGTCCAAAGTACGGAAAGTCCTCATCAGGGAACTCCTCTTTGCTGACGATGCTGCTTTAACATCTCACACTGACGAGTGCCTGCAGAGTCTCATCGACAGGTTTGCGGCTGCCTGCAACGAATTTGGCCTAAACATCAGCTTCAAGAAAACGAACATCATGGGGCAGGACGTCAGAAATGCTCCATCCATCAATATGACTGACCACGCTCTGGAAGTGGTTCAAGAGTTCACCTACCTAGGCTCAACTATCACCAGTAACCTGTCTCTCGATGCACAAATCAACAAGCGCATGGGAAAGGCTTCCACTGCTATGTCCAGACTGGCCAAGAGAGTGTGGGAAAATGGCGCACTGACACGGAACACAAAAGTCCGAGTGTATCAAGCCTGTGTCCTCAGTACCTTGCTCTACGGCAGCGAGGCCTGGACAACGTATGTCAGCCAAGAGCGACGTCTCAATTCATTCCATCTTTGCTGCCTCCAGAGAATACTTGGCATCAGGTGGCAGGACCGTATCTCCAACACAGAAGTCCTCGAGGCGGCCAACATCCCCAGCTTATACACACTACTGAGTCAGCGGCGCTCGAGATGGCTTGGCCATGTGAGCCGCATGGAAGATGGCAGGATCCCCAAAGACACATTGTACAGCGAGCTCGCCACTGGTATCAGACCCACCGGCCGTCCATGTATCCACTTTAAAGACGTCTACAAACGCGACATGAAGTCCTGTGACATTGATCACAAGTCGTGGGACTCAGTTGCCAGCGTTCGCCAGAGCTGGCGGGCAGCCATAAAGGCGGGGCTAAAGAGTGGCGAGTCGAAGAGACTTAGTAGTTGGCAGGAAAAAAGACAGAAGCGCAAGGGGAGAGCCAACTGTGTAACAGCCCCGACAAACAAATGTCTCTGCAGCACCTGTGGAAGAGCCTGCCACTCTAGAATTGGCCTTTATAACCACTCCAGGCGCTGCTTTACAAACCACTGACCACCTCCAGGCGCTTACCCATTGTCTCTCGAGATAAGGAGGCCAAAGAAGGAGAAGATAAATAAGATGTAAAAAGACAAATGTTTTGTTGCGTTTGTGCCGGCGGGGCGGGACCGGGGATGATTGACAGGGCGCGGGAGATTTAAATGGACTCCGGGAGACTGGAGAGAGGAGTCAGAACTGGTGAAAGAAGACTTTGGACAGACCTTCATTGAAAGTTAAGGTTTTTTGTGGTTTTTTTTGGTGGGGGGAGTGAAAGATTGCGTGAGTGAGAGTGAGGACTGAGTGTTGTAACAGCAACGTTTTGATTGTTTCTGAAATATTTGTTATTGACTTTTTTTCCTGAAAGGTACAAAAGTGGTTTTGAAATTGAGTAAAGCAGGTGTCCAGGTTATAGTTTTTTTTAACTCTTGGGGACTGAAGAGTTTTTAACCGAGAAATATCTAGGATTGGTTTTTTTTTTTTACTGCGTTTTGTTGAAATGTTCATTTAAGATTGATGTTCCATGTTTGAGTTCGAATGATTTCATGGTTTGCAGCTTTTTCAGGCGTTTTTAATGAAGTCATTTAGTTTATTGAGTACTTGCGCAACTTCTTGGAATTAAGAATAACGTTGCTCTGTTTTTCCGTGGCTTCGGCTTGTTTTATTTCAGCAAATAATTGATGCTGGTCTGTTTTTTTTTCTCTGCGCTGTGTAATGCTAGTAATAATAGTGATACTACTGTTGGTGGAGATCTAATAGTGGTACGTTTGACTATTCAACTTTTTAAGTAGTTGGGATGGTGTCTTTCACTTGGCATTTGTTTTCACAAATTAATGAGAATTATCTCTGGACCGCACTGCATATGTTTTAAGTCTAATTACTCAGACTTGGTTTAAGAAATCCTGATCCTAATAATTGCAGTTTCAAACAGAAACGGTTATTCTGTTTGCTTATAAATACGTTTTTAATGGTCAAGTACGTCACTTTGAAGTTAGAAACCAAACTTTATTCTTGGAATAAATGTAGTCACTAAACGTTTTGTTGCCTAGGAGCAGGTGAGAAAAATCTGAACTTGCTGTTTATGAAGTGACGTTGTGTAAATACAATGCAAGTCAATAATTACAGAAACTCATTCGTGTGCAAAATGGGTTTGTGATCAAATTTGTGCTTCTGTGTATTCGTGGCGAGTAATTTAAAGGTTGAAGCTATCTCACCAGCCAGAGTCCCAATTGTATGTGTCTCTGTCTCTGTCACGGCATTTTTCGGTGTTAACTCCTGTTTTATGCCAATTACGTAACTCGTCAAGTTTTTTATTCAACTGTAATTATAAATGTTAAAGGTTGAAATAGAATTCTCCAAAGCCTTCATAATGGCTCCTTGTTAATAATAATTGGTTTGGTACTTGGTGCCTTTGTGCTTCATGTCGATGAGAGTCAAGGTAAAGAACCTTGAGTGGAGAGCGTGGCAACCGACCCTTAGTCATATCTTGTAGTTTGAAGAATACACGGAAACGTCCAAAAATACAATACTAAATGTTTGTTTTCACCACGCTGTCAAGTATTGTGTAGTCATTAGAAACGCATCTGGAAAGAAAAGGTTTCATTTCCTTATCTATACTGTTTGTGAAGTGGGGAGAAAGAGGCGAGAACTGAAGCCTGTAATTGTTAAACAAAGTTAACTCCTGTTGATCCGACTTGCTTCATGACCGTGCAATTGCGATTCAAGCTCGGTCTTTTCTACAGCTGGAACTCGCACTCATCATCGGTCGTTCCAGCTAACTCATTCATTCAATAGTGTTTGAAGGGGTGGAACAAGCACATGAAATTTGTAACGCTGAATTAAAATGCTATTGGGATTTTCAAAACGTATTCTACTAAAGGTGACTATTAGTTCTGCAGTAACACCCTCAAATAGTTTAAGTCGCCGCCTCTTGGTCTGAGTGTTCGTACTCTAGATTTGGAGATTGTTTGCGGATAACTACAAATACGAGGTAGGGCTGAAATTGAGCCTGAGCGTCAATGTTTCAGTTCGGTTCAGTTACATTGAATCGCCTAACGCAGGATTAAACTTTTATCTAATTTGACCGCCTGAAACGGTTGGAAGGCGAAGTGGTTACTTAAATACTACAGAAAAAAACTTTGTTGTGATGCTCTTCGTTCCTCAAACGGTTCAGTCAGAAATGATGTATTTGTTGTTTTCTTGAGTGAAATGGTACGCTCAATTTCCAGTATGTTTTAAGGAAACCTAAGGGTTGGTACATTGCAAATACTTGGTAAAGACGGTATTAACAGCAACTCCTATTAGGCGCAGTGGTGCGAATTCAGAATTGGTTGGACAAAAATAAGACCAAGCAGAATTCAAATCGAGCAGTCAGCAGATTGGAACGGTAGAACTGCAGTGTACACGTTTTTAGTTCTAACTTGGATATTTATTCTTTATTACTTTTAGCTCAGTCACGAGAGTTCAATCAACTCCTCAATGCCACAAACGAGGGAAAAGGAGCAAAATTCATGACTCGTTCAAAGGTCTTAATGACAAAGACCAAGATATTGCAATCTTGGTAACGTGGAAAGATGCACACCGGGAGGTAGTGGATATGTGAGGGGCTTTGGTGGCTTTCCTAAACTGGACAATGTCGAATTGAGATTGAAGTCATGTGAATGTTTTTATAAACTCAAATAATGCAGTTCGCATGTGCAAATCATCTGTATAAGTCCTGCCGGCATAGAAGTTGTTTTAGTTTGTACGTTCAGTCTGGAAGTTAATAATCCGACAAGAGTGCAGCAAAGGCCTTTCCAATTAACTAAGTGAGGTCCTTTTTTGTAGTAGCAAAATGTCGCATTTTTTAATGGTAAGAAAAGTGTGTTTTTAGTGTCATCTCATTTAAATTAGAGACCAAGGTCATTAAAGGTGTGAGCAGAGAAGGGACTTGCGATGTTGAAACAGATTAAACTGCATTGGTTGAGTACTGTTCTATTGGCGCTATCAAGCTTGATCCAAATAGGGATGATGGTTTTAAATGTAACTGCATGATCATGGTAAACTGCAGAGCATGAAGCGCAGATTGGGAGATGTGAGTATGTCAGTAATAGAGCTCACGGTAGCGTTCTGCCCAACGGGACACCGTTTCAATGTTTCGGAGCATTTAATTGACTTTATTTGGGTGTGTCAATAATTTTTTATTTGGTATCACTATTCGATCAAAAACTAGCTTCTACACATGCAGTTTAAATGTGCTTCCAGTGTATTAAGTATTTGCACAGCATCTCGTCATTCATACAAATCCTCTGGATTATAGAGGTTATGCAGTGTGAAATGTTGCGTTTATCTTGCCTGTAAATGTGCTTTTCAATGTAAAACACAACGTGCTTAATGAGTTGGCACCAAGCAAGAGTGTTCGTTTGTCAATAAATTCGAAGAGAACATGAGCTTAACAATAAAATTCTTCACATTTAGCATGGTCAGCATCTTAATGTTGAGTTGGGTTAAACTACACGTGTTGTATGGAGAAGATTTAATCAAGATCAAGGAGAAATGCACATTAATGATGGGAGCTTAAATAAAAGGCACTCTACAGTCAGAAGTGCAAATGTTTCAAAGCATAATAAAATTTGGTAGCAAACCTCCAGAGCATGCCTCAGTTGAGTGTATGGAGCTCCTCCCTTTAACATGAGATAATTGTGTCTCCAGTATATTGAGGTAAATAAGTATGTACATCTGTCATATAGTGGATGGAGAATCACTTGGTCTGCATCATGACTCCAAAAGCAGCAATGGTCAATTTATCTAGAACTCTGGTCATGAAAGTCAACATTGGCATATAAATGTTTCTACAAAAAATGGCAAAAGCATTTTGTTTGGAATTTGTCAGCCTGAAGATGAGGGTTTCAACTTCAATTTTTTTTTTTTAAAGTTGCCAGAATCCGTTTTGGTCTGAACTTGCAGTCATCAACTCTTGTCTGTATTACTGTGGGATGAACTGGAATCTGAAGCTTCACATGTTAACTTGTAAAAAAAAAAAAGCTGGGGTGTAACTTCACTGAAGCTGATGTGAACCCTTAGTGTGTTAAAGCTGTACCTGTCAAACGTGGTGTGCAATGGCTTTACAAAGCTTGCTTGCTTAAACTTGGTGTGAAATATTGGTGGTAATTTTGAAAGTAAGCCAGGTTTCACTTTAGCCTGCAACCTTGTTCTAATCTGCCAGCTTCTACCTCTGCATTCAACCTTGTGTCTGACCAAAGCTACCAGGCTCATGTGGTCTGTTGATAGATTGTGGACAAAATGTCAGGCTCTGGTGACTTTTTTATATTTAAAAAAAAAACATGCTGGACTTTCACTTTGATTCTCAAGTCAGAACTGCCCTCATATTTTTATCAACCTTGGTCAGATTGATACCCAAGAGGCGTGGAGAAAAAAAAACTGCAGTTAAAATAGCTGGGCCTGGAACTTTGCTGTGAAAAGCAGTTGGGGTTTCAACCTTCATGTGTAACATGAGTTTTGGCAACAAGCTGGGCATGCAACCTTTGTCAGTAAAATAAATTGCAGGGCTCAACCTTGCTATGTTTTATTAAAAAGCCGGGGCATCTCACCTGATTATTTGGAGCAGTAAAAAATTTGCTGCGGTCAAATTGAGTCTTCAGCTGTCCTTTCACAAATCCAAGGTTAAAAATCTGGGGGGCCTTAACATGGGTCACCAGTTTGACGTGGCTGTGAAAAAGCTCCAGCTATTGATGTTTGGATTGAACGTTGGTCTTCAGAGGTGCGAACAAAAGCAAGATGCAACTTTAGTCAGTAAAAAGCTGGGTGACTTGAGCTTCATATGTGACCTTTTGACTTGGAAGCTTGTGCCTGTGTTTTAGCTAATTGTATCTGCACAGTTGGTTACAAAGTTGCATAGTTCCATCTGGGACAAGCTGCTGGTTTTAAAAACCCTAATCTATCCTTGGTATGTAGAAAGCCGGTGCGTTGCAAATGTCTAAATATGAATTTAGTAATAAACCACAAAGCTGCGAGCTGAACCATTTTGTAACTGAATTTTAAGTCCGGTTTAAACTTCGGTCTTATGGTCTACAACACTTGCGTAGAGGAAGCAGTTTGTCTTGCGGCTTGAAGAAAAACACTGCTTAGCTTTAACAATTTTGACTGAAATTGGAGTGTTCATGTATTCAAGTGTGGGCCTCCGATCTAGTATCAAACATTGGTCTGCAACATTAGTTTGTGTAAACCTGCAGGCTACAAACTTGGTCTCAAGCACTCTAAATAGCACTCAACAAAAGGCTGTGAAATTGGTCACTTGCAACTGTAAGTGCCCCAAAAGCACTGGGTAGTAAACTCCTCGTTAAAAGGAACAATCGTAGGTTTGAAAATTCTCTAGTGCACAGTAAAAGGCTGGGTGGTAACCATTTTTGTATGCAACTGGTAATTAACAGAGCAGCAGTTCCTCTAACATTGTAAGTGTTTTACTTTTATGTTAAAGAAAATTTTGTTATGTTAGTCATGAAAAAGCTGCTGGCCTCAAACTGCAGTTGCAATAAAAGCTGGGTGTCATGAACTTATAATTTCAGGTCACTAAAAATATGACTGCCTGCAGGCTCAAGTTTGGCTTTAACTTTAGTCTAGAAAAGCTGCTTGGCTCCAGCCTGGTGTCAGAAGTCTAATTTTTAAACCTGTTGGCAAACGGGTTAACTTGAGCTTTGCAACACTTTGCTATATGCTTTTATTTGCCAATGTCTAGTCTGGTTCAAATGTCAAATGATCCAGGTATGTGGAAAGCTGGCAATACTGCATGAAAGCAGAGATCTCCTGGAAGCACCATCAGTCTGCATCAGGGCTTTAAATTGAGCTGGGGGTGCAAATGTGAAGGTATCTGAATAGCTGCTGTTTAAAGCTTGGTTGGAGAAAATCCAGCTTGGTCTGTGTTAAGGTTTTGAAAAGCTGTAGTGTGAAACTTTGGTAAATCTGTTAAAGCTGTCTATTAGAGGGGAGCTCAAACTTAGTCATTTACCTTGCTTTGTAAAAAGCTGCTGCATTTAATTCTGCACTATTAATTATGGGGGAAAAAAAAATTAGTGTAATCTGAAATACTCAGTTAAAAAGCAGCTTGGGTCCAGAATTTTATATGGGTCAGAAAATAGCTTTGTAAAATCTGGCAGCTCAGCATGAGATGCAATAAATGCAGAAGAGGCAGTGTTTTTGAAGTCTCTTGATGTGCTCAAGCATCCTTTTATTTACCAATCTGACTTTTTAAACTCAGTTCAAATTTCCTCTTAAGATTTGAGGAAAAACTAGCAGTTCACAAATTGAAAAACTGGGGGTACCACTAGTTTTATATATTTAAAAAAAAAAATGGGTGCTATGATTTTTAAGACTAGATAGGGTGCAACCTTGTTCAGTTAGCTGGTATAAAATGTGGCCTGTAACATAGGTCAGACTAAATCTGAACCTCCCTTTTCAGCTGTTAATCAATCTGTCAAATGCTGCAGAGCTCAAAATTGGTACAAAATGGAGATGAAGAAAAATTAGGCAAAAACTTTACTTTTACCAAAGGATGTAACAGGTTTGTATAAGAAAGTGGACCTGAAAAAACATTGCCAACATTATTAAAGAAACTGTTGTGCTTTGACTAATCTTAGAGCTTAAGGTTTAAAAAAAAAAAATTTGAAAGTTGGAGCAAGAAAGTCATTTTAAGGGGCCCAAACTTGAACATTTCTGTTAAGTTCAAGCTGCCAGATTAAAAGTGGGTCTTGGTTTTGCAAAGACATGTTTTTCTAAAGGGAAATATTGCAGTCCTCCAGATTAGTATGCAGCCTTTTGAAGCTGGATTAACTTTGATTTGTCAACTTGCAAATGGCCTGTTCCTGTTTTGTACTTTTTTTTTTATTTAGATACAGCACTGGAACAGGCCCTTCAGCCCACTGAGTCTGTGCCGACCGACCACCCATTTATACAAAGCCTACATTCCTACCACATCCCCATCTGTGCCTATATTCTCCTACCACCTACCTATACGAGGGGCAATTTATAATGGCCAATTCACCTATCAACCTGCAAGTCTTTTGGTGGTGGGAGGAAACCGGAGTACCCAGTGAAAACCCACAGAACTTGCAAACTCCACAGGTGTGGAACTTGAGGTGAGCCATCCTTGGACTAGGGGTGAGAGTTTGCTTGGTCAGAATGTTTCTCACGCAAACTGCTCCTTAGGAATGTACCATGTCTGGCTGATAGTGTTGTTGAAGCCTGATGTCTCTTTCTGTTGCGCTGTGCCAGCTGCAAGGCCAATGGTGAGATTGATATGTAAACGAAGGATTGAAAATGACTATTTTATTCATTTAGAGCAAGAATTCAATTGTAATATTGGTGCTTTAGAATGCAAATTAACGATTAAAATATGATTAAGATTATTGGTTGCAGAATAGTATAATTGCCACTGTTTGACTAATTCTTCAGAACATCAGAGTCTCAATGTGAGCTCTACTGTGTTCTCGTGCACAAGTTAATAAAGTAGTTTGCGAGTACTCATGTGAGGAAGTTTGATTTATTCTGCTCTATTTTCTTCCACACAGGCAGTACCCAGAATTGAACCTGTCACGAGCTGTGAGGCTGCGGTGCTAGCCACTGTGCCGCCCGTTCTCTTTTTTTTTTTTTCTGGCCTCTTTGGGGACAAAAGTTTGCTCAAACATATAACCTTCAATCAGTGAAAAGCTACTGGGCTGAAGCTTGGTAAAACCAAGTGAAGGTGAGAGATTAAATCCTGCTGATACTTGTCATAGTTTGATTAATTACAATGTTACAAATGCTATCAGAAGCTTGCTATTTCTTAGTGCAGTTAATCTCAGTAGCTTGTATTGTCAAAGATTGGTGCTTGGGTGTGTAGTGCAATTGGGTTCAACACATTCCAAGTAGGTAAAACCATTTAATTTTTTTGCTAATGGACCTGAGGATTAATTACACTTTGGTAAACTATACTTCAATCAAATTGAACTTTATGTATCTAATGACTAAATGGAGCAGATGCTACTATAGAATGTGACCAATTCCACACAGACTGCAAATGTGAAGTAATGATGCATGGAGCTTAACTTGACCATATTACCATAGATATAAATCTTCAAGTCTAATGTATGGTCAAATAACAGATTAGATCCAAAAACAATGTTTTTGCAGTAAACAGTATAGAATGTAGGTTATTACAGGTTGCATTTATGCTTTTGTTCAGGGGTTGGGCATAGTTATCTATTGCATACCATGCAGGATTGAATATGAAGAAAACAGTGGTACCAGACGCTGCTCATCACAAAGCCTTAAAACACAAAGGCAATGATGCTGTAAAGAGTCCTGTAATAATCATTATGTACAAGCACAAAGGTATGGTTGGACATAAAATATTCCAACTGAACTATTAAAAAAAAAAAAGCAACCAAGTTGTGTGAAAGTGTATTTAGTTTAATGTCTATTGTGGAATAATTTGTATCTTGTCATAGCTGTAGTATAAAATTAAAATGGTCTGAGCATTGAAGTGTCAGCAGGCAAAGCCACCTGGCATGTTTCAATAACTAGGTAAGATAGTCTGCTTTAACTTTGTAATGTTTGTCGCAATTAGCCTCTAGGCTCACTTTTTTTTTGACTTGGCGTCATCTCCCTGACCAGCAGACTCATTCCGCCACCTCCAGCATTCTCAAGCTGTGCCTCCTTAGCTGCTCTCTATCTTGTCATTGAAGAGTGTCTCTGTCTGAGATCAGCTGTCTAAATTCCTCTACACCCTTGCTCACTCAACCTGTTTTCACTTTGTCTCTAGTCTAACCCTGACCTTGTTAACAAACTTGCAGACAAGAGGAGTACTGTTCTCCTCTGTTGTCCTGACTTACAACTTGCAGAAGCTCAGTACCAGCTCACAAATTGTCTCCAACTGCTGCCCCTCCCCCCAACCCCCCCTTCTGGACATCTGCCCTCTGCAGCTTCCAAACTCAGAATCCTGCAACCCCAGACAGCCCACTTACAACTCTTGCATAAAATCCACTAACATGACCATCATGATAGATGCATTGTTTTCTGCATGTTCCTGTCCCACTGAATTATTTTTCTTGCTATCTTGACACTATAGATTGTTCTGTGGTCCAGCCTCCAACATGTACATCGGTGACTCTTCAGATGCCATATTTCATCAGGATAATTTCTAATTTGCTGGTCTTCCACCCCCCCCCCCCCACAAACTGCTGCCTCTAAACTATGGACGTCCAATGCCTTTGCACCTCCGTGCCCCACCAAGACAGTGTGAGGGCTCTCTGCTTCCTTTTTTTAAAGAAGCATGATCAGTCTCCATCTACCATGACCACCGCCACCGCCCCACTCCCCCTGGCTGAACCTGCTTTCAAATTGAACAACTTCGACAACTACACTCTTTACTTTCAAATAAATGATAAGGGTACCTGCATGGGTACTAGTAATGCTTGTCTTTTTTGTGGGATATGTCAAACATGTTCTAGGCTTACTCTGTTCCCTTACCAACTTTTTTCCAGTACATTGGCAGTGCAGTTTCCTGCTCTTGCCTGGAACTGGAAAACTTGATAAACTTTACTTCCAATTTCCCCCCCCCCCCCCCCCCTTAAATCACTGTTTTTAAAACGAAAAACAGTTCATCTGACCTATCCCTTTCTCGACTTCTCCCTCCATCTAATAGGGATTGGCTGTCTACAAATATTAAAGGCCACATGATCCAACAGCTGTCAACTAGACGTCCCACATTGGCTCCTGGAAGAATTCTGTTATTAGTTTGTCGCCAATGTCATCTGCTCTGAATGACATGGGGGAACTGTGCAAACTATTGGGATTGAAGGCCAAAAAGTCCTCAAGGCCTGATGGCTTACATCTTGGGGTCTTGAAGTATGTGGCAGGGGCAGTAGTTAACAAACTGTAAATTCCCTGGATGTGGGAAAGGTTCCAGTGCATTGGAAAAATGCTCATATTAAGCTCATTCAAAAGGGAGGGAGGCACAAATTCAGAAACTACAAATTAGTTTAACGGGTCAGTGAAGTTGTTGGGATCCATTATTAAGGAAGCAATAGGACACTTAGATTGTGTTTTGACTTTATCAGTCAGCATGGTTTTATGAAGGGTAAATTGTGTTTAACTAATTTGCTACAGTTCTTCGCAGATGTAACAAGTGAAGAGAATAATGGGGATCCTGTACATGTAGTATATCTGGACTTCCAGAAGGCATTTGATAAGGTGCTGCATAACTTAAGATCAAATGTGGGTAGGGACAATTTATCCCCTTGGCTAGAGGATAGGATAGATGGGACCTTTTATGGTTGGCAAGATGTAACTAGTAGGGTGCCACAAGGTTAGTTCCTTGAGGCCCCAACTGTTTACAATCTGTAATTGGATGCAGGGATAGAAGGTACTTTTGTCAAATTTGCAGATTAACAAGAGCAAAGAACAGTACAGCACAAGAACAGGCCATTTGAACCTCCAAGCCTGCACTGATCTTGATGTCTGTCTAAACTAAAACCTTCTGCACTTCTGGGGACTGTATCCCTATATTCCCATTGTATTTGTCAAGATGCCTCTTATGTTGCTATTGTAAGCTAACATTAAAATGGTGAAACTAAATTGCAATAAATAAATGTACAAATGGCTATGGATAGGCGCATGGGGTCCAAGATGTACTAGCTAGATGGATAAAGAACTGGCTGGGCAACAGGAGACAGTAGCAGTGGAAGGGAGTTTCTCAATGGAGACGTGTGACCAGTGGTGTTCCACAGGGATCTGTGCTGGGACCACTTTGTGATATACATAAATGATTTGGAGGGAAGTATAGGTGGTCTGATCAAGTTTGCAGACGACACTAAGATTGGTGGAGTAGCAGATAGTGAAGGGGACTGTCAGACTACAGCAGAATATAGATAGATTGGAGTTGGGCAGAGAAATGGCAGATGGAGTTCAATCAGGGCAAATGTGAGGTGATGCATTTTGGAAGATCCAATTCAAGAGTGAACTATACAGTAAATGGAAGTCCTGTGGAAAATTGATGTCCAGAGAGATTTGGGTGTTCAGGTCCATTGTTCCCTGAAGGTGGCAACGCAGGTCAATAGTGGTCAAGAAGGCATACGGCATGCTTTCCTTCATCGGACGGGGTATTGAGTACAAGAGTTAGGACACGTTACAGTTGTACAGGACTTTGGTTCGGCCACATTTGGAATACTGCGTGCAGTTCTGGTCGCCACATTACCAAAAGGATGTGGATGCTTTGGAGAGGGTGCAGAGGAGGTTCACCAGGATGTTGCCTGGTATGGAGGGCACTGGCTATGAAGAGAGGTTGAGTAGATTAGGATTATTTTCATTAGAAAGACTGAGGTTGAGGGGGGACCTGATTGAGGTGTACAAAATCATGAGGGGTACAGATGGGGTGGATAGCAAGAAGCTTTTTCCCAGAGTGGGGGATTCAATTACAAGGACACTAGTTCAAAGGGAAAGGTTTAGGGGGGATATGCGTGGAAAGTTCTTTACGCAGAGGGTGGTGGGTGCATGGAACGCTTTGCCAGCGGAGGTGGTAGATGCGGGCACGATAGCATCTTTTAAGATGTAACTAGACAGATGCATGAATGGGCAGTAAGAGATACAGACCCTTAGAAAATGGGCGACAGGTTTAGATAGAGGATTTGGATCGGTGTCGGCTTGGAGGGCCGAAGGGCCTGTTCCTGTGCTGTAATTTTCTTTGTTCTTCGGTGAATGTGCCTAAATTTTGCAGATGGGTTTCGATGTGGATAAGTGAGGTTATCCATTTTTGTTGGACGGTTAGAAAGGTAAATTAGCTACAAGAGAACTCAGCTTTGATGCTGAGGGATTGGAGTGTGCTGATATGAGTTGTCAATGTAGTATGCAGGTGCAGCAAGTAAAAAAGGAAGGCCAATGAAATGTTGGCATTTATTGCTAAAGGAATAGAGTATAAAAGTAGGGAAGTGTTGCTGCAACTATACAAAGCAGTAATGAGACTGCATCTGGAGTATTGTGTACAGTTTTGGTCCCCTGAGTTGAAAAGGGAAGTAGTTGGATTTGGAGGCAGTTCAGATGAGGTTCACAAGATTGGTTCCAGAGAGCAAAGAAAATTACAGCACAGGAACAGGCCCTTCGGCCCTCCAAGCCTGTGCCGATCCAAATCCTCTATCTAAACATGTTGCCCATTTTCTAAGGGTCTCTATATCTCTGTTTCCTGCCCATTCATGTATCTGGACAGATACATCTTAAAAGACACTATCGTGCCCATGTTTACCACCTCTGCTGGAAACACGTTCCAGGCACCCAACACACTCTGCGTAAAGAACTTTCCACTCATATCCCCCTAAACTTTTGCCCTCTCTTTGAACTCGTGACCCCTAGTAACTGAATCCCCCACTCTGGGGGGGGGGGGGGAGAAAGCTTCTTGCTATCCACCCTGTCTATATCTCATGATTTTGTACACCTCAATCAGGTCCCCCCCTCAACCTCCGTCTTACTAATGAAAATAATCCTAATCTACTCAACCTCTCTTCATAGCCAGCGCCCTCCATACCAGGCAACATCCTGGTGAACCACCTCTGCACCCTCTCCAAAGCATCTACATCCTTTTGGTAATGTGGCTGAAGGGCCTGTTTCAGTGCAGTATCTCTAAACTGCACGCAGTATTCCAAATGTGGCCCAGCCAAAGGCTTATACAACTGTAACATGACCTGCCAACCCTTGTACTCAATACCCCGTCCGATGAAGGAAAGCATGCCGTATGCTGCCTTGACTATATTGACCTGCGTTGCCACCTTCAGGGAACAATGGACCTGAACACCCAAATCTCTCTGGACATCAATTTTCCCCAGGACTTTTCCATTTACTGTATAGTTCACTCTTGAATTGGATCTTCCAAAATGCATCACCTCACATTTGCCCTGATTGAACTCCATCTGCCATTTCTCTGCCCAACTCCAATCTATCTATATTCTGCTGTATTCTGACAGTCCCCTTCACTATCTGCTACTCCACCAATCTTAGTGTCGTCTGCAAACTTGCTAATCAGACCACCTATACTTTCCTCCAAATCATTTATGTATATCACAAACAACAGTGGTCCCAGCACGGATCCCTGTGGAACACCACTGGTCACACGTCTCCATTTTGAGAGACTCCCTTCCACTGCTACTCCGTCTCCTGTTGCCCAGCCAGTTCTTTATCCATCTAGATAGTACACTCTGGACCCCATGCGACTTCACTTTCTCCATCAGCCTACCATGGGGAACCTTATCAAACGCCTTACTGAAGTCCATGTATATGACATCGACAGCCCTTCCCTCATCAATCAACTTTGTCACTTCCTCAAAGAATTCTATAAAGTTGGTAAGACATGACCTTCCCTGCACAAAACCATGTTGCCGATCACTGATAAGCCCATTTTCTTCCAAATGGGAAAAGATTCTATCCCTCAGTATCTTCTCCAGCAGCTTCCCTACCACTGACGTCAGGCTCACCGGTCTATAATTACCTGGATTATCCCTGCTACCCTTCTTAAACAAGGACAACATTAGCAATTCTCCAGTCCTCCAGGACCTCACCCATGTTTAAGGATGCTGCAAAGATATCTGTTAAGGCCCCAGCTATTTCCTCTCTCTTCCCTCAGTAAGCTGGGATAGATCCCATCCGGACCTGGGGACTTGTCCACCTTTAATGCCTTTTAGAATACCCAACACTACTTCCCTCCTTATGCCGACTTGACCTGGAGTAATCAAACATCTATCCCTAACCTCAACATCCGTCATGTCCCTCTCCTCGGTGAATACCGATGCAAAGTACTCGTTTAGAATCTCTCCCATTTTCACTAACTCCATGCATAACTTTCCTTCTTTTGTCTTTGTGGGCCAATCCTTTCTCTAGTTATCCTCTTGCTCCTTTTTTATATATGAATAAAAGGCTTTGGGATTTTCCTTTAACCCTGGAGACATAAGGGGTTTGTTTAAGAGGTTGAGCAGTTTAGGCCTTGACTCCAGAGTTTAGAAGAATGAGAGGAGATCTAATTGAGGTACATAAATGATTAAGGGAATTGACAAAGTAGATGTAGAGGATGTTTGCTCTGGTGGGGCAAACTAGAATGAGAAGTCATAGTTTTAGGATAAGGGATTGCAGATTTAAACCAGAGATGAGGAGAAATTACTTCTCAAAGGGTCTCTGGAATTCACTACTCCAGAGTGTGGTGGATGCCAGGGCATTGAGTAAATGTGACAGATTTTTACTAAAGGCTTGAAGGGTTATGAAGAATGGGCAGGAAAGTAGAGTTGATGCTGAGGTGAGATCAGTCATGGTTTTGAATGGCAGAGCACATTCAAGGGGCTGAATTACCTACTGCTATTAGAACATTGCACAGTGCAGGCCCTTTGGCCCACAGTGTGCCAAACCTTTAACTTACTCTAAGATCAAACTAACTACCTACCCTTCATTCTACTATCATCCATGTACCTATCCAAGAGTTGCTTAAATGCCCCTAATGTATCTGCTTCTACTACCACCGCTGGCAGTGCATTCCACGCACCCACCACTGTGTAAAGAACCTACCTCCTGACATCTCCCCAAAACCTTCCTCCAATCACCTTTCAAATTATACCCCCTGGTGATGGCCATTTCCACCCTGGGGAAAAAGTCTCTGGCTATCCACTCTATCAATGCCTCTCATCATCTTGTACCCCTCTATCAAGTCACCTCTCATCCTTCTTCGCTCCAATGAGAAAAGCCCTAGCTCCCTCAATATTTCTTCGTAAGACATGCCCTCCAGTCCAGGCAGCATCCTGGTAAATCTCTTCTGCACCCTCTCTGAAGCTGCCACATCCTTCCCATAATGAGGCGACCAGAACTGAACACAATATTCCAAGTGTGGTCAAACCAGGGCCTTATAGAGCTGCAGCATAACCTCATGGCGCTTAAATTCAATCCCCCTGTTAATGAAAGCCAACACACCATACACCTTCTTAACCCTATCAACTTGGGTGGCAACTTTGACCGATCTATGGACGTGGACCCCAAGATCCCTCTGTTCCTCCACACTACCAAGAATCCTGTCTTTAAGCCTGTATTCTGCATTCAAGTGTGACCTTCCAAAATGAATCACTTCACACTTTTCCAGGTTGAACTCCATCTGTCACTACTCAGCCGAGCTCTGCATCCTGTCAATGTCCCGTTGCAACCTACAACAGCCTTCCACACTATCCACAACTCCAGCAACCTTCGTGTCATTGGCAAACTTGCTAACCCAGCCTTCCACTTCCTCATCCAAGTCATTTATAAAAATCACAAAGAGCAGAGGTCCCAGAACAGATCCTTGTGGAACACTACTGGTCACCGAGCTCCATGCTGAATACTTTCCATCTACTACGACCCTCTGACTTCTATGGGCCAGCCAATTCTGTATCCAGACAGCCAACCTTCCCTGAATCCCATGCCTCCTTACTTTCTGAATGAGCCTACCATGGGGAACCTTCATCAAACGCCTTGCTAAAATCCATATACTCCACATCCACTGCTCTTCCTTCATCGTGTTTTGTCACATCTTCATAGATTTCAACAAGGCTTGTGAGGCATGACCTGCCCCTCACAAAGCCATGCTGACTGTCTCTAATCAAACCATGCTTTTCCAAATCATAAATCCTGTCTTAGAATCCTCTCCAATAATTTGCCCATTACTGACTTAAGACTGACTGGTCTATAATTCCCAGGGTTATCCGTATTCCCTTTCTTGAACAAGGGAACAACATTTGCCACCTTCCAATCATCCGGTACTACTCCAGTGGACAATGAAGATGCAAAGATCATCGCCAAAGGCGTGGCAATATCTTCCCTCGCTTCCCGTAATATCCTTGGGTAAATCCCGTCTGGCCCTGGGGACTTATCTGTCCTCATATCGTTCAAAATTTCCAGCACATCCTCCCTCTTAACCTCAGCCTGTTCCATGCTGTCCTCACAAATGACCAGGTCCCCCTCATGAATACAGAAGCAAAGTATTCATTTTGGGACCTCCCCTACCTCCTCCAACTCCATGCAGAAGTTCCCTCCACTATCCCTGATTAGCCCTAACCTCACTCTGGCCACCCTCTTGTTCCTCAAGTGTAGAACGCCTTGGATTTTCCTTTAATCCTACCCGCCAAGACTTTTTTCATGTTCCCTTCTAGCTCTCCTAAGTCCATTCTTCAGTTCCTTCCTGGCTACCTTTGTAACCCTCTGGGGGCCCTGTCTGATCCTTGCTTCCTCAACCTTAAGCTTTCTTCTTCCTCTTGACTAGCTGTTCCACATCCCTTGTCATCCAAGGTTCCTTCGCCCTACCATCCCTTCCCTGCCTCATCTGGATAGGTTTGTTCCGCAGTCGCAGCAAGTTCTCCTAACAACCTCCACATTTGTCGTGCATTTCCCTGAACATCTGTTCTCAATTTATGCTACCCAGTTCCTGCCTAATAGCACTGTAATTCCCCCTCCCCCAATTAAATATTATCCCACCCTGTCTGCTCCTGTCCCTCTCCATGACTATAAGTCAGGGAGTTATGGTCATCATCACTGAAATGCTCTCCCACTGAGATCTGCCACCTGGCCTGATTCGTTGCCAAGCACCAAGTCCAACCTAGGCTGACTAGAAGGGAGACTATCTACATCGAGTCAAGAAACCTATTTAATTCCATTATGTTCTGAGGATGATGCAACCCTCCACAACTAGGCTTCTGGTACATCTCAGTCCATCCATCCTCCCTCCCTCCCTCCCTCAACAGATTCCCCTCGCTCAGCACTACTGTGCTCAACAGGGTCCTTGACCAGTGTCAAGCATGTTAGTGGCACTTCTACCCTACCCCCTTTGCCTCCTTCCTACTAACATACAAGGGTTACTTTTTGTCCTCCTTTCCACCTCATAAGCCTCTGCATCCAAAGCATTCGGCCTTGCCATTACTGCCACATCCAGTGTGATGCCACTACCAAAAGCATATTCCCCCTCCCCTGTCAGCATTCCTAAGGATCATTCCCTCTGACACCCTGGTCCACTCCTCCATTATCTCAACACTTCCTGTTTTGCACAGCAGCTTCTCATGCAATTGCAGAATGTGACACCTGCCTTTTTTTTTTTAAACTTCCCCTCTCTTCACTATCCAATGGCCCAAACACTCCTTTTCAAGTTTAGCAGCAATTTAGACAGACTTGGACATGAAAAGATACAGCCCTGAAACAGGCCCAATGAGTCTGTGTTGACCAACAACCACCTATTTATACTAATCTTACATTAATCCCATATTCCTTAACACATCCCCACCATTCTCCTACCACCGACCTACACTAGGGGAAAATTAGAATTGACCTATCAACCTGTAAGTCTTTGGCTGTGGGAGGAAACCAGAGCACCTGGCAGAAATCCACATGGTCACCAGGAGAACTTACAAACCCCACACAGGCAGTACCCAGAACTGGACCTGGGTGGCTGGTGCTGTGAGGCGAAGGTGCTAACAACTGTGCTGGCCCAATTTACCTGCACTTTCAAAGAGTATACCGTATCGGCTGGTTGTCATGTGCTCACTGGAGACCAAGCGCTGATGCGGTGACTGCTTTGAACAACATCTTGGCTTTGTGCAAAAGCCTAACAGTTTCCAGTTGCTTTCAATTGCAACAGCATCCCCCTCATAATCTCATAGCCATACCTGTCCTGGACTTGCTGTAGTGTTCCAGTGAATATCAACACAAGCTTGAACAGCATCATTGATTTTAGTCACGCTACAGCCTGCCAGACTGAACATTAATTTCAATGTCTGAGCATCACTGTCCCCCTTTGTTTTGTTACTTGGGAAAAAAATAAGGTGCCTGCTCCCTGTTAATGTTTTGTGCTTTAGGTCAGGGCTCTTCATTTGCATCAATTTATATATTAAAAACAAAACTTCTGCAGTAAGGCTTTGTCTTTTCAGCACACTATTAAGATACTGTTTGGCTTTGCATGACCTAGTCATGTATTCTGTGGCCCTATATCCAATCACCTTGCCTTTTTTTTTTCTTTCCCCACCCCACTTGACTTGATTCACCTGTTACATTATAAACAATTGCGAGTTCAAATGAAGGGTCACTAACATGGCGTTATTTCTGCTTCTCTCCACAGATGCTTCCGGAGTGCAGCATTTCTTTGTTTTTACTTACAGATGGAATTCTACAGAAAAGTAGCTGTCCATAACAAATGCTTTCTTTTGAAGAATTGGATTGCTTCAAGAACAGATTGATGCATCCTCACTCTTAATTCTGGTACCTGAGATTGCATCTTTGGGCAAGTGTGACTTAAAGGATGTCCTGCACATGAGATGTGCCCAGTCTGCACTGTGCACATCAGACCACTGGCTTTGTCATTCTAAGCTGTTTGTCTTCAAGCCTAAACCCAAAAAACAGGCTTAGAGCCAGATATTAAATGATCTTCAAGCCTAAACTGGAACATCCTGACTTCATTGATTCTGTTGAAGAATTCTGGGAACACAGGAAAGCTGCAGTACTAGATACATCAAACTTCAAAAAAAGAAAAAACGGGGACTGGTTTAATTTAAAAATGACAAGGAAATTTAAGTTGTGCTAATAAAACTGTTGGCTCATGCTCATTGGGTTCACAAGCCAAGGGGCAAAGACTGTCAGTCTAAAGCCTGCAGCACCTTTCAATCTAAGTTGAATATCTGAAAGGACTGGTGGTTTGCAGTTGCAGGTGGAAAAAAAACTGAAATTTACACCAAGACTGGCAACAACTTTCCCTGAAGCACTAAAATCTGGTGTTTGACCAGCACACCAAAGGCAAAAGATCTGCACACTGACAAGGAATCAGCAGTGGAAAGCTGGTCTGAGTAGTTTGAAATTCTTTGTGGTCCTAAGTGCGCAGTGCATGATACTGCCATCAATAACAAAACATCCTTTCAAATAAGTGGATGAGAACCCAACTCTGCAGTAAACTGCTATAAAGCAGATTGAAAAAGAACAAAGCCCCTGGAGCCAAAATAAAAATAAAAAAATCTGGACTGTTCCATCGACAATGGGTTCACCCTTGTGTTTTTATTGCTGGGAAGATTGTGGTGAGAAATTCTAAATGGGCTTCTGCTTACCATTTTGTCTAAGACCATTTTAGAGCCAGTATAGCTTCAGAGCAAACAGGCACCAAAAACATTCAATTGACACTAGTAATTGGAGAGCAAAACAAAGGCCTGTACGTTTTTAATTTGCTGTGCCTGAGAAAGGCATTTGACAGTCAGCAGATGGACTTCAAACATTTCATATACTTTTGCCCACCCAGATTCCTAGCTTCTGTGAAGCAGTTGCATGAAAGTAAACTTCAAATACAGCAAAAGTGACCTTCCATCCCCTGTGTATCTCCTAATGGTATGGGCTGACTCCAACCATGTTGACCATCTTTTTGAGCATAATTCTGCAGCAGGCAATGCCAGAGTTTACGGAGGGTTTTTATGTAAGCAGCTGGACTGAAGCCCTTTTCAAACATGTCTTCAGGCTCCAATACAAAGACTGTTCTGTGCAATTTTCAGTCATTTCGCAGCACTTTGTTTGCCCACAGTCAAATAAAATGCTTTTTTTTTTTTTAGAGCCAGCACAACTGTCGGGGTGAAGGAGCAATCTAAGCAGAATACAGATAGCCAAACATTGTCAGTTAACAAAGCTGAATGCTTTAAAGGAATTTACTGATTTGGGGAGCACCCTCTAGTTTGATGCCAGCATTGTCTATTTCCTAGTCTAGCATATTTAATCATAAAGAAAAATAATTTGGCAGGCTTAACCTGTGGACAGAAGGGGACAAATCCATTGTTGCTGCTCATGTGGCTGGTAGTAATGTGTCCTGTAATGCTGTCTGTGTACACCTTGAGCACTCCCATCACTGCCTTGGCAGTTTCAAGATCTGCTGGCAGGACTGCATCACAAAATTTTCATGGAAACAACTAACAGGTGCAAAGCTTACTGTTGGACATGTAATGTTGCCCACATAGGCTCTAGTCATCTGCCCAAGCTGGTCTTGTATGGAGATGACCAGAAGTAAAGAGGGGCCTCATGCAAATGTTGCAGGGACTCCTTGGAAGTTCCTCTACCACATCAACCATTGCCAGTGGAAAATGCAGGCCATAAATTGTGTTTCCAGGAGATAGTACAGTTTGAGCAGCACTGGCAACTTGGAGTGGGAAAACGATGAATTGATGTATCCAATTGCCCCCAGCAGCAACACTAATTAGTACGTTCTGTTGGAGAATTGGCAGGTGACTGGCCTGACGAGCCATCAGGAGGTCTGGAACTAATAACTTCAAAGTTCCCAAAATAGTTCTCTGCTAAGAGTAGTAATTGCATTGGAGTTGTAATGAATTTTAGCTCCTGGAACTTTTGTCCTTGAAAGAATTGAAGTTTGACATTTGCCAGGAATACCACCATGCCTACCATGAGTTGTCAAACTACTGAAGCAACAACTCAAGACTATTAGTATGCCATAAAGCAGAAGCAGCATCTGATGGAGCGAAGCATCCTGCAAGTAACAAATCAGATATAAGCTTTGCAATTCTGCCACATTATTTGAATTGTCCACTGCTATTAACATCTAAAGAGCTGGCTGCACAAATATTCCCACTGAGTGGTGGGGGATCCTCTACCAGAAATATGAAGCATTGCATGTAGCAGTTTTAAACCAACTGAATGCACTATTTGATATCATGTAGTAACAAAGGTTACAGATCCTACCAAAACTCTGGCAGTTAAGATGTCGGCCAGGCATATGTAACTGTCATAATTAAAATGAGTGTGGCGAGGGTTCTGAGTGTGGCGAGGGTTCTGAGTGTGGCGAGGGTTCTGAGTGTGGCGAGGGTTCTGAGTGTGGCGAGGGTTCTGAGTGTGGCGAGGGTTCTGAGTGTGGCGAGGGTTCTGAGTGTGGCGAGGGTTCTGAGTGTGGCGAGGGTTCTGAGTGTGGCGAGGGTTCTGAGTGTGGCGAGGGTTCTGAGTGTGGCGAGGGTTCTGAGTGTGGCGAGGGTTCTGAGTGTGGCGAGGGTTCTGAGTGTGGCGAGGGTTCTGAGTGTGGCGAGGGTTCTGAGTGTGGCGAGGGTTCTGAGTGTGGCGAGGGTTCTGAGTGTGGCGAGGGTTCTGAGTGTGGCGAGGGTTCTGAGTGTGGCGAGGGTTCTGAGTGTGGCGAGGGTTCTGAGTGTGGCGAGGGTTCTGAGTGTGGCGAGGGTTCTGAGTGTGGCGAGGGTTCTGAGTGTGGCGAGGGTTCTGAGTGTGGCGAGGGTTCTGAGTGTGGCGAGGGTTCTGAGTGTGGCGAGGGTTCTGAGTGTGGCGAGGGTTCTGAGTGTGGCGAGGGTTCTGAGTGTGGCGAGGGTTCTGAGTGTGGCGAGGGTTCTGAGTGTGGCGAGGGTTCTGAGTGTGGCGAGGGTTCTGAGTGTGGCGAGGGTTCTGAGTGTGGCGAGGGTTCTGAGTGTGGCGAGGGTTCTGAGTGTGGCGAGGGTTCTGAGTGTGGCGAGGGTTCTGAGTGTGGCGAGGGTTCTGAGTGTGGCGAGGGTTCTGAGTGTGGCGAGGGTTCTGAGTGTGGCGAGGGTTCTGAGTGTGGCGAGGGTTCTGAGTGTGGCGAGGGTTCTGAGTGTGGCGAGGGTTCTGAGTGTGGCGAGGGTTCTGAGTGTGGCGAGGGTTCTGAGTGTGGCGAGGGTTCTGAGTGTGGCGAGGGTTCTGAGTGTGGCGAGGGTTCTGAGTGTGGCGAGGGTTCTGAGTGTGGCGAGGGTTCTGAGTGTGGCGAGGGTTCTGAGTGTGGCGAGGGTTCTGAGTGTGGCGAGGGTTCTGAGTGTGGCGAGGGTTCTGAGTGTGGCGAGGGTTCTGAGTGTGGCGAGGGTTCTGAGTGTGGCGAGGGTTCTGAGTGTGGCGAGGGTTCTGAGTGTGGCGAGGGTTCTGAGTGTGGCGAGGGTTCTGAGTGTGGCGAGGGTTCTGAGTGTGGCGAGGGTTCTGAGTGTGGCGAGGGTTCTGAGTGTGGCGAGGGTTCTGAGTGTGGCGAGGGTTCTGAGTGTGGCGAGGGTTCTGAGTGTGGCGAGGGTTCTGAGTGTGGCGAGGGTTCTGAGTGTGGCGAGGGTTCTGAGTGTGGCGAGGGTTCTGAGTGTGGCGAGGGTTCTGAGTGTGGCGAGGGTTCTGAGTGTGGCGAGGGTTCTGAGTGTGGCGAGGGTTCTGAGTGTGGCGAGGGTTCTGAGTGTGGCGAGGGTTCTGAGTGTGGCGAGGGTTCTGAGTGTGGCGAGGGTTCTGAGTGTGGCGAGGGTTCTGAGTGTGGCGAGGGTTCTGAGTGTGGCGAGGGTTCTGAGTGTGGCGAGGGTTCTGAGTGTGGCGAGGGTTCTGAGTGTGGCGAGGGTTCTGAGTGTGGCGAGGGTTCTGAGTGTGGCGAGGGTTCTGAGTGTGGCGAGGGTTCTGAGTGTGGCGAGGGTTCTGAGTGTGGCGAGGGTTCTGAGTGTGGCGAGGGTTCTGAGTGTGGCGAGGGTTCTGAGTGTGGCGAGGGTTCTGAGTGTGGCGAGGGTTCTGAGTGTGGCGAGGGTTCTGAGTGTGGCGAGGGTTCTGAGTGTGGCGAGGGTTCTGAGTGTGGCGAGGGTTCTGAGTGTGGCGAGGGTTCTGAGTGTGGCGAGGGTTCTGAGTGTGGCGAGGGTTCTGAGTGTGGCGAGGGTTCTGAGTGTGGCGAGGGTTCTGAGTGTGGCGAGGGTTCTGAGTGTGGCGAGGGTTCTGAGTGTGGCGAGGGTTCTGAGTGTGGCGAGGGTTCTGAGTGTGGCGAGGGTTCTGAGTGTGGCGAGGGTTCTGAGTGTGGCGAGGGTTCTGAGTGTGGCGAGGGTTCTGAGTGTGGCGAGGGTTCTGAGTGTGGCGAGGGTTCTGAGTGTGGCGAGGGTTCTGAGTGTGGCGAGGGTTCTGAGTGTGGCGAGGGTTCTGAGTGTGGCGAGGGTTCTGAGTGTGGCGAGGGTTCTGAGTGGCGAGGGTTCTGAGTGTGGCGAGGGTTCTGAGTGTGGCGAGGGTTCTGAGTGTGGCGAGGGTTCTGAGTGTGGCGAGGGTTCTGAGTGTGGCGAGGGTTCTGAGTGTGGCGAGGGTTCTGAGTGTGGCGAGGGTTCTGAGTGTGGCGAGGGTTCTGAGTGTGGCGAGGGTTCTGAGTGTGGCGAGGGTTCTGAGTGTGGCGAGGGTTCTGAGTGTGGCGAGGGTTCTGAGTGTGGCGAGGGTTCTGAGTGTGGCGAGGGTTCTGAGTGTGGCGAGGGTTCTGAGTGTGGCGAGGGTTCTGAGTGTGGCGAGGGTTCTGAGTGTGGCGAGGGTTCTGAGTGTGGCGAGGGTTCTGAGTGTGGCGAGGGTTCTGAGTGTGGCGAGGGTTCTGAGTGTGGCGAGGGTTCTGAGTGTGGCGAGGGTTCTGAGTGTGGCGAGGGTTCTGAGTGTGGCGAGGGTTCTGAGTGTGGCGAGGGTTCTGAGTGTGGCGAGGGTTCTGAGTGTGGCGAGGGTTCTGAGTGTGGCGAGGGTTCTGAGTGTGGCGAGGGTTCTGAGTGTGGCGAGGGTTCTGAGTGTGGCGAGGGTTCTGAGTGTGGCGAGGGTTCTGAGTGTGGCGAGGGTTCTGAGTGTGGCGAGGGTTCTGAGTGTGGCGAGGGTTCTGAGTGTGGCGAGGGTTCTGAGTGTGGCGAGGGTTCTGAGTGTGGCGAGGGTTCTGAGTGTGGCGAGGGTTCTGAGTGTGGCGAGGGTTCTGAGTGTGGCGAGGGTTCTGAGTGTGGCGAGGGTTCTGAGTGTGGCGAGGGTTCTGAGTGTGGCGAGGGTTCTGAGTGTGGCGAGGGTTCTGAGTGTGGCGAGGGTTCTGAGTGTGGCGAGGGTTCTGAGTGTGGCGAGGGTTCTGAGTGTGGCGAGGGTTCTGAGTGTGGCGAGGGTTCTGAGTGTGGCGAGGGTTCTGAGTGTGGCGAGGGTTCTGAGTGTGGCGAGGGTTCTGAGTGTGGCGAGGGTTCTGAGTGTGGCGAGGGTTCTGAGTGTGGCGAGGGTTCTGAGTGTGGCGAGGGTTCTGAGTGTGGCGAGGGTTCTGAGTGTGGCGAGGGTTCTGAGTGTGGCGAGGGTTCTGAGTGTGGCGAGGGTTCTGAGTGTGGCGAGGGTTCTGAGTGTGGCGAGGGTTCTGAGTGTGGCGAGGGTTCTGAGTGTGGCGAGGGTTCTGAGTGTGGCGAGGGTTCTGAGTGTGGCGAGGGTTCTGAGTGTGGCGAGGGTTCTGAGTGTGGCGAGGGTTCTGAGTGTGGCGAGGGTTCTGAGTGTGGCGAGGGTTCTGAGTGTGGCGAGGGTTCTGAGTGTGGCGAGGGTTCTGAGTGTGGCGAGGGTTCTGAGTGTGGCGAGGGTTCTGAGTGTGGCGAGGGTTCTGAGTGTGGCGAGGGTTCTGAGTGTGGCGAGGGTTCTGAGTGTGGCGAGGGTTCTGAGTGTGGCGAGGGTTCTGAGTGTGGCGAGGGTTCTGAGTGTGGCGAGGGTTCTGAGTGTGGCGAGGGTTCTGAGTGTGGCGAGGGTTCTGAGTGTGGCGAGGGTTCTGAGTGTGGCGAGGGTTCTGAGTGTGGCGAGGGTTCTGAGTGTGGCGAGGGTTCTGAGTGTGGCGAGGGTTCTGAGTGTGGCGAGGGTTCTGAGTGTGGCGAGGGTTCTGAGTGTGGCGAGGGTTCTGAGTGTGGCGAGGGTTCTGAGTGTGGCGAGGGTTCTGAGTGTGGCGAGGGTTCTGAGTGTGGCGAGGGTTCTGAGTGTGGCGAGGGTTCTGAGTGTGGCGAGGGTTCTGAGTGTGGCGAGGGTTCTGAGTGTGGCGAGGGTTCTGAGTGTGGCGAGGGTTCTGAGTGTGGCGAGGGTTCTGAGTGTGGCGAGGGTTCTGAGTGTGGCGAGGGTTCTGAGTGTGGCGAGGGTTCTGAGTGTGGCGAGGGTTCTGAGTGTGGCGAGGGTTCTGAGTGTGGCGAGGGTTCTGAGTGTGGCGAGGGTTCTGAGTGTGGCGAGGGTTCTGAGTGTGGCGAGGGTTCTGAGTGTGGCGAGGGTTCTGAGTGTGGCGAGGGTTCTGAGTGTGGCGAGGGTTCTGAGTGTGGCGAGGGTTCTGAGTGTGGCGAGGGTTCTGAGTGTGGCGAGGGTTCTGAGTGTGGCGAGGGTTCTGAGTGTGGCGAGGGTTCTGAGTGTGGCGAGGGTTCTGAGTGTGGCGAGGGTTCTGAGTGTGGCGAGGGTTCTGAGTGTGGCGAGGGGGTTCTGAGTGTGGCGAGGGTTCTGAGTGTGGCGAGGGTTCTGAGTGTGGCGAGGGTTCTGAGTGTGGCGAGGGTTCTGAGTGTGGCGAGGGTTCTGAGTGTGGCGAGGGTTCTGAGTGTGGCGAGGGTTCTGAGTGTGGCGAGGGTTCTGAGTGTGGCGAGGGTTCTGAGTGTGGCGAGGGTTCTGAGTGTGGCGAGGGTTCTGAGTGTGGCGAGGGTTCTGAGTGTGGCGAGGGTTCTGAGTGTGGCGAGGGTTCTGAGTGTGGCGAGGGTTCTGAGTGTGGCGAGGGTTCTGAGTGTGGCGAGGGTTCTGAGTGTGGCGAGGGTTCTGAGTGTGGCGAGGGTTCTGAGTGTGGCGAGGGTTCTGAGTGTGGCGAGGGTTCTGAGTGTGGCGAGGGTTCTGAGTGTGGCGAGGGTTCTGAGTGTGGCGAGGGTTCTGAGTGTGGCGAGGGTTCTGAGTGTGGCGAGGGTTCTGAGTGTGGCGAGGGTTCTGAGTGTGGCGAGGGTTCTGAGTGTGGCGAGGGTTCTGAGTGTGGCGAGGGTTCTGAGTGTGGCGAGGGTTCTGAGTGTGGCGAGGGTTCTGAGTGTGGCGAGGGTTCTGAGTGTGGCGAGGGTTCTGAGTGTGGCGAGGGTTCTGAGTGTGGCGAGGGTTCTGAGTGTGGCGAGGGTTCTGAGTGTGGCGAGGGTTCTGAGTGTGGCGAGGGTTCTGAGTGTGGCGAGGGTTCTGAGTGTGGCGAGGGTTCTGAGTGTGGCGAGGGTTCTGAGTGTGGCGAGGGTTCTGAGTGTGGCGAGGGTTCTGAGTGTGGCGAGGGTTCTGAGTGTGGCGAGGGTTCTGAGTGTGGCGAGGGTTCTGAGTGTGGCGAGGGTTCTGAGTGTGGCGAGGGTTCTGAGTGTGGCGAGGGTTCTGAGTGTGGCGAGGGTTCTGAGTGTGGCGAGGGTTCTGAGTGTGGCGAGGGTTCTGAGTGTGGCGAGGGTTCTGAGTGTGGCGAGGGTTCTGAGTGTGGCGAGGGTTCTGAGTGTGGCGAGGGTTCTGAGTGTGGCGAGGGTTCTGAGTGTGGCGAGGGTTCTGAGTGTGGCGAGGGTTCTGAGTGTGGCGAGGGTTCTGAGTGTGGCGAGGGTTCTGAGTGTGGCGAGGGTTCTGAGTGTGGCGAGGGTTCTGAGTGTGGCGAGGGTTCTGAGTGTGGCGAGGGTTCTGAGTGTGGCGAGGGTTCTGAGTGTGGCGAGGGTTCTGAGTGTGGCGAGGGTTCTGAGTGTGGCGAGGGTTCTGAGTGTGGCGAGGGTTCTGAGTGTGGCGAGGGTTCTGAGTGTGGCGAGGGTTCTGAGTGTGGCGAGGGTTCTGAGTGTGGCGAGGGTTCTGAGTGTGGCGAGGGTTCTGAGTGTGGCGAGGGTTCTGAGTGTGGCGAGGGTTCTGAGTGTGGCGAGGGTTCTGAGTGTGGCGAGGGTTCTGAGTGTGGCGAGGGTTCTGAGTGTGGCGAGGGTTCTGAGTGTGGCGAGGGTTCTGAGTGTGGCGAGGGTTCTGAGTGTGGCGAGGGTTCTGAGTGTGGCGAGGGTTCTGAGTGTGGCGAGGGTTCTGAGTGTGGCGAGGGTTCTGAGTGTGGCGAGGGTTCTGAGTGTGGCGAGGGTTCTGAGTGTGGCGAGGGTTCTGAGTGTGGCGAGGGTTCTGAGTGTGGCGAGGGTTCTGAGTGTGGCGAGGGTTCTGAGTGTGGCGAGGGTTCTGAGTGTGGCGAGGGTTCTGAGTGTGGCGAGGGTTCTGAGTGTGGCGAGGGTTCTGAGTGTGGCGAGGGTTCTGAGTGTGGCGAGGGTTCTGAGTGTGGCGAGGGTTCTGAGTGTGGCGAGGGTTCTGAGTGTGGCGAGGGTTCTGAGTGTGGCGAGGGTTCTGAGTGTGGCGAGGGTTCTGAGTGTGGCGAGGGTTCTGAGTGTGGCGAGGGTTCTGAGTGTGGCGAGGGTTCTGAGTGTGGCGAGGGTTCTGAGTGTGGCGAGGGTTCTGAGTGTGGCGAGGGTTCTGAGTGTGGCGAGGGTTCTGAGTGTGGCGAGGGTTCTGAGTGTGGCGAGGGTTCTGAGTGTGGCGAGGGTTCTGAGTGTGGCGAGGGTTCTGAGTGTGGCGAGGGTTCTGAGTGTGGCGAGGGTTCTGAGTGTGGCGAGGGTTCTGAGTGTGGCGAGGGTTCTGAGTGTGGCGAGGGTTCTGAGTGTGGCGAGGGTTCTGAGTGTGGCGAGGGTTCTGAGTGTGGCGAGGGTTCTGAGTGTGGCGAGGGTTCTGAGTGTGGCGAGGGTTCTGAGTGTGGCGAGGGTTCTGAGTGTGGCGAGGGTTCTGAGTGTGGCGAGGGTTCTGAGTGTGGCGAGGGTTCTGAGTGTGGCGAGGGTTCTGAGTGTGGCGAGGGTTCTGAGTGTGGCGAGGGTTCTGAGTGTGGCGAGGGTTCTGAGTGTGGCGAGGGTTCTGAGTGTGGCGAGGGTTCTGAGTGTGGCGAGGGTTCTGAGTGTGGCGAGGGTTCTGAGTGTGGCGAGGGTTCTGAGTGTGGCGAGGGTTCTGAGTGTGGCGAGGGTTCTGAGTGTGGCGAGGGTTCTGAGTGTGGCGAGGGTTCTGAGTGTGGCGAGGGTTCTGAGTGTGGCGAGGGTTCTGAGTGTGGCGAGGGTTCTGAGTGTGGCGAGGGTTCTGAGTGTGGCGAGGGTTCTGAGTGTGGCGAGGGTTCTGAGTGTGGCGAGGGTTCTGAGTGTGGCGAGGGTTCTGAGTGTGGCGAGGGTTCTGAGTGTGGCGAGGGTTCTGAGTGTGGCGAGGGTTCTGAGTGTGGCGAGGGTTCTGAGTGTGGCGAGGGTTCTGAGTGTGGCGAGGGTTCTGAGTGTGGCGAGGGTTCTGAGTGTGGCGAGGGTTCTGAGTGTGGCGAGGGTTCTGAGTGTGGCGAGGGTTCTGAGTGTGGCGAGGGTTCTGAGTGTGGCGAGGGTTCTGAGTGTGGCGAGGGTTCTGAGTGTGGCGAGGGTTCTGAGTGTGGCGAGGGTTCTGAGTGTGGCGAGGGTTCTGAGTGTGGCGAGGGTTCTGAGTGTGGCGAGGGTTCTGAGTGTGGCGAGGGTTCTGAGTGTGGCGAGGGTTCTGAGTGTGGCGAGGGTTCTGAGTGTGGCGAGGGTTCTGAGTGTGGCGAGGGTTCTGAGTGTGGCGAGGGTTCTGAGTGTGGCGAGGGTTCTGAGTGTGGCGAGGGTTCTGAGTGTGGCGAGGGTTCTGAGTGTGGCGAGGGTTCTGAGTGTGGCGAGGGTTCTGAGTGTGGCGAGGGTTCTGAGTGTGGCGAGGGTTCTGAGTGTGGCGAGGGTTCTGAGTGTGGCGAGGGTTCTGAGTGTGGCGAGGGTTCTGAGTGTGGCGAGGGTTCTGAGTGTGGCGAGGGTTCTGAGTGTGGCGAGGGTTCTGAGTGTGGCGAGGGTTCTGAGTGTGGCGAGGGTTCTGAGTGTGGCGAGGGTTCTGAGTGTGGCGAGGGTTCTGAGTGTGGCGAGGGTTCTGAGTGTGGCGAGGGTTCTGAGTGTGGCGAGGGTTCTGAGTGTGGCGAGGGTTCTGAGTGTGGCGAGGGTTCTGAGTGTGGCGAGGGTTCTGAGTGTGGCGAGGGTTCTGAGTGTGGCGAGGGTTCTGAGTGTGGCGAGGGTTCTGAGTGTGGCGAGGGTTCTGAGTGTGGCGAGGGTTCTGAGTGTGGCGAGGGTTCTGAGTGTGGCGAGGGTTCTGAGTGTGGCGAGGGTTCTGAGTGTGGCGAGGGTTCTGAGTGTGGCGAGGGTTCTGAGTGTGGCGAGGGTTCTGAGTGTGGCGAGGGTTCTGAGTGTGGCGAGGGTTCTGAGTGTGGCGAGGGTTCTGAGTGTGGCGAGGGTTCTGAGTGTGGCGAGGGTTCTGAGTGTGGCGAGGGTTCTGAGTGTGGCGAGGGTTCTGAGTGTGGCGAGGGTTCTGAGTGTGGCGAGGGTTCTGAGTGTGGCGAGGGTTCTGAGTGTGGCGAGGGTTCTGAGTGTGGCGAGGGTTCTGAGTGTGGCGAGGGTTCTGAGTGTGGCGAGGGTTCTGAGTGTGGCGAGGGTTCTGAGTGTGGCGAGGGTTCTGAGTGTGGCGAGGGTTCTGAGTGTGGCGAGGGTTCTGAGTGTGGCGAGGGTTCTGAGTGTGGCGAGGGTTCTGAGTGTGGCGAGGGTTCTGAGTGTGGCGAGGGTTCTGAGTGTGGCGAGGGTTCTGAGTGTGGCGAGGGTTCTGAGTGTGGCGAGGGTTCTGAGTGTGGCGAGGGTTCTGAGTGTGGCGAGGGTTCTGAGTGTGGCGAGGGTTCTGAGTGTGGCGAGGGTTCTGAGTGTGGCGAGGGTTCTGAGTGTGGCGAGGGTTCTGAGTGTGGCGAGGGTTCTGAGTGTGGCGAGGGTTCTGAGTGTGGCGAGGGTTCTGAGTGTGGCGAGGGTTCTGAGTGTGGCGAGGGTTCTGAGTGTGGCGAGGGTTCTGAGTGTGGCGAGGGTTCTGAGTGTGGCGAGGGTTCTGAGTGTGGCGAGGGTTCTGAGTGTGGCGAGGGTTCTGAGTGTGGCGAGGGTTCTGAGTGTGGCGAGGGTTCTGAGTGTGGCGAGGGTTCTGAGTGTGGCGAGGGTTCTGAGTGTGGCGAGGGTTCTGAGTGTGGCGAGGGTTCTGAGTGTGGCGAGGGTTCTGAGTGTGGCGAGGGTTCTGAGTGTGGCGAGGGTTCTGAGTGTGGCGAGGGTTCTGAGTGTGGCGAGGGTTCTGAGTGTGGCGAGGGTTCTGAGTGTGGCGAGGGTTCTGAGTGTGGCGAGGGTTCTGAGTGTGGCGAGGGTTCTGAGTGTGGCGAGGGTTCTGAGTGTGGCGAGGGTTCTGAGTGTGGCGAGGGTTCTGAGTGTGGCGAGGGTTCTGAGTGTGGCGAGGGTTCTGAGTGTGGCGAGGGTTCTGAGTGTGGCGAGGGTTCTGAGTGTGGCGAGGGTTCTGAGTGTGGCGAGGGTTCTGAGTGTGGCGAGGGTTCTGAGTGTGGCGAGGGTTCTGAGTGTGGCGAGGGTTCTGAGTGTGGCGAGGGTTCTGAGTGTGGCGAGGGTTCTGAGTGTGGCGAGGGTTCTGAGTGTGGCGAGGGTTCTGAGTGTGGCGAGGGTTCTGAGTGTGGCGAGGGTTCTGAGTGTGGCGAGGGTTCTGAGTGTGGCGAGGGTTCTGAGTGTGGCGAGGGTTCTGAGTGTGGCGAGGGTTCTGAGTGTGGCGAGGGTTCTGAGTGTGGCGAGGGTTCTGAGTGTGGCGAGGGTTCTGAGTGTGGCGAGGGTTCTGAGTGTGGCGAGGGTTCTGAGTGTGGCGAGGGTTCTGAGTGTGGCGAGGGTTCTGAGTGTGGCGAGGGTTCTGAGTGTGGCGAGGGTTCTGAGTGTGGCGAGGGTTCTGAGTGTGGCGAGGGTTCTGAGTGTGGCGAGGGTTCTGAGTGTGGCGAGGGTTCTGAGTGTGGCGAGGGTTCTGAGTGTGGCGAGGGTTCTGAGTGTGGCGAGGGTTCTGAGTGTGGCGAGGGTTCTGAGTGTGGCGAGGGTTCTGAGTGTGGCGAGGGTTCTGAGTGTGGCGAGGGTTCTGAGTGTGGCGAGGGTTCTGAGTGTGGCGAGGGTTCTGAGTGTGGCGAGGGTTCTGAGTGTGGCGAGGGTTCTGAGTGTGGCGAGGGTTCTGAGTGTGGCGAGGGTTCTGAGTGTGGCGAGGGTTCTGAGTGTGGCGAGGGTTCTGAGTGTGGCGAGGGTTCTGAGTGTGGCGAGGGTTCTGAGTGTGGCGAGGGTTCTGAGTGTGGCGAGGGTTCTGAGTGTGGCGAGGGTTCTGAGTGTGGCGAGGGTTCTGAGTGTGGCGAGGGTTCTGAGTGTGGCGAGGGTTCTGAGTGTGGCGAGGGTTCTGAGTGTGGCGAGGGTTCTGAGTGTGGCGAGGGTTCTGAGTGTGGCGAGGGTTCTGAGTGTGGCGAGGGTTCTGAGTGTGGCGAGGGTTCTGAGTGTGGCGAGGGTTCTGAGTGTGGCGAGGGTTCTGAGTGTGGCGAGGGTTCTGAGTGTGGCGAGGGTTCTGAGTGTGGCGAGGGTTCTGAGTGTGGCGAGGGTTCTGAGTGTGGCGAGGGTTCTGAGTGTGGCGAGGGTTCTGAGTGTGGCGAGGGTTCTGAGTGTGGCGAGGGTTCTGAGTGTGGCGAGGGTTCTGAGTGTGGCGAGGGTTCTGAGTGTGGCGAGGGTTCTGAGTGTGGCGAGGGTTCTGAGTGTGGCGAGGGTTCTGAGTGTGGCGAGGGTTCTGAGTGTGGCGAGGGTTCTGAGTGTGGCGAGGGTTCTGAGTGTGGCGAGGGTTCTGAGTGTGGCGAGGGTTCTGAGTGTGGCGAGGGTTCTGAGTGTGGCGAGGGTTCTGAGTGTGGCGAGGGTTCTGAGTGTGGCGAGGGTTCTGAGTGTGGCGAGGGTTCTGAGTGTGGCGAGGGTTCTGAGTGTGGCGAGGGTTCTGAGTGTGGCGAGGGTTCTGAGTGTGGCGAGGGTTCTGAGTGTGGCGAGGGTTCTGAGTGTGGCGAGGGTTCTGAGTGTGGCGAGGGTTCTGAGTGTGGCGAGGGTTCTGAGTGTGGCGAGGGTTCTGAGTGTGGCGAGGGTTCTGAGTGTGGCGAGGGTTCTGAGTGTGGCGAGGGTTCTGAGTGTGGCGAGGGTTCTGAGTGTGGCGAGGGTTCTGAGTGTGGCGAGGGTTCTGAGTGTGGCGAGGGTTCTGAGTGTGGCGAGGGTTCTGAGTGTGGCGAGGGTTCTGAGTGTGGCGAGGGTTCTGAGTGTGGCGAGGGTTCTGAGTGTGGCGAGGGTTCTGAGTGTGGCGAGGGTTCTGAGTGTGGCGAGGGTTCTGAGTGTGGCGAGGGTTCTGAGTGTGGCGAGGGTTCTGAGTGTGGCGAGGGTTCTGAGTGTGGCGAGGGTTCTGAGTGTGGCGAGGGTTCTGAGTGTGGCGAGGGTTCTGAGTGTGGCGAGGGTTCTGAGTGTGGCGAGGGTTCTGAGTGTGGCGAGGGTTCTGAGTGTGGCGAGGGTTCTGAGTGTGGCGAGGGTTCTGAGTGTGGCGAGGGTTCTGAGTGTGGCGAGGGTTCTGAGTGTGGCGAGGGTTCTGAGTGTGGCGAGGGTTCTGAGTGTGGCGAGGGTTCTGAGTGTGGCGAGGGTTCTGAGTGTGGCGAGGGTTCTGAGTGTGGCGAGGGTTCTGAGTGTGGCGAGGGTTCTGAGTGTGGCGAGGGTTCTGAGTGTGGCGAGGGTTCTGAGTGTGGCGAGGGTTCTGAGTGTGGCGAGGGTTCTGAGTGTGGCGAGGGTTCTGAGTGTGGCGAGGGTTCTGAGTGTGGCGAGGGTTCTGAGTGTGGCGAGGGTTCTGAGTGTGGCGAGGGTTCTGAGTGTGGCGAGGGTTCTGAGTGTGGCGAGGGTTCTGAGTGTGGCGAGGGTTCTGAGTGTGGCGAGGGTTCTGAGTGTGGCGAGGGTTCTGAGTGTGGCGAGGGTTCTGAGTGTGGCGAGGGTTCTGAGTGTGGCGAGGGTTCTGAGTGTGGCGAGGGTTCTGAGTGTGGCGAGGGTTCTGAGTGTGGCGAGGGTTCTGAGTGTGGCGAGGGTTCTGAGTGTGGCGAGGGTTCTGAGTGTGGCGAGGGTTCTGAGTGTGGCGAGGGTTCTGAGTGTGGCGAGGGTTCTGAGTGTGGCGAGGGTTCTGAGTGTGGCGAGGGTTCTGAGTGTGGCGAGGGTTCTGAGTGTGGCGAGGGTTCTGAGTGTGGCGAGGGTTCTGAGTGTGGCGAGGGTTCTGAGTGTGGCGAGGGTTCTGAGTGTGGCGAGGGTTCTGAGTGTGGCGAGAGGGTTCTGAGTGTGGCGAGGGTTCTGAGTGTGGCGAGGGTTCTGAGTGTGGCGAGGGTTCTGAGTGTGGCGAGGGTTCT